>NC_141686.1:234540099-235166444 GCF_964263255.1 Lissotriton vulgaris | reverse complement strand
GATGCCAAAGAACAAATTTATGATGGGGTCATCATAATGTCAAGGTTAAAAATAGTGTAAGATAGCATGAAAAAATAGTAACTATCTTATGATGTTTAAGGAGGTCGACATGTTTCAGCCATCCAAGGTCGGTAGGTAGACCAGTGGCTTTCTTCAGGACCAAGTATAGAACACTACTGCAAAGTAAAGTGAGAAAAATATAAATAACAAAGATATGTCCTACCCTGTGTCGAGTTCCAAAATGTAGGAGTGATATCTCTGTGATTGGATTCTTTTCCTGAAAGATAAACATGTATCCATACTAATATAATAAAGAGAGAGCCAAAATCCATTGAGGCGGGTAATCTCAGGAACCACAGCACCAATCACAACACCCAATACAGCGTTGGAAAGGGCAGTTGCAGCAGAAGGACATAGGCTATGCAGACGCCCACCATATACATTTAAAAAGTAAAAGAACCGTGCCAGCAAAGTAGTCCCTTGTGGGCGTGTCTGCGTTGTGCTGTGGGCTTGTGCTGGGGTGGGCGTGACAAATGCTGGGGGAGTGTGGTACGTTCCGCCCTTCGGGCTGGACTGTTCACATGAGGCACAGGGTCAAGGCTGATTTGCATATGGGTATGTCTGAACTGGGGTGGTGTGGAGTGCAAAAAAACGATGGATTTAGGCCCAGATCTCTGTACTGGGGTGAATGTATGACATTGTTCTGCATTCTGTCCATCAACTGTTGTTTTTGCATTTGTCACCCCGAGTGGAATGGGTATGCTCAGACGTGAGTCCCATGCTCTCCACACCACTGCAGTCAAGCTATCCTGGATGAAGATGGCTGATAGCCAGGAATTGGTCTTAGGATGCTTGAGTACGGTCCAGGAAAGACATGGCTAGGCAGTTTGACCTGGAACGTTCCCATGAGGCACAGCGTCAAGGCTGAGGTGGAGTACAAAACAAATGATGGATTTTGGCCCAGATCTCTGTATTAGGGTGAATGTATGACATTGTTTTGCATTCTGTCCATCAACTATTGTTTATACATTCCGCCTTTCATGCCATGTCTCATATCGTGTGCTGGGGGTGTGGGCGGGTGCGGGCGCGCGTTGTGTCAAATATATCATTGTTTTTTCTTCCCAGGTTCTGTACATTCCAGTTCCGGGTGTTCACCCTGCTCCCTTTAAATACCCCTGCACCCCATAATCAAAACCCACCCTTAGTCCTTAAAATACCCCAACACCCTTAAACACTAACCCATCTTAACCCTATAAAAATACCCCTGTACCCCAAAAACCAAACCTACCCCTGAACCCTAAAATAACCCTGTACCCCAAAACCCAAACCTACCCCTGAACCTTAAAATACCCCTGTACCCCAAAACCCAAACCTAGCCATGTACCCTAAAAATACCCCTGTACCCCAAAACCCAAACCTAGCCCTGAACCCTTAAAATACTGCTGTACCCCAAAACCCAAAATTACCCCTGAACCCTAAAAATACCCCTATACACCAAAACCCAAACCTAGCCCAGAACCCTAAAAATATGCCTGTATTCCAAAACCCATACCTATCCCTAAACGCTAAAACTACCCTTATACCCCATAACCCAAAACTATATCTGAACCCTTAAAATACCCAAACACCCCAAAACATATACCCCTATACCTATACTTACCTTATCCGAACATTAAAAAAACATGCTTTTACCATTCATGCATTTACAACGAATTTCGTTGTAAATGTATGCGTGGTAAAAGCATGTAAAATGTAATGCCATGCGTTATGATGGCATTGCGGAGTCATCGTACTTTCATAATAAAAGTATGCGGAGTGATGGTCTGCGGAAAGACAGTTGCGGAATAATGGGTGTTTACCCTCCCCCGGTAAGTACATTGGTGGCACGGCGGCCCACATCTCCAGCAACATACTCATATTTTTTCACCACCGATTTGAAAAATGCACAGGTCTCTCTCATTGATGGCCAGCACCGACATACACTTTTATACACACCTCCCGCCACAAGTTCTACAATTGCGAACTTTAGAGCTGGGGAGCTACGTTTGAATCTCACCATCAGGTCAACATCCTGTGATTCCAGGCAAATTGCTTTGTCTCCCCGTGCCTACCACAAATTAATGTGTTCTTCTGTAATGTAAATTGTGCTCATGACATGTTGTCGAGTTTGCGCTATATAATATTGCAAGGAAAAATAAAGTAAGGAAACTCAAGTTCACACACTACTGAATGCGCACTCTTAAGTGCATCAGCAGTGCACTGTGAATCGGAACGTTTCACAGGCCTGTCACAGATAAGAAATGCTATCAAAACGAAATCCTACGAAACAATATACTACTGGCCGGCAGCAATTTATACCCGGACAATGTCGAGACGGGCTGCTAGTACATATACAAACACAGAAAATATGAAAAAAATGCCACTGTAGAAACATGTAAGAAGCCACAGAAAATATACTGTAAAAATATATATATATTATCAGTACTCTGGTTTGGTATCCATATGGTATATCAACTAAACTCACCCAGAAGAATCTTGGGATCAGACCTCACCTCTCCTGGCGCTCGCTCAGGCAATGAGGCCCCGCTCTATGAATGTGAAAAAGATGGCATAGGACCAAGTGTTATCCCTCCATTCTTATCACATTGTCAAAACAACCTTGGTACTCATAATTAGCAAAGATAGGGAAGGGCAGTCTATGAGCAGACCGTCACATGTCTAATGACGACTTTCGAGTTGTGTCCTTGTGTGTCTTCGAATACCCAGTTTGTATTGTGCAAGATTTTGATTAATAGCTCTCTGTAAAAGGCATAAGTTAGTATTAAGCCCTGGCTCACTTCCATACAGAGCCCGTATTCCCGTCACATAGAATGATGGAATTGTGGAATTGTAATGAGCTGTAGTGAAGCCTGCTAGATTCCGAGACTTTGAACTGGAAGACGGGAGATAGTTTGTTGTTGTATGAGACTGCTTAACTTTCCATTCATATGTAAAAGGAGGGATATATGAAGCGTCGAGCTCTAGTTGCCGCATGCTGCGTGATGTAGCAGTGCGTGGCGGCCATCTTGGGTGGCATTCTCGAGCGCAACTTGGAGTGCACTGGTTGCCCGGAGCTCTCCTGCTGGATTAATAAAGCTCGACCCTCAACAGCAACCCTGTCTCAAGTGTTTTATTGTGGAGGTGACTCTGGCAGTCCTGCAAAGTATCACATATCAGACATGACACCAACGCATTTCAGTGTGGTGGTGCGCATCACCCCCCTGAAATTCATTGTCACGCATAATGCAGTACTTTCTGCTGTCACAAAAATCGCGCTGCGAACAGCTTTATGTGGCAGCTGGCAGCGCGATAGAGTGCCTGCACTGGCTTCTCCCACAGGCTTTGGGCGCTCTCTGCAGCCTGAGCCAGTAGTGTTGCTACAATGTATCTCTTTTTATTTCCGTGGCGCCATGGGGCTGAGGCACACAAGTCTTAGACTTGCCATAGCACCGTAGGAGTATGTGACGTGACGTCCTGCCGCCAAAGGGCGCCGGGAGTAATGCATTTTGTAAAGACTCTGGTGCGGAGAGGCTTGCCTGCTTCCTCTGCCTCACTGGCTTGCGGGGCTGGCCAGGGACCCGGGCATCATGGTGCCCGGCCGCTGGCTCACCCCACACTGCTGTTTGCACCTCAGTCCCTGTCCTGCCCTGCAGAGCTACCCACGCTGGAGCAGGGCAGGCGCAGGAGCTGAATTATTGGTCTCCCCGCCCGCCAGCGAATTACCGTCAGAGCAGCCCGGGCCAGCCGACTCGAGGCCACTTGGTGATGGAGTCGCTGATAATGGAATAATTGCAGCAAAGAGCCAGTGAGCACACTATCCAGAGTGCATCAAAACCTCGGGCGTTGCGGCGGCCGTCCAACAGGCCTGTACCAAATTGCCTTCGCTGCAAAGAAGTAAGTCATATGTTTGAAATACTTCCTATTAAAAATGTGCCGTTTTTCTTTTTTGCACGCCGCACGGTCATGAACAGGATTCCTATTCTGAGCTGACACACTATCTGCTCACTGTTTTAACTTATATTTAACTTAAGTCGGGGTGAGCCACTGTGGTAGCCGCTGGTCCAACTACTTAACTTTCATCAACGAGACAAAGCGTCATTAAGTCTGCTGGCTGGTGTGATCCTGCGCTGCTTGTTAATTACTAGGGGCCTCATTTATGAGGCTGTGCGTCTCTTTTATGCCGCCGGTGCGTCACTTTTTGTAACGCACCAGTGACGTAAAAAATGCGCCTTGTTGCGCCATATTTACAAAGCGACGTATCTAGGTAGATGCATCACTTTGTAAACCCCTGCGCCACATTATACCTGCGCCAGGTATAATGTATGCAAGGGGGGCGTATTGACGCAAGGAAGGGTTGTAGAAGTGATGCAGTCAAATCTATGAGATTTCACTGCGTCACTTTTAGGACGCCGTTGCGCCAAAATCTTGCGCCTGCCTCACAGCAGGCGTAAGAGTGACATAGGCCCTTTCACATGGGGCTTGCCCCATGTGAAAGGACGCATTGCTGGAGTTGCGTCACTTTTGTGACACCCTCCAGCAATGCATCACGTTTGCGCTTACAGATACGTCAGAAATACTGACGTATATGTAACTCCTTGCAACATGATGCGTCATACATTAAATATGACGCATCAGGAATGTCTCAAGGAGTGCGCACTGAGAAGTGACGCATCGCTGCTTTCACGCAGCGATGCGTCATTTCTCATAAATGAGGCCCCATGTTTTCCACAGTTCAGCCAAATGCTCAGAATCAGACTTGCTTGTATGCATGTGTTAGTATTTATATAGCACAAACCTAGGAGGAGTTGCCGGCTTTGGAACTGGGGAACCGGTTTCGAATCTCGGACCAACTTCCTGTGATTCTGGCCAAATCACTTAATCACCCTGGGCCTCATTTATGAGGCTGTGCGTCACTTTTACGCGTGCCGGTTCGTCACTTTTTGTGATTGCACCAGCAGCGTAAAAAATGTGCCTTGTTGCACCATTTTTAGAAAGTGATGCATCTAGGTAGATGCGTCACTTTGTAAACCCCTGCGCTACATTATACCTACGCCAGGTATAATGTATGCAGGGGGGCGTTCTGACGCAAGACAGGGTCACAGAAGTGGCGCAGTGAAATCTATCCACTTCTAGGACACAAATGCATCAATTTCACAAATGCGTCAATTTCTTACGCCTGCCTCACAGCAGGCGTGACACGTTGTTGGAGTTGCGTCACTTTTGTGACACACTCCAACAATGCGTCACTTTTGCGCCATACAGATACATCAGAAATACTGACGTATCTGTAACTCCTTGCGCCATGGTGCGTCATATTGTAAATATGACGCATCATTGGTCTCGCAAGGAGGGCGCAGTGAAAAGTGAAGCACGCTGTTTTCACGCAGTGATGCGTCACTTTTCATAAATGAGGCCCTAGGATTGGGTCTGCTAAACTATTGTATTTTGAAATAATACAGCCTGGCTGTGACCTAAAATGTGGACCTCACTCTCCTGAGGCTGCTCGATGCCTGGTGCTGCCTGTCTGAAAGTCTTGTTACGTGGGACAGGAAGCGGCCTGGAGTCCAGCGTGGATGCACTGCATTATCAAGTGACAGGGGCTTCCATTTCTGGTGCTTTGAATCCGTTTTGAGATGTTATAACGGATTCTCATTGCTCAAATGAGTGCCATTTCTGATATTTATATTTTCCCCTTGTCTTCATTACTTTATTTTGCTCGCGAGAAAGTGTCACTCATAGTTGTTGAATGTCACTCATAATTTCACCGAAATGATTATAATGTCACACATATCAATCTGAAACCTTGGCATCTATGCTCTGGGACATTACAGCCCTTTGTTACTGAGGATTGCAGTCACGCAGTTTGTCTCTGGTTACTGCCCTTCAATTACTGGTGCTTTGCAGCAGTTTTAAGGTATCAGAGTTTCTTGTTGTTCAAATCAGTGTAACTTATGATATTTATATGTTTTCCTCATTTTCATTGCTTGATTTTGTTGAGAAAGTGTCACTCCTAGTTCTTGTACTATCACTAATAATTGCACTGAAATTATGAAAATGTCACACATAGGAATGTGAAACCTTTGCAGCTATGAAGGTCACATTCATTTTTGAGGTGCAGGGAGATGAACTGATTTCCCCAGAATTACAGGACGTTGAGCTGATGCCGACACTCGACCTCCACCAGGGGCAGCAACAGAAGTAATTCCGAGAGACTCCGCCATCATGTTGTCTGTGTTAAAAATCCACTCAAAGTACTAGGGGCCATATTATCAAGACTGGCGTTACAATTAAAATGGCGATAATGGGCTTGTTAATATGCTCGTGTGAATTCCCATTGAAGCCCATGTTCACACCAGAAACCTGTGCTTCTATGGGAATTCCCAAGGGCATATTATCAAGCCCATTATCGCCGCTTTAGCGGCAGTTTCCTGCATTGAACACCGTAAAAACAGGATATCTGCTTACCCACAATCCTCTGTAAAATATTTGCATACCCATGATCCTTTTCACATTACTGCTTTTACCGCCTGCGCCTTCATTCTTAAATAAATCTAGATTTAATTAGAACTTGTAGTGAGCGCGCCAACGTTGTACGTCACGTAGCCACGTGACGTACGGTGACGTAGGGGCGCGGTGTGTGCAGCGCGGATTCAGAGCACGAGCAGGCTGGGCGTAGGACATGCTTTGCGCTCCTTGTATGTAATAGCTTGAATAAAGAGGTTGACACAGTCACCCGACTCCGAGAGTTATTGGGGGGAAGAAAGTGCAACTTTACAGTGGCGACGAGGGTGGGATACCGACCCACGACCCCCACCACGCAGACGACGTGAAGTAAGGCGGAACGGAGCGGAGTCGCAGAAGCGAGCAAGGAAGGCTCGAGGGAACGCACAGCGACCACACCCTGATAGGGTACCACAAGGAGCGCGACGCAGCCGACAGCACGGGGAACAGAGCACCGTGAGAGCATAGCGATTAACCGGTCGGAGAACTGCGACACATCCAAAGCAGGAGACCAGTCACGGTCAAGGCCCACCGGCAACCGCACTGGCTACCCCGCCCGAGCAGGAAAGGGCTGAAAGGAGCAGCCCTCCACCCTTACTCAAGAAGGAAGAACAAAACGGTGCGCCAAGGAGCCCGAGAAGCCTGGAAAGTACGCTGCCCGCATCCCGGGGCGAGAAGATGAACGCACAAGCGGGTTACGCGATAGCGCCAGTCCAGTTCCTTCCCAGACCCGGGGAGCCGCTCATGAAATGGGAGGACTGGAAAGAATACATAGATAATTTCATAGAAGTGATGGAAGATGAGAGTGAGGAAAAATTCAAACCGCCGAGAAAGAAACGCATTCTGCTGCTAAACCTGGGCCCAGAAGGCCTGAGGATCTACAAAAGCTTGGTGCCTAAGAAGAGAGAGACTGATGACGACGATGTATACGCCCACGCGATGGAAGACCTGGAAGAACACTTCAAACCCTCAGTATGCGTCTCAGTGGACAGGTTTAACTTCCAACAAAGGAAACAATTACCAGGGGAAACGGTGGAAGAGTATGTGGCGGCGTTGAGGAAACTGGCGGTCTCGTGCAAGTATGCCAACTGGGAGAGTGAATTCATAAAAGACCAAGTGGTGATGCACACCACGTGCTCGAGCGTACAGGACAAGCTATGGGCCGCAGGAGACACCTCGCTCAAGGACGTGCTGGTGATAGTCAAGAGAGCTGAACTGGCGCGAAGGTGTGCAGCGGCCACGAAGAAAGAGAACGCGCCCAGTGGGGTGGTGAACAAAGTGGACAATGAGGAACTCCACAAAGATCACCTGGCGCGGAAACAGCCAGAAAAGGGCCCTCACAAATGGCAAAGCAGCTCAGGCAACCCCGGCAAACCGGCCGGAAGTAACAAACGGCCTTGCTACAGATGCGGCAGTTGGACGCACGAGGCGCACGACCGGAAGTGCCCCCCGCTTCGCGCCAAATGCACGTTTTGCGGAATCGTCGGCCATTATGAAAAAGTGTGCAGGAAGAAGGCATCCAAGAACGCAGTGAAGTACGTGGCCCAAGAAGCGGAGGAGCCGGAAGAGGTGGCCGAGGAAGAGGTGGTCACAGTCCTCTGCATCTACGACGAAATCCTGAGCATAAACGACCGAGGCCGAGGCACCGACGGAAGAAGAACGATGAAGCCAATCTTGGAATTGTCGATAGGAGGTGTAGAAATCCAAGTGGTGGCAGACACAGGGTCACCTTACACCATAATCCCAAGAAACGTGTGGGAGGAGAAGTTTGCTCCACAACTGGGCCCCGAGCTGGATAAACTGGACATACGTCCAGTCACCTACAATGGAGACCGAATCCCCATGGCCGGATGCAGAAAGCTGAACTTCGAGTTCAGGGGCAGAGCGGCCAGGTGCAAACTGTACGTCTCCGAGAAAGGCCCTTCTGTCCTGGGGTGGCTCGACCAAGGAGACCTGGGAATCAAGTTGGATCCGGGTGGCAAGGAGCAGATATTGCTGACGGAGCCGGAGGAAGGGCTGGACACGAACAAATGGAGGAAGGAGTTCCCAACAGTCTTTGGGGGTTCAGTTGGAAGGCTCGACAAATTTGCACACAAGATCATACTCAGAGAGGGAGCAGTACCGGTAGCACACAAGGTGAGAAACATCCCGTTGGCAGTAAGGGACGACGTGAAGGAGGAGCTACAACAGCTAGAGAAAAGAGGGATCATTGAGCCGATTTCCTGTGCCGAATGGCTATCGCCGTTGGTGGTGGTGAAGAAACCCAACGGCAAGGTCCGTCTATGCGTGGACCTACGTGAGTTGAACAAAAACATAGTGGTAGAGAAGTTCCCCCTTCCCCGGATAGAGGAGATGCTGGCCAGCACGAGGGGTGTTCAGTGGTACTCCACCATAGACTTAACATCAGCGTATCACCAGATAGCATTACACCCGGAGAGCCGCAGTTTGACATCCTTCATAACTCCCTTCGGATGCTATCGATTCCGCCGCATGCCGTTCGGGCTAGCCTCGGCGGCTGCGGTGTTCCAAAAACTAATGCACCAGCTTTTTCAGGACATCCGGGGGGTGCAATACTTCCAGGACGATATCTTGGTGATGGGTCGCGACAGAGTTGACCATGACAAGAAACTGGAGGTGGTATTGGGTATCCTGGAAAGGAAAGGCCTCACAGCAGAGTGGGCTAAGTGCCGCATAGGAATGGAAAAGGTGACGTACTTGGGCCACGAGATAAGTGCACGAGGAGTGACTCCCAAGAGAGAAAATGTGAAGGCGATCTGCGATGCACCACCACCAGCCAACAAGGAGGAGGTCAGATCTTTCCTGGGTATGGCGGAATATTACGGAAAGTTCATAGAACATTTCGCCTCAAAAACCCATCACATGAGGCTACTAACCAGAGAGAGCAGTGAGTTCCAGTGGTCAGAGGACGCTCAGCGAGAATTTGGGGTAATTAAGAGAGAAGTGGCAGGGGCGATTCCTCTGCAAGGATTTGACCCCCAAGGAAGCACAATACTCACGACGGATGCCAGTGATAAAGGACTGGGTGCAGTCCTCATGCAAGACCGAGGCCAGGGGAGAGTAGAAACAATATGCTTTGCGTCCCGCACCCTCAATGACACTGAGAAAAGATACAGTGTGATCGAAAAAGAAATGTTGGCAGTGGTGTGGGCCATGTCCCGGTTTCGGCAATTTCTGTGGGGCACCAGGTTCCGTTTGAGGACCGACCACAAGCCTCTGCTCAAAGGTGCTCACATCAAGCGGACACGCAGAGGCAACGCCGAGGATCTCGAAAATGTCGCTCAAATTAATGGAGTTCCGATATGACGTGGAACACATTCCAGGGAATAGGAACAAAGAGGCGGACTACCTGAGTCGGGCGGCAGCGATGGAGCCCAGTACAGAATGTAGTGAGGCGGCGGAAGAGTGGGTCGCACTCACTGAGGACCTAGAAATGTCCATAAGTAAGCAGGAATGGAAGACAGCATATGAAGAGGATCCTGTCCTGGAAAAAGTGAAGGCCCATATAGTAAGGGGTTGGCCAGACAAAAGCAAGACGGAGCGTGGCCTCGTCCCCTACTTTGAAGTGAGAGAGGAACTGTCTATGGATGACCAGTGCATATTCGTATATAGAGGGGAGAGAGTCATACCCCCGGCAACGATGATCTCCCGGTTGATGGACATGTTACATGAAGGCCACCTGGGAGCGGGAAAGTTGAAACGAAGGGCCAAGCAGAATTATTGGTGGCCAGGAATGGACATAAGAGCGGAAAGACACGTAAGAGAATGCCTGAGGTGCCAGGGCGCGGACCAAACACTAAAACCGTTACGCCCTGCCCTAGGAAAAATTGATCCCCCACAAAATCCGTGGGAGGAACTGTCTATAGATATTCTAGGTCCAGTACTGAATGCACAAGGAATACAGAAGTACATATGCGTAATGGTGGATCGCTACTCCAAATGGCCGGAGTTGAGAATCAAAGAAACCATGGACACGGAGAGGATAGTGAGCTTCATGGCGGAGACTTTTGTGAGAGAGGGCATCCCAAAGTGTGTCCTCAGTGACAACAGACCCCAGTTCCGTTCTGAAAAATGGTCTCAGTTCATGCGGAGAAACGGAATAGTGACAAAACACACGTCCATATACCATCCAGCGGGAAATGGCTTGGTGGAGCGTTTCAATAGAGTGGTGATGGGCTCGATACAAGCAGCTATTTCGGATAACAAAGACTGGGAAGCAGAGATTTGGCACATGGTGTGGGCATACCGGATAACACCCACGAACACGGGCTATACAGCCTGATTCATCATTCTCCCGTTTTGCGAGCCCCTAATAGCGATTCATAGCGAATCGCTATTAAGGACTCGCAAAACGGGATTCATGTAGAAATTGCATAAAGAAATGCGATTCCTACATAATCCTTATTTGCGATTAGCAAATTGCTAATCGCAAATAAGGAATAGCTCGCCATTCATTCCTATGGGCCAAAAGGCCCATAGGAATGAATGAGGAGTATTCCTTATTTGCGAATAGCAATTTGCTAATCGCAAATAAGATAGCGATTTGAAGGGTGCCAGGGGTGTCCAAAGGACACCCTGTAGCACCCCTCAAATCAAATTTTACACAGGTGTTGCACACACACATGTCCAAAGGACATGTGTGTGTGTAACATGCAACTCAGAAAAATGCATTTAAAAGCATTTTTCTGAGTTTTCGCAATTTACCACGAGGTCTGACCTCGCGGTAAATTGCGGCCAGAAATTACGAATTCGCAATACAAAATTGGATGATGAATTGCATTTAAGGAATCTCAAATAGAGATTCCTTAAATGTAATTCCTCGCAAAGTTGCGAGATCGCCATTAGCGATTTTTGCATTTGGGATGATGAATCCCAAATGCAAAAATCGCACTCGCAAAGGGCCAGATTCTCTGAATCTGGCCCTTTGCGAGCGCAAATCAGCTTGATGAATCAGGCTGATAGTCCCTTCCAGATTCTCAGAGGCCGGGAGCCTTTCACTCAGGACAACAGAATATGGAAAGAAAAAGTGATTAAGAGCGAGTGGTCACCGGCAGTGGTGCAAGCCAATCTAGAGAGAGCACAAGCGGTGTACACCAAACACTACGATGCAAGGAGGAATGTAAAGGACACGGCTCTAGAAAAAGGAGAATGGGTGAGAGTAAGACTGCCCACATTGCAGAAAAAGGGTGAAAGCAAGTACAGCAAGCCCCTACGAGTAGTGGAAGTCAAAGGCAGGGCGGCCTTGCTGAGCGATGGCAATGTGTGGTCGCAGGACCGCATGGCCAGGTGCAACAAAATACTCAGCTGGAGAAGCAGTGGAAATGTAGAAGAAAGTGAGAGCAGCAGTGACCACCCCTGTGAATATGGGGGAGAGGACCTAGACATTGAAGAGAGAAGGCATGAGGATCAAGAGGCGAGTGGAGAGCAGCAGAGTGTAGAAGACAGAAACCAGAATGAGCCTAGCGCGGCTGCGCTAGGGAGCGGACAAGGAGAAGAAGCAACTACTGCCACGTCCCCGGTAAGACTGATGAGAAGGGGCAGGGCGGTGGTCCCACCAGCAAGGTTCAGAGACTATGACATGAGTCAGGACTTGTACATATAGTTCGTTGGAAAAAGGGGAGATATGTAGTGAGCGCGCCAACGTTGTACGTCACGTAGCCACGTGACGTACGGTGACGTAGGGGCGCGGTGTGTGCAGCGCGGATTCAGAGCGCGAGCAGGCTGGGCGTAGGACATGCTTTGCGCTCCTTGTATGTAATAGCTTGAATAAAGAGGTTGACACAGTCACCCGACTCCGAGAGTTATTGGGGGGAAGAAAGTGCATCTTTACAGAACTCATATTGTTTAGATATATAAATCTTTCCCTCGCAAATACTTAGCTTACAGTCATAAATTGTATGTGGTGTCGGCCTATTAATGCAATAGTTTATAATTGCACACCATGTGTTGTCTATTTCTGTTCTGACAGCGCGCGCATGAGCAAACTTTCCCGTTCCGTTTTTCACTTGCACTTTGTGTGGTGAGTGATACGCGGTGCGAAGCAAATTTTTGGCGGATCTCTCGTATTGCAGAGATCTACCATATTCTTCGGTTCAAAATTAGAAATAGAGAGGTTAAAATATTGGAGGTATGTAGTGCAATTTCTTCTCATTAACGACTTTACGTTACTTGACGGGCATTGTATCTGTTACTACTAGAATCCGTGTTACTCCTAGTAGGACTCGGCGGCGGAAGAGGCGGGCTCACCCTCAATACTATGAGGTGCAGCTTCAAGTCTCTTTCTATGGCTCGGCTCTCTAGAGCGCGCATGCGCTGTCTCTCTAGAACCGATGCATGCTGTGTCTTTCTGCTTTACGGGCTTCATCCCGCCCATAGGCTTGCCATATGCCTGCTCCTGCTTGGCTCCATTAGTTCTTCTCCTCATTTCTGCAAGCATCCGTCATGCCTCTTGCAGGGTTTAGCCATCCTGAGAGCAGTGACCAGCTACTTCTAAACCTACCCAGCGTGCATTCTGAGACAGTGTTTCAGAACTACGGGGCAGATTTACAATAACTGGCGCATCCCTGCATATCAGCCGGGATGCGCCACTTATTGTGCGCCATGCCTCCGCCACCATGAATGCGCCGCATTAACAATGCGATGCACCATGGGGCTGTGCCGTAAAAGCGGCGCATTATTGGAGTGGGGGGCCTTATCTTGTTAATGCTGTGTCAATCCTTACACCTGATTCAAGCAGGCGCAGGGTTTTGACGCAGCATGGGCCCCAAAGTGACTGAGTGAAATTTCACTCAGCCACTTTTAGGAGGGGTTCCTGCGCAGGAACGCCTCCTTCTGGCGCAGGTCTTTACAACTGCGCAGGAACGCCTCTCCCAGATGCGTCACGTTGTAAATACTCCGCACCATGGCGCATCTTTTGTACCGCTGCTGCGTCACAAAAGTGACTCAACGGCGGCATAAAAGAGGCGCAAGGGGCTTTTAAATCTGCCCCTACTTTTTTAAGGCCAAGTCTATACAGCGCTTACGCTGTTAGGCAATCTGTTGTCTGTACTTTACTTTTAATTAAAACCACAACATACAAACGTCATATTAATACTTGATAACATATAAGGATTAAAATATAAGGATTTAATCAAAGATTATATACACATTTGTAAATCTGGAAATACAATAAATATAAAGTCGAAAGTGCAACATTTCAAGTTAATGGAATACATCACAATTGTCCATTTGGTCCAAAAGAAAGGTGTATAGTATAAAAGACAATAGCAAAAGTGTTGCAATACTTATTACTAAAGGTTTAACTTTCATCGACGTTCATTTATGCAATAAGAATAGGGCTTGGCAGTTTCTTAATACTGGGCATTATACAGTGCATGGTCGCCGGCTGAGGAGCTCCAGCCGGGAGCTCCTCCAAAAGGGAACGGACTCTGGCACTTGCCCCGGGTCTCCCTCCCCCTTCTGCCTCCTAACCAACGGTGGATCTTGTGCCTGCACTCCGGTGCCTTCCTTTCCTCATGGACCTATCCGGGTAGCCTGCAGGCTGCAACACACCTGCAGAGTTTCTCGAGAGAGCGCCAACCGAGCCTCTACCATCATGGCCACTGGCTCGGCGGAGATGCCTCACTGCTGTAAAGTTTGAGCTGGCGGCTCTCCCCATCCGACCGCCACGCTACTCAAGGATGTTGCCCATTTATCCACGCATTGCGGACCCCAAGAACGCTCCGGATGGCCTGTTTGCACCCTCAGAGGTTCTGGAGGGAACGCCCACAGAGCCTTTACTAACATAGCCGCTGGTTCGGCAGAGATGCCTCGCTGCTGTGGAGTCTGAGCTGGCAGCTCTCCCCCTCCAACCGGGAGGAGTGGTGATTGCGGCGAGTAGCCTATGAGGAACCACTCTAGTGTAATCCATGGCTTGAAACTGGAGCTTGTGGAAACCGGTGCCTGCAGTGAGTGATGGCGGTCCTGCGATTTAACCCTGGACATGTCTACCCTCCAGTCCCGACCTATATTGCTTGGCACACCGCAGCCCCTTCCGGAACATACTCACTCCAGGCCCCCAGAGAACACTCTTCATCAGAGCGGCCTGTCCCACCACGGACTCTCATGGACTTCTTTACTTTTTCTTTTGTCCTGGTCGCCATTTTGCTGCTGTTCCGCTGCCGCTTGTCTGTGACATGGCTGCGCAGTTATAGTTGTAAGGGTTAAGGCTGGGTGGACACTCCAGAGGGACATCTGGGTAAAGCTGGGCCTTCGCTCCACGGCTTGTCCGTGGCAAGGCTGCGCTGACACCAGGTTTGTTCTAAAGGGGCCAAACCTATACCAGGAGGGATACTTGCTACACCCCGAGTGGAGGGAGGGGCTGCGTATTCCTGGCTTGCCCGGGACCCAGCTAACGCCCAAAAGCTCGAGGGTGGTGATGAAGCCTCTCCATGACTGAATACAAACCCACACATAGCTGTGTGGTTAAGGAGATTTGAGTGAGGAACCCCGAGCGCACTGGCATGGTGCACGGCTCGGGGTCCCTCACTGAGACTGAATTTCACCCCACTTGGAACCCCTGCCCACGAGGGCAGGGCACAGGTGAGGCACCAAGGCCCACTGTGAGGGTGGTGGAGAGGGGGGGGGGGGAATATCGTAGGAATTTGGTGCATACATTGGAGAAACCCTGGGCGCACCAGTTTGGTGCTCGGCCTGGGGATACTCCAAAAAAAGCATTTTTCGCATTCCGAAATACCCGTGGCAAAATCGCGAGCCCCCAGGCGCACCGGACGGGTGCTCTGCCAGGGGGCACGCAAAAGGATTGGAGAAGCAAGCAGACACCAATCCTGACGTCACAAACACGGCCCAACCAGTGAGACGAAATTTGCTTAATTCAGCGAGCCTCCAGGTGCACCACACGGGTGCTCGGCCAGGGGACACGCCTGGCACAAGTAAGGATGAGAGGCATATCACGCGAGCCCCAAGGCACACTGCAAAGTGCTCGAGCAGGGGGCTCGCACCCTTGGAAAAAAAAACTAATTCAGAAGTGGAACCAGCATTTTCAGGAGGCCCCAGGCGCACCACACAGGTGCACAGACCAGGCGCGCACACACAAGCCCAAAAAGAGTTAATCTAAAGTGATAAGAAATAGCGAGCCCCCAGGCGCACCAGGCAGGTGCTCGGCCAGGGGGCACGCACAAACCCACGTGGGAGAGACTAGAGATAAGGAACAGTTAGCCTCCCGGAGCGCAAAGCGCTCAGCCAGGGGGCACCCACACAAACACCATGGCAACACCAAAATCGTATGCGGCAGCGGCCGGCAGCCTGCAAGACTACACCAACCAGGAGGAGACCAGATACAAAAGTAATACACCTATGTCGAACATAAGGTTCACTGTCAGGTTTGAAATTGAAGAAAATGCTAAGAACAAACGCAGTATTAAGCATCTGATGGAAATAGTTATGAAGCAAGTTTTAAAAAAAGAACCTGCACAAACCAAATGCATACAAGACTTTAGAAAAAAATGAATTTTTGACATCACACTAGGGTCTGAAACCGAATTTCAGAGCTTTCTTTATAACCTTAATACAAACAAAAAACACCCGGAAATGAAAGGCTACACTATAACACCAATAGCTATACCCAGAGAAATACCACTAACAGTGCACATGTACAACCCCTTTGCCCCTGCTAGCGAAATTGAAATGTTCCTAAATAGATATTGCAGCAAGGTCAGGGGAGGGACGGAATTGCGCAATGAATGGGGAGCATGGAACGGAAAAGGGAGGTAAATGGTTGTTTTGGCCCCGGACAACGAAGGGATAGGGGGGGACAAGACACCCACCTCTGAACTTCTCTATTGGACCCAATAGAGGATTCCTGTATTACCCAGGGCAACCTATCTTCTGTAGACAATGCCTCCAGTTTGGTCACACAAAAGACATGTGCACTGGAGATATTTGCAGAAATTGTGGAGTCAAAGGACACAAGGCGCAACAATGCGAAGCAGCGTAAACTGTAACCTGTGCGGGACAAACAATGCCCACAAAAACCACAATATAGTGCGCGCACAGATTCTGAGAGGCAAAACGCACCAACAAAACCTAAGGAAAGAAAAGAGGAAGCAAAAACAAAGTCAGATGGGGGAAACCTAGACACCAACAGCAACAAGAAATTACAAGAACAGACTAAAGAAAAGGAAACGGTCACACAAACTGAAGATGAAGCAAGTAACACTGTGCTTAGCCAAAATATCGCCTCAATCCAGACAGTACCTGAAACGCAAGAAAACCTGCAACCAGAGTTGGTCATCATCTCATAGCCACTGGAAAAAGAAAATGAGACACAAGACAGCGTGGCCAGCACACACATCACCTTTCCTACTCCACAAGCGACAGCAGAAGTGCACACCATAGAAGGAGAATGGGAAAAAGTGCTGACACCAAGACAAATAAAATCACTAAGGCTAAAAAAACCACAAGAACAAGATAAAGAGACAGAAATGGAACACAGCAATAACAGCGAGCAGGAAGAAGAAAACATAACCACAGATGAAATACCAAGTAATGATCAGTTAGGAGCAGAAAGCGAATACAAAAAAATCAACGAACAAAACGAAAGACAACATCAAAGAACCCAGCAAAGGAGACAAAACAAAGCACTAGAATATATAGAAGAAGCTACTCACATTAGGAGTAAAAGAAGAAATTCTATCCAGCCTCCTCCAATTGGAGACCTTAGCAAATAGGTTTAGTGGTCTGGTGGGCCTCTCTGACACTGAAGGCATCAACCAATCAGGCCTAAGCGAAGCACTAAAACAATCACTATCATCTCCACACAGGAGATGGATACAGATGCTCTCTTTGAATTTGACCCCTTTTTAGGGAGTGATAAGAAAATCAGCAATTCCTCACAAAAAGGCGATAACGTTCAAGAAAACGTGAAGGAGAAAACTGCATGATTTCTAATATGTTACACACCCTTTATGTACTCATGGATATCCCTATAGCCACCCTAAATGTCAGAGGTCTAAAACAAACCTCCAAAAGAGGGTCAATTTATGAATACTGTAAACTACTAAACGCAGATATTATGGGTCCAATTCACAGAATGAACTTAAAACTCAATCCTAAACTTAGTACTATTTTGGTATTAAATCAGACTTAAGTTAGGATTTTGTCTGTCTGTCTTAAGTCTGTCTTAAGTCTGTCTTAAGTTTGTCTTAAGTCTTTCTTAACTCTGTCTTAAGTTTGTCTTAAGACAAACTTAAGACAAAATCCTAACTTCTGTGAATCCCAAAAGTAGTAATTTCATTCTGTGAATGCCAAAAGTAGTAAGTGCATTCTTTGAATACCAAAATAGTAGTACGTTTAGGATTGAGTCTTAAGTTCATTCTGTGAATCGGGCCCTATGGCCTTATCTGGCGTCTGTGCTGGGTAAATACGAACTAGGGGAACACTACTTAAATATGGTTCGCTTATTATACCAACAGCCCACTGTCCGGGTTCGTACAGGCAGGATAATTTCAGATAGCATCAGAGAGTGAGACGGGGACACGTCAGGGATGCCCACTATCTCCGTTGCTGTTTTCCCTAGCTATGGAACCTTTAGCAATGTTACTGCGGAGAGACGATGAAGAGTGGGGGATACGGTAGGGACACAGGCTACATGCCGTTTCCCTATATGCAGATTATCTGTTGTTGTGTCTCCGAGACATCACTGTAATCCCGATGTCCATTGCTGATATACTTATATCATTTGAGGAGAAGTTAGGACTCCGAGTTAACTGGGCTAAATCAGGGATCTATTCATTCAGCGCTCACACAACATAGGTAGATGTTTCTCTAAATGGCACATCCCTCACATGGTGCCACGTTCAGATACCTTGGCATCTTAATATATGGCTCCCCTGCAGGCTTAATGGAAGGTAACTTGACAAGAGCGATTTCAGCCATACGTGCTCATATGCAATTCTGGAAGACGCTTCCGCTGAATGTAATGAGCCGCATCACCCTGTTGAAAATGATCATACTCCCCAAACTTCTCTATTATTTTTCAAATCTCCCACTATATATTCCTCCTAAGACATTCCGAGACCTAGAGAGACTATCTCCGGACTTAATATGGAATAAGAGAAGACCACCTATCACTTTGTGGAAAATGTAGGCTCCTACTAGCCACGGCGGGCTGTCGGTCCCTAACATGGAACAGTACTATTTAGCTGCCCAGCTCCAATGGGTGACAAAGTGGTTGAATGACATGTGCTGGAAGACACAGTGACCATGCACCAGCCCTGGTCCCATTCCCAAATTTGTCATCTGTTCCATCCCTTCGCCAAACTCCCACTGCCACCGCAGATACACTTAGGATTAGTCCTTAAATGCTATAAAATATGCTTATATCTCACCCGCAAGACACCTCCATATGCCCCAATTCTACTATTGATGGGGACACCACGGTGTGGCTAGGTACCACGGAGGCGGCCCTCATGGCCTGGCATGTGGCAGGGCTTGAGACACTGGGTGACATATATAGGGACTGCGCAATACTAACATTCAAAACGCTAGTCGAAGACAATGAACTGCCAGCGTTCCAATTATTGCTACACCCTTCCCTCCTGAAAGCTCTGTCAAATGCCTAGGGGGATCTGGCAATTGAGCCATTGATGCACCTGTTGTTGCAATATTTACACGTAATGGGTGCGGGTCACATGTGGTGCATTGGCCGGTGGGGGCACTTCTCACACACACACACTGAGGCCGATGCAACGCCTTAAAGACAGATAGGAGGCAGATAGATGCCGACATTGGACAGACAAGGAATGGGATGCCATTTTAGCGAGCGCTGGGAACATACTTAGAAACTCGAGGTTCAAGTTTATCCAAACATACATTATACAGAGAGCATATCTCTCGACGGACATGATCAGTAGATATTTCCACATCGCCACTTCCACATGTTCCTGTTGTCAGCATGTTGATGCAGACCTGCCCCACATGCTGTGGACTTGCGGATCCCTTCAGCATTATTGGCAAGAAGTAGTCACGATCCTAGCTTCATGCACAAATAAGGAAATGCCATTGTCGTGGGAAGTATGCCTTCTAGGGCTGTACGCCAGATCAAAAAGAATAAAGTTACCTCGAAGTTTCGAGATCTGGGTCTCATCACTGCAAAATGTCTCATAACTAAAAAAAATTGAAAAATGCAGTCCCCTCGGAAAAACTTAGTTGTAAGCGTTCTTTCATAGTATGGGCTCAAGCGGAAAGCACTCCACTTTTAGGAGGGGTTCCTGCACAGGAACGCCTCCTTCTGGCGCAGGGCTTTACAACTGCGCAGGAACGCCTCTCCCAGATGAGTCACGCTGTAAATACTCCGCACCATGGCACATCTTTTGTACTGCTGCTGCGTCACAAAAGTGACGCAACGGCGGCGTAAAAGAGGCGCAAGGGGCTTGTAAATCTGTCCCAACTTTTTTAAGGTCGAGCCTATACAGCTTGTCCTACCTCCATATCCCCTGAGTTCTTTACAGTTTCAGATCGCATTTCAGGACGGGCACCTGCAACATTTAGTTGAGAAAAATAATTTGCATTTTCATTACTCCTCCCAGGTCGTTGGAATAGCCTAGGGGCAGGGCCAGTTGGGGGTACTGTGATTGGAGTCCTTGTCCCTCTTGGGGGAATTTGGGGGTAACTTGCTTGGGCTTCTGCTTTGGTCTTTGTGGCACAGCACTCCTCGACCGTTTAGCTGGCAGTTCGTTGTTAGTTATTAATCCCGGGTCCGCCCTTCCCCCTCTTGGGCTAGCTCTTAAATGCTTCTTAGATCTAGTCGCCATCTCTCTTAACCTAGGACCCTGTTGCTTCAGTACTTGAGGAAAAAGCGGAGGAACTAGAGATCCATTACATAAGAGCTCTGGGGGTACAGACGACTCTTGGGCTGACATAACATCATCTCCCAACACCATCGCCTCCCCCATATCTACAATATCTCCGAAGTATGCTTGTTAACTCCATTAGTCACAGCAACCCGCCCCCTCGTCACGACTAACCATGAGGGCAATCTCAATTTTCAAATGTACAGGATCTATATTGAAACTGACGGGTCATTTAGCCCTGCTTATCTCCCCCAGTGACAACCTCTTGTGATTCGCCAAAATATCCAGCGACAGTCTTTTTTCTGTAATTTAAATTTCATGAATTAAAACAGATTCTGCTTGTGTCAAAAAGGCATCCAATGTCCCCGCTATACCTCCCGCTCCCCCTAGGGAAGAACGAGCCTCCTTACTTTTAGGATGTTTAGCTATTATGGATTATACAGTGGGCTGTACAAAGTGATAGACAGTACCTTTTCTAACTGGCAATTGGCACCCTCTCTCTTGTGTTGGTCGTCAGAGGGTGGGCCCAGCCCAGTCTTCGACGGGCAAGGACAAGCCCGCCCGCGCGCGTCCCATGCTGCGGGAGGCACTAGAGGGCTTTAAGCGCCGGACGGCCCACGCTCGTGACGCTGCTCCTGCCGCAGAGCCCCCTGGTCGTTGTAGTCCTTCTGGCAAGAAGCGAGAGCAAGAAGAATCTGTCCGGGCGTCCCGCGCTGTGGGAGGCGGTAGCTGGCTTTAAGCTCAGAATGGCGTGGGCTTGTGACGTGACTTCTGCTGCAGAACCCCTGATTGTGGCAGTCCTTGTGGCAAGAAGCGAGAGCAAGAAGAATCTGTCCGGGCTTCAACTTAAAATCGTGTTGAATTGGTAAATTCCTAATTGCCATATTTAACTTACTTATAAATCTGTATTATATTGTGTACAAAGTGTACCCAGGGCCTGTCAGTGAAGAGTCACATGTGGCCTACAGCACCTATTGTGCCACCCACTACAGTCAGGGCCACAGGAATTATGCTGGGTGATGTTGTGGGTGTTCCCACACCACATACATGGAACCTGACACATTGCCAGATGTACAAGGATTTGTCAACCTGGGAATGTGTCAGATTCCTACGGGTGCAACGAGGAGAAATACCTCTATTTCACCTCATTTTTCATTTTTCTATGTGTGCTGCAGAAAGAGGAAAACACCACTTGTGATCGTTCCAACGCAACACCCATTGATTTTGATGCTGCCCCCTATTTACAAGGGTGATGTAAATAGGAGGCAGTGCGAAAATTAAGACCAAGGAACACCTGGTCTTAATGTGGCGATTCGAGGAGAAATACTGTTTTTCTGGCTGTTTCTATGTGTGCTGCATTGTGCATTGTAAATAAGGCACCCTTTCATGCTGTATTTAGCGTGAAAGGAAAGGGCAATGGGTGCTGTGGTGGGCGTTCCACCGCAACACCCATTGATTTTGATACTACCACCTATTAACAAGGGTGGAGTGAATATAATAATAATAATAATAAAGAGCTTATAGAGCGCACAGTAACGCCATCTCGGCGTGTCCCGCACCATAATTAAAGCCAGGGAAAACCTGGTCTTAAACAGGAAAAACGAGGAGTAATGCTTTATTTCTCCTCGTTTTTGCTGTTTCCATGTGTGCTGCCTTGTTCAGCACACATGGACACAGCAAATTGCCTATTATTGTTTATGTGCAGGAAGGTCCTCCTTCCTGCACATAAACAATCATTATTTTTTAATCCCCTGTTGCAACTTCTGTGTGCAGCTTTAAGCATGAACAATCTTCCCCTCAACACAGGCACCCTTGCACCCTATAGTGTTACATTATTAATTACAGTAGCTAGCAACGAGATCTGTGGACTCTGAACAGACCCTCATCAGGGAGCACGGCGCGCTGTAATTCCAGCTTTAGTTGTGCTTCAGCAACATGATTAATAGCGCTCCTCCTTGACGGCACAGGTGCTATGCATTATGCGTGACAATGCATTTCAGTGCGGTGATGTGGACCACCACACTGAAATGTGTTAGACTAACACATGATGCATGGTGCTTAGCAGAGCTGGGGCACTGGTGGAAACATTGCTTGCCTCAGTCTAAGTGGCATATTTACAAGCCCCCATCGCCACAAGAACGTCACTTTTAGTGACGGTCCTGTGGCGATATGTTCTTCGCCTTTATTTACAAGGTGTTAAGTGGCTTAACGCTGTCTTGTAAATAAGGCCCCCTTTCATGCTATACTTAGCGAGTAAGTGGTGGGCAATGGGTGTTACTTGGGCATTCTACCGCAACACCCATCGATTTTGATGCTGCCCCATATTTACAAGGGCAGCGTAAATATGGGGCAGCGCCAAAATTAAGACTAGGGAAAACCTGGTTTTAAACAGGCGCAACGAGGACAAATGTTTAATTTCTCCTTGTTTTTGATGTTTCCATGTGTACAGCGCTGTGTAGCACACATACGAACAGAAAAAGACCTTTGATTATTTATGTGCATCAAAGGTGTCCCTTCCTGCACATAAAAAATTCAATTAATAAAATGATGTTTTGCTACTTCTATGTGTGCTGCATCAAGCAGCACACACAGGGCCTTATTTATGAAGGCCTGTGTCACATTTACGCTGCCGGTGCATTACTTTTTGTGGTGCTGCGGCGTGTAAATAATGCGCTATGGTGCACCATATTTATGAAGTGACGCATCTAGACAGATATAATGTATGCAGGGTGGGCGGTCCCCTGCAAGAAAGGGTCATGGGAGTGGTGCAGTGAAATGTATAAGATGTCACTGCGCCACTTCTGGGACGCCAATGCGTCAAAACCTTATGTCTGCCTCATGGCAGGCGTAAGGGTTACACAGGCCCTTTCACATCGGGCTTGTCTCATGTGAAAGGAACATTGCTTGAGTTGCTTCACGCTTCTGACACAACTCCAGCAATGCGCCACTTTTACGCTGACAGATACCTCAGTAAAACTAACGTATCTTTCATTCTTTGCAACATGATGCGTCATATTTAATGTATGACGCATCATGTTGCAAGGAATGACAGATACGTTGGGGGACTTACTTCGAGGCGATCCGCTGCTGCCTGGACCCTTTTGCTGATCACATAGCACTTTCTTGACCCTGCAGCCTGCTGTGCATCTTGACCTCCCGCCTCCCGCCGCCTGACCCCTGTTACACCTCGGGGCGAGGCCGCCGAGCGGAGTGCGGGGAGGAGAAAAAACTACAACTCCCAAGAGCCTTCGGGACGCAACCCGCGTCAATTGCGCGCCAGGAGGCGCATAAATTACCAGTCACCCCGGTCGAGTGGGGGACTTACTTTGAGGCGATCCGCTGCTGCCTGGACCCTTTTGCTGATCACATAGCACTTTCTTGACCCTGCAGCCTGCTGTGCATCTTGACCTCCCGCCTCCCGCCGCCTGACCCCTGTTCCACCTCGGGGCGAGGCCGCCGAACGGAGTGCGGGGAGGAGAAAAAACTACAACTCCCAAGAGCCTTCGGGACGCAACCCGCGTCAATTGCGCGCCAGGAGGCGCATAAATTACCAGTCACCCCGGTCGAGTGGGGGACTTACTTCGAGGCGATCCGCTGCTGCCTGGACCCTTTTGCTGATCACATAGCACTTTCTTGACCCTGCAGCCTGCTGTGCATCTTGACCTCCCGCCTCCCGCCGCCTGACCCCTGTTCCACCTCGGGGCGAGGCCGCCGAGCGGAGTGCGGGGAGGAGAAAAAACTACAACTCCCAAGAGCCTTCGGGACGCAACCCGCGTCAATTGCGTGCCAGGAGGCGCATAAATTACCAGTCACCCCGGTCGAGTGGGGGACTTACTTCGAGGCGATCCGCTGCTGCCTGGACCCTTTTGCTGATCACATAGCACTTTCTTGACCCTGCAGCCTGCTGTGCATCTTGACCTCCCGCCTCCCGCCGCCTGACCCCTGTTCCACCTCGGGGCGAGGCCGCCGAGCGGAGTGCGGGGAGGAGAAAAAACTACAACTCCCAAGAGCCTTCGGGACGCAACCCGCGTCAATTGCGCGCCAGGAGGCGCATAAATTACCAGTCACCCCGGTCGAGTGGGGGACTTACTTCGAGGCGATCCGCTGCTGCCTGGACCCTTTTGCTGATCACATAGCACTTTCTTGACCCTGCAGCCTGCTGTGCATCTTGACCTCCCGCCTCCCGCCGCCTGACCCCTGTTCCACCTCAGGGCGAGGCCGCCGAGCGGAGTGCGGGGAGGAGAAAAAACTACAACTCCCAAGAGCCTTCGGGACGCAACCCGCGTCAATTGCGCGCCAGGAGGCGCATAAATTACCAGTCACCCCGGTGGAGTGGGGGACTTACTTCGAGGCGATCCGCTGCTGCCTGGACCCTTTTGCTGATCACATAGCACTTTCTTGACCCTGCAGCCTGCTGTGCATCTTGACCTCCCGCCTCCCGCCGCCTGACCCCTGTTCCACCTCGGGGCGAGGCCGCCGAGCGGAGTGCGGGGAGGAGAAAAAACTACAACTCCCAAGAGCCTTCGGGACGCAACCCGCGTCAATTGCGCGCCAGGAGGCGCATAAATTACCAGTCACCCCCGTCTCGCGGGACGCCGGGCGAAGCCCGGGCCAAGGGCGGGCCCGTTTAATCCCGTTCAAGCCCGGGTAAGACTGGACTGGGCCACCCCCCTGACATTTCTTTCCACTTGTTTGTGGTTCTACTAATACCATTAATCAGGTGTTGTTCTTTTGCTTTTTGATACTGGGTTCTTCGAATCTGCTACAATGTCACCCAGAATCACCAGAAATAGCAAACTTACTCATACCGCCCAGGTCATAGGGCCAATAGACCAATTCATTGCCAAGGCGAATGATGCCATCAATCAAGGTGTCCTCCTATTAGAAAGGAGGGTTTCGCAGGACCTAGCTGCAGCCAGGCGTTCCTCATTGGGACTTTTGGCCTCTGCCGTAACACCTCAACGCACCCTTGTCCTTGGTACACAACAAGAGACCCCAATGGTTCCGGGGACTGTAGACTTGTCGGTGTCTATCGACCTTTCCACAACACAAATATCCCAATCCTCTGCATCCCAACTCCCCCCATCGCTTGAGCGAACCCCGACCTTGTTCATAAACCCTCCAGATGAGGACCTTCCATCCCCCTCTATGAGGGGCCAGAGAGAAGGTGCTATCCCGAAAAAGAATAAGGGAAAAAGAAAAGGAAATAAGAACTCTCTTCAAAACAATAGTAACACACGATAGGATCTCCCTCCACAACTTGCTGAAAATTCTCCCTCTTTAGCCCAAGCTTTAACTCACTCGGCTAAGTCCCAACAGCCGACCGCCATCTCTACGTCAGAAATCATAAACCTCTCATCTGACACGCATAACCTGATTTTGAGTGGCAATATGTGCATTAGGCAGGATCCAGCTATACATGATACCCACATGCTGGCCTCTATTGAGGCTCTAATAAAGCAGCACCTCCAACCTTTAGAGGTATCACTAGCAAAAATTGAAAAATCCTTAGCCATACTAACTTCTGACTTAAAAACTAAGAAAAATTCGACCCCTATGTCCTCACTCCCTGCGGCCCCAATATATAACTCAAAACAAAAAATCCCTGGGGGAATAAATCCTACACAAACACATAAAGCACCCAAAGTGGTAAATACCACAATGGCGGCCCAACAAAAACCAGTGGCCCAACAAAAACTAGCAAATACAACTCCTGCAAACCTGCAGCAAGCACTAGTCAACACAACTGCAAAAAAGCCTACTACTTCTGCTGCTTCTTCCCTCCCTGCCCCATCTGTATCATAGGGCCAACTTACCAATCTACCAGCCACTCCAACTCCAGCAAAGACACCAGCCCCAAAAAAGACGTCTGCTCCCAAAAAGACACCTGCTCCAAAGAACGCAGCCTATAACACTAGACACAATGGAGCGCGCCCAGCTTTTCTCCCCCCAGAAGCAACACCATATGTTATCATTATGACTGGGGTCCCAGAGCTACATACTAACTCCGATGAGCCTGGATGGTCCCTAAAAAACAAGGTACTGCATTGGCTGTCAATGAACCGACCACTTCCCCCCTACGCTAACAACAGAGTCGTATCAGTCCGCAGAGTTCCCTGGGTAGGGAAGGAGCCAAAATTGATCCCAGGGGATTGTATAATAATACATTTCGACGATCCCCAAACTGTGGAACTTATTTCCTCATGGGGGCCTCAAACCTCTCCTGAAGGAATCTCAACAAAAAGATTAGCCTTTTTCTACCCCCCAGCTAAATCCCTACCATCAGGCCACGAATGGAACTGGACTCAGGTAGGCAATTGGAACAATAAAACAAACTGGTCAACATGGCCAGGACAAGGAGGCAGGGAAACTTCGCTATTCCCAGATTGGAGGGGTGTTTCCACCTATAACAGGTTTGACTGCCTGGAGATGGTGGATTGACCACCAGCTGTCCAGGGACTGGATAATGCGATCTCACCCCTACCTGATCTACCACCTTCAATGCCAGCAAACCTCTCTCAATCCTTAAGCCCACCGGCCAAAATGATATTTTCACCAACTACAATAGATACAATTGCAACAGATATAACTAATATAGAGACTGAAGATTTACACCAATGTGACCTCACCCTGCCTTCCACTAATGCTACTATTGTTACTAATTCCAATCATGGTGCATCCTTGCCTTCCCCTGTTAATACCGTCTCTCGTGCATCCCCGAAAACTCCTGCACAGAAAGGAAGCTCTGTACCCACTAATGAAACCTTCCATTTAGTATCAATATTGTTTTGGAATGTGGCAGGTCTCCGAACCAAGATCCTATCTGCATCCTGGCTGGACTTTGTTACCACACACCAGATAATCTGTTTACAAGAGACTTGGACAATCGACCTATTGCACATACAGGGTTACCTAACATTTCACTCTCCGGCCTGCCCATCAATACATGGCAGACCAATGGGGGGCCTTGTCATATATATCTCAATTAATCTCGAAGTAAGAAAAATCTCCATATTATGTACTACTCAAAATTACCAAATTCTTCTGGTTATTTTTAAAAATGGTACGTCATATAGTATTATCAATTTTTATAATAATCTATCTCAGATAGAATGTATGAAAACTGTGTCTGCAATTACCGTGTTTATAAGCGAACAACGCGCTAAACATCCATCTACATTGTGTAATGTAATATGGGGAGGCGATTTCAATGTACAACTGTGTCCAAACTATAAGACAACTGATTGTGGCCTTCTAGACGAAAATGACTGCCCATTGACACATTTTACCCACTCCGCGGTAGGAGACTCCCTTAATGAAAGTTTAATGTCTTTAGAACTGTTGTACGCCAACGATCTTGTAGACCCCCCCGTGGACTTTAAATCTACTTTTCACGGCCGGGGCTGTTTTAGCACCATAGATTTTATTTTGTGTTCTTATTCTTTAAAGGGTACACTTTTTCAGTTCACCACCGGAACAGAAGTATCTGGCGATCACTTCCCTAATAGTATTGTATTAAAGCTATCAATGAATGTTCCTCACCCTGCACGGAAGAGCTTACTGACCCAAAATGCATTACCTATGGATAGAACTAACGGTTATTCAGTGAAATGGTCTCGGGTAGATCCACAAATAACAACAACTAAAATTGTAACTAAAGCACTCCCTTGGATAAACTCCTGCCTTGACGAGGACTCTACCCCCGAGCAAATTATCTCCAGTTTTGGGGAAATCCTCAAAACTATTCAGGGCGAGCTTCTCCGAACCCATAAATCAGGTACCCATCCAGGCCCAAAATGGTTTGACACGGCATGTCGAAAGGCACTAACCGCCCTAAAGAAAGAGCTCCATAATCCAATTAGAGACAAGGACAAAATAGCCAAGTTAAGATCTGAATACAAGCAGGCCCAAATTAGATGCAAAAAAGAGCACAAGAAAAAACTGTGGGCCCAGCTACACGAGAGCTGCCATACAAAGGACAGCTCTCAGTTCTGGCAGGTAGTAACATCTCCTTTCATGCTTGAGGCCAGCACCCATCAACACCTAGACGTAGCAGTGACCGCGGACGAGTGGGTGATTCACTTTTCAAAGATCTTTAGCGATCTCCCCCCGGCCAGTGCGGCACAATGCAACCAAGTAACTGGGTGCCCAAGAAAAGGGGTGTATCCAATTGACCTATCCTTCACCTTGGGGGAGGTTATAAGTGCATTATCTTCCTCAAAAACTGGAAAGGCTCCCGGCCCGGACGGCGTCCCATTAGATATATTTGTCTCTAATATTGACTTATGGTCTCCAATTATTACTCAGCTAATGGCGGCAGTGTCAAGCACTGGCCTTTTGGACTCCTGGTCCTCCTCCATACTTCTTCCTATTTTTAAAAAAGGGGATAGAAATAACCCTGCCTGCTACAGGCCCATTTCCCTCCTGGATTCACTGGGTAAAGTCGCGGGCCGCCTAATTCTTGACCGTTTACAGGATTGGGCGGCAGAAAAAAACATCTTTACCGACCTCCAGTATGGATTCCGGGAGGGACTGGGTACCGTAGAACAGGCTTTAAACCTGACACTTCTAATAGGAAAGCAGGTGGGAGTGAAACGGGGTAACCTATTCATGGTCTACGTCGACCTTAGTGCGGCGTTTGACTGTGTAATTCACGCCAAGCTATGGTCTATTCTGGAGGAGTTGGGGGTCGATCCGCCGCTAATCAAATTTTTGCGCGAGCTATATTCTGAAGCTTCGGCTTGCGTAAGGTTTGGAACAAGTGGCGAACTAACATCTTCTTTCCCAATAACTCGCGGAGTTAGGCAGGGTTGTGTCCTGGCTCCCTTCCTGTTTAATCTATACACCAATGGTTTGGAAGCAGCCATGCTCGAAGGGAGTCAGGATTTACCTACCATTAATCATCGCCCTATCCCAGCATTGCTTTATGCTGATGATTCAGTAATCTTTGCTAGGTCCCTGGTACAGCTGCAGAAGCAATTGGACAAATACTGTAATTATATGCTCTCACTCGGGTTAAAGGTGAATAAGACCAAGACCTTTGTCATGCAAACAGGGCCCAAGGTGAAAAGCTCCAAACATCTTTGCATAGAGCAATCCAAACTAGAACGAGTTAGGGAATACCCCTATTTTGGGTATCCTAATAGATGAACAGCTAACGTGGAAAAGGGCATTGGAAACTAGAAAACTGCTTTACCAACGTGCTACCTCTGCCCTTGTTTCATTTTCCAGAAAAATGGGTAAGCCATCCCCCCGTGCTACTTAAAATCCACCAAGCCAAATGCCAGAGCATTGCTACATACGGAGCCGGTGTATGGGGCTATGTAAACACGGCTGAACTCCAGAAAATACAAAACGGCCTTGTAAAATACCTGTTGGCCCTCCCACAGAGCGCCCCCACATACGGATGCCATATTGAGCTTGGGATTGACTACCTAGCTGATTACATTAAATGTCAACCAATGCTACTATGGCACCGTATCTGGTCTAAGCCCGAGTGTCATCTCACTCGTGCTCTGATCTTAGATTGCTTGGGGCTGACTTCCTGGAAAAAGATACCATGGTTGGCATATGTTGTTAACTTTTTGAAAGATCTGGATCTTAACCAATATGTAATAGAGCCACCACTAATTAGTGAGCTAAGCAGAAAAACCCTCAAGTGCCACTGTCTTAACCATCTCAGGGAACTTCGTTTGAGCGGCGAAGTACCAAAGCAATCAAATGCTCACATCATGATGGTCCAAGTGTCACCAGGTATACAGCCTTATCTCACATATCATTTGTCCAACCACGAAAAATACCTATTAACCAGGTTCCGTTTTAATTTGTTTTTCCGATTGGTAACTTTTCCAAAACCATTAAACTGGTCTCATGACTTGGAGAAATGCCCATGCGACAAGGTCTCGTCCCAATCCACTATGCATGTAGTCTTTTTCTGTCATTTTTATGCCATAACACGCAAACGCTGGGTTTTGCCAGTGTTGCGTCAGATGGGGCTGAGGACCTGCCGACCGGCGTTTCAAGCATTGCAACAGCTAGATTCACAATATGCGGCAAAGAATTTAGCCATGTATTTGAAATCATGTTTAATAATTCGTAAAGCAATAAGGAATGAAGACTTAAATCCATGAAATTTTGTACCATGTGGTTGATTGAAAATGTATTTTCCCTTTTTTTCTGTTTTAGGCTTCTTAATCGTTCTATAATATTGCAATAACAATAATGTGTTTTTTATGTGAATATGTTTTAAAAACTATGATGTACTTTTTATGGTCAACATATTATTTAACCGAATAAAAGAATTTGATTTGACAGATACGTTGGTATTACTGACGTATCTGTCAGCGCTAAAGTCATATAGTCAATATGACGCATCCATCATGTTGCAAGGATGGTGCACTCAGAAGTGTTGCAGCAGCATCGCTGCTTTCACGCAGCAATGCAACACTTCTCATAAATGAGGTCCATAGAAGTTTCAAAGCGCCATTTAAAGATTGTTTATGTCCAGGAAGGTACACCTTCCTGCACTTAAACAATCTTCCCCTCAACACATACATCCTTTCTCTAAGGGGCAAGGGTGCCTGCATTGGCGCTAGGCTGCTAAATTTAGCTCCAGAGCAGGGGGAAACGTAAGGATGCACCATATTGTTGTAAATATGGTGGAGTCCTCCTTTTCAGAAATAGCAGAGTGTGGCGTTAAGGCAAGGAGGCTAACACCGCGCTACACCACTTCTCTAGTACATATGCCCTTAAGTCCATATGGAGCTTGTAGGGAGGCGCAGTATGCAGTTGTGGCCTGCGCAGAGAAGAGCGATGGGGCTGGGTGAGTGGGGGGTATTTCGACAGACGACGAGGGGAAATTAAATAATTAATTAATTATCCTCATCATATTCTGTCGAAATCAACCATATCCCCCCTCCCCCGCCTCAAAATTGGCCCTACTACTCTTACAAGCACAGGAGCGCGACCCATATTGTGCCACAAATTATGAGTGGCTCAGAAATTTCATTACAGGCTTTCCAAAGGAGTGCTCCATTTCTTAAGATGAATATGACTTTTTTTGTGCTGCACAGTTATCCCATGTTTGGGTGGAAAGCTCTCGTACTATATCCTAATGGGTAATAGAGTGGTATGTGTTTTGATTGAAAAACAACATTTTCATGGTATGGTGAGGCAAAGTCCGATAAAATAAGAATGACCTGAATTATTTAATGTAGTATTTTATATAAAATGTTGCAACAAATAAAATGCTGGCCGAAGAAGAATCTAACTTCAACCTTATGATGAGTTGTGTTTATTTTCCTTGAGCGACGCTGTAAGGAAAGCACTTCCTGTGCAATGTGAGAGCCTCTGAATGAACATCCGGCTGCCCATAATGCATTGCAAACACGGCGAACCCTGCGCCCCTAGCAAAGCATAATACGCTTCTCATTAATTATTCTTTAATGGGCAAATTTTTTGTATTACATTTTTAAACAGGTTCCAACATTTGTCTACATGAATTCCGTATATTTAGTCGCGCTATTAGTTATAAGAGTTCAATCATTACACAGAAGGACTAAACGTTTCACTCTTAAACATTGTCACTAATTTCTTCGGCCCTTATTTATGAGGCCTCGCGTCAGTTTTGCGCTGCCGGTGCGTCACTTTTTGTGACGCACCAGCGGCGTACAAAATGCGCCTTGTTGCGCCATATTTAAAAAGTGATGCATCTAGGTAGATGCGCCACATTATACCTGCGTCAGGTATAATGTATGCAGAGGGGGCGTTCCCCGTTTAGGATGCTGTTGCGTCAAAATCTTGCGCCTGCCTCACAGCAGGCGTAAGACTGACGCAAGCCCTTTCACATGGGGCTGTCCCCATGTGAAAGGATGCGTTGCTGGAGTTGCGTCACTTTTGTGACACACTCCAGCAATGCGTCACTTTTGCGCTTACAGATGCGTCAGAAATACTGACGTATCTGTAAGTCCTTGCGACATGATCCGTCATACATTAAATATGACGCATCATTGGTGTCGCAAGGAGTGCGCTGTGAAAAGTGACGCATCGCTGTTTTCACGCAGCGATGCGTCACTTTTCATAAATGAGACCCCTCGCATCTTGTTTTCAACTGCATTTCGTATGGTAGTTGATCATAAGATTGTGAAAATTGTGGAGGACTGTCGTCAGTACGGGGGTCTAATTATTTGTATATAAAAGAAGCTAAAGATTTGGCGTGACCGTAGTCGCTCATTTTCAATTAATATTAGAATTTTAACTTAGTTGATTAATCAACAGGGTTTTGAATTGAAGTGTACATAGAAATGGAGAATCCAACCACATTTCTCGCGTTAATTCAAATATGTTTTTTAACTTACAAAACTGCTCATAAATTACAAAAAAATAATAATCAAATGTCAGAATTTGAATGGAAACACTTCTCTGTTTTGTTTACTTTCCACAGATTTCAACCAGTTGTTTTTCTGCAGAATTTTCGCCCTCCGAGGGAAGAGTCATGCAAAGTACACCTTCGATGTCATACACCAGCAGAGTGAGTGCAGCAGATGTCCAGATGGCGCTTCCCCGCGCAATGAAAATAGTTGGGTCATATTTACAAATAAATTGCACAGCACGGCACTACAAGCAATTTAGCTGCCCCACGGCATTTTGTGTCGTATTCACAAGAATGCGGTACACCCCTGTGTTTTCCCTTGCGCCTGAGCTAAAAAAAAAAGCTGCCTAGCGCTGCTACAGATGCAATGAAGGGTGCCTGTGTTGCAGGGATGATTGTTTATGTGCAGGAAGGGACACCTTCATGCACATAAACAATCATTAAAGGCGATTTGCTCCTTCTTTGTGTGCTGCTGCAGTACATATAGAAATAACAAACACAAGGAGAAATAAAAGATATTTCTCCTTATTGTGACATTCTAACGCCTGCTTCTTAGTGGCATTCGTTTTTGGCGCTGTGTCAGATTTATTTACACATCCTCGTAAATCTGGTGCAGTGTCAAAAACCAATGGGCGTTTCGGTGCAACGTCCACAGCACACCCATCTTTTTTTAAACACATTTTATTGGGTTTTACAATTTGCATAGTATACAAACAGCACATGCCATGTAGATGCAATTCCACAAAGTAATGATATCAATGATACATATGACAATTGTACGTATTCAACTGTTCAATTTTGGATTCTCTGTAAAAAAGTAAGGATGTTGCATTATATACATTTAAGAATTGGTTCGTCTGTCATTACACCCAAATGATTCGATACATACGCAATTTTATGAACACATTTTTAAACCTCCTTTAACTACTCCTCCCAACTCTCCCATCCCTCCCACCTTTTATTGGACTTGCTCACAATTTTATGTGTGTTCTTCCCATTGCTCCTAGCAACCCTATCAAGAGCGGACAACCTCACACGCAAGACACTGTTATATTACCTCATCATGGTTAGCGTATGGCTGGAATGCATGGGCTGGGACAGGTCTACTGTTGGTAACTATTTGTTCTGGACTATGGGAAACAGGTAAGACACAAGGGGCCTCATTTATGAAAAGTGACGCATCGCTGCGTGTAAACAGCGATGCGTCACTTTTCACTGCGCACTCCTTACGACATTCCTGATGCGTCATATTTAATGTATGACGCATCATGTCGCAAGGAGTTACAGATACGTCAGTATTTCTGACGTATCTGTAAGCGCAAAAGTGACGCATTGCTGGAGTGTGTCACAAAAGTGACGCAACTCCAGCAACGCGTCCTTTCACATGGGGAAAGCCCCATGTGAAAGGGCCTGCGTCAGTCTTACGCCTGCTGTTAGGCAGGCACAAGATTTTGACGCAACAGCGTCCTAAAAGTGATGCAGTGAAATCTCATAGATTTCACAGCGTCACTATTACGAGGCTTTCTGCGGGGGAACGCCCCCTCTGCATACATTATACCTGACGCAGGTATAATGTGGCGCAGGGGTTTACAAAGTGACGCATCTACCTAGATGCGTCACTTTTTAAATATGACGTAACGGGGCGTATTTTTTACACCGCTGGTGCGTCACAAAAAGTGACGCACCGGCGTCGCAAAACTGACGCAAGGCCTTCATAAATAAGGCCCAAGCAGTTTAAATGCCTCCATCATTAACCCCCACTCCATTGATATGGGTCTTTTACGCAGGCCCCAGCTTCTTCCCTTCATATGGCCGTGCTTTCCACGCCCCCCCCCATCTTGTCTTTTCTTGTTGACAGGTGCATTCAGTTGTGGATCTGGCGGATTTCCACCGCATCGTTATGCAGCGGTTCGCGAGGCGAGAAGTCAGTAAAACGTGTTTGTACTTTTTGTGTTTTCGGGCATCTTGACCAACCAACTAGACAGCTTCCGGCAGATTGGCCTGTCGCTGATCTGATGCTTCTTTACTATCTTGTTCCAGAGTTCTGTGAGCATCAGGCAAGACCATAGCATATGGAGAAGATCGGGGCCCATATTATTAAGAAAGGGAGATACATTATCAATGCTTTTATCGGCAGGGAATTCAAAAGGGCATTTTATCAAGCCCATTATCACCGCTTTAGCCGCAGTTTCCTGCCGATAAAAGCGGGGATAAGATATCGCCCTTTCTTGATAATATGACCCCAGCTTCTTCCAATCTATAGCAGGTATGTTGTGTCTCGGGAAACATAAGTTGCAGATGGTGGGGGTAAGTTAGGCTCTGGGTAGTATCATGTATTGACTGTATTTAAATTTAGCATTGCGGGACACCTTTCTCTGGTATTCTAACATCCCAGACCATTCTTTGTCCGTTAGCTCTTTCTCAAAATCTTCCGCCCATTTGTTGCACACACTGAGGAGATGGGTTCCAGTATGTTCTCGGATAACTCTATATAACCACTTGATAAGGTGGCGTCCTGTCCCCATTTGATATATTGCCTGGACCAAAGCTTGTGTTGGTGGTACCACCCGCTGTGGTGCCCAATGTTTTTTAGTGTAGCAGTGTATAGCAGTATGTGTTAGATATAGGTTGCCAGATATTCCATTTTCCCTAGCAAAGTTGTCATGCTCTATTAAGGATCCATCACTAAACAGTGCTCCCACTGTAGTGACCCCACCCTCAATCCACATGTGTATCCTGCCGTCTAGTGATGAGACCCGTTGTCGTTGGAATCCCGATTAACGGGATTTTGTCTGCATTTGGGGAACAGTGATGTGTATATTGCAATGTCCTTCTCCAGTATGTAAGTGCTGTCCGTAGTAGAGTCGGGCATGTTGTGGTATCGGGGATCGGGGCAGCATTAAAGTGTGCAGCGTACCTTGATTGATATCCTGTGCTGTATAACCTATTTCATGCAGATTGCGGCCTGCAAGCCAATATGACAGCCATTGAAGTTGACTCGTGTAGCAATATGCAGTCCTCCCTCATCTGTGTCTAATTGGAGTTTTGGCAGTCCATCCGTCTGCGGCCAGTTCCCCACATCAATTCAGATAGTAGCGTGTCCAGCGATTTAAAAATGGGGTGGAATTACTACTGGCAAATTGGTAAAGAAATGTAGGAGTCGAGGGAGGACCTCCATTTTAGATATGGCCACACTCCCCATCACAGACAAAGGTAACGACGTCCAGAAGGCTGTTTGCGAGTTCAACGCTCTTAAGGCTTTGGTTAAGTTACCTTCAATAATGTCCTGTGGACACCTGTAAATTTGAATTCCTAGATATTTTAATGTGTACTGTGCTACGGCTAGGGGCAGACGTCCAAATCGTATCACATCCGGGCGCGGGCTAGGATTGAAGAAAAAGGCTTGGCACGTCGTTTCACAGCAACACCAATTGCACGGCCCTTTCACGCAGATATCTGTGAGAAAGATTATGATATTTACAAACTGGCATTAAGCTTGGCAAAGTGGTTTAGGGTCACTTTGTAAATATGGAGCAGGGCATTGTAAAACCAGAGCATCGTAAAAAGTGATGCTTCAGTTTCGCAACCTCTTGTAACTATTCCCTTTTGTCTGGCAAAGCTCGCTCTTTCACGCGATGTGTGGAATGCAGGAGATAAAACCTGTAGGAAATTGCAATTTCATGCCTGTTCATCCTGGATTTTTTGCCTTATCGCACAACCCTATTTTTATGAACTAATGGACTATATTTACAATCCCATTGCGCTGCAGGTGTGTCACTTTTAAAATGGGGAAAAGGTAACGTATCGGCGAAGTAGGGACTTGTAAATATGCCCCTCAGTACTGTGCACCTTCTAACCATTGTAAAGTACTGTGCTTCAACTTAAAACCGGGTTGAATAGGTAAATTCCTAATTGGCATATTAACTTACTTATAAATCTTTAGTATATTGTCTACAAAGTGCACCCAGGGCCTGTCAGTTAAGACTCACGTGAGGCCTACAGCACCTATTGTGCCAGCCTCTACAGTCAAGGCCACAGGTATTATGCTGCAGTAGAGGGCCAAATTATGCAGCATGGTTGTGTAAAATATGCACCAAGAAAAGGCAAATTATGCAGCGTAATGCGGATCATAATGGGAAAGTCATTTTTACACCTGTTAACACTGTCTGTGCATTGGTTGCACCTCATTAGTACCAGTTTAACACCCAAATGTAGCAAAACAACACAGACAGGGACCAGTCACGTTTGCAAAAAGCCTTCCACTGTTCTGCAACATGTGTTTCTGTGTTTTTAGTAACTGTTGAACAATTTTTAGGGTTAAAATCTGCAGATTATGCATCAGATGATAGATTGCGTGGCAAATCTATAATTATGCGGAAAATGCAGCAGTCTCACAATCGCATAATTCCAGTGGCCCTGACTACAGTGGCAGTGAAAACATGACATCAGGCCTACTCTGTGTATATGCTGACACCTGAAGCTTTTAAGCATGCATGCATTCTGTCAAAAGTAACCGTTTCAGACAGGTAATAAGCCTTACCTTTTTTAGGATGATTATTATTATCATTGTTATTGACAATAATTATATTTTTCTATTTGGAAAGCACAGCGATTACTTAGAAGGGTGACCTGGCATTGAGGAAATGCCGATAATCTCCCTAGACTAAGTAAAACAGCGACAGAGTATACAGCCAGGTTTAAAGATTTTTCCAAAAGTGGAGAATATCTGAAACCGAGCAGAGGGAGCATCATTGCCAAGTGCCACATGAAGGCACCCTGTATGGTTTTCCATGCCCTTGTAAATATGGCCCCCTTTCACACAGCACTGCATTGTGCTGTGGGCGTGTGCTGGGGGCGTAACAAACGCTGGGGGCGTGTGGTACGTTCCACACTTCATGCCATGTCTCATATTGTGTGCTAATCCCACCCTGCTCTCTTTAAATACCCCTGCACCCCATAATCATAACCCACCCTTACCCCTAAAAATACCCCAACACCCTTAAACACTAACCCATCTTAACCCTATAAATATACCCTGTACCCCAAAACCCAAACCTACCCCTAAACCCTAAAATACCCCTGTACCCCAAAACCCAAACCTACCACTGAACCCTAAAAATACCCCTATACCCCTATACCCCAAAACCCAAACCTAGCCCTGAACCCAAAAAATACCCCTGTACCCCAAAACCCATACCTATCCCTAAACCCTAAAACTACCCCTGTACCCCATAACCCAAAACTATATATGAACCCTTAAAATACCCAAACACCCCAAAACATATACCTCAGTACCCCAAAACATATACCCCTATACCCATACTTCCCTTATCCAAACATTAAAAAAAAACATGTTTTTACCATTCATGCATTTACAACGAATTTCGTTGTAAATGTATGCGTGGTAAAAGCATATAAAATCTAATACCATGTGTTATAATGGCATTGCGGAGTCATGGTACTTTCGTAATGAAAGTATGTGGAGTGATGGTATGCAGAAAGAAAGTTGCGGAATAATTGGTATTTACCCTCTCCGGTAAGTACATTGGTGGCACGGCGGCCCACATCTCCAGCAACATACTCATATTTTTCACCACCCATTTGAAAATTGCACAGGTCTCTCTCACTGATGGCCAGCACCAACATACACTTTTAGACAATCCTCACGCCACAAGTTCTAGAATTGCAAACTTTAGAGCTGGGGAGCTACGTTCGAATCTCGGCATCAGCTCAACATCCTGTGATTCCAGGCAAATCACTTTGGGGCATATTACCAACAGTTAGCGATATTTATCGCTAACTGAGCTTAGCGTTAGTTTTTTTAACGCCGCGCTTCGCCCAATATTAACGCTGAGATAACGTCCTATTACCAACGTTTATCTCAAAAGCGATAATATTGCAGGCGTTAGCGTGAATATCGCTGGAAAACCAGCGGTGTTCACGCATTAGCACGCAAATGCTGTTAGCCATGTTATCCACCTCCCGTTGGATAACATGGCTAAGAACTGGTATTTGCAGGCGGTAGCGTTTGGCGATATTCGCGCTTAGCGCGAATATTTCCATCGCTTCGCCTTTCTTGGTAATAGGCAATAGCAATGTTAGCGACTGCTGTCAGTCGCTAACGGGTTGGGTACGCCCACTTTGCATGTCATTAGTGATAAATATCGCTGACATGCAAAGCGGGCCCCAAACCGCTCGCTATCACCTAAAAGCTGTCGCTAACTGGTGTTAGCGACAGCTCGGTAATAGCGCGATTGAATTATTGTCGCTTAGCGGCCGAAAACGGCGATAAGTCAATATCGCCACCCTTGGTAATATGCCCCTCTGTCTCCGCGTGCCTACCTCAAATGAATGTGTTCTTCTGTAATGCAAATTGTGCTCTTGCAAAGTTGTCGAGTTCGCGCTATATATATTGCAAGGAAAAATAAAGTAGGGAAACTCGAGTTCACACACTACTGAACGCGCACTCTTAAGTGCATCAGCAGTGCACTGTGAATCGGAGCGTTTCACAGGCATGTCACAGATAAGAAATGCTATCAAACGAAATCCTACAAAACAATATACTACTGGCCGGCAGCAATTCATACCCGGACAACGTCGGTACGGGCTGCTAGTCAAATATATATGTACTAGCAGCCCGTCCCGACGTTGTCCGGGTATGAATTGCTGCCGGCCAGTAGTATATTGTTTTGTAGGATTTCGTTTTAATAGCATTTCTTATCTGTGACAGGCCTGTGAAATGCTCCGATTCACACTGCACTGCTGATGCACTTAAGAGTGCGCGTTCAGTAGTGTGTGAACTCGAGTTTCCCTACTTTATTTTTCCTTGCAATATTAAATAGCGCAAACTCGACAACATGGTATGAGCACAATTTACATTACAGATGAACACATTCATTTGTGGTAGGCACGGGGAGACAAAGCGATTTGCCTGAAATCACAGGATGTTGAGCTAATGCCGAGATTCGTACGTAGCTCCCCAGCTCTAAAGTTCGCAATTCTAGAACTTGTGGCAGGAGGTGTGTCTAAAAGTGTATGTCGGTGCTGGCCATCAATGAGAGAGACCTGTGCATTTTTCAAATCGGTGGTGAAAAAATATGGGTATGTTGCTGGAGATGTGGGCCGCCGTGCCACCAATGTACTTACCGGGGGAGGGTAAACACCCATTATTCCGCAACTTTCTTTCCGCATACCATCACTCCGCATACTTTCATTACGAAAGTACCATGACTCCGCAATGCCATTATAACACATGGCATTACATTTTATATGCTTTTACCACGCATACATTTACAACGAATTCGTTGTAAATGCATGAATGGTAAAAGCATGTTTTTTTTTAATGTTTGGATAAGGTAAGTATGGGTATAGGGGTATATGTTTTGGGGTACTGAGGTATATGTTTTGGGGTGTTTGGGTATTTTAAGGGTTCAGATATAGTTTTGGGTTATGGGCAGTGCTTAATTTGTGTTGGTGTTTTCCGGTGCTAAGCACCGGCACTTAATTTTCAGGGCCGGGTCTACCCGCGATATCAGCTGTTAAGTGAATTCACATGGGTCTCCCTGGTGAAGAGTTAATATTGCTCGTGATTGTGTTTAAAATACTGAATACAGTCCAAATTGGATGCTGCAGCAGCAGCCGGCTTTATGAGGCATGTCATACTCAGATTGAAACTGCAGTGCCAGGGCTCCTGCCTCCTCGAAAGTTACAGGTCACTCCAATGAAGCCTGCACGCACTGCTACTGCTGGGTAGTGATTGCAGCTGAGCCACGGGCTTCTATGGGGCTGACACCACTGCTGCTACAATGTAGTCTGATGCCCGCCTCACGGCGCCGCTGAGGCGGGATGTAAAGCAAAGTTTGCCCACTGTGCCGCGGGGAGGGAATGACGTCACCTCCGGTCCTGTTGTCAGAGCGGGAAGTTTGCAGAGAAGGCAGCTGGCTCTGGCTAGAAGATGCGTTTGGATACTGGAGTGAAGGAGGAAAGATAGGAAGGCAGTAGCTGCAGGTCCTGTCCGAAATCAGGAATTGAAGCTGTCGGTGCTGCTGGGAGCAAAGCTACAGAGGCCTCCGCCCTGTGCGGGACCTGTGGGCAGCTGGGGCTTTTTGACCGCTAGTAGCGGGTAGCGCGACGTTAGCAGCTGCTATGGCCCTGTCCAGGTGTGTATGTGCAAAATGTTCGCTTGGTATTGCCAATTTGTCATCGTATGTTGTCGACCAGTTAGGAAGCTCAGTAAGTCTCAAATAAGACAACACAAAGCCACAGCTCAAATGTGTTGTCTTACTCTTATGTGTCAACGCATGCTGAGGTGTCAACCTGCTTCTGTCTACCCTGCAGCTGAAGTCACCCCTTCCTGCATTTTTATGAAGATCTGTTTAAGTGGTGAACGCTTTGTTTCTGGCAAGAAGTATCCGTTTTCTGTTTATATTTATTGATACGCCCCCCGCCACCCATCTTTTCCGGTTGTGCGCAGTCTGACAATGTCTGGTGTCGGTTTGGAGAGGTTCGGCCAGTCTCCTGAAGTTGTGTATGTGTGAATTTAAACTCTGTCCTCGTGTAAAGCGTTATAGAACGTCTTCTGAGGTCAGAGATGCAGTGATCGCTGTTCGATCATTTAATAAGTACTTTGTATATTCATTACTGCCCAGTTTTCAGATTACTTGTGCGTGGCATTTAACTGATTTCAAATAGGGTATGACTATGAGTGACATCCTGCTTCCAAATGTGACATTTCGAGTGACATACTCTCTCACGAATAAAACCAAGCAGTGAAGTCTATAGAAAAATATATCGGTAATTACCCCTTTTTGAACAACGAAATGCTTTTAAAAAGCCTTGAAACTGCTGCAAAACAAGTAAAAGGCATTGGCCCATTATATGCTATTAAATTAAACCCATGAGTACGTGTCCGTTTTTTTTATTTTTAAATCCTTGCACTTAAAAGGATAAAAAACACATTACTGTGAAGTGACCGAAGTCAATTTTGAACACCTTCATTTTAAAATGTCATCATTCAATCTTTTAGGTAACTTAATGATTCTCTTAGACTGTAAACATTTTTTTTACTTCAACAACAGTATCTGGGAGAGAAGTCTCATAAGAAGATACTTGCTGTTAACAGCACTTTATTTAGGTGGTACATTGGCACTTTCTGATGAACTCTCTCCATGCTCTTCATTTACTTTAAAGTCACCACCACACAACCCTTCCGTGGTGTTCACCTTGCCCTCAGACGTTGCAGGTCTCAGCTCAGACCTGCGGCGCTGAGCTCCCCTCAGTTAACGCAGGACCGTGAAGGAATCCGGACACGTTTCACAGAACTACCCATGTGTCTTCAGGGAAACTATTCAACAAGACCGCCTCCACCCTCCAACCAAGATCAGAGTTTCTCCCACATTTCTCTTAGCATGGCAGCAGGATCCTTCTTCGACCTCTAGTGCCCATGTTGTAAACAAAGGCCCTTAAAAACATTTCACGTTATTTTTTTATTTTGAGACTTACATTTTCATATTTTGTAAAATTTCCATACAGCCTGTGGGCAGCAAAACAAAAAAGCCAGCCGCGTCTATTTCAATATGTGTTTTGTGTTGCCCAGCACAAGATGTCTGCAAAAACAAAACATGAGAAAAGGACCCAACTCCTCATATCCTCCAAAAGCATTGCTGGGAGTTTTTCCAAATCGTTTTGAAAAAAGATATGATCATCGAAGTGCCATTTTTTGGAGCACAATAGCCACTTCGACAACGCTCTGGTAACTGACTTAAATAGTCTGCAGATTCTAGCAATTAATGCAAATACATTACCTACTTTATGAAAGGAGCTACTGCTGCGATCAAAGACCTGCAAGATTAATTTACAGAACTTGTTTCAAGCAAGGAAGGGAGGCAGTAATAAGCAGCAGGGCACCAGCAATTAAAAATCATGCACGACACACTCCAGAACTATTTCCTTAGAGAAACTAAATTAAGGCCCTCGTTGTGAGTTACGGTGTCTCACCAGAAGGGTTAACTCTGGGTAGGGATACCTAACCCTGCATTACAGGTAGCCGAAGTCTCCAGATCCAATAAAACCAGGTCCGGATGCACCTAGCCTGGTCTTACCAGGTGCAGATCTGCACCCGGTGAAACTGCTGCAGGGACATGGGCAGGGGATGCAGGCAGGAGCACAGCCTGACCATTGCAGGACACACAAGCAGAGCAGACAATGCTTTTCTTGCCTTACCCTAACCCTGCACATATCTGTCTTGACCTGATGAAACTGCTGCACGTACATGGGCAGGGGCTACGGAAGGGGTACAACCTGGCCCTGCCTGCCCATTACAGCACCACAGGCTGAGGCTGAACAGACAATGCTACGCCTGCCCTAACCAAGGTGAACCCACTGCTGGAAAAGTGTGTGGAAGTTGACTTGGAGTCTGGTGATTGTAATACAAGCTTCCACAGTGCGAGTTGGTAGCCTGTGTGCTTGTATACACTATACAAATAAATCTAAGCAGAGGCTGAAAGGCTAGGTGGAAGTGAGCAGCCTCTGTGAGCTGAATTCAAAAGTGATGCCAGGAGGAGGCCCCATATAATAATATTTATCCTTTTAACGTAATGCCAATAATGGATTCCTAGAGTTTTTTGTTGCGCAAATGGGTGCAATTTCTGCAGTTTATATGTTTCCCTCGCCGTTATTGCTTTATTTTGCCAACGAGAAACTGTCACTCATAGTCTTTAAAATGTCACTCATAATTGCTCTGAAATTATAGAAAAGCCACACATCGCAATCTAAAACCTTGGCAGCTATACACTCTGGGGCTCTGGCAGGCGGTGTGGAGGCAGAAGGTAAAAGGCACCATCCATCGCCAGTTCTAGCCATAGTAGGCCGAAACTATAGGCTTCAGCCAGACTTTGATCAATTCCAGAAACACACTGAAGCATTGCCCACTAGGAATGCTTTCAGCCAGGATCCCTCTTTGCCCGACTGACCTGCGAGGCCCAGATTTCTTTCCCTCTTCAGAAGAACTGTAAATATCGTTTATATGTCAGGAGAAGTGTCTCATTAATGACCATAAAAATTGAACACAATGCCCTTGATCTATTGAACCCTCTTGTATTCTGGTCTCATGCTCAGCTGGTGATGGGAACCTGAAAGTGTAATGATGAGGCCTTGTTGCCAGTTAGGGCTTAAAGTGTGAAAAAAAGAAATGCAGGGGCTCAAAGTTAGTCTTTCGAGACCATTGGTAGAACTTCTGAATGCCAGTGTTGCAAACTACGGAGGCTGTCTGGTCTTGATTCCACCTCATCATGGCTCTTTCTTCACTCAACACGATTTTCTCTCTTGTGTGTTCTTTTTCAAGCCCGTTTTCTCCCTTTGTCTCTGTTTCCCTACCCTTCTCTTCCGCCATTCAATCTTTTTCACCTTTCTCTCTCCTGCTCTGACTCAAAGTTAGTCTGCTGTTGAACAATAATTCCAGGTCTTCAAAAACGAGGGCTTGTTACCACCATCTGCAAGAACTGGCACAAATTAAGCAGTGTAGTAAGGGCAGCACCCAGCGCTTAATTTCAGCTGGTGTTTTCCGTTGCACTGTACAGGTACTTCATTCTCAACACCTGTATTCTGGTACCTATGAAAGTCTGGCACCTGGAGGCGCTGTCTGTCTAATTTTGAGTTAAGCACAGCAACAGATGTTTAATAATTTAATATACATTATTTATGAATAATATCTACTGCTCAAACCATTTTTACAGCTTTAAGTGATTTGAAATAGTCTGAATTGTCACACTTCTAGGTGAGTGATGTGTACTACTTGTGTTGGTACTGCTATTAGCAGTACTGCCAGGGAGGGAAAATGCATGGTCCAAGCTGTAATGACCTCCCGAAAAGGGTCCTGACACTTATGTTTTTACAAATTAAGCACTGGTTTACTGTGGCTGGAAGTTAACAACACACCCCGGCTGGATGCCTATATGTGACATTTCAATGGTTTAAGGCCTGGATCATGGATGTTTATGTGTGACATTTCCACGGTTTTTGGCCTAGCCCTGTCCTGGATGCTTATGTGTGACGGATTATGGCATGCTTTCTGGCCTGGACGCTTATATGTGACATTTCCATGCTTTCTGACCTGAGGGCTTAAGTGTGACATTTCCACAGTTTATGGCTTGGGTGCTTGCTTATGTGTGACATTTCCATGGTTTATGGCATGGGTGCTTAGGTGTAACATTTCCATGCGTTCTGGCCTGAGGACATGTGACATTTTCACGGTTTATGGCTTGCGTGCCAGTTGAGGGTGTGGATGGAACCCATAGAGGAATTGGGTGGAGCTAGTGAAGGAAGTGGGTGGAGCCAGGAAAAAGGGGTGTGGCCTCCGACACACATTTGAGCACCTGCACTTCATATTTTACAAATTAAGCACTGGTTATGGGGTACAGGGGTAGTTTTAGGGTTTAGGGATAGGTATGGGTTTTGGGGTACAGGGGTATTTTTAGGGTTCAGGGCTAGGTTTGGATTTTGGGGTATAGGAGTATTTTTAGGGTTCAGCGGTAGGTTTGGGTTTTCGAGTACAAGGGTATTTTAAGGGTTCAAGGCTAGGTTTGGGTTTTGGGGTACAGGGGTATTTTTAGGGTTCAGGGCTAGGTTTGGGTTTTGGGGTACATGGGTATTTTAGGGTTCAGGGGTAGGTTTGGATTTTGGGGAACAGGGTTATTTTTATGGTTCAGGGCTAGGTTTGGGTTTTCGGGTACAGGGGTAATTTTAGGGTTCAGCGGTAGGTTTGGGTTTTGGGGTACAGGGGTATTAAGGGTTCAGGGCTAGGTTTGGGTTTTGGGGTACAGGGGTATTTTTAGGGTTCAGAGGTAGGTTTGGGTTTTGGGGTACAGGGGTATTTTAAGGGTTCAGGGCTAGGTTTGGGTTTTGGGGTACAGGGGTATTTTAGGGTTCAGGGGTAGGTTTGGGTTTTGGGGTACAGTGGTATTTTTAGGGTTCAGGGCTAGGTTTGGGTTTTGGGGTACAGGGGTATTTTTAGGGTTCAGAGGTAGGTTTGGGTTTTGGGGTACAGGGGTATTTTAAGGGTTCAGGGCTAGGTTTGGGTTTTGGGGTACAGGGGTATTTTTAGGGTTCAGGGCTAGGTTTGGGTTTTGGGGTACAGGGGTAGTTGTAGGGTTTAGGGATAGGTATGGGTTTTGGGGTACAGGGGTATTTTTAGGGTTCAGTGCTAGGTTTGGATTTTGGGGTATAGGAGTATTTTTAGGGTTCAGCGGTAGGTTTGGGTTTTCGGGTACAGGGGTATTTAAAGGATTCAGGGCTAGGTTTGGGTATGGGGTACAGGGGTATTTTTAGGGTTCAGGGCTAGGTTTGGGTTTCGGGGTACAGGGGTATTTTAGGGTTCAGGGGTAGGTTTGGGTTTTGGGGAACAGGGTTATTTTTATGGTTCAGGGCTAGGTTTGGGTTTTGGGATACAGGTGTTTTTTTAGGGTTCAGAGGTACGTTTGGGTTTTGGGGTACAGGGGTATTTTAAGGGTTCAGGGCTAGGTTTGGGTTTTGGGGTACAGGGGTATTTTTAGGGTTCAGAGGTAGGTTTGGGTTTTGGGGTACAGGGGTATTTTAAGGGTTCAGGGCTAGGTTTGGGTTTTGGGGTACAGGGGTATTTTAGGGTTCAGGGGTAGGTTTGGGTTTTGGGGTACAGGGGTATTTTTAGAGTTCAGGGCTAGGTTTGGGTTTTGGGGTACAGGGGTATTTTTAGGGTTCAGGGGTAGGTTTGGGTTTTGAGGTACAGGGGTATTTATAGGGTTCAGGGCTAGGTTTGGGAATTTGGGGTACAGGGGTATTTTTAGGGTTTAGGGATAGGTTTGGGTTTTGGGGTACAGGGTATATTTATAGGGTTAAGATGGGTTAGTGTTTAAGGGTGTTGGGGTATTTTAAGGAGTACGGGTGGGTTATGATTATGGGGTGCAGGAGTATTTAAAGGGAGCAGGGTGGGATTAGCACACGATAAAAGACATGGCATGAAGGGCGGAACGTACCACACGCCCCCAGCGTTTGTCACGCCCCTAGCACACGCCCACAGCACAACGCAGACACGCCCACAAGGGACTACTTTGCTGGCACGGTTCTTTCACCTTTTAAATGTATATGGTGGGCATCTGCATAGCCTATGTCCTTCTGCTGCAACTGCCCTTTCCAACGCTGTATTGGGTGTTGTGATTGGTGCTGTACTTTTTGAGTTTACCCGCCTCAAAGGTTTAGGCTGTCTCTTTATATTATTAGTATGGATTTATTCTAAACACAACCACTCTGGTCTTTTTATGAGGCTAGAGATAAAAGTGCAATACAAGGAACTTAGGGGGCATATTATCAAGGGGGTTTATCTCTGCTTTTTTGGCTTTAAAAGCCAAGAAAGCGGAGATAGAATTATCTCCCTATTACCTAGGTGTCGCTAACACCAGTTAGCGACAGCTAGTAGGAGATAGCGACCATCTTGGGCCCCACTTTGCATGTCAGTGATATTTATCACTAATGAGATGCAAAGTGGGCGTGCCAAGATGTTAGCGACTGGAAACAGTCGCTAACATCGCTATCTCCTATTACCAACTTTTGGAGATATTCGCGCTAAGCGCGAATATCTCCAAAAGCTAACACCTGCCCTGAGCAGTTCTAGCCATGTTATCCAATGGGAGGTGGATAACATGGCTAAGAGCATTAGCTCGGTAATGCATGATTATCGCTGACTTTTCAGCGATATTCATGCATTGCGGCCGATTTTTATTGCATTTGCGATAAACCTTGGTAATACCAAGGTTTATTTGCGATAAAAATCGCTGCAGCTCAGCGGTAAATTTTTGTCTGTAACCAAGCAATAGCCATAATTATCGCCATTGCTTGGTAATATGCCCCTTAATTAGCATACGATAAGTTGCACAGTACACATTTTGCCCTAGGGGCCTCACAAACCATATACTAAAACCAGCAGCCCGTACCGACGTCGTCCACTGTGGGTCTCCTGCATCCCTACCTTTGGTGGTTCCTCGTTGCCCCAGCGGTTGTACAGGCCCTAGGTCTAATTTCTATTTTTCACGTGGTTCTTATAGCACTATCCATACTAATATAATAAAGAGAGAGCCCAAACCTTTGAGGCGGGTAATCTCAGGAACCAAACACCCAATACAGCGTTGGAAAGGGCAGTTGCAGCAGAAGGACATAAGCTATGCAGACGCCCACCATATACACTTAAAAGGTAAAACAACCGTGCCAGCAAAGTAGTCCCTTGTGGGCGTGTCTGCATTGTGCTGTGGGCGTGTGCTGGGGGCGTGAAAAACGCTGGGGGCGTGTGGTACGTTCCGCCCTTCATGCCATGTCTCATATCGTGTGCTAATCCCACCCTGCTCCCTTTAAATACCCCTGCACCCCATAATCATAACCCACCCTTACTCCTTAAAATACCCCAACACCCTTAAACACTAACCCATCTTAACCCTATAAATATACCCTGTACCCCAAAACCCAAACCTACCCCTAAACCCAAATATACCCCTGTACCCCAAAACCCAAACCTAGCCCTGAACCCTATAAATACCCCTGTACCTCAAAACCCAAACCTACCCCTGAACCCTAAAAATACCCCTGTACCCCAAAACCCAAACCTAGCCCTTAACCCTAAAAATACCACTGTACCCCAAAATCCAAACCTACCCCTGAACCTAAAAATACCCCTGTACCCCAAAACCCAAACCTACCCCTGAACCCTTAAAATACCTCTGTACCCCAAAACCCAAACCTACCCCATAACCCTTAAAATACACCAGTACCCCAAAACCCAAACCTAGCCCTGAACCCTAAAAATAACCCTGTACCCCAAAACCCAAACCTACCCCTGAACTCTAAAAATACCCCTGTACCCCAACACCCAAACCTAGCTCTGAACCCTTAAAATACCCCTGTACCCCAAAACCCAAACCTACCACTGAACCCTAAAAATACCCCTCTACCCCAAACCTAGCCCTGAACCCTAAAAATACCCCTGTACCCCAAAACCCATACCTATCCCTAAACCCTAAAACTACCTCTGTACCCCATAACCCAAAACTATATCTGAACCCTTAAAATACCCAAACACCCCAAAACATATACCTCAGTACCCCAAACATATACCCCTATACCCATACTTACCTTATCCAAACATTAAAAAAACATGCTTTTACCATTCATGCATTTACAACGAATTTCGTTGTAAATGTATGCGTGGTAAAAGCATATAAAATGTAATGCCATGTGGTATAATGGCATTGCGGAGTCATGGTACTTTCGTAATGAAAGTATATGGAGTGATGGTATGCGGAAAGAAAGTCGCGGAATAATGGGAGTTTACCCTCCCCGGTAAGTACATTGGTGGCACGGCGGCCCACATCTCCAGCAACATACTCATATTTTTCACCACCCATTTGAAAAATGCACAGGTCTCTCTCATTGATGGCCAGCACCGACATACACTTTTAGACACACCTCCTGCCACAAGTTCTAGAACTGCGAACTTTAGAGCTGGGGAGCAATGTTCGAATCTCGGCATCAGCTCAACATCCTGTGATTCCAGGCAAATCATTTTGGGGCATATTACCAACAGTTAGCGATATTTATCGCTAACTGAGCTTAGCGTTCGTTTTTTTAACGCCGCGCTTCACCCAATATTATCTCTGAGATAACGTCCTATTACCAACGTTTATCTCAAAAGCGATAATATTGCAGGCGTTAGCGTGAATATCGCTGGAAAACCAGCGGTGTTCACGCATTAGCGTGCAAATTTTGTTAGCCATGTTATCCTCCTCCCATTGGATAACATGGCTAAGAACTAGTATCTGCAGGCGTTAGCGTTTGGCGATATTCGCGCTTAGCGCGAATATTTCCATCGGTTCACCTTTCTTGGTAATAGGCGATTGCAATGTTAGCGACTGCTGTCAGTCGCTAGCGGGTTGGGTACGCCCACTTTGCATGTCATTAGCGATAAATATCGCTGACATGCAAAGCGGGCCCCAAACCGCTCGCTATCGCCTAGAAGCTGTCGCTAACTGGTGTTAGCGACAGCTCGGTAATAGCGCGATTGAATTATTGTCGCTTAGAGGCCGAAAATGGCGATAATTCAATATCGCCACCCTTGGTAATATGCCCCTCTGTCTCCGCGTGCCTACCTCAAATGAATGTGTTCTTCTGTAATGTAAATTGTGCTCATGCCATGTTGTCGAGTTCGCGCTATATATATTGCAAGGAAAAATAAAGTAGGGAAACTCGAGTTCACACACTACTGAACGCGTTCTCTTAAGTGCATCAGCAGTGCACTGTGACTCGGAGCGTTTCACAGGCCTGTCACAGATAAGAAATGCTATCAAACGAAATCCTACAAAACAATATACTACTGGCCGGCAGCAATTCATACCCGGACAACGTCGGTACGGGCTGCTAGTTGGATATACAGGCTAAGAACTGGTCTGAGCAGGTGTTAGTTTTCAGCGATATTCGTGCTTAGAGCGAATTGTTTTGCCGCTACGCCTAGGTTGATAATAGGCGATAGCGATCTTAGCGACTGCTTTCAGTCGTTAACAGGTTGGGTACGCCCACTTTGCATGTCATTAGCGATAAATACTGCTGACATGCAAAGCGGGCCCCAAACCGCTCGCTATCAGCTAAAGATGTTGTTAACTGATGTTAGCGACAGCTTGCTAATAGGGCGATGAAATTATCGCTGCTTTGCGGCCGAAAATGGCCGCAAAAGCAGTAATAATTTCATTTCGCCTGCCTTGGTAATATGCCCCCGGGTTCCTATACGTATACCAAGTTTTGGTATTCACAGAATGCACTTAAGACTTTTGGCATTCACAGAATGAACTTACTACTTTTGGTATTCACAGAAGTTAGGATTTTGTCTTAAATTTGTCTTAAGACAGACTTAAGACAGACTTAAGACAAATTTAAGACAGACTTAAAACAGACTTAAGACAGAATCCTAACTTAAGTCTGTCTTAAGTCTGTCTTAAGTTTGTCTTAAGACAAAATCCTAACTTCTGTGAATACCAAAAGTAGTAAGTTCATTCTGTGAATACCAAAATAGTAGAAGTTAGGATTGAGTCTTAAATTCATTCTGTGAATCGGACCCTCTATCTTTATATGCTATTTCAAAAAACTTTATTAGGTAGATAAAGGCATATATACAGAGTTACAGTCAAAAAACATTTTGTCACCTTAATAGAGCTAAAATTACATATACAGAGTTGTATGGTGAAGAACTGCAATATGAACATCAATAGGTCAAGTGGCAGAAAAATGGCAGTTTGTGTCCCAAGCGTGACATGGCCCACCCTCAAAAAGTGAATCAAGATTGTATTTATCACCTATATAAATTCCAATCCTCATAGCCTGGTGGCAAGGCAAACAAAAACAGAAGTTGTCAACAATACACTATATATATATATGTCTTAAGTGACCCAACCTTTCCAGTTTTTAATTTTCCACAAAGTGTTGGCTTCCTCAAGTCCCAAGGTGGCACGATCTATATGAGCATATGTCATTATTTTATCAAGGAAAATGTTTCTGCACGCCTTAGCATCCATGTCCTTATGTAGAAAAAGAAGCAGATTCCGTGTGTCCCACAATGCCTCCTTAGCACAGTTCAACAGTCTCCACGCAGTGGGGGGACGTTGTGCAGAAATGTCCTGTCAAAAAAGAAGGGCATGGAAAGACAAGGTAGAAATACCTGCAATGTTCAAAAGAAAGAGCTGTAGTAAAGTCCAAAAGGTCATGCCATGAAGGCAACCCCATAGCAAATGGAAAACAGTTTCTTCATTTCCGCATCTCGTGCGTGGGCAACATGCTGTGGGGGCCAAACCTCGCTGATGCAGAAAAACTTTCACAGGACGGCATCCATGTGCAGCCATCCAAGCCAAGTCCCGTTGCCTGTGGATAATGTCTCTGTGGCCCACCATCTTCCATACTCGCAACGACTGTGGCTCTGACAGGATGCCCAGCAGGATCAGCTGCTCTTGTTTTCGGAGCTCATTTTTCAGTAAGGTAGGGTGAATACACACATTCTATCAAAAGTTTCAGGGGCATATTATCAAGAAAGGGCCATACATTATCGCCGCTTTTATCGGCAGGAAACTACAGATAAAGCGGCGATAATGGGCTTGATAATATGCTCTAAAAATTCCAATCGAAGCCCATGTTGGATGTGAAGACATGTAACATGGGCTTCGATTGGAATTCCATAGAGCATATTATCAAGCCCATTATTGCCGCTTTATCAGCAGTTTCCTGCCGATAAAAGCGGCGATAATACAACGCCCTATCTTGATAATATGCCCCTCAGTGTCCAAAGTCTGTAAAAAGGAGTAAAGCCCCTTATAGTATGGCGGTACCTCTTGGGCCAACGGAGAAAGGTTAGAATGGGTATAGAGATCAAAACATCATAGAATTGCCCCCACAAAATAGCGTGTAAACAAGGCAGATACTGAAATGATAGCTTCATCGGTCCGTGAAACAAGATAGGATAACACTTTAGACAACAAAAAAGTCTTACGGTCTGGCAAACTTTTTCCTCCATTTTTCCAAGTTCTACATACTTTGTCCCTACTGAGCTTTTCCATTCGAGAATTCCACAAGAAAATAAAAATCATTTTCGGAATTTTCTGCAACGTGCGGTGCTGAGGAGGAAACACCATAGCAAGGTATAGCAATAAGGGGAACACAACTTTAATTGTCAACACCTTCCCTTCTAGTGTGAGCTTTCGCAAAGACCACATACAAAGCTTTTTCAATAGTTTAGTTTGAAGTTCCTTCCAATTTTGTTCCTCATACCCTTGGCCTCCAAGGTATACTCCTAGAATTTTCGTGGGTTCTGTGGTCACTGTTATAGGTAAATGCACCAGCCGATCCAAGGGACCTGCGGTCAAGCATACACTCTTGTCCATGTTTAGACATAACCCTGAAACTTCCTGAAAAAGAAAGGCTTGTAAAAGAGTTCTGCACTTAGAGGCCGGAACAGTACATAATATCGTCACAACATCCATGTATGCCACAACTTTATTCTGGACCCCAGAACCCCCAGGTACAAAAACCCCTTTGACCAATTTGTCCTTTCTAAGTTTGCATAATAAAGGTTCCAACGCACAAACAAAAAGGATGGGAGACATTGGACACCCCTAACATACCCCAGTGCAAATGGGAAATCCAGCAGTGTAAAAGCCGTTGGTACTCACTTGGCTGCGAGCTCCTTGGTAAAGGGTCTGTATCATTTTCATAAAAGTAGGAGGAACATTCATTGCTTTTAAAACCAGAAAAAGAAAATCATGAAAAACTTTATCAAAAGCCTTGTGAAAATCCAGGCTGAGAACACCCAGAGGTAGCGCCCTTTCTTTATTGTACCAGAGCGCATCTCGTAAAGTGACAAGGCTATCCACAATAGTGCGCCTTCTGATAGAGCAAGCCTGATCTGGCTGAACACAAGCATGCATGACTGCTCGAAGGCGGCGTGCAAGTACCTTAGCTATCAATTTGGAATCGACATTCAGGAGCGTGATTGGTCTCTAATTATTCAGGGAGGTTTCATCCCCTTTCTTATACAAGAGGGAGATCACCCAAGCGGAGAAATCTGCAGAAAAAAAGGTTACTAGAAAAACCTGCATTAATCATGTTTTTGTTTATGTTTATGCAATTTTTTATAGCGCGCAAATACCCAAGGGTGTCTCGGCTCTTAACTGATTAAAAGGTGATAATTAACATTGCCATGTAATCAACACACAACAGGGCCCAAAAACTCCCAAGTGAGCCCATCCAGTCCAGGGCTAGAACCTCTGGGAGAGGACTGTAGTGCCATCTTCTCCATCAAAAGGCTGTTCCAGGAGGTCAATCTGGGTCACATCAAGACCACCCTCTAGCCCTGAACAATATTCCTCAAGGTCCTGCAAAGAAGAAGGGTGTTGTGGGGCAGCGTATAAGCATGAATATAAATCAAATGCTATTTGTTGGCAATGATCAACACCTTGCATGATATCTCCCTTTTCATTACGCAACCTTGTCAGTAATCTATTTGAGGATTTAGCTTTTTTAAAGAAAAAGGATGTGCATTTTTCATTCTCCTGATAGTATTGAACTCCAGAGTGAAATATCGTGGCTCTATTTTTACGTTTCATCCAATCATTCATATCTATCGTGACTAATCTGATGTCTTCCTTAACATCTTTGCCTGCCTCTCCCAATTATTTTAGAAGAATAAGGCATCAATGTCGTTTCTGAAAATCGTCCCATTCAGCTCTGCGTTTGAGCTGGCCTTGTTCCTGAAAGAAAAGTTTGGTTCGGTGTTTCACCCAACACCACCATTTGTACTTGTTTGGAAATCTATTTTGTTGCTTTGCCCATGCATGATATCGTAGAACATATTTCTCACAAATGATCTCATCCTTAAGGAGTTCATTATTTTATCTCCAACATCCAGGAACCCTTTGAGGCCGGTTGTGAACCAAACTGCCAAAATATTGTGATCTGAGAAAGGTACATGTGTAAGGCAGCATTTATCCGCCCTCGGGGTTTTTGATGCAAAAACAAAATCTAGGCGGGAGCAGGCATTACCATGATCCGCCTCCCACGTGAAGCCGCTACCAGGAGGATGGTGTTTCCTATAAGTGTCATAGAAATCCAGATCATGAATTAGAGACAACAAAAGTTTAGAAGTGACATCCAGTGTGTAAGCAGCCTGTGCACCCTGCTTATCTTTGACATGAAAGATGCAGTTAAAATCTCCCACTAGGAGGGTTGGCGTGGCACCTGCAAGAGAAGGTTTGATGATGTGAAACAACTGTTCCCTCTACGGCTTAGTGGCTGGAGTATATACAGCACATAATTTTAAAGGGAGGTCATCCATTAATATTGACAGCAAAAGAGCTTTCCCTGGCCACAGGATTTTATCCTCTATTATTTGCCAATGCTTGTTAAATAACATCATAAGTGGTAATGCTAAAATAATCAAGGACTGTCCTCCTACGCAATTCTGTCCCCAAACCTCTCACATTACAAGAGGCTAGGGATATGGCCATGATGAATATAGGAAAACAAACCGCCATAAAACACTATTTAAGTGGGAGCTTTTTCCCCCACAACATCACATGCAGATTTAGATCCTTCATCATTACTCTGGAGAGTGGATGCTCCAAATCTGGCGTACTCTCCAAGTCAAGAACTGGACTGTCAGTAATTTCTAGCACCGGGGCAACTTCCTGAAATGCCTCCTCTGAATGCCATCAATGAGTCCTATGATCTCAGAGTCAGTAACATCCTGAACCGCATCAGAAGTAGTTGCTGCAACAGGCGGGCAAATGAAAGAGACGGAGGACCCTGCACACTAGCAGCAGAAGTGTAGGAAAGCTTCCCTTTAGGGCAGGATTTAAACAGATGATCAGTACTGCCAGATAGGATAAATTTTTTAGAAACTACACAGCCTTGGGCTTTATGATCCATACCCCCACAATTCCCGCAAATCATGCCAGAGCCCTATTCCTTAGCGTGTCCAAATTGCTGGCAGTCTGTAGAAAAGGGGCTGTCCAGAATACACTAAGAACCCCATATTTGCCCCCAGAGAGAAAGTCTGGGGGTGGTCCGCCAGGCCTCCTACAACAGCCAGATCCTCCTTAGGCGTGACTATATACTTTAGTTTTCCATTCCAGATCGCACCGATGTTTTTTATTTTTTGCCCACCCCTGATGTTACTGCAATAACGATTTAAAAACACCTCAATCGGGGCGTGGCTTACGCGCCGGCGTGTGATGGCGCTTCCTCTGTGAGCTCCGGAACGATGCGGGAATCCTGACTGTTTTCTTCCTATTTTCTCCGCACACGGAGTCCGGCAAACGGCATCCCTACACGGCGGAACATGGTCCCCGTGTCTTTCGAGCAGCAGCGGCGCTCGTAATTGCCGCTTTCTCATCTTTTTACCGCTGCTTCTTCTCCAATTGTCACGGGACGCGGGCGGCCGCCATTTTGTGCCGCCGCGCTCGCGTCCCGTTTTCTGGCATTTCTACAGCCACAATGGCCCGTCTGCTGCACCGAATGCTCATCTTGTGACAAGGTATGTGCCAAGATATGCGCCTCATGCTACCTTTATGTTTTCTTGACTTTTGGCGCCAAAGTTCTCCTCAGGACTTCTAATTCAATTAACAATACTTCTCGGCGGCCATTTTGTGGTGCTCCTTGCGCAATACTCCATACCTTCCTTTCCTATGCTGTTAATCCTTCGTGGCACATCAAATAATTCCCTTGGGTCCCATATTTCATGGACGCTTTGCTGTTTCTTTGATGCCATATTCCTGGATGGTTTCTTTGGCTACACATAAAACTGATTTTTGCTGCATTTCGACGCATGCCATGTAGGTTTGAGGTATTGCTTCTCCATTGCTACATGTTACCTCTTACATGACCACTTCTTTCCAGTACTTCTTATACCTCTGCTTATAGGGTCTCAACACTTTTACTATTACGGTGTGGCTTCCATTCCTGCGGTCCTCCTAGTTTGCCCCTCTGTTGGCATCATGTCTCAGGACGCAGGCCATGCGAGATCGTCTGTCACCGGAACCAAACCAAAACGCCCTAAAAATGACCCTCCATCTCCAATTCGCACTTCTCCAAACCCCGTGCTGGATTCCATTCTAGAAGAGGTTCGTGGCTTACAACCTTTCATGGTGGCAACAAATGAGAAGCTCAAGCAGATAGAAGACAGATGGGTCGTCATGGAAAACAAAGTCCTGCAATTGGAACAACGCATCAGTGACGTCCAGGATGTCTCTACGAAAATTCCTATTCTTGAAAAGGAGATACAGCAGTTGAAACTTCACACAGAGGACCTTGAAAATCGTAACAGGAGGAATAACCTTCGTATTTATGGTGTTCCGGAGTCCTTTGGGGAGGGCGATATGGTGTCCTTCATCCGCAAATTCCTCTACGAACTTTTGGAACTCCAACCAGAATCTACTCCTCTAAACATACAGCGTGCTCATCGTTTGGGACGTCCAACGTCTAACCCGACCAAACCTAGAGGTATTATCCTGATTTTTCTTGAATTCACTGAGTTGATGACTATTCTTAAAGCTGCAAGATCAAAACGTCGCCTCATTTGGTCGGGCCACACCATCTTTATAGCCCAGGATTTATCGAATGCTACGAATGCACGTCGTAAGGAGTTCCTTAATCTGCGTCCACGTATGAGGGAATTGAGCATTCAATATGGAATCCTTCATCCTTGTCTCTGCAAAATAACCCACAATGGTCGTTCCCGTATCTTTGATGATCCACAGAAGCTTCGAGAGTATCTCCAAACCGTCTCTACTTCCACGATGGACACTAATGACTGAAAATAACTCTTTTCTATTTTCTGCATTCACTTATCTTCTGTCTTGACGACTGTTGTGACCTTGTCCCGGTCTCTTTCTTGTCATTATTTGCTACGACTTTTCTTCGTGTTGATTATATCCTATCTATATTCCCGCGTTTTCCTCGCTCTGTAGGGTGGGCGCCCGCGTTGGCGTCTCCATGCTCCTACTATCTAGGTATTCTCTTTTTTCTCAGATCTGGCGTCTTTGCCTTGATCTGTTTCTTATCTATTTCCTTCTTTTTCTTTCATTTCTTTTTCTTCCTCTTTTCACAGGCCATTCATGTTTATCCCTTGCTCATTTATGTTCCGTTCTCTTCTTTGTGTCTCTTATTTCTTTTCTTATTATTAATTCCAGTACTCCTCATTGTTCCTTTTCGCTTTGCCTCATGAATGTGTTGCTTTTTCGTCTAGCGTTTCTCTATATTTACCCGATTTGCCTTGCCCTTGTTTATATTTGGTATTTGACTCTCATTTCTAACATGTCTGTCTCCATTGTCTCTCCTTGTAGTTCCTTACCTGCAGTGTATTGGACCCAGCTGTTACCCTCCTCCCTTGCCTTCCATCATGTGTAACTTTGTAACGTGGAATGTTCGTGGTCTTGGCAACCCTGTTAAACGTCAAAAGGTATTGTCCCATTTATCCAAGTTAAATGCTCAGATTGCTTTTCTCCAAGAAACTCATTCTACAGATGTCGAATCGTTGAAACTTAAGAGGGCATGGGTGGGTCAAGTTGTATTTTCTCCTGCTATTGATAAAAAAGGTGGTGTTGCTATATTATTTCGTAAAGGTTTGGATGTTCAAATTCTATCTTCACAATCGGATGATGAAGGTCGTTGGGTTATGTCAAAAGTGACTATACAAAACAAAACTATGGTGCTCCTCAATATTTATGGCCCTGTCCGACCAGACCCTAAATTTTGGACTGATGTCAAAATCCTCATCTCCTCCATTGACTGCCCTAACATTATCTTAGCTGGTGACCTTAACCAATGGTTAGATCCCTTTTCAGATAGACTATCTTCCTCCAAATTCCAGCCTGATAAGACACATAAATCCTTCCAATCAGCCATTGCCTCCCGTCCCCTTTTCTATGTGTGGAAAACATGCAATCCGAACTCACTCGAATATACATTCTACTCTAATGTTCACCACACCCGGTCCAGGATTGATTATATTCTAGTCAGCAAATCCCTTCTCCCTGCGATTCAGAAATCTGAAATTGGTTCTATTTTTCTCTCGGATCATGCACCTGTTTATGCCACTCTTGACCTGGCCCAAACCTCCTCCTCTTTCAATCGATGGAAATTTAACACTTTCCTTCTCTCCGATTCTGTATTTATGTCTAAAGTTAAAGGTTTCATCTCTGAATACTTCTCCCTCAATTTACCCCACGAAACGTCAGTTTCAAATAATTGGGATGCCTTTAAAGCTGCTTTATGAGGTTTCACAATTTCTTATGTATCTAGGAAAAAGAAACTCAATCGTGACAAATACACCGCCCAACTCTCCAACATTAAGACCCTAGAACACTCTTACTTTTCGTCCAAGAATCCTGACGCTCTCCTCCAACTTATCAAAGCCAAATCTGAACTCAATCAAATTGCCACAGTTGAAGCTTGTAACACCCTCTTGAAGGTTAAATCTAAATTTCATGGGGGTCAGAATAAAGCGGGGAGAATGCTAGCAAACTATCTCAAAATTAAATCTGAGCGAAAATCAATTGGCTCTATTCTCAATGAAGTAACCAACACAACGGTTTCCTCTGATGAGGATATTGCACAAGTTTTTCATAACTACTATAAACTCCTGTATACTGATGATACGCACCCTGATGATGATGACCTCTCCCGCTTCTTCAAAGACCTTCCTCCTCCCCCATCTCTCCCTACCGAATTTCATCAACTAGAGTCTGAAATTACCCCTCAGGAGATTCTCAAGGCAATTACCTCCCTCAAGAAAGCGAAAGCCCCTGGTCCAGATGGTCTCCCAATTGAATTTTACGCCAACATGCATTCTATTTTTGTCCCCCATCTTTTACAACTTTTTAACTCCTTTATTGCGAATGCTAAAGCCTCTGGCTCATTTTTGGATGCCCTGATAATCATAATCCCCAAACCTGACAAAGACCACTCCCTGTGTAAAAACTATCGTCCCATCTCCCTTATTAATTACGATTGTAAAATTTTTGCCAAAATTTTAGCGGCCCGCCTTGAATCCCTTATTCCTCTACTTATCACCACCGATCAAGTTGGCTTTGTAAAAGGTAGACTTGCTGCTGACAATGCCAGTGTTTTTGCCAATATTATTTTCCACAGTAAACAATTTAAAGCCCCCCTAGCTGCCCTATCTCTAGACGCTGAGAAAGCGTTTGACCGGATTAATTGGAAATTCATGTTTAAATCATTACAATGGTTTGGGTTCGGTCCCCACTTCATTTCCTTAGTTAAACTACTTTATTCTGCTCCCCGTGCAAGTGTTTTTGTTAATAATCAATTCTCAAAAATTTTCCCCTTATCCAGAGGAACGAGACAAGGCTGCCCTCTTTCCCCTTTACTTTTTATTCTTTGTCTTGAACCCTTCCTCATTAAAATCCGCTCTAACCCCCTAATTCAGGGGTTCAAACAGGCTGAACTCCATCTGCTCCAAATTTTTGTGGAATAATAAAAGACCTCGTATTGCCTTACATAAACTTATACGCCCAAAATCTGAAGGTGGGGTTCGCTTTCCTGATTTCCAATCGTACCATTCTGCCTTTTTAATAAAACAAGCCTTCTCATTGGCGTTCGAATTCAATGATACCCCTCTGCCCAGATGGATTGCTATCGAAAGGTCCTTGTTAAAAGATTTTACTTTCCAACAATCTCTTTACATGTCAAATTGTTCATTCCTGACTACACACCCTGTACTGAAATACTCACATACTCTACTGCACAATGTATTCTCGAAAGACTCGTCCCCCATACAAATTTTTCTTTCTTCTAGTGTATGGTATAACAAATACCTTAAGTACAAGGGTAAGTCTTTTTATTTCAAGTATTGGAAAGAAAAGGATATTATGTTTGTTTACCAGTTTTTCTCTAATTGCTCCATTATTTCATTCGATGTAATGCAAACTATGTTTGATTTGCCTGTACATTTTCGCAAAGAATATGACATCATTACTTCTGCCATTTTATCTCACCTATCTACCCTTCCTGCTTTTGATCTCCTTCCTTCCCTCACTCCTACCTCTTCTCTATATCCTATGTTTCCTCTACAAATCCCCAAAGCAGCACTAATTTATAAACTGTTATTAGAGAATATTAGCATTAGACCTAAATCACTTACTGAAACTGTTTGGGAAACTGATTTATCTTTTTCGTTATCTGTTGATGTATGGGATCGCTTATGGTGTAAATTGTTTAAGACTTCAATTTCTGCCCGTATTACTCAGTCACTGTTTTTTCTTTACCATAGAGCTCTTATTACCCCTGTAAGCATAACTAAATTCTCCCCTTCCTCTTCCCCCCTTTGTTGGTCCTGTTCCTCCCACCCTGGCACACTCAAACACCTCTTGTTTGATTGCCCCTCTGTTCTTACTTTTTGGAGCTCAGTTTGGGATTATTGCATGCGTATTTTTCAATTTTCAGAACCGTTTTCACCGTTGCACACTTTTTTAGGTTCTCTATCTGATGTTCTGGACTTACACTCGTATAATGCTAAATTATTTGATCTTTTCATTGCAACAGCTTTCAAAGTAATTTTGTCTTGCTGGAAGGATAACACTAAATTGTCTGTGCAGACATGGTGGAACTTCATATGTGATGAGCACAGAATTGCAATTGCATCTTCTTCTTCTGTCTCTTTGAAAATTAAATCTGACCTTATCTGGCTACCTTTCTCTACCTTCTTATCCTCCTATCCCCCTCCCTGACCCTCTCTTCCTCTTCCTCTTTCTCCCTCTTTTTTCTTTTCTTTTTTTTCTTTGTCTTTCTTCTCTTTTATCCATTTCTCTTCCTTTTCATATTTTATCTGAACCATTTTTCATCTTCATTCCTCACTCATGGTCTTCTCATATTGGTTCTGTTTTTTTTGCTATATTGTTATATTATGCTGTACTATTCTTCTTAAACAAAATAAAACTTTACTAAACTGAAAAAAAAAACAAACACCTCAATCAATCTGTGATCAGTACAGGGGTTGTACATATGCACTACCAGAATTACCTCCTTTGGGGCAGACATAGATGTAACAGTGAGGCCACAAAAAGGCTGGGTGTCTTTGCGATGAGCTACAAATGCCAAAAAATCCTTACAAATAGAATCACTGGAAAAAGTTACATCAAAAATGCCTTGGCTAGAAAACCAAAAAGAGCACATTTTTTTCCTTCCTGTGTGCTTCACTGATTGCCACACGCACAGTGTTAGGCACAAAATCAAAACTTCTAGGGCCTTATTTATGAAGGCCTTGCGCCACCGGTGCGTCATTTTTTCCCATGTTAAAAGTGGCGCACCGGCGGCGCAAGGCCTTCATAAATAAGGCCCCTAGTATTCCCCGGCATGCGTGAATATGATGCCATGCTCACTTGTGCAGGGCTTGGGAGAGAAGCCCCCAGCAAGGAGAGGAATTATAGCTGCCAAGCTCCTGGATGATTAATGGAACAAAAGCGGCATCAGAAAAACGAGTTTGAACACAATGCAAAGTCACAGTTTAAAAGCAATGTAAGAGCTGGCAGCCGCCACTGCTCGTAAAGGAATATGCAGTCAAACAGTATGCAAATCAAAAGACAGAAGCCAAAGGGCATGATGGGAGATGGAAAATGAAGGTGCCCCGGGCCTCCGTGGAATGTCTTTCAGAAGCGCTCACTGCAGAAATGAAAAAACTGAGGGGCATATTATCAAGAACAGGCGATAAAATTATCGGCGCTTTATCGGCAGGAAACTGCCGCTAAAGCAGCGATAATGGGCTTGATAATATGCCCTTGAGAACTCCCATAGCAGCCCAGGTTAACACCAGAACCTCGGCTGCTATGGGAATTCACAAGGGCATATTATCAAGGCCATTATCGCCACTTTAGCAGCAGTTTCCTACCAATAAAGTGGCGATAATTGTATTGCCTGTTCTTGATAATATGGCCCTGAGGTTTAAAGGCCTTAATTTCTTGTTGGCTTAACTCAGGTGACAATCACTTGATAACAGTAGCAGGTATCAGTTTAAGCCTGCCACTGTACCTAGCAGAAATTCTGCCAGGGAGACAAGACGTGCACCCCCAGTTCCCCTCCCTTTCCCTCTGTGAAAAGGGGGGCCAGCGCACGCTTGGTGAACAGGTAGGGGGAAAAAGGTGTGGGCTACTTCACAGGAACACTACAGAAGCATGAGTCTGGCAGGTGGAATGTGTAGATGGCCCGACTCTCTGGCACAGAACCCCAACTCTCTCCCAAAGATCAGGATCTTTAAATGCTAAAAACATTTAGGACCCAATTCACAGAACTAACTTACGACAAAATCCAAAACTTACTTCTTTTGGTATGCACAGAAGTTAGGATTTTGTCCTTAATCCATACTAATATAATAAAGAGAGAGCCAAAAACCTTTGAGGCGGGTAATGTCAGGAACCACAGCACCAATCACAACACCCAATACAGCGTTGGAAAGGGCAGTTGCAGCAGAAGGACATAGGCTATGCAAGACGCCCACCATATACATTTAAAAAGTAAAAGAACCGTGCCAGCAAAGTAGTCCCTTGTGGGCGTGTCTGCGTTGTGCTGTGGGCTTGTGCTGGGGGGGCGTGACAAATGCTGGGGCCGTGTGGTACGTTCCGCCCTTTGGGCTGGACTGTTCCCATGAGGCACAGGATCAAGGCTGATTTGCATATGGCCATGTCTGAACTGGGGTGGTGTGGAGTGCAAAAAAAACGATGGATTTAGGCCCAGATCTCTGTACTGGGGTGAATGTATGACATTGTTCTGCATTATGTCCATCAACTGTTGTTTTTGCATTTTTCACCACGAGTGGGATGGGTATGCTCAGACGGAGTCCCATGCTCTCCACACCACTGGAGTGAAACTATCCTGGCTGAAGATGGCTGATAGCCAAAAATTGGTCCTAGGATGCTTGAGTCCGGTCCAGGAAAGACATGGCTTGGCAGTTTGGCCTGGAATGTTCCCATGAGGCACAGGGTCAAGGCTGAGGTGGTGTAGAGTGCAAAAAAAATGATGGATTTAGGCCCGGATCTCTGTATTGGGGTGAATGTATGACATTGTTCTGCATTTTGTTCATCAACTGTTGTTTTAACATTCCGCCCTTCATGCTATGTTTCATATCGTGTGCTGTTCACATCTAACATGGGCTTCGATTGGAATTCATAGAGCATATTAGCAAGGCCATTATCGCCACTTTAACGGCAGTTTCCTGCCGATAAAAGCGGCGATAATGTATCGCCTGTCCTTGATAATATGCCCCTGAATGAGTCATCTGTTTTTAACACTCAGAGAAGCGGATGAATCCCAATGAAATAATATGTGCGCTTTGTTTATTTAACTGCCACAGTGCTGGGAAAGTTTCAACAGGGGGAGGGGGTCAATGCTCCTCAGTGTGCCCGCCCTGTGTTATGGCCGCCGTCCTCAGACTGGGCAGGTTATGAGTGGTTGCATTGATCAGCCCTCTTCAACAGCATGTCTGGTATGGGTTGCCAGGGTGTACCATTGGCATGACTGAGTCAAGGCTAATTGGACCCCCGGGTCTCACCTGCGACTTTTCATGATACCACTCTGGGACAATTCCCCGCTGCATGCCCCAGGCTGTGGGTGGAGGCCACTGTAACAAAACTTGAGGGGGCCCGCTGCAAAGCCCCCTCTGGAATCAATCAGGAGCTCTCGGTCAGAGTACTGTATTGAGGGGGCCCCCTGGAACTTGAAGGGCCTGCACCGCAGGGGCTGTGGGGGACTGTGTTATGCCACTGGTGGAGGCAGCAGTCCAGAACTCAACGACTTGTACAGGCTACCTGCTGAATGTGAAGCTACACCACTCAGCCAGTGGCGTCGGTCTGGGTCGAGTCACGGCCGTGGTCACATTACAGCTGCGCAGCACAACAATGTACAGTGCCTACACCACATTTAAACAGACTGCTGCTTTGCCTGCTCCTGCTACAGCTGATGATGGTCGGGCACGCCTATAGGTGTATGTAGTCAGTGTCTGTCAGAAGTAGCCATTGGTCTATGCAAATCATGCATACACGGCTTCACTCGAGTCATCATGTGAAGTCAGGGAATCTGAATGCAGCGCCGTGGATGAAGTTAATACATGGTGCACTCTTTTTCCTTTCTTTATTTGAGCCGTCAGCGGCAGGATGTCTTTTTGGTGATAGTGCGCTTTATAAATTAAATAAATAAATAAATAATAACATCTTAAGCCAGCCCAGAGTGAGCTGAGCCAGCCCCAAGCCTGCCTCTAGCAACATGGATCGCGCGAGGCCAGCTTTCTGAGAGTGGTGCTAATTAGCAGCTGGTGCTCAGCTTTACAGATGAAGCGAGTTATAAATGTGTGGCTTTGCATTTCAGTGCGGTGAAGTGCACCACCATACCGAAATGAGTTAGTCTAACTCATGTTGCGTGGTACTTGGCAGGGCTGCCAAGTATAGTGCATAATAATTCTTTGGTAATTTTGTGGTGCCCTGTGCAAATCTGTTGACAACTGTAGAGGGCAACTCATAATTCAGTCGGAGATGGGAGCATTACAAAATGTTTCAGGAAAGGCAACTAAAACAAGCAATGGCAAAGACAATAGGTCTCAGCTTTTCAGGATTTATTTACTTTGCCAATTATTGTTTAGGTGATCTGTCATTCTGTAGTGTTGTATGGTATGACCTGTCATTCTATAATATAGTATGGTATGACCTGTAATTCTGTTGTATGGTATGGTATGGCATGGGCTGTCATTCTATTGTATGGTATGGCATGTCATTCTGTCATCATCAGACAGTGTTACATAGTTAGCTCTCACAGTTACCACTCTATCATAAGTTAATATTCAAAACCCAAGAAGCAGAGCAGGAGATGTTATTTTTTTGTGCTTCTGAAATGGTTAACATGTTGTAGTTTATTCGTATTTTGTGTGGTGATGTCGAGCGATGCATCTATTTTAGGTAGGTTTATGAAGGAGCAGAAGGTCTTTGACATATTTAAGAAAAAGTCTTATTTGTTAATATTGAGAATGGCATTTGATAATGCAGCATCTAAACATACGGCTGCCTCTGGAACGTATTTGTTTTTTGCATTTGATGATGGTGAAAGAGGTGTGAGGGCGCTCAGTAACGCCCAGTGCCACCCCTGGGGGCTTATTTATGAGCCCTTGCGTCAGTTTTGCGCTTCCAATGCGTCACTTTTTATGACGCATCGGCGGCGTAAAACATGCCTCCTGTTGTGCAATATTTACAAAGTGACGCATCTAAGCAGATGCGCCACTTTGTAAACCCCTGCGCTACATTATACCTGCGTCAGGTATAATGTATGCAGAGGGGGCGTTCCTCCGCAAAAAGCCTCGTAATAGTGACGCAGTGAAATCTATGAGATTTCACTGCGTCACTTTTAGGATGCTGTTGCGTCAGAATCTTGCGCCTGACTCACAGCAGGCGCAAGACTGACGCAAGCCCTTTCACATGGGGCTTGCCCCATGTGAAAGGACGCATTGCTGGAGTTACGTTACTTTTGTGACACACCCCAGCAATGCGTGACTTTTGCGCTTACAGATACGTCAGAAATACTGACTTATCTGTAACTCCTTGCGACATGATGCGTCATACTGTAAATATGACGCATCATTGGTGTCGCAAGGAGGGCGCAGTGAAAAGTGACGCATCGCTGTTTTCACGCAGCGATGCGTCACTTTTCATAAATGAGGCCTACGATTTCTATGTGTAATTGTTCAATGCACAGACATTTATCCACGAATTAGCAAGCTGTTTGACTTCTAAACACTACAGCACTTGTTTTGCCACCGTTTGTTTTGATGTGTCTGTGACAGGTGTCAGGTTTTTGTACTCCTCAGGGTCCGGATGATGCAATAAGGGGTCCACCCCTTGACATCCCGAACTCTAACTAGAAAGTTACAGAGTATCAGGGCGATCAAGTGAGGGAAATGAAAGGTTGGAAACAGCAGGGATGAGAACCTATAAGACAAAACAACAGGGATCAAAAATACATACTTATATATGGCTACTCTCATATGGTCTGTAGTTAATAGGACTTAGATACCTTATCCACCAACATGCTAACTCATGCCAGTATTTAATTTCAGAAAACAACAAGTTCCTTTTTCTGGATAATCTTATAAAAAAAAATAATACATAGGTTGAAAACACACTCATGCTACATCCAGATATCAACCCCAAAGGACCGTGGGGCATATTATCAAGATGTGCGTTAAAAAACACACATCGAATATTTCCCTATCGCCTGATTTTATCGCTGTTAAAGCGCGTAATTATCAACGTGCAACACGTAGGCGATATTAAATCCGGTGATAGTCGGCAATAGGGAACATTAGCACGTGAAAACAAGCGTTGTTGTCATGCGCTAATGTGTGCCTTGATAATATGGGGGGGTGGATTCAGCTTTATGATCCACACCCCCATGTTATCAATGCCTAACACCTGATCAAAGGAGGCATTGGGAGACCTGCGATAAACGAGTTTAAGCCTGCCTTGATAATAGGGTGTTACCACCTCCAACCATATTTTACATGTGGTTGGATGTGGGAACGCCCACTTTGCATGTCATTAGCAATGTTTCTCGCTGACATGCAAAGTGGGGCGGTATGAGGCTGAGGCAGGCGTTAGCATGCCCTTGTTGATAGGGCGCTAGGAGTAAGGCATTTTTCAAGTAGGCCCTTACGAAGCAGCCTGGTGATAGGGTCTGCCACCTGGGAGAAATTCAGGATGAACCTGCGATAATAATTTGCAAAACCTAGGAAGCATTGGACGTCCCTTGTACACTTCGGGATGGGCCATTCCTGCAACCACCTTGCATTCTGCCATGCTCAATCCTTCTGGACACAGTGGGCCCCTATCACAGAACTAACTTAAGACAAAATCCTAAACTTACTACTTTTGGTATTCACAGAAGTTAGGATTTTGTCTTAAGTATGTCTTAATACAGACTTAAGACAGACATAAGTTAGGATTTTGTCTTAAGTCTGTCTTAAGTCTGTCTTAAGACAAACTTAAGACAAAATCCTAACTTCTGTGAATACCAAAAGTAGTACGTTTAGGAGTTTGTTTTAAATTAGTTCTGTGAATCGGGCCCTATATCACCCCTAGGAACTTCACTTCACACACCCCAAATTCGCATTTGCTCAACTTACAAAACAGATGGTATTCGTTACGTTACGTTACGTTAAAATTATTTGTATCGCGCACTATCACCAACGGTTTCTTGGCGCTCGTTGACAGGTACGGTGATCCAGGACGAGGGAGTTAATCATAGGCGGATTGGAAGAGCAGGGTTTTTAATAGTCTGCGGAAGCTGTCATAGTTGGGGCATAGACGAAGTGAGGGTGGCAGGGAGTTCCAAATGGAGGGGGCCTGAACAGAGAAGCTCAAACCACCGTGCTTTTTCCTTTTGAATTTGGGGACCTCAAGGAGATTAAGAGATGCTGAGCGAAGAGCTCTAGAAGGGATGTGACGAGTCCAGACCGAAGAGATGAACGCGGGGGCTGCATCCAAAAGGGCCTTGAAAGTTGAGCATGCCAGTTTGAAGGTGCAGCGTTTGGAGACAGGGAGCCAGTGCAGACTACGGAGGAGGGGAGTGACGTGCTGATGTTTAGGCTGGCGGAAAATCAGTCGAGCAGCCTGATTCTGCACCAGCTGTAGTCAGGTGGAGGTGGCACGCAGGGATCCCCACGTACAGCATGTTGGCATAGTCAAGCCTAGAGGTGATGAGCGCAATGATAACTTGAATCAGGGCTTCTCTAGTGAGAAACCGACTGATCTTGCGGATCCGCCTGAGGTGGAAGAAGCAGGCTGAAGTGACCGCGTTGATTTGCGGTCTCATTGAAAGGTCTTCAGAAATGATCACCCCCAGACTTTTGACTGAGCTCACAGGAGTGGGTGCAGACCCCAGAGAAGTTGACCAGAAGGTGGAGTTCCATGGGTGGGTGGAGCCACCCACCAGAACGAGCTCAGTTTTAGTGGGGTTCAGCTTTAAGTGGCTGTGATACATCCACTCAGCGATGGTCAACATGGTGGACTGAAAGTTGAGACGGGAAGAAGGGAGGGAGTCAATAGGGAAAATTAACTGGAGGTCATCCGCGTAGTTGAAAATTGTGACCGGGTAGTTACGGAGGGAAGCTAAGAGGGGTTGCAGATACAAATTAAATAGAAGGGGGGATAGTGCAGAGCCCTGTGGGACACCACAGGAGAGGGATGTGTAGGGTGCGGAAAAGGTGGAGAGGTGAACAGACTGTGATCGCTGGTGAAGGAAAGATCTGAGCCAGTCAAGGGCCACTCCCTGTATGCCGGCATTGTGGACACGGTCGATCAAGATGGTGTGATCGACCGTGTCGAATGCCGCCGAGAGGTCTAATAGGACAAGGGCCTGAGAGGTGTTTTTGTCAGCGCCCTTCCTAAGGGTGTTCATGACTGCTACTATGACCGCCTCAGTGGAATGGAGGGGTCTAAATCCAGCTTGTTGAGGGTCCAGAAAGGAGGATTTCTCTATGAAAGAGCTCAGGCAGCGGGTGACGTGGGTCTCCAGAATCTTTCCTAGGTAGGGGAGGAGGGAGATGGGTCTGTAATTGCTTAGTATTGTGGGATCCGCGTTGGGTTTCTTTAAAATAGGTAGGACGGCCGCTTGCTTGAAGGAACGAGGGACCTCCCCAGTAGCAAGAGAGTTGTTAAGTAGTGCTAGAGGGGGGCCTGGGCATGCAAGAAAGGCTTCTCTCAGAATCTGCGGGGGACAACAGTCATTGGGGGATCCCGAGCTGACTTTGCGAAGAAGTGCGGCGAATTCTTGTGGGGAAATGGGAGGGAACTCCGTCAAGGTACTGGTGTTCCTGGGGGGAAGAGGGAGAGGAGTAGGGGACGCCGGGGTCGGGATATTGTTTTTTATGGTTGTAATTTTCTCTATAAAATAAGAGTTTAGCGAATCGCACAGGGTTTGGGTAGGCTGGGGTTGGGGGGTGACCCTATCAGGCAAGGAGAGCTCGTTGACAATTGAAAAGATGTCCCTGGTTTTGTTGTTTGAGTCCAGTATTTTCTGAGAAAAATATACCGTCTTGGCTGCCAGGATCGATTGTTTATAAGATTTTTGAAAGTCAGTATAGACGAGTTTGAGCTGTGGGTCATAGTTGCGATGCCATCGGCGTTCAGCTTGCCGCAGGGCAAGTTTGTCCTCTTTGAGTTGGTCCGTAAACCATCGTTGTGCGTCGTGGGGGCGCTTAGCTTTGATCTTTTTAAAAGGGGCAACTTTATTGCTAGCCTGATGTAGCCAATCATCATGATGGACAGCCTTATCCTCTAGCGAGGTCGAAGACGTGGGTGCAGTAGAAGCCAGTAAGACATGAAAATCAGGCAGATTGGCATTTTTCCAATTGCGAGCCATGATATTCTTGGCACGGGGGGAGGACACAAAATGTGCAGATGTAATTGAAAGATAATGAAGTAATGGTCGGACCAGGAGCATGGGAGAACTGAAGGAGGTGAAATGTCGAGGTTAGATGTCCAGACTTGATCAAGAATATGGCCTTTATGATGGGTAGGGGTATTCCCTTTCCAACACCAAAATGACATGGTTGTTATGCACCTCAGCTAACACAGAAGGCCCGATTCACAGAATGAACTTAAGACTCAATCCTAAACTTACTATTATTTTGGTATTCATAGAATGCACCTACTACTTTTGGCATTCACAGAATGAACTTACTACTTTTGGTATTCACAGAAGTTAGGATTTTGTCTTAAGTTTGTCTTAAGACAAACTTAAGACAGACTTCAGACAAAATACTAACTTCTGTGATTACCAAAAGTAGTACGTTCATTCTGTGAATGCCAAAAGTAGTAAGTGCATTCTGTGAATACCAAAATAGTAGTAGGTTTAGGATTGAGTCTTAAGTTCTTTCTGTGAATCAGGCCCACTGTAAATAAGAATATCATCAATATATATGACCATGAAATGGTCCACATACTCTTTCAGGATGTAATTCAAAAAATACTGAAAAGCTGCCGGGGTGTTGCACAGCCTGAACGGCATCACAGTATGTTCGAACAACCCATAGCGTATCTTAAAAGCCATTTTCCACTCATCCTCCTCGCGGATGCATACCAAATGACATGGCCCTCTTAAGACTAATCGGGTGTAAATAGTGGCTTCCTGCACCTGATCCAACAAAACTGTAATAAGTGGCAATGGGTATCTGTTACGAATTGTGTTTTTCTTCAACATTCTATAATCACAACTCGCTCTCAACTCGCCACTAGCTTTAGCTATAAAGAAAAGAGGGGGGCTGCAGGAGACCGAGAGGGCCTAATGAAACCAATTTCCCAAAAATTATCAAGGTATTCTCTGAGGTGTCGAGTTTCAGGATCTGACAAGGCATACACCCTACAAGCTGGAATGTTTGTGCCCTCTATCAGATTAATCTGGCATAAATCCTGTATCTTGCTGAAAACATCCCAAAACTAAGAATTCTCTACTGGTAATCCTACCTCCTTCTCTGCTGCCATAGCTACCCAACAAGGGTAAGTCAGAGCTGCTGCTTGAGACCTATGTTCTCGCGTACAGTGTTCCTCACATTTCTTTGACAGAAACTGTACTGTTTTGTTTTTCCAGTCTATGGTAAGGCTGTGGTGCCAGAACCATGGCATTCCCAACATCACCTCATACTGAGGGGCGTCTATAATATTTAAGGCTATTTCTTCCAGGTGTTGTCTCTTCCCATCTTCTATCTGCATTTCAGGTGGTAGGCCATTTGGACCAAGAGGTCTACCACTTTTGAGATGTTTGATGGTTTTTTCCTTCTCATACTGTTCAATATTTTTCTCAAGAACTGCCCTACCACCAGGGTGAGATATTTGGTATCGGTATATCCTCCACAAATTGTAACAGTTGACCTGTGGTCCCGTCACCCCTGAGGCAGTATAGATTTCCCAGGGAATTGGCTAAAGTCTCTGCAATGTCCATGGCATTTCCCTGGGCACACCCACACCCATCTCTGTCCTGCCCCTCCCTGCCCCAGCCAATCTAAGAGCTAACCTGCCGTATTACACTCCTCGGCCCTTATTTATGAGGCCTTGCGTCAGTTTTGCGCCACCGGTGCGTCACTTTTTGTGACGCACCAGCGGCGTAAAATATGCGCCTTGTTGCGCCGTATTTAAAAAGTGACGCATCTAGGTAGATGCGTCACTTTTTAAACCCCTGCGCAACATTATACCTGCGTCAGGTATAATGTATGCAGAGGGGGCGTTCCCCCGCACAAAGCCTCGTAATAGTGACGCAGTGAAATCTATGAGATTTCACTGCGTCACTTTTAGGATGCTGTTGCGTCAAAATCTTGCGCCTGCCTCACAGCAGGCGTAAGACTGACGCAAGCCCTTTCACATGGGGCTTTCCCCATGTGAAAGGACGCATTGCTGGAGTTGCGTCACTTTTGTGACACACTCCAGCAATGCGTCACTTTTGCGCTTACAGATACGTCAGAAATACTGACGTATCTGTAAGTCCTTGCGACATAATGCGTCTTACATTAAATATGACGCATCATTGGTGTCGCAAGGATTGCGCAGTGAAAAGTGACGGATTGCTGCTTTCACGCAGCGATGCGTCACTTTTCATAAATGAGGCCCCTCATATAGCTTGTGTTCTTGGGCTCGTAAATGTGCCAATGGCGGCCTCCACATACAAATTCTCAAAACAAAAGCACTCTTAGACAATGACTACCAGGATGGATGACCTGTGAATCCTACACCTTGTAGTCCCCTGTGCCTTAGGTAAAAAAAATTATACACCGATTTACAAACAGGCATCAGTCATTGTCTCTGTATGTGTGTGATGTAAAGTGCTAGGACACCCTACTGACACTGATATGAGAGGTGCTATAAAACAAATGAGATACTTGTGGGACAGTGATAGTGAGGGAATCAGTGAAGAGCAACAATATTCTTGTATCCTGGGGCACATTAAGGTCATTATGTACTATGCTTGAACAGCTAGTAAAATTGAATATATAATTACCAATGTGTTGTAGAATGTCTCATTTTTTCCCTACTTTTCTCAGGGTAGAGCGCCCGAAGCCCCATTTGCAGTGGTCAGACTCGCTCGCAGCACTCGCTATGTACGTTACAGGCGCTGGTCTGACAACATTTTCCAGGGCTGCTTTGGGTTCCTAGTCCGGCAAGAGCAGGATCCTCGTTCGGCTAAAAATAGCACTACATACCAACAGACGCAATTGAGGGCCATATTATCAAGAATGGTGTTAAAATTATCGCCGCTTTAGCCGCAGGAAACTGCCACTAAAGTGGCGATAATGGGCTTGATAATATGCCCTTGTGAATTCCCATTGAAGCCCAGGTTCACACCAGAACCTGGGGGCATATTACCAAGCAATAGCGATAATTATCGCTATTGCTTGGTTAGCGTGAAAAATTTACCAAGGTTTATCGCAAATGCGATAAAAATCGCCGCAATGCATGAATATCGCTGAAAAGTCAGCGATATTAAAGCATTACCGAGCTAATGCTCTTAGCCATGTTATCCACCTCCCATTGGATAACATGGCTAAGAACTGCTCAGGGCAGGTGTTAGCTTTTGGAGATATTCGCGCTTAGCGCGAATAGCTCCAAAAGTTGGTAATAGGAGATAGCGATGTTAGCGACTGTTTTCAGTCGCTAACATCTTGGCACGCCCACTTTGCATATCATTAGTGATAAATATCACTGACATGCAAAGTGGGGCCCAAGATGGTCGCTATCTCCTACTAGCTGTCGCTAACTGGTGTTAGCGACAGCTAGGTAATAGGGAGATAATTTTATCTCCACTTTCTTGGCTTTTGAAGCCAAAAAAGTGGAGATAAACCCCCTTGATAATATGCCCCCTGGGCTTCTATGGGAAAGCGGCGATATTTTTAACGCCGTTCTTGATAATGTGCCCCTTGGTCTGTCTCACCGCCTAAAATTACATGTGCTTGTATAGACCTGAATTTGAAAAATCCATTCTCCCATATATTTTTATTTAATCTTCCACTTTCCACTTCTTAAATGTTGGCATGTGCGTGTATTTATTTATGTGAAAAAGTTATTGCAGTTTTTATGTACCTAAAAAATAAGTGCAGAAATTGCTTGGGAAATTTAGATTCTGGGCTGAGGATTCAACTTTCCGAAATTAAATCAAACATTGAAAAGTTAGTCGCAGGAACAAACTTCCCATTAAAGGTTTTCAAGTTTTGCATATTTTTTCAATATCAAATAATAAAGGGCCATATTATCAAGCCTTTATCGCCAGGAAACTTCCGCTAAAGTGGCGATAATGGGCTTGATAATATGCTCTATGGAATTCCAATCGAAAGCTCATGTTAGATATGAAGGACATCTAACATGAGCTTCGATCGGAATTCCATAGAGCATTTTATCAAGCCCATTATCGCCACTTTAGCAGCAGTTTCCTGCCGATAAAGCAGCGATAATTTTATCACCCAGGCTTGATAATATGCCCCAAAATCTTTAGTAATTCAGGGGCATATTACTAACGATTAGCGATATTTATCGCAAACTAGGCTTAGCAAAGATTTTTTTATCAGTAAGCATCGCCGGAAATTATCGCTGAGATAACGTGCTATTAGCAACGTTTATCTCCAAAGCGATACATTTTCCGGCGATAGCGTGCATATCGCTGAGAATACAGCGATATTCACGCATTAGCGACGAAATTATCTTAGCCATGTTATCCACCTCACATTGGATAACATGGCTAAGAACTGGTCAGAGCAGGCGTTAGTTTTTGGCGATAGCTGGAATATTTCCATCACTACGCCTGCCTTGCTAATAGGCGATAGCGACACTAGCGACTGCTTTCAGTCGCTAACAGGTTGGGTACTCCCGCTTTGCATGTCATTAGCGATAAGGACCCAAACCGCTCGCTATCGCCTAAAGCTGTCGCTAACTGCTGTTAGCGACAGATTGCTAATAGAGCGATAGAATTATCTTATTTATTTATTTATTTATTTATTTATGCATTTTTATATAGCGCGGACTTTACCCGAAGGCGTCAGAGCGCTTCACATTAGGAACTGAAATGAAACATAATGAGAAACATTACAAAAGATCAGATTACAAAAGCATACGTTACTTCCCTAAGGTAATAGTGACAATTGTGAGCAAACAAAATACATGAGGTAGTAAAAATTGTGAGCAACCAAAAATACATGAGGTAGTAAAGGTAATAGTGACAATTGTGAGCAAACAAAATACTTGAGGTAGTAAAAATTGTGAGCAGCCAAAAATACATGAGGTAGTCAAAAGTGCACAAAAGGAAAAGTGACAAGTGTGCAGTTATAAGAGAAAACAGAGTATAATTTGAGGTATAATACTGCAATAAGTGCTAGGCACAAGAACAAGCGTTACGTAGGCAAGGTGCCGAAAACGGCCACTAAAGTGGCGATAATTGCCTATCGCCCTGCTTGGTAATATGCCCCTCAATTTGGTGGAACCCCAGCCTTTGGTAGTGATTCAGTGGAGGTCCTCAGGAAGTCAAAAGGTTGGGAGCCACTGATGTACAGCGCTCCAATACCTTCAGATCAAGTTCAAGCTATACAATTACAAAGCTGCAGAAAAACATAGTGGATGGGTGCCATACCACAGGTCATCACTAGAGGTCCCTAATAAGTAAGCCAGGCACCACACTGTATAACCCACAGAGGTGCAGTGCCAGAGCGAAGCTCCCTGGATGGAGCCAGTGGAGTACTGTACGGGAGCTCTGGTCCCTACTACCCATAATAAACCGTTCCTAAAGACCCATCATTGTGGGAGATACTTTTAGTTTGCTGTGTAGGAGCCGAAGTACACATCGCCCCCTCCTACGAGGGTGTCATCAGTTTCAGCTTTCCACACCTTTACTGGTCTATCAATGACTCTAGTATTAAGAATTGGACTGCAGCTTCTCAGTCATTAATAACACATCTATGTCGCTCTCTATTTGACTCTAGGATGGGGAGTTTGTTACAGCAATCTTCCTCCAAAAATTACCGTAATGTTGCATATCATTGCCACACAAAGTGCAATGACCAGCAGCAGGATTGTCGGACATTCATATGTAAAGCGTAACTTTTTCAATTAGATCTTGAAATCCATGAATATAAAGAACTTTGCAAAGTTATGGTGACTTCAAAAGTATTAAACTACGAGTAAAACTGTAACGTTATCTTACAAAAATACGTACACACGTAAACACTTCTTATTTTTAAACCTAAAAAGACTCCTTTTTCCATGAGAATGAAACGGAAGAGTTTGTGGCTTTGCAGTGGCTTCTGGTTATGCAAATTTCCCCCAAGCAGTTGGTTGTTTCTAGGCAGCCTGTCCTCTAGTAACAGCGGTTGGTACTGCACCTGCCGCTTGGTTGAAGCGTTCCATTTCCTCCCCATCCACTCCACTCACACACACTTTCTCTCTCTCTCTTCTCTCTCACACACCTTCTCTCTCTTTCTCTCACACACGCCCTCTCGCTCTCTCTCTCCTCTTCTCTTCTCTCTCTCCTCTCTTTGTTACACACACACACATCCACACACTCTAAAAAAGAAATTGCGGCTAAGCCAATGGTTTGGAATTTTAGATTAGAGGGCAGATTTACAAGCCCCTTGCGCCTCTTTTAAGCCGCGGTGCAAAGCCAGCGCCATGCTGCGGGGTATTTACAATGTGACGCATCTGGGAGATGCGTCACTTTGTAAAGCCCTGCGCCACATGTAGGCGTTCCGGCGCAGGGGGGGCGTTCTGGCACAGGAACGCCTCCAAAAAGTGGCTGAGTAAAATCTATAAAATTTCACTCACTCACTTTTAAGGCCATCCTGCAGAAAAACCCTGCACCTGCTTGAAGTAGGCATAAGGATTGACACAACATTTTCAGGATAGGGCACCCCCGAGCATTGCTGCAGCTGCGTCGCGCTTGCGACGCAACTCCACCAATGCGCCGCCTTTACGGCAGCAGATTCGTCACGCATCTGTCCATTTTTGCCCCATGGTGCGCCGCATTGTAAATGCGGGGCATCCATGGTGGCGCAGCCGTGATGCACAATAACTGGCACATCCCTGCTGACAGTCCAGTCCGAACTGCCAGGCCAGGCCCTCCATGGAAACAAGCACCCTTCTGCTTGCGTCGCCCGAAGTGGGAAAGGTACGCCCAGACGTGGACGGGGCGGTTCTTTTGTGTGGGCGTTTGGGCGTCGCCCCACTGATTATTTTGCCCAGGGCCCAGGCAGTTGTAGACAAAAATGCAGTATTAAATTACTTACAAAATCTCAGCCCATAGCAGTCAGCTGTCTTAGCCGCAGGCCAGTAAAGTTTAATCACAGTTTGCCTGCGGCAGGCTTAAGGCGGCGGGGTAGGGTTAGTAGTCGATAGTGAACCAACTGCACAATAAGCATGTTGGGTTGGCCGGGTGCCTTTCCCTGGCCAGCCTGACATGCACAATCTTAAGAGTCTCGCCTCAGTACAGTAGAGAGTGAAGGGGGTCGAAGCCGCAGCCCACCGGTCTCATGATGAGCAGCTAGTTGTCCTGCCCAGGCCAATCCGCAGCGCCTGGATTGGCTGCTTAGGTCTCTAGGCGGAGCCTGGGAGCCTACCCATGGGAAGCATATTCACCAATCACTGCAATCGCACCAATCACAGGATGTTGAGCTGACAACGCCAATATTCAAACCTGGTTCCCCTCAGGAGAACCAGGTTCGAGTCTCAGTATCGATGGTGATGCAGCGAGATTACCAGCATGGGTTATTCTAAAACATCATACTCACCTGGGCCCATAAAACATTCATACATAAGCTGGCAATCACCGCTTGTGATCAGGACTTATTTTACCTTGTAATAATGTTTACCTATACACTGTTTCTTACTAAAAACCTTAACACTTTAGTTCTCAATTTCCTCTGGTCAATAGATCAGGTTGTTAGCTTAATAGATATAAATGACATTTACCATTAATTCTTTGAATGACCACAGACTCAGGAGAGTTTCACAAACTTTACCTTTGCAATACTTTTGTGAGTCAAATACCAATACATGTCAAACACCAACTTTTCAAGGAGAATATAATGAATAAAGCAAAACATAAAGACTTAATAAAATCTCATGACGTTGGTACCTGGGAGGGGTGGAAAAAGGAAAACGGTACAAGGACATACGACACAGATTTATATTGACCTAGAATGGTGTGAAGAGCAAACCCTGGCCAAGGAGGTGGAAAAGGGACTCCCGAGTAGTCAGAAGACAACAGATCAGGACAGGTTAAGGACAAGACAGGTAACCTCTTCTAAGTGCAACACCAGCGTTACACCCCTCTCTGGTGCTACTCTTCCTTCCCCTTCTGGATGGTGGACAGATTCTTCTCCTCAGCAATTTCTCCGACTCTCCTCTCTTCATCTCTCCTTTCTCGATTCTTCTGTCAGAGTGCTCGAACAGCGTCTCTGACCTCCGTGACATCCGCCGTCTTCTGCTGCAGTGTTGGGTCCGTGACAGGTCGGTGACAAGTCTGACAATCTAACTGACTGAGCCTACCTTAGTTATACTCACAACCTCCAATGTTTCAATATTTTTGAATCCCCTACTTGTGATTGGAATGGGGAGAGGTCATCACACGATACTAATGTAATGTAATTTTCTTAGGCTTATTGGGGCATATTATAAAGAAAGGGCGGTACATTATCACCGCTTTTATCGGCAGGAAACTGCCGATTAAGCGGCGATAATGAGCTTGATAATATGCTCTATGGAATTCCAATCGAAGCCCATGTTAGATGTCTTCACATCTAACATGGGCTCCGATTGGAATTCCATAGAGAATATTATCAAGCCCATTATCGCTGCTTTATCGGCAGTTTCCTGCCGATAAAAGCAGCGATAATGTATCGCCCTTTCTTGATAATATGCCCCATTGTTCTATCTTCCCTTCTCTTAATTACTTTTCTCAAACTTTATTTCCCACCACATGTCACATTAGGAATAATACATTGTATGCAAATTTTGTCTTTTTCTCCTTCCCCTCTCCGGGTCAAGAGGTGCTGTTCCCAGGTGCGTCTTCTGGTTAAACTGTACTTGGCAAAGTTTCAATGTCACAGCTCAAAGTTTAACAGATTCCAACGTGCTTGCTCACCACCAGGCAAGATGGAGATTCCAGTCACCCTCCATGCCAAATACGAACTAATAACAAAGTCAAAGAAAAACAGAGTAGAATACGAAAATAAATAAATGCACTGTATACCACTTATTCCTACTCTTAATTTATTTTAACTATTGCATTAGCAGTTTAGCAAGATATGCGAGGTTTAGTTTAAGCATAGCCATGTGCATTACCATGTGAAGTTCAAGCGGCCATTTTAAGTACTACTGCGCAGCTGCAAAGATTTCCCACCAAATGCGAAAGACGTCATACTACATAGATGCAGTAGACACATGCGCAGAACATTCCGGCGTTTTTGGCAGCCATATTAAACCACTCGAGTTACCTGTTAGTAAAGCTCATTGAAAAGCTTCCCCTAGATGAAATAAATGTTGAATAGTGCAATTATTAGTATTCACAAAACATGTTAGTTATTTTATTACATGTTATTCAAGAGGACTGGATCCGAACAAGTTTCTTACCTATGAAACCTTGCTTCATCAATCCCTCTTTGATGGCATTCTATGCCATCACTATTTACTAAACCAGATGCCAACTTTAACAATTTCCCATTTCTATTTCTTCTATCACTTTGGAATCTCCCTTTCCCTTTCTCTTTTGAAACCCCTTCATTCTCTTGTAAATATCTCCTTTTATTTCTTCAAGCTAAATTTAATTATATATTTTTTTTCCTTCCCTTTTCATTCACTCAATACCATTTTCTTTTTCTGTAGTTTTTGCACCAAATCAATTATTGTTAAGACTTATAGGGTTATTCCCATTATTGGCCTAAGTATATGACCTAAAATACTTCTTCCTACATTAGAAAACCAACTACCAATAGTTTTTTCCATGCACTGTCAACTTCCAGTGGTTTCAATTCTTTTTCCAAATTTGTGATATATTTGACATATCTCTCAATTTCAACACCTTTGTCAGGTATGTAGGTGCAACAATGTTACGCCTTCAACATTTTACAGACTCCGCTCTCTTTTGCCAATAATATATCAAGGGCAAGCCAATTTTGCAAAACCATAGATCTGACCGCAACTAATTTAATATTGATCAATAAGAGTCCTCCAGCAGTGTCAGTCGATAGCAATCCACCACTTTTGATAATTTACAGATTCTTTGTGTATTCAGAATTACTCCCACTGAAGGTATCAATGCACTAAATACATCTCCCACAATTTCTAAAAAACCGACTCTTTTGTTCCATGTTAGTCCATTATTTACTTCATTGCTTCCAGTGATTCTTTTTACATGGTATACCTTTGGGAATACTATTCCGAAATAGCAAATCCCATACCAATGGTCAGGCAGCTTAAAGTAAGCTTTGTTTGCACAAACATAATAAACCCCAGGAAATACTGGATCTGTTCCACTTTTTAGTCCCCCTCTCCCTATCATCAGAAAAGTGTGCTCACATTCACTGGAACCAATAAATATATTGTTATACTCTGTTTTTAACCTATGGAGACAGATTTCCCTTTCTTTTCTCTGTAAAGGGACATGGCAGCATGAGTCTTGCCAGTTGCCAGTCTTCTCTCTCAGCCCACTTAGGTATCTGAGATTTTGGTTCAGACGCCCTTCTATGGAAAACCTGGATCCTTTTCTCTACTAAATTCAAAAGTACCTTTTCTTCTTCATGTAACTTACATGTTAGATTATTGTTATGTGCTTCAGCTATGTCTATTGTTTTCATTGTTCATCTATGTTAGAATAATAATATTGTAATTTTCCAGTTCTGTAAAATAAACTAGCTAAAATACTACATGAAATTCCATATGTCATTGGTAAATGATGACATGTTACTCCTCCTGCTACAGATGGCAATTTCATACACACATAACAATAACTTCCATGGTCTAACACTTTTGCAAAAACATTTAAATCTGTATCATTTTTATTTACATTTTGAAGTAAATCTGTCTCATCTGGTGCTTCCAAGTCTACTTTGTATTGCATAATGTTAGCTACCTTTCCATGTGCACTAGTGTCCTTCTGATTGTTTGTGGTCATTAGATAGGAAATGGCTATTGTCAGTACTAACCACACTATAAGTACTGGAAATATGCTACATATACATATTCTACAGCATTTCTTTATGCAGTATCGTTTCGGTTTTCCAGCAGCTCTCTTATCAGCCACTAGCAGCCCGTCCCGACGTTGTCCGGGTATGAATTGCTGCCGGCCAGTAGTATATTGTTTTGTAGGATTTCGTTTTGAGAGCATTTCTTATCTGTGACAGGCCTGTGAAACGCTCTGATTCACAGTGCACTGCTGATGCACTTAAGAGTGCGCGTTCAGTAGTGTGCGAACTCGAGTTTCCATACTTTATTTTTCCTTGCAATATTATATAGCGCGAACTCGACAACATGGCTTGAGCACAATTTACATTACAGAAGAACACATTCATTTGTGGTAAGCACGGGGAGACATAGGGCCCGATTCACAGAATGAACTTAAGACTCAATCCTAAACTTACTACTATTTTGGTATTCACAGAATGCACTTACTACTTTTGGCATTCACAGAATGAACTTACTACTTTTGGTATTCACAGATTTTGTCTTAAGTCTTAAGACACGGTCGATCAAGATGGTGTGATCGACCGTGTCGAATGCCGCCGAGAGGTCTAATAGGACAAGGGCCTGAGAGGTGTTTTTGTCAGCGCCCTTCCTAAGGGTGTTCATGACTGCTACTATGACCGCCTCAGTGGAATGGAGGGGTCTAAATCCAGCTTGTTGAGGGCCCAGAAAGGAGGATTTCTCTATGAAAGAGCTCAGGCAGCGGGTGACGTGGGTCTCCAGAATCTTTCCTAGTTAGGGGAGGAGGGAGATGGGTCTGTAATTGCTTAGTATTGTGGGATCCGCGTTGGGTTTCTTTAAAATAGGTAGGACGGCCGCTTGCTTGAAGGAACGAGGGACCTCCCCAGTAGCAAGAGAGTTGTTAAGTAGTGCTAGAGGGGGGCCTGGGCATGCAAGAAAGGCTTCTCTCAGAATCTGCGGGGGACAACAGTCATTGGGGGATCCCGAGCTGACTTTGCGAAGAAGTGCGGCGAATTCTTGTGGGGAAATGGGAGGGAACTCCGTCAAGGTACTGGTGTTCCTGGGGGGAAGAGGGAGAGGAGTAGGGGACGCCGGGGTCGGGATATTGTTTTTTATGGTTGTAATTTTCTCTATAAAATAAGAGTTTAGCGAATCGCACAGGGTTTGGGTAGGCTGGGGTTGGGGGGTGACCCTATCAGGCAAGGAGAGCTTGTTGACAATTGAAAAGATGTCCCTGGTTTTGTTGTTTGAGTCCAGTATTTTCTGAGAAAAATATACCGTCTTGGCTGCCAGGATCGATTGTTTATAAGATTTTTGAAAGTCAGTATAGACGAGTTTGAGCTGTGGGTCATAGTTGCGATGCCAACGGCGTTCAGCTTGCCGCAGGGCAAGTTTGTCCGCTTTGAGTTGGTCCGTAAACCATCGTTGTACGTCGTGGGGGCGCTTAGCTTTGATCTTTTTAAAAGGGGCAACTTTATTGCTAGCCTGATGTAGCCAATCATCATGATGGACAGCCTTATCCTCTAGCGAGGTCGAAGACGTGGGTGCAGTAGAAGCCAGTAAGACATGAAAATCAGGCAGATTGGCATTTTTCCAATTGCGAGCCATGATATTCTTGGCACGGGGGGAGGACACAAAATGTGCAGATGTAATTGAAAGATAATGAAGTAATGGTCGGACCAGGAGCATGGGAGAACTGAAGGAGGTGAAATGTCGAGGTTAGATGTCCAGACTTGGTCAAGAATATGGCCTTTATGATGGGTAGGGGTATTCCCTTTCCAACACCAAAATGACATGGTTGTTATGCACCTCAGCTAACACAGAAGGCCCGATTCACAGAATGAACTTAAGACTCAATCCTAAACTTACTATTATTTTGGTATTCATAGAATGCACCTACTACTTTTGGCATTCACAGAATGAACTTACTACTTTTAGTATTCACAGAAGTTAGGATTTTGTCTTAAGTTTGTCTTAAGACAAACTTAAGACAGACTTCAGACAAAATACTAACTTCTTTGATTACCAAAAGTAGTACGTTCATTCTGTGAATGCCAAAAGTAGTAAGTGCATTCTGTGAATACCAAAATAGTAGTAGGTTTAGGATTGAGTCTTAAGTTCTTTCTGTGAATCGGGCCCACTGTAAATAAGAATATCATCAATATATATGACCATGAAATGGTCCACATACTCTTTCAGGATGTAATTCAAAAAATACTGAAAAGCTGCCGGGGCGTTGCACAGCCTGAACGGCATCACAGTATGTTCGAACAACCCATAGCGTATCTTAAAAGCCATTTTCCACTCATCCTCCTCGCGGATGCATACCAAATGACATGGCCCTCTTAAGACTAATCGGGTGTAAATAGTGGCTTCCTGCACCTGATCCAACAAAACTGTAATAAGTGGCATCGGATATCTGTTACGAATAGTGTTTTTCTTCAACATTCTATAATCACAACTCGCTCTCAACTCGCCACTAGCTTTAGCTATAAAGAAAAGAGGCGGGCTGCAGGAGACCGAGAGGGCCTAATGAAACCAATTTCCCAAAAATTATCAAGGTATTCTCTGAGGTGTCGAGTTTCAGGATCTGACAAGGCATACACCCTACAAGCTGGAATGTTTGTGCCCTCTATCAGATTAATCTGGCATAAATCCTGTATCTTGCTGAAAACATCCCAAAACTAAGAATTCTCTACTGGTAATCCTACCTCCTTCTCTGCTGCCATAGCTACCCAACAAGGGTAAGTCAGAGCTGCTGCTTGAGACCTAGGTTCTTGCCTACAGTGTCCTCACATTTCTTTGACAGAAACTGTACTGTTTTGTTTTTCCAGTCTATGGTAAGGCTGTGGTGCCAGAACCATGGCATTCCCAACATCACCTCATACTGAGGGGCGTCTATAATATTTAAGGCTATTTCTTCCAGGTGTTGTCTCTTCCCATCTTCTATCTGCATTTCAGGTGGTAGGCCATTTGGACCAAGAGGTCTACCACTTTTGAGATGTTTGATGGTTTTTTCCACCTCATACTGTTCAATATTTTTCTCAAGAACTGCCCTACCACCAGGGTGAGATATTTGGTATCGGTATATCCTCCACAAATTGTAACAGTTGACCTGTGGTCCCGTCACCCCTGAGGCAGTATAGATTTCCCAGGGAATTGGCTAAAGTCTCTGCAATGTCCATGGCATTTCCCTGGGCACACCCACACCCATCTCTGTCCTGCCCCTCCCTGCCCCAGCCAATCTAAGAGCTAACCTGCCGTATTACACTCCTCGGCCCTTATTTATGAGGCCTTGCGTCAGTTTTGCGCCACCGGTGCGTCACTTTTTGTGACGCACCAGCGGCGTAAAATATGCGCCTTGTTGCGCCGTATTTAAAAAGTGACGCATCTAGGTAGATGCGTCACTTTTTAAACCCCTGCGCCACATTATACCTGCGTCAGGTATAATGTATGCAGAGGGGGCGTTCCCCCGCACAAAGCCTCGTAATAGTGACGCAGTGAAATCTATGAGATTTCACTGCGTCACTTTTAGGATGCTGTTGCGTCAAAATCTTGCGCCTGCCTCACAGCAGGCGTAAGACTGACGCAAGCCCTTTCACATGGGGCTTTCCCCATGTGAAAGGACGCATTGCTGGAGTTGCGTCACTTTTGTGACACACTCCAGCAATGCGTCACTTTTGCGCTTACAGATGCGTCAGAAATACTGACGTATCTGTAAGTCCTTGCGACATGATGCGTCATACATTAAATATGACGCATCATTGGTGTCGCAAGGATTGCGCAGTGAAAAGTGACGGATCGCTGTTTTCACGCAGCGATGCGTCACTTTTCATAAATGAGGCCCCTCATATAGCTTGTGTTCTTGGGCTCGTAAATGTGCCAATGGCGGCCTCCACATACAAATTCTCAAAACAAAAGCACTCTTAGACAATGCCTACCAGGATGGATGACCTGTGAATCCTACACCTTGTAGTCCCCTGTGCCTTAGGTAAAAAAAATTATACACCGATTTACAAACACGCATCAGTCATTGTCTCTGTATGTGTGTGATGTAAAGTGCTAGGACACCCTACTGACACTGATATGAGAGGTGCTATAAAACAAATGAGATACTTGTGGGACAGTGATAGTGAGGGAATCAGTGAAGAGCCACAATATTCTTGTATCCTGGGGCACATTAAGGTCATTATGTACTATGCTTGAACAGCTAGTAAAATTGAATATATAATTACCAATGTGTTGTAGAATGTCTCATTTTTTCCCAACTTTTCTCAGGGTAGAGCGCCCGAAGCCCCATTTGTAGTGGTCAGTCTCGCTCGCAGCACTCGCTATGTACGTTACAGGCGCTGGTCTGACAACATTTTCCAGGGCTGCTTTGGGTTCCTAGTCCGGCAAGAGCAGGATCCTCGTTCGGCTAAAAATAGCACTACATACCAACAGACGCAATTGAGGGCCATATTATCAAGAATGGTGTTAAAATTATCGCCGCTTTAGCCGCAGGAAACTGCCACTAAAGTGGCGATAATGGGCTTGATAATATGCCCTTGTGAATTCCCATTGAAGCCCAGGTTCACACCAGAACCTGGGGGCATATTACCAAGCATTAGCGATAATTATCGCTATTGCTTGGTTAGCGTGAAAAATTTACCAAGGTTTATCGCAAATGCGATAAAAATCGCCGCAATGCATGAATATCGCTGAAAAGTCAGCGATATTAAAGCATTACCGAGCTAATGCTCTTAGCCATGTTATCCACCTCCCATTGGATAACATGGCTAAGAACTGCTCAGGGCAGGTGTTAGCTTTTGGAGATATTCGCGCTTAGCGCGAATAGCTCCAAAAGTTGGTAATAGGAGATAGCGATGTTAGCGACTGTTTTCAGTCGCTAACATCTTGGCACGCCCACTTTGCATATCATTAGTGATAAATATCACTGACATGCAAAGTGGGGCCCAAGATGGTCGCTATCTCCTACTAGCTGTCGCTAACTGGTGTTAGCGACAGCTAGGTAATAGGGAGATAATTTTATCTCCACTTTCTTGGCTTTTGAAGCCAAAAAAGTGGAGATAAACCCCCTTGATAATATGCCCCCTGGGCTTCTATGGGAAAGCGGCGATATTTTTAACGCCGTTCTTGATAATGTGCCCCTTGGTCTGTCTCACCGCCTAAAATTACATGTGCTTGTATAGACCTGAATTTGAAAAATCCATTCTCCCATATATTTTTATTTAATCTTCCACTTTCCACTTCTTAAATGTTGGCATGTGCGTGTATTTATTTATGTGAAAAAGTTATTGCAGTTTTTATGTACCTAAAAAATAAGTGCAGAAATTGCTTGGGAAATTTAGATTCTGGGCTGAGGATTCAACTTTCCGAAATTAAATCAAACATTGAAAAGTTAGTCGCAGGAACAAACTTCCCATTAAAGGTTTTCAAGTTTTGCATATTTTTTCAATATCAAATAATAAAGGGCCATATTATCAAGCCTTTATCGCCAGGAAACTTCCGCTAAAGTGGCGATAATGGGCTTGATAATATGCTCTATGGAATTCCAATCGAAAGCTCATGTTAGATATGAAGGACATCTAACATGAGCTTCGATCGGAATTCCATAGAGCATTTTATCAAGCCCATTATCGCCACTTTAGCAGCAGTTTCCTGCCGATAAAGCAGCGATAATTTTATCACCCAGGCTTGATAATATGCCCCAAAATCTTTAGTAATTCAGGGGCATATTACTAACGATTAGCGATATTTATCGCAAACTAGGCTTAGCAAAGATTTTTTTATCAGTAAGCATCGCCGGAAATTATCGCTGAGATAACGTGCTATTAGCAACGTTTATCTCCAAAGCGATACATTTTCCGGCGATAGCGTGCATATCGCTGAGAATACAGCGATATTCACGCATTAGCGACGAAATTATCTTAGCCATGTTATCCACCTCACATTGGATAACATGGCTAAGAACTGGTCAGAGCAGGCGTTAGTTTTTGGCGATAGCTGGAATATTTCCATCACTACGCCTGCCTTGCTAATAGGCGATAGCGACACTAGCGACTGCTTTCAGTCGCTAACAGGTTGGGTACTCCCGCTTTGCATGTCATTAGCGATAAGGACCCAAACCGCTCGCTATCGCCTAAAGCTGTCGCTAACTGCTGTTAGCGACAGATTGCTAATAGAGCGATAGAATTATCTTATTTATTTATTTATTTATTTATTTATGCATTTTTATATAGCGCGGACTTTACCCGAAGGCGTCAGAGCGCTTCACATTAGGAACTGAAATGAAACATAATGAGAAACATTACAAAAGATCAGATTACAAAAGCATACGTTACTTCCCTAAGGTAATAGTGACAATTGTGAGCAAACAAAATACATGAGGTAGTAAAAATTGTGAGCAACCAAAAATACATGAGGTAGTAAAGGTAATAGTGACAATTGTGAGCAAACAAAATACTTGAGGTAGTAAAAATTGTGAGCAGCCAAAAATACATGAGGTAGTCAAAAGTGCACAAAAGGAAAAGTGACAAGTGTGCAGTTATAAGAGAAAACAGAGTATAATTTGAGGTATAATACTGCAATAAGTGCTAGGCACAAGAACAAGCGTTACGTAGGCAAGGTGCCGAAAACGGCCACTAAAGTGGCGATAATTGCCTATCGCCCTGCTTGGTAATATGCCCCTCAATTTGGTGGAACCCCAGCCTTTGGTAGTGATTCAGTGGAGGTCCTCAGGAAGTCAAAAGGTTGGGAGCCACTGATGTACAGCGCTCCAATACCTTCAGATCAAGTTCAAGCTATACAATTACAAAGCTGCAGAAAAACATAGTGGATGGGTGCCATACCACAGGTCATCACTAGAGGTCCCTAATAAGTAAGCCAGGCACCACACTGTATAACCCACAGAGGTGCAGTGCCAGAGCGAAGCTCCCTGGATGGAGCCAGTGGAGTACTGTACGGGAGCTCTGGTCCCTACTACCCATAATAAACCGTTCCTAAAGACCCATCATTGTGGGAGATACTTTTAGTTTGCTGTGTAGGAGCCGAAGTACACATCGCCCCCTCCTACGAGGGTGTCATCAGTTTCAGCTTTCCACACCTTTACTGGTCTATCAATGACTCTAGTATTAAGAATTGGATTGCAGCTTCTCAGTCACTGATAACACATCTATGTCACTCTCTATTTGACTCTAGGATGGGGAGTTTGTTACAGCAAACTTCCTCCAAAAATTACCGTAATGTTGCATATCATTGCCACACAAAGTGCAATGACCAGCAACAGGATTGTCGGACATTCATATGTAAAGCGTAAGTTTTTCAATTAGATCTTGATATCCATGAATATAAAGAACTTTGCAAAGTTATGGTGACTTCAAAAATATTAAACTACGAGTAAAACTGTAACGTTATCTTACAAAAATACGTACACACGTAAACACCTCTTATTTTTAAACCTAAAAAGACTCCTTTTTCCATGAGAATGAAACGGAAGAGTTTGTGGCTTTGCAGTGGCTTCTGGTTATGCAAATTTCCCCCAAGCAGTTGGTTGTTTCTAGGCAGCCTGTCCTCTAGTAACAGCGGTTGGTACTGCACCTGCCGCTTGGTTGAAGCGTTCCATTTCCTCCCCATCCACTCCACTCACACACACTTTCTCTCTCTCTCTTCTCTCTCACACACCTTCTCTCTCTTTCTCTCACACACGCCCTCTCGCTCTCTCTCTCCTCTTCTCTCTCTTTGTTACACACACACACATCCACACACTCTAAAAAAGAAATTGCGGCTAAGCCAATGGTTTGGAATTTTAGATTAGAGGGCAGATTTACAAGCCCCTTGCGCCTCTTTTACGCCGCGGTGCAAAGCCAGCGCCATGCTGCGGGGTATTTACAATGTGACGCATCTGGGAGATGCGTCACTTTGTAAAGCCCTGCGCCACATGTAGGCGTTCCGGCGCAGGGGGGGCGTTCTGGCACAGGAACGCCTCCAAAAAGTGGCTGAGTAAAATCTATAAAATTTCACTCACTCACTTTTAAGGCCATCCTGCAGCATAACCCTGCACCTGCTTGAAGTAGGCGTAAGGATTGACACAACATTTTCAGGATAGGGCACCCCCGAGCATTGCTGCAGCTGCGTCGCGCTTGCGACGCAACTCCACCAATGCGCCGCCTTTACGGCAGCAGATTCGTCACGCATCTGTCCATTTTTGCCCCATGGTGCGCCGCATTGTAAATGCGGGGCATCCATGGTGGCGCAGCCGTGATGCACAATAACTGGCACATCCCTGCTGACAGTCCAGTCCGAACTGCCAGGCCAGGCCCTCCATGGAAACAAGCACCCTTCTGCTTGCGTCGCCCGAAGTGGGAAGGGTACTCCCAGACGTGGACGGGGCGGTTCTTTTGTGTCGGCGTTTGGGCGTCGCCCCACTGATTATTTTGCCCAGGGCCCAGGCAGTTTTAGACAAAAATGCAGTATTAAATTACTTACAAAATCTCAGCCCATAGCAGTCAGCTGTCTTAGCCGCAGGCCAGTAACGTGACATCACAGTTTGCCTGCGGCAGGCTTAAGGCGGCGGGGTAGGGTTAGTTGTCGATAGTGACACCAACTGCACAATAAGCATGTTGGGTTGGACAGGTGCCTTTCCCTGGCCAGCCTGACATGCACAATCTTAGGAGTCTCGCCTCAGTACAGAAGAGAGTGAAGGGGGTCGAAGCCGCAGCCCACCGGTCTCATGATGAGCAGCTAGTTGTCCTGCCCAGGCCAATCCTCAGCGCCTGGATTGGCTGCTTAGGTTTCTAGGCAGAGCCTGGGAGCCTACCCATGGGAAGTATATTCACCAATCACAGCAATCGCACCAATCACAGGATGTTGAGCTGACAACGCCAATATTCAAACCTGGTTTCCCTCAGGAGAATCAGGTTCGAGTCTCGGTATCGATGGTGATGCAGCGAGATTACCAGCCTGGGTTATTCTAAAACATCATACTCAGCTGGGCCCATAAAACATTCATACATAAGCTGGCAATCACCGCTTGTGATCAGGACTTATTTTACCTTGTAATAATGTTTACCTATACACCGTTTCTTACTAAAAACCTTAACACTTTAGTTCTCAATTTCCTCTGGTCAATAGATCAGGTTGTTAGCTTAATCAATATAAATGACATTTACCATTAATTCTTTGAATGACCACAAACTCGGGAGAGTTTCAAAAAACTTTACCTATGCAATACTTTTGTGAGTCAAATACCAATACATGTCAAACATCAACTTTTCAAGGAGAATATAATGAATAAAGCAAAACATAAAGACTTAATAAAATCTCATGACCTTGGTACCTGGGAGGGGTGGAAAAAGGAAAACGGTACAAGGACATACGACACAGATTTATATTGACCTAGAATGGTGTGAAGAGCAAACCCTGGCCAAGAAGCTGGAAAAGGGACTCCCGAGTAGTCAGGAGCCAACAGATCAGGACAGGTTAAGGACAAGATAGGTAACCTCTTCTAAGTGCAACACCAGCGTTACACCCCTCTCCGGTGCTACTCTTCCTTCCCCTTCTGGATGGTGGACAGATTCTTCTCCCTCAGCAATTTCTCCGACTATCCTCTCTCCATCTCTCCTTTCTCGATTCTTCTGTCAGAGTGCTCGAACAGCGTCTCTGACCTCCGTGACATCCGCCGTCTTCTGCTGCAGTGATGGGTTCGTGACAGGTCGGTGACAAGCCTGACAATCTAACTGACTGAGCCTACCTTAGTTATACTCACAACCTCCAATGTTTCAATATTTTTGAATCCCCTACTTGTGATTGGAATGGGGAGAGGTCATCACACGATACTAATGTAATGTAATTTTCTTAGGCTTATTGGGGCATATTATAAAGAAAGGGCGGTACATTATCACCGCTTTTGTCGGCAGGAAACTGCCGATTAAGCGGCGATAATGAGCTTGATAATATGCTCTATGGAATTCCAATCGAAGCCCATGTTAGATGTCTTCACATCTAACATGGGCTCCGATTGGAATTCCATAGAGAATATTATCAAGCCCATTATCGCTGCTTTATCGGCAGTTTCCTGCCGATAAAAGCAGCGATAATGTATCGCCCTTTCTTGATAATATGCCCCATTGTTCTATCTTCCCTTCTCTTAATTACTTTTCTCAAACTTTATTTCCCACCACATGTCACATTAGGAATAATACATTGTATGCAAATTTTGTCTTTTTCTCCTTCCCCTCTTCGGGTCAAGAGGTGCTGTTCCCAGGTGCGTCTGCTGGTTAAACTGTACTTGGCAAAGTTTCAATGTCACAGCTCAAAGTTTAACAGATTCCAACGTGCTTGCTCACCACCAGGCAAGATGGAGATTCCAGTCACCCTCCATGCCCAAATACGAACTAATAACAAAGTCAAAGAAAAACAGAGTAGAATACGAAAATAAATAAATGCACTGTATACCACTTATTCCTACTCTTAATTTATTTTAACTATTGCATTAGCAGTTTAGCAAGATATGCGAGGTTTAGTTTAAGCATAGCCATGTGCATTACCATGTGAAGTTCAAGCGGCCATTTTAAGTACTACTGCGCAGCTGCAAAGATTTCCCACCAAACGCGAAAGACGTCATACTACATAGATGCAGTAGACACATGCGCAGAACATTCCGGCGTTTTTGGCAGCCATATTAAACCACTCGAGTTACCTGTTAGTAAAGCTCATTGAAAAGCTTCCCCTAGATGAAATAAATGTTGAATAGTGCCATTATTAGTATTCACAAAACATGTTAGTTATTTTATTACATGTTATTCAAGAGGACTGGATCCGAACAAGTTTCTTACCTATGAAACCTTGCTTCATCAATCCCTCTTTGATGGCATTCTATGCCATCACTATTTACTAAACCAGATGCCAACTTTAACAATTTCCCATTTCTATTTCTTCTATCACTTTGGAATCTCCCTTTCCCTTTCTCTTTTGAAACCCCTTCATTCTCTTGTAAATATCTCCTTTTATTTCTTCAAGCTAAATTTAATTATATATTTTTTTTCCTTCCCTTTTCATTCACTCAATACCATTTTCTTTTTCTGTAGTTTTTGCACCAAATCAATTATTGTTAAGACTTATAGGGTTATTCCCATTATTGGCCTAAGTATATGACCTAAAATACTTCTTCCTACATTAGAAAACCAACTACCAATAGTTTTTTCCATGCACTGTCAATTTCCAGTGGTTTCAATTCTTTTTCCAAATTTGTGATATATTTGACATATCTCTCAATTTCAACACCTTTGTCAGGTATGTAGGTGCAACAATGTTACGCCTTCAACATTTTACAGACTCCGCTCTCTTTTGCCAATAATATATCAAGGGCAAGCCAATTTTGCAAAACCATAGATCTGACCGCAACTAATTTGATATTGATCAATAAGAGTCCTCCAGCAGTGTCAGTCGATAGCAATCCACCACTTTTGATAATTTACATATTCTTTGTGTATTCAGAATTACTCCCACTGAAGGTATTAATGCACTAAATACATCTCCCACAATTTCTAAAAAACCGACTCTTTTGTTCCATGTTAGTCCATTATTTACTTCATTGCTTCCAGTGATTCTTTTTACATGGTATACCTTTGGGAATACTATTCCGAAATAGCAAATCCCATACCAATGGTCAGGCAGCTTAAAGTAAGCTTTGTTTGCACAAACATAATAAACCCCAGGAAATACTGGATCTGTTCCACTTTTTAGTCCCCCTCTCCCTATCATCAGAAAAGTGTGCTCACATTCACTGGAACCAATAAATATATTGTTATACTCTGTTTTTAACCTATGGAGACAGATTTCCCTTTCTTTTCTCTGTAAAGGGACATGGCAGCATGAGTCTTGCCAGTTGCCAGCCTTCTCTCTCAGCCCACTTAGGTATCTGAGATTTTGGTTCAGACGCCCTTCTATGGAAAACCTGGATCCTTTTCTCTACTAAATTCAAAAGTACCTTTTCTTCTTCATGTAACTTACATGTTAGATTATTGTTATGTGCTTCAGCTATGTCTATTGTTTTCATTGTTCATCTATGTTAGAATAATAATATTGTAATTTTCCAGTTCTGTAAAATAAACTAGCTAAAATACTACATGAAATTCCATATGTCATTGGTAAATGATGATATGTTACTCCTCCTGCTACAGATGGCAATTTCATACACACATAACAATAACTTCCATGGTCTAACACTTTTGCAAAAACATTTAAATCTGTATCATTTTTATTTACATTTTGAAGTAAATCTGTCTCCTCTGGTGCTTCCAAGTCTACTTTGTATTGCATAATGTTAGCTACCTTTCCATGTGCACTAGTGTCCTTCTGATTGTTTGTGGTCATTAGATAGGGAATGGCTATTGTCAGTACTAACCACACTATAAGTACTGGAAATATGCTACATATACATATTCTACAGCATTTCTTTATGCAGTATCGTTTCGGTTTTCCAGCAGCTCTCTTATCAGCCACTAGCAGCCCGTCCCGACGTTGTCCGGGTATGAATTGCTGCCGGCCAGTAGTATATTGTTTTGTAGGATTTCGTTTTGAGAGCATTTCTTATCTGTGACAGGCCTGTGAAACGCTCTGATTCACAGTGCACTGCTGATGCACTTAAGAGTGCGCGTTCAGTAGTGTGTGAACTCGAGTTTCCATACTTTATTTTTCCTTGCAATATTATATAGCGCGAACTCGACAACATGGCTTGAGCACAATTTACATTACAGAAGAACACATTCATTTGTGGTAAGCACGGGGAGACATAGGGCCCGATTCACAGAATGAACTTAAGACTCAATCCTAAACTTACTACTATTTTGGTATTCACAGAATGCACTTACTACTTTTGGCATTCACAGAATGAACTTACTACTTTTGGTATTCACAGATTTTGTCTTAAGTCTTAAGACACGGTCGATCAAGATGGTGTGATCGACCGTGTCGAATGCCGCCGAGAGGTCTAATAGGACAAGGGCCTGAGAGGTGTTTTTGTCAGCGCCCTTCCTAAGGGTGTTCATGACTGCTACTATGACCGCCTCAGTGGAATGGAGGGGTCTAAATCCAGCTTGTTGAGGGCCCAGAAAGGAGGATTTCTCTATGAAAGAGCTCAGGCAGCGGGTGACGTGGGTCTCCAGAATCTTTCCTAGTTAGGGGAGGAGGGAGATGGGTCTGTAATTGCTTAGTATTGTGGGATCCGCGTTGGGTTTCTTTAAAATAGGTAGGACGGCCGCTTGCTTGAAGGAACGAGGGACCTCCCCAGTAGCAAGAGAGTTGTTAAGTAGTGCTAGAGGGGGGCCTGGGCATGCAAGAAAGGCTTCTCTCAGAAACTGCGGAGGACAACAGTCATTGGGGGATCCCGAGCTGACTTGCGAAGAAGTGCGGCGAATTCTTGTGGGGAAATGGGAGGGAACTCCGTCAAGGTACTGGTGTTCCTGGGGGGAAGAGGGAGAGGAGTAGGGGACGCCGGGGTCGGGATATTGTTTTTTATGGTTGTAATTTTCTCTATAAAATAAGAGTTTAGCGAATCGCACAGGGTTTGGGTAGGCTGGGGTTGGGGGGTGACCCTATCAGGCAAGGAGAGCTCGTTGACAATTGAAAAGATGTCCCTGGTTTTGTTGTTTGAGTCCAGTATTTTCTGAGAAAAATATACCGTCTTGGCTGCCAGGATCGATTGTTTATAAGATTTTTGAAAGTCAGTATAGACGAGTTTGAGCTGTGGGTCATAGTTGCGATGCCAACGGCGTTCAACTTGCCGCAGGGCAAGTTTGTCCGCTTTGAGTTGGTCCGTAAACCATTGTTGTACGTCGTGGGGGCGCTTAGCTTTGATCTTTTTAAAAGGGGCAACTTTATTGCTAGCCTGATGTAGCCAATCATCATGATGGACAGCCTTATCCTCTAGCGAGGTCGAAGACGTGGGTGCAGTAGAAGCCAGTAAGACATGAAAATCAGGCAGATTGGCATTTTTCCAATTGCGAGCCATGATATTCTTGGCACGGGGGAGGACACAAAATGTGCAGATGTAATTGAAAGATAATGAAGTAATGGTCGGACCAGGAGCATGGGAGAACTGAAGGAGGTGAAATGTCGAGGTTAGATGTCCAGACTTGGTCAAGAATATGGCCTTTATGATGGGTAGGGGTATTCCCTTTCCAACACCAAAATGACATGGTTGTTATGCACCTCAGCTAACACAGAAGGCCCGATTCACAGAATGAACTTAAGACTCAATCCTAAACTTACTATTATTTTGGTATTCATAGAATGCACCTACTACTTTTGGCATTCACAGAATGAACTTACTACTTTTGGTATTCACAGAAGTTAGGATTTTGTCTTAAGTTTGTCTTAAGACAAACTTAAGACAGACTTCAGACAAAATACTAACTTCTGTGATTACCAAAAGTAGTACGTTCATTCTGTGAATGCCAAAAGTAGTAAGTGCATTCTGTGAATACCAAAATAGTAGTAGGTTTAGGATTGAGTCTTAAGTTCTTTCTGTGAATCGGGCCCACTGTAAATAAGAATATCATCAATATATATGACCATGAAATGGTCCACATACTCTTTCAGGATGTAATTCAAAAAATACTGAAAAGCTGCCGGGGCGTTGCACAGCCTGAACGGCATCACAGTATGTTCGAACAACCCATAGCGTATCTTAAAAGCCATTTTCCACTCATCCTCCTCGCGGATGCATACCAAATGACATGGCCCTCTTAAGACTAATCGGGTGTAAATAGTGGCTTCCTGCACCTGATCCAACAAAACTGTAATAAGTGGCAATGGGTATCTGTTACGAATTGTGTTTTTCTTCAACATTCTATAATCACAACTCGCTCTCAACTCGCCACTAGCTTTAGCTATAAAGAAAAGAGGGGGGCTGCAGGAGACCGAGAGGGCCTAATGAAACCAATTTCCCCAAAATTATCAAGGTATTCTCTGAGGTGTCGAGTTTCAGGATCTGACAAGGCATACACCCTACAAGCTGGAATGTTTGTGCCCTCTATCAGATTAATCTGGCATAAATCCTGTATCTTGCTGAAAACATCCCAAAACTAAGAATTCTCTACTGGTAATCCTACCTCCTTCTCTGCTGCCATAGCTACCCAACAAGGGTAAGTCAGAGCTGCTGCTTGAGACCTAGGTTCTCGCGTACAGTGTTCCTCACATTTCTTTGACAGAAACTGTACTGTTTTGTTTTTCCAGTCTATGGTAAGGCTGTGGTGCCAGAACCATGGCATTCCCAACATCACCTCATACTGAGGGGCGTCTATAATATTTAAGGCTATTTCTTCCAGGTGTTGTCTCTTCCCATCTTCTATCTGCATTTCAGGTGGTAGGCCATTTGGACCAAGAGGTCTACCACTTTTGAGATGTTTGATGTTTTTTTCCACCTCATACTGTTCAATATTTTTCTCAAGAACTGCCCTACCACCAGGGTGAGATATTTGGTATCGGTATATCCTCCACAAATTGTAACAGTTGACCTGTGATCCCGTCACCCCTGAGGCAGTATAGATTTCCCAGGGAATTGGCTAAAGTCTCTGCAATGTCCATGGCATTTCCCTGGGCACACCCACACCCATCTCTGTCCTGCCCCTCCCTGCCCCAGCCAATCTAAGAGCTAACCTGCCGTATTACACTCCTCGGCCCTTATTTATGAGGCCTTGCGTCAGTTTTGCGCCACCGGTGCGTCACTTTTTGTGACGCACCAGCGGCGTAAAATATGCGCCTTGTTGTGCCGTATTTAAAAAGTGACGCATCTAGGTAGATGCGTCACTTTTTAAACCCCTGCGCCACATTATACCTGCGTCAGGTATAATGTATGCAGAGGGGGCGTTCCCCCGCACAAAGCCTCGTAATAGTGACGCAGTGAAATCTATGAGATTTCACTGCGTCACTTTTAGGATGCTGTTGCGTCAAAATCTTGCGCCTGCCTCACAGCAGGCATAAGACTGACGCAAGCCCTTTCACATGGGGCTTTCCCCATGTGAAAGGACGCATTGCTGGAGTTGCGTCACTTTTGTGACACACTCCAGCAATGCGTCACTTTTGCGCTTACAGATACGTCAGAAATACTGACGTATCTGTAAGTCCTTGCGACATAATGCGTCTTACATTAAATATGACGCATCATTGGTGTCGCAAGGATTGCGCAGTGAAAAGTGACGGATCGCTGCTTTCACGCAGCGATGCGTCACTTTTCATAAATGAGGCCCCTCATATAGCTTGTGTTCTTGGGCTCGTAAATGTGCCAATGGCGGCCTCCACATACAAATTCTCAAAACAAAAGCACTCTTAGACAATGACTACCAGGATGGATGACCTGTGAATCCTACACCTTGTAGTCCCCTGTGCCTTAGGTAAAAAAAATTATACACCGATTTACAAACACGCATCAGTCATTGTCTCTGTATGTGTGTGATGTAAAGTGCTAGGACACCCTACTGACACTGATATGAGAGGTGCTATAAAACAAATGAGATACTTGTGGGACAGTGATAGTGAGGGAATCAGTGAAGAGCCACAATATTCTTGTATCCTGGGGCACATTAAGGTCATTATGTACTATGCTTGAACAGCTAGTAAAATTGAATATATAATTACCAATGTGTTGTAGAATGTCTCATTTTTTCCCTACTTTTCTCAGGGTAGAGCGCCCGAAGCCCCATTTGTAGTGGTCAGGCTCGCTCGCAGCACTCGCTATGTACGTTACAGGCGATGGTCTGACAACATTTTCCAGGGCTGCTTTGGGTTCCTAGTCCGGCAAGAGCAGGATCCTCGTTCGGCTAAAAATAGCACTACATACCAACAGACGCAATTGAGGGCCATATTATCAAGAATGGTGTTAAAATTATCGCCGCTTTAGCCGCAGGAAACTGCCACTAAAGTGGCGATAATGGGCTTGATAATATGCCCTTGTGAATTCCCATTGAAGCACAGGTTCACACCAGAACCTGGGGGCATATTACCAAGCAATAGCGATAATTATCGCTATTGCTTGGTTAGCGTGAAAAATTTACCAAGGTTTATCGCAAATGCGATAAAAATCGCCGCAATGCATGAATATCGCTGAAAAGTCAGCGATATTAAAGCATTACCGAGCTAATGCTCTTAGCCATGTTATCCACCTCCCATTGGATAACATGGCTAAGAACTGCTCAGGGCAGGTGTTAGCTTTTGGAGATATTCGCGCTTAGCGCGAATAGCTCCAAAAGTTGGTAATAGGAGATAGCGATGTTAGCGACTGTTTTCAGTCGCTAACATCTTGGCACGCCCACTTTGCATATCATTAGTGATAAATATCACTGACATGCAAAGTGGGGCCCAAGATGGTCGCTATCTCCTACTAGCTGTCGCTAAATGGTGTTTGCGATAGCTAGGTAATAGGGAGATCATTTTATCTCCACTTTCTTGGCTTTTGAAGCCAAAAAAGTGGAGATAAACCCCCTTGATAATATGCCCCCTGGGCTTCTATGGGAAAGCGGCGATATTTTTAACGCCGTTCTTGATAATGTGCCCCTTGGTCTGTCTCACCGCCTAAAATTACATGTGCTTGTATAGACCTGAATTTGAAAAATCCATTCTCCCATATATTTTTATTTAATCTTCCACTTTCCACTTCTTAAATGTTGGCATGTGCGTGTATTTATTTATGTGAAAAAGTTATTGCAGTTTTTATGTACCTAAAAAATAAGTGCAGAAATTGCTTGGGAAATTTAGATTCTGAGCTGAGGATTCAACTTTCCGAAATTAAATCAAACATTGAAAAGTTAGTCGCAGGAACAAACTTCCCATTAAAGGTTTTCAAGTTTTGCATATTTTTTCAATATCAAATAATAAAGGGCCATATTATCAAGCCTTTATCGCCAGGAAACGTCCGCTAAAGTGGCGATAATGGGCTTGATAATATGCTCTATGGAATTCCAATCGAAAGCTCATGTTAGATATGAAGGACATCTAACATGAGCTTCGATCGGAATTCCATAGAGCATTTTATCAAGCCCATTATCGCCACTTTAGCAGCAGTTTCCTGCCGATAAAGCAGCGATAATTTTATCACCCAGGCTTGATAATATGCCCCGAAATCTTTAGTAATTCAGGGGCATATTACCAACGATTAGCGATATTTATCGCAAACTAGGCTTAGCAAAGATTTTTTTATCAGTAAGCATCGCCGGAAATTATTGCTGAGATAACGTGCTATTAGCAACGTTTATCTCCAAAGCGATACATTTTCCGGCGATAGCGTGCATATCGCTGAGAATACAGCGATATTCACGCATTAGCGACAAAATGATCTTAGCCATGTTATCCACCTCACATTGGATAACATGGCTAAGAACTGGTCAGAGCAGGCGTTAGTTTTTGGCGATAGCGGGAATATTTCCATCGCTACGCCTGCCTTGCTAATAGGCGATAGCGACGATAGCGACTGCTTTCAGTCGCTAACAGGTTGAGTACTCCCGCTTTGCATGCCATTAGCGATAAGGACCCAAACCGCTCGCTATCGCCTAAAGCTGTCGCTAACTGCTGTTAGCGACAGCTTGCTAATAGAGCGATAGAATTATCGCCGTTTAGCGGCCGAAAACGGCCACTAAAGTGGCGATAATTGCCTATCGCCCTGCTTGGTAATATGCCCCTCAATTTGGTGGAACCCCAGCCTTTGGTAGTGATTCAGTGGAGGTCCTCAGGAAGTCAAAAGGTTGGGAGCCACTGATGTACAGCGCTCCAATACCTTCAGATCAAGCTCGAGCTATACAATTACAAAGCTGCAGAAAAACATAGTGGATGGGTGCCATACCACAGGTCATCACTAGAGGTCCCTAATAAGTAAGCCAGGCACCACACTGTATAACCCACAGAGGTGCAGTGCCAGAGCGAAGCTCCCTGGATGGAGCCAGTGGAGTACTGTACGGGAGCTCTGGTCCCTACTACCCATAATAAACCGTTCCTAAAGACCCATAATTGTGGGAGATACTTTTAGTTTGCTGTGAAGGAGCCGAAGTACACATCGCCCCCTCCTACGAGGGTGTCATCAGTTTCAGCTTTCCACACCTTTACTCGTCTATCAATGAATCTATCATTAAGAATTGGACTGCAGCTTCTCAGTCATTGATAACACATCTATATCGCACTCTATTTAACCTTATGATGGGGAGTTTGTTACAGCAAACTCCCTCCAAAAATTTACCGTAATTACGTAATAATTACGTAATACGGTAATTTCTTTTTTTTTGTTGTTCTACGTGTCAGGGCGTCGTTTCTGGTTCAGATACATCAATCGTCAACTTACCGTAATTACCGTTGGTCACTCATATGTAAGGCGTAACTTTATCAACTATATCTTGATATCCATGAATATAAAGAACTTTGCAAAGCTGTGGTGACTTCATAAATATTACACTACGAGTAAAACTGTAAAGTTATCTCACAAAAATACGTACACACGTAAACACTTCTTATTTTTAAACCTAAAAAGACTCCTTTTTCCATGAGAATGAAACGGAAGAGTTTGTGGCTTTGCAGTGGCTTCTGGTTATGCAAATTTCCCCCAAGAAGTTGGTTGTTTCTAGGCAGCCTGTCCTCTAGTAACAGCGGTTGGTACTGCACCTGCCGCTTGGTTGAAGCGTTCCATTTCCTCCCCATCCACTCCACTCACACACACTTTCTCTCTCTCTCTTCTCTCTCACACACCTTCTCTCTCTTTCTCTCACACACGCCCTCTCGCTCTCTCTCTCCTCTTCTCTCTCTTTGTTACACACACACACATCCACACACTCTAAAAAAGAAATTGCGGCTAAGCCAATGGTTTGGAATTTTAGATTAGAGGGCAGATTTACAAACCCCTTGAGCCTCTTTTACGCCGCGGCGCACAGCCATCGCCATGCTGCGGGGTATTTACAACGTGACGCATCTGGGAGATGCGTCACTTTGTAAAGCCCTGTGCCACATGTAGGCGTTCCGGCGCAGGGGGGGCGTTCTGGCACAGGAACGCCTCCAAAAAGTGGCTGAGTAAAATCTATAAAATTTCACTCACTCACTTTTAAGGCCATCCTGCAGCAAAACCCTGCACCTGCTTGAAGTAGGCGTAAGGATTGACACAACATTTTCAGGATAGGGCACCCCCGAGCATTGCTGCAGCTGCATCGCGCTTGCGACGCAACTCCACCAATGCGCCGCCTTTACGGCAGCAGATTCGTCACGCATCTGTCCATTTTTGCCCCATGGTGCGCCGCATTGTAAATGCGGGGCATCCATGGTGGCGCAGCCGTGATGCACAATAACTGGCACGTCCCTGCTGACAGTCCAGTCCGAACTGCCAGGCCAGGCCCTCCATGGAAACAAGCACCCTTCTGCTTGCGTCGCCCGAAGTGGGAAGGGTACGCCCAGACGAGGACGGGGCGGTTCTTTTGTGGGGGCGTCGCCCCACTGATTATTTTGCCCAGGGCCCAGGCAGTTGTAGACAAAAATGCAGTATTAAATTACTTACAAAATCTCAGCCCATAGCAGTCAGCTGTCTTAGCCGCAGGCCAGTAACATGACATCACAGTTTGCCTGCGGCAGGCTTAAGGCGGCGGGGTAGGGTTAGTAGTCGATAGTGAACCAACTGCACAATAAGCATGTTGGGTTGGACAGGTGCCTTTCTCTGGCCAGCCTGACATGCACAATCTTAAGAGTCTCGCCTCAGTACAGTAGAGAGTGAAGGGGGTCGAAGCCGCAGCCCACCGGTCTCATGATGAGCAGCTAGTTGTCCTGCCCAGGCCAATCCGCAGCGCCTGGATTGGCTGCTTAGGTCTCTAGGCAGAGGCTGGGAGCCTACCCATGGGAAGCATATTCACCAATCACTGCAATCGCACCAATCACAGGATGTTGAGCTGACAACGCCAATATTCAAACCTGGTTCCCCTCAGGAGAACCAGGTTCGAGTCTCGGTATCGATGGTGATGCAGCGAGATTACCAGCATGGGTTATTCTAAAACATCATACTCACCTGGGCCCATAAAACATTCATACATAAGCTGGCAATCACCGCTTGTGATCAGGACTTATTTTACCTTGTAATAATGTTTACCTATACACCGTTTCTTACTAAAAACCTTAACACTTTAGTTCTCAATTTCCTCTCGTCAATAGATCAGGTTGTTAGCTTAATAGATATAAATGACATTTACCATTAATTCTTTGAATGACCAAAGACTCAGGAGAGTTTCAAAAACTTTACCTATGCAATACTTTTGTGAGTCAAATACCAATACATGTCAAACACCAACTTTTCAAGGAGAATATAATGAATAAAGCAAAACATAAAGACTTAATAAAATCTCATGACGTTGGTACCTGGGAGGGGTGGAAAAAGGAAAACGGTACAAGGACATACGACACAGATTTATATTGACCTAGAATGGTGTGAAGAGCAAACCCTGGCCAAGGAGGTGGAAAAGGGACTCCCGAGTAGTCAGGAGCCAACAGATCAGGACAGGTACAGGACAGGACAGGTAACCTCTTCTAAGCGCAACACCAGAGTTACACCCCTCTCTGGTGCTACTCTTCCTTCCCCTTCTGGATGGTGGACAGATTCTTCTCCTCAGCAATTTCTCCGACTCTCCTCTCTCCATCTCTCCTTTCTCGATTCTTCTGTCAGAGTGCTCGAATAGCGTCTCTGACCTCCGTGACATCCGCCGTCTTCTGCTGCAGTGTTGGGTCCGTGACAGGTCGGTGACAAGTCTGACAATCTAACTGACTGAGCCTACCTTAGTTATACTCACAACCTCCAATGTTTCAATATTTTTGAATCCCCTACTTGTGATTGGACAATGGAATGTGGAGAGGTCATCACACGATACTAATATAATGTAATTTTCTTAGGCTTATTGGGGCATATTACGTCTTCACATCTAACATGGACTTCGATTGGAATTCCATAGAGAATATTATCAAGCCCATTATCGCTGCTTTATCGGCAGTTTCCTGCCGATAAAAGCAGCGATAATGCATCGCCCTTTCTTGATAATATGCCCCATTGTTCTATCTTCCCTTCTCTTAATTACTTTTCTCAAACTTTTTTTCCCACCACATGTCACATTAGGAATAATACATTGAATGCAAATTTTGTCTTTTTCTCCTTCCCCTCTCCGGGTCAAGAGGTGCTGTTCCCAGGTGCGTCTTCTGGTTAAACTGTACTTGGCAAAGTTTCAATGTCACAGCTCAAAGTTTGACAGATTCCAACGTGCTTGCTCACCACCAGGCAAGATGGAGATTCCAGTCACCTTCCATGTCCAAATACGAACTAGCAACAAAGTCAAAGAAAAACAGAGTAGAATACGAAAATAAATAAATGCACTGTATACCACTTATTCCTACTCTTAATTTATTTTAACTATTGCAATATGCAAGGTTTAGTTTAAGCATAGCCATGTGCATTACCATGTGAAGTTCAAGCGGACATTTTAAGTACTACTGCGCAGCTGCAAAGATTTCCCACCAAAGCGAAAGACGTCATACTACATAGATGCAGTAGACACATGCGCAGTACATTCCGGCGTTTTTGGCAGCCATATTTAACCACTCGAGTTACCAGTTAGTAAAGCTCATTGAAAAGCTTCCCCTAGATGAAATAAATGTGGAATAGTGCAATTATTAGTATTCACAAAACATGTTAGTTATTTTATTACATGTTATTCAAGAGGACTGGATCCGAGCAAGTTTCTTACCTATGAAACCTTGCTTCATCAATCCCCTCTTTGATGGCTATGCCATCACTATTTACTAAACCAGATGCCAACTTTAACAATTTCCCATTTCTATTTCTTCTATCACTTTGGAATCTCCCTTTCCATTTCTCTTTTGAAAACCCTTCATTCTCTTGTAAATATCTCCTTTTATTTCTTCAAGCTAAATTTAATTATATATTTTTTTTCCTTCCCTTTTCATTCACTCAATACCATTTTCTTTTTCTGTAGTTTTGCACCAAATCAATTATTGTTAAGACTTATAGGGTTATTCCCATTATTGGCATAAGTATATGACCTAAAATACTTCTTCCTACATTAGAAAACCAACTACCAATAGAAGAAATACTATTTGTTAGTTTTTTCCATGCACTGTCAACTTCCAGTGGTTTCAATTCTTTTTCCAAATTTGTGATATATTTGACATATCTCTCAATTTCAACACCTTTGTCAGGTATGTAGGTGCAACAATGTTACGCCTTCAACATTTTACAGACTCCGCTTTCTTTTGCCAATAATATATCAAGGGCAAGTCAATTTTGCAAAACCATAGATCTGACCGCAACTAATTTGATATTGATCAATAAGAGTCCTCCAGCAGTGTCAGTTGATAGCAATCCACCACTGTTGATAATTTACAGATTCTTTGTGTATTCAGAATTACTCCCACTGAAGGTATCAATGCACTAAATATATCTCCCACAATTTCTAAAAAACCGACTCTTTTGTTCCATGTTAGTCCATTATTTACTTCATTGCTTCCAGTGATTCTTTTTACATGGTATACCCTTGGGAATACTATTCCGAAATAGCAAATCCCATACCAATGGTCAGGCAGCTTAAAGTAAGCTTTGTTTCCACAAACATAATAAACTCCAGGAAATACTGGATCTGTTCCACTTTTTAGTCCCCCTCTCCCTATCATCAGAAAAGTGTGCTCACATTCACTGGAACCAATAAATATATTGTTATACTCTGTTTTTAACCTATGGAGACAAATTTCCTTTTCTTTACTCTGTAGAGGGACATGGCAGCATGAGTCTTGCCAGTTGCCAGTCTTCTCTCTCAGCCCACTTAGGTATCTGAGATTTTGGTTCAGACGCCCTTCTATGGAAAACCTGGATCCTTTTCTCTACTAAATTCAAAAGTACCTTTTCTTCTTCATGTAACTTACATGTTAGATTATTGTTATGTGCTTCAGCTATGTCTATTGTTTTCATTGTTCATCTATGTTAGAATAATAATATTGTAATTTTCCAGTTCTGTAAAATAAACTAGCTAAAATACTACATGAAATTCCATATGTCATTGGTAAATGATGATATGTTACTCCTCCTGCTACAGATGGCAATTTCATACACACATAACAATAACTTCCATGGTCTAACACTTTTGCAAAAACATTTAAATCTGTATCATTTTTATTTACATTTTGAAGTAAATCTGTCTCATCTGGTGCTTCCAAGTCTACTTTGTATTGCATAATGTTAGCTACCTTTCCATGTGCACTAGTGTCCTTCTGATTGTTTGTGGTCATTAGATAGGGAATGGCTATTGTCAGTACTAACCACACTATAAGTACTGGAAATATGCTACATATACATATTCTACAGCATTTCTTTATGCAGTATCGTTTCGGTTTTCCAGCAGCTCTCTTATCAGCCACTAGCAGCCCGTCCCGACGTTGTCCGGGTATAAATTGCTGCCGGCCAGTAGTATATTGTTTTGTTGGATTTCGTTTTGATAGCATTTCCTATCTGTGACAGGCCTGTGAAACGCTCTGATTCACAGTGCACTGCTGATGCACTTAAGAGTGCGCGTTCAGTAGTGTGTGAACTCGAGTTTCCATACTTTATTTTTCCTTGCAATATTATATATCGCGAACTCGACAACATGGCTTGAGCACAATTTACATTACAGAAGAACACATTCATTTGTGGTAGGCACGAGGAGACATAGGGCCCGATTCACAGAATGAACTTAAGACTCAATCCTAAACTTACTACTATTTTGGTATTCACAGAATGCACTTACTACTTTTGGCATTCACAGAATGAACTTACTACTTTTGGTATTCACAGATTTTGTCTTAAGTCTATCTTAAGTCTGTCTTAAGTCTGTCTTAAGTTTGTCTTAAGTTTTTCTTAAGACAACGTAAGACAAAATCCTAACTTCTGTGAATACCAAAAGTAGTAAATTCATTCTGTGAATGCCAAAAGTAGTAAGTGCATTCTGTGAATACCAAAATAGTAGTAAGTTTAGGATTGAGTCTTAAGTTCATTCTATGAATCGGGCCTCATATCATTACAAGTCATATTGATAGATAGAAAATTGTGGCATACAAAAACAAATGCACAATCATCAAAAAGGAATGAAGAATATATAAAAGTCTGTAATACACCCCCCCAAAAAAATTGTGAATATTAGAATCAATACACAGGCGAGAGTAAAAGTCTTCAAGGGGGTTTATAGTTGTCAGAGAAAAAGGGAGTATAACGTGTTTTGGCAGATTGATCTAAATATAAGGTAAGGGGTAACCAATATAATTCAACATTACGAGGGGGTTTACAGGAGGAGGCCAAGGCAACGTCAAGTCTATGCAAGTTACATAGTGAATTCCACCAACAACGTATGGAAAGGTTGGTGAGAGACTTCCAATTGGAAGCAATGTGTTGGAGAGCAAGGGACAACATAAGTTCAAAGACACCAAGTGAATGTAGTGGGAGATTCAGAGAATCTGAGAGACTTCCCAAAAACACCAAGGAGTTGGAATAAGGAATAGAAACTGTAAAGATGCGTGATATTTTAACCATGCAAAAAGAACAATTGATAGACAGAATGCAGAACAATGTAATACATTCACCCCAGTACAGAGATCTGGGCCTAAATCCATAATTTCTTTGGTCACCATGCCATTCCAGTTTAGACCTTGCTTGGGTCCCTTGCTCACTTTGCCACTGGATTCAAGCTAACCTGGCTGATGAAGGCTGTTAGCCCGAAACTGGTCCTAGTATGCTCATTTCCGGTCCAGGGTAAATATGGCTTCACAGTTCAGGCTGGGCTGTTCCCATAAGGCACAGGGTAAAGCCTGATTTGCATATAGCTATGTCTGAAATGGGTTGGCGAAGTGAGCTAAAGAATGAAGATGGCTTCAACCCAGATCTGTGACTGGGGGCGAGTGTCTGAAAAGATTCAGCGCGCCGTCCATCATCCGCGTGTGTTTAAAATATTTTAACCATGTACACAAATAAATTCCAAAATCTGTCAGCAAATCATACACAGGATAATCTTCAAGAGGTATCCTCTCTCTTCGTCCTTAACAAATACATTAAGGGTAGATTTACAAACATAGGGGCATATTTACTAAGAAGTGACAGAGCACAGTGTTAGCCTTCTTGGCTTAACGCAGCGCTCCACCTCTTCTGAAACGCAGAGCTGTACCATATTCACAGCAATATAGTCCAGCCCTGCGTTTCCCCATGCGCTGGTGCTAAATGTAGCTGCCTTACCAAAAAGCAGGCACCCTTGCACTGTAGTGCAAGGGTGCTTGCGTTGAGGGGAAGGATTGTTTATGTGCAGGAAGGTGTCCCTTCCTCCACATAAAGAATCTTCAAATGGTGTTTTGTAACTTCTATGTGTGGTGATTATTGCAGCACACATAGAAATTGAAAACTTTTAATTATTGTTTATGTGCAGGAAGGAACACCTTCCTGCACATAAACAATCAATGGTGTTTTGCAGTTACCATGTGTGCTGCTCAACGCAGCAAACATAGAAACAGCAAAAACGAGGTGAAATCAAACATTTCTCCTCTTTTCGCCAGGGTAAGACCAGGTTTTCCCTGTCTTAATTTTGGCACTGCCCCATATGTACACCACCCTTGTAAATATGGGGCAGCATCAAAATCAATGTGTTGCTGTGGAACACCCACCGCAACACCAATTGCCCACGCCTTTCATGCTAAGTGTGGCATGAAAGGGTGCCTTATCTACAAGGCAGCGGTAAGCCACATTGAGGAACATATTTACAAGCCTCTATCGCCACCACAATGTCACACTTTTAGTGACGTTGCAATGGCGATAGTAGCTTTGCCTTATTTGCAAGGCAACGTTAAGTCACTTAACTGTGACTTAACCTTGCATTGTGAATACGGCCCCATTTCATGCTACACTTAGCATGAAAGGGCAGGACAATGGGTGTTGTAGTGGGCATTCTGCCGTAACTCTCATTGATTTTGATGCTGACCCCTATTTACAAGAGCAGCATAAATAGGAGGCAGCTCCAAAATTAAGACCAGGATAAATCTAGTCTTAAACAGGCAAAAAGAGGAGAAATGCTTTATTTCTCCTTGTATTTGCTGGTTACGTGTCTGCTGCCTTGGGCAGCACACATAAAAGCAGCAAAATGCCAATGATTGCTCATGAGACATACTGCATGAAACCCAGTCAGGTTTCAGGGCGGGCTTTAGCACCGAGACCGCTCTGATAGAAGTGGCTGAGTCGATCAGGTGGTCCTTAGATTCAGGAGCATCGGCTATGTTGGTGCTCCTGGATCTATCTGCCGCTTTCGATACTGTGGATCATGGGAGGCTACTGTTAAGGCTAAAAAACACAGGCCTGGAAGATAAGGCTCTGGGCTGGCTACAGTCTTATCTCACTGATCGTACCCAGAAAGTAGCCTTGGGCCCCCTTTCCTCAAAACCCAAACCCCTCTGGTGTGGTGTCCCTCAGGGCTCGGCCCTCAGTCCATTACTTTTTAATATTTATCTGGCTCCACTCTTTTCTCTTATTGCTAAATGGGGCGTCAAGGCGATTTCATACGCCGATGACACGCAACTAATTTTTCCCTTCTCGGATGTTTCAGAGGCAGCCTTCAGCAATATGAAGGGATGCTTGCGGGATGTTGCCAATTGGATGAATGCAAACAAACTCAAACTGAATGCGAGTAAGACGGAGGTCGTCTTCTTTGGCAAACATACTCGGCCCCCCCCAAGCCTGTGGTGGCCCTCCGAAATGGGTTTCCCTCCTCTACCCAGCACCAATGCGAAAAATCTGGGAGTAAGATGGGATGAGAGTCTTTCCTTCTCTTCACATATACAGCAGGTCTCTGCGTGCTGTCTCCATAAACTAAGAAACCTACGCAAATTTCTGTCCCTTCTGCCTGAAGACTGTCGCAAGACGGTGGTCCATGCTACAGTCACTTCCAGACTGGACTACGCAAACGGCCTCTACCTTGGCCTACCCAAATATCTGGTGCAACGATTGCAGATCGTGCAGAATGCGGCTGCGAGACTGCTAAAAAACATCCCTTTTAAACAGCATGTCTCTCCGCACCTGCGCGATCTGCATTGGCTCCCTGTAGCCTGCAGAATCAAGTTTAAAGCTCTAACTCTGGCGTTTAGAGCTCAAAAGGGGACCTGTCCCTACTATTTAAAGCTCAGACTCCCCCGATACTATCAGGAGAGATGCTTGCGCTCTAATTCACGACACCAGCTTTCTATCCCCCGCGCCAGGAGAGCCAGACTTGGAGGCAGGTCCTTCTCTGCCTGCACGGCGACACTCTGGAACGCCTTACCGGCCAACATCCAATTGGCTCCAACGGAAGCCAGTTTTAAGAGGCAGCTAAAGACTTGGCTCTTTTCCCAGAATAACTAAGCACTCCCTCCCCTTTTTCCGCCCATTCTGCCTGGAAAAATGATCACTCAGCGCCGGGACACCTCCTTGCGAGGCAGCTGTTCGCGCTATACAAATATCGGTATTATTATTATTATTATTATTATGTGCAGGAAGCTTTAATTTAGCGCCAGCTCGGGGAAATGCAGAGCTGCACCATATTCTAGTAAATATGGTGCAGGCCTGCATTTCTTTTTTTTGATGATCAACTTTATTGGATATTTAAAACAGCAAAGGAAATTCATTGGTTGCAGCTCGTTAATCAACACAAACAGCGGTGTATAATCAATAGTTCATACAGATCGGGTCAGACTTCTCCAGTCCATTCATACAACATGTGACATTGATATAGAGGCGTAACACAGCAGAACATCTCGAGTCATGGTGGAACTAAATTAAACCATTTCCCCCAAATTCTATGGAACAGTTCTGCTGCTCCCCGAGCTTCAAATAGGGCATCCTCCTGGGTACCGCACCAGTCAACCCCCATCCTCCACCCCTTCACAGTAGGTGGCGCAGCAAGGGACCAGTATCTCGCTATGTCTCTTTTGGCCACTGCTACCGCCGTCCCCAACAGGCGCTTGTCCGTCCTGGGGCCATCTAGGCCATTAAAGACCCCCAGCAACATCCGCAGTGGCTCATGGGGGACTACCCAACCCAGGGCCTGCGTAAGCTCACGTTCAACTCCCCGCCAGAACCTCACCAAGCCGGGGCACAGCCACACCATGTGGTAGAAATCCGCAGGGGCTGAGCCGCATCTCGAGCAATCTGGGGAGGGACGCAGTCGGGCGCGAAAGAGTCGTTCTGGGGAGAGATAGACCGCATGTAGGTAATAAATTTGCACCAGACGTAGCTTGGCAGATGTCGTTAGGGTTCTGGGTGCCATAAGGGCATCTCTCCTGTCCGCCTCCTCCAGGGGACCCACCGAGCGCGCTGCGTGTCTAGGGACGCAGGGCTATTGTTTATAGGGCTCGGTAGATGCGGGACACTCCTCCCCTACCCAGGTTCACCATCATCACCTGGGCTTCCAGTGGATTGAATTTTGGGAGGGGGACCTGCCCTGGGAGATGTGCTTGGATAGCGTGGCGCAGCTGTAGATATCTAAAGTGCTGGGCATGGGAAAGGGCATGGTTCTGCTGTAGATCCGCGAAGGCTCGGATATGGTCCCCGACCCAGACATCCCCTAGAACCGAGATGCCAACCAGATCCCACCGGTGGAATCCATTCAAGGCCGCTACCTCCTGGAGCCAGGTGCCATGCCAGAGCAGTGTTTGCCTAGTAAGTTTACGGTTCCAACCCGTGTGGTGCAGAGCTGCCCGCCAAGCCAAGAGGACCGTTATAGTAATAGGCGCCATAGTTTGAGGCGCAGGGCTGCCATATAAGAATGCTTGGATCCGCGAGAAATCCGTTGCCTCTAGTTCCACCCGGTATGCTGGGTCAGACCAGCCGCCCGCATATCAGTCGTGGATGACAATCAGCTTGGTGGCCAGATAGTAGAGGAAGAGATGAGTCTCCCCCAATCCCACATCATAGAGGGGATACGGGTGTGCGCCAGGGATATGCGCAGGCAACCACCTCCCCAGAGGAAGCGAGTCAGAAGTCCATCCAGTTCGCGGAACCAGGTGCGGGAGAGGGGGATAGAAGTGTTTTGTAAGACATAGAGAAACTGTGGGAGGACCATCATTTTTTTTTTTCTAAACCGTTTTTATTAAGAGTTCAAGCAAGATTCGGTACAGCCCTCCACAGTCAGGAGGAGACTGTCAATGACACATATGAAAAGCACAGCAGTGAACCCAGAATTTTAGAATGACATACCCCAAGCCTCCCCCATCCCACCCATCCCCAATAACGCCCTCCAACCCCGTTCCCAAACTACCCACCCCTTATCCCACCCTAACCCAGTGCACGTGATCACAGCGTAGCAACATGAGATGAAAAGCAAAGGCGGTGTCGGCCAGCAGCCTAGGGTACAGGATCCAAATCTGAAGGCAGTACATCGTCAATGTCTATCGGGGGGTCAAGGGCCAGGCCCCTATAGTCTGCCCACCGTTTCCAGATTTTGTAATGTTTGCGGGGACACCCCCGGGCTTCAAATACAGGCTGCTCCAGGCCCATGAGAAAGTCCAATCCCGCCTTCCATGCACCAGTCCCAGCAACAACAGGTGATGTTTGTAAATGTTATCCCCAACGTTTTCAAGGACATGAAGAAGGCCCAACCTAGGAGTACGGGGCAGGTCCCACCCCAACACCTCCGACAGGCAGTCCCAAACCCCAGCCCAGAATCTAGTCAGTCTCTCACAGGACCACACGGTATGGAAAAGTGTCCCCCTTTCAGTACCACACCTCAGACACTCCGGAGCGGCTATAAGACCCGCTCGCCACAGACGGTCCCTAGTATAATATGCCCTGTGCAGGTGTTTGAATTGGATAAAGCGAAGGCGGATGGGGATGGCAGCGCCACGGGGAGATTCAAGGGCCTCACGCCAATCATCCTCATCCAAGGGGCCAACATCAGTCTCCCAGGAGGCCTTCAGCATCGAGAGGGAAGGGGAGCAGTGCGTAACCAGGGAGCGGTATGTCTGAGAGACCTTCTTGTCGCCCAGGTCTCCCATAAAAAGTTTTGCCTCAATGGGACTAAAGTCGGGGAGTTGCTCCAAGCCCACCAGGCTAGGGGCAAGGGCGTGGCGGAACTGGAGGTACCGAAAGAACTGGGACCTGGGCATATTAAATTCAGACCTAAGGTCCTGAAAGGACTTGAGCGTAGTGCCTGTGAGGACATGGCCAAGGGACGAAACCCCAATCGCGTCCCAGCCGCCGAACCCGGACAGAGATGCCAGCGCCGGGAGCAAGCCATTACGCCATAGCGGAGTCTCGGCCGTCAGTCTACCCCACCAACCCATACGGTGCAGGGCTTGTCGCCAGACTGCGAAGACCACCTGGGTGACTTTCGGCAGCAGTCCCCTCCGTCTGGCCGAGTACAGCAAGGTGTGGAGGGAGGCACCACCCATCAGAGAATGCTCCAGAGCATAGGCCGGATCACTACGGTCCCCATACCACCACTCGTTAAGCACTAGGAGGTGGGAGGCCTGATAATAAGACAACAGATCCGCGGACGCCAATCCGCCTCAGTATGTAGAAAGAAAGCACGTGCGCAGGGCAACCCTGGAGGCACCCCCGGCCCACAGGAACCGGCCCAGCACAGAGTCAACACTCCGGAACCACTGTGGGTCGATCTTAAATGGATGGTTCTGCAACTGGTAGAGAAGCCGAGGCAGGGCCACCATCTTGAAGATGGCCGACCGGCCATAAATATTAAGGGGCATACGCGTCCACGTCTTGACGTCCATCTGGACCCGATCCCACACGGCTGAACATTCCAATCCCACGCCACCGAGGCCGAGGCAGAGAGGAAAACTCCCAAGTACTTCACGCCATCGACAGCTACCTGGAGGGACGCAGCCCATGGGCAGCACACCGTGTCACCCCCCAACACCCATAGGGTCGACTTGCGCGGATTAAGAAAGAGCCCCGACGCCTGACCAAACTCGTGCATTAACTCAAGGATACGGGGGCCCGTACGCTGCAAATCAGTCATGAAGAAAAGCACATCATCGGCATACAAGGCTATGTGGTCCGAGTGATCCGCCCCCCACACAAAGCCCCGGTAAAGCGCGTCCCGGCGCACCCGGGCGGCCAGTGGCTCCATAGCTAGCGCGAATAGATACGGGGAGAGGGGACACCCCTGACGAGTGCCCCTGGTCACAGGAAATCGAGCGGATATCGCCCCAGAAACGCGCACCGAGGCGGTGACATCTGTATAGAGCAACTTTACATAGGAGACAAAGACCGGGCCCAAGTTCAGTAGCAGCAGAAGAGCAAAGAGATAGGTCCAGCTGACCGAATCAAAAGCACTGTCGATATCTGCCAGCAGAAGCGTTGCCTGATCCCCGGAAGACCCAATCGCGTCGATCGCGGCCTGCGCCCGCCGGATGTTGTGTCTCGTCGCCCGGCGCGGCATAAAGCCCGCCTGATCCGGGTGGACGAGGGCCGAAATGTGTGGAAGCAGGCGGTTCGCGAGCGCTTTAGCCAGGAGCTTGGCTTCAAAATTAATGAGGGATATGGGGCGATAAGACTCGTGGCGATCAGGGGGTCTGCCTGGCTTCTGGAAGACCACGATTTCGGCATGACGCCAGTCTGGGGGGAGGCTGCCACGGTCCCGCGCCTGCTCTAACGCCCGCTTATAATGTGGCCCGAGCTGCAGATGAAATTTCCTATAGAATTCGCTGGGGAACCCGCTCGGCCCCGGTGCCTTACCCACATTGAGTTGACCCAGTGCGTCGTCCAACTCCTCAGCCGTCAGGGGGAGATCCAAAGCATCACGCACCTCATCGGAGACAGCAAGCGGAGGGACTGCCGCAAGGTATCCCTCGATGCTGTCGGGGGAGAGGCTCTCCCGAGAGGCATACTGACGCCCGTAATAGCGTGCAAAGCTCGCCGCAAGGATCGCAGGGTCCGTTATCGCCACCCCGGCGTCGTCAACAAGCCCGGCAAAGTAATTGGCTGCAAAGTCTGCTGACAAAGCCTGTGGAACATGGTGCAAGACTTGTCACCCCACTGGTACACCCTACTACGCGTAGCCAACCACGCCTGGTGAGCCTCATCCAACAGGACCGAGGAGTAAGACTGCTGCGCCTGTAGGAGAAGCCGCAGCGTTATATCATCAGCCACTTCTCTGTGTTGCACCTCCAGCTCCTCCACCCGCGCCGCAGCGGTAACAATGCTTTCCTGTCGAGTCCGGCGAGCAGAGGCGCACCAGGCAATATCTATACTCCTCAGAGTGGGCTTCATTGCCTCCCAGACCGTCACCGCGTCTACCCCCCCCCCCGTAAGGCTGTCCTGCCAATAGCGGGCAATCGCGCCGCGCAGATGCTGGGAGTAATCCGGGCGCTGCAGGTGCCATGTAGACATCCGCCACCGGAACGGTTGGCGCGCCTTACAAAGATCAATTTGGACCGCCACAGGGGAGTGGTCAGACAGCCCGCGAGGCCGGATCGCCGCCCCTTTCACCCTGTCGAGGAAGGCCCCCGGTATAAACACACAATCAAGGCGCGAGAGGGAGCCATGCACAGCCGAGACGTACGTGTATTCCCGCCTCTCCGCATGCAGGTGCCGCCAAGCATCCACCCATCCAAGACCATCAATCATGGCACCCAACCGTGTAGGGGAGGTCACGGTCGCAACCCCCTGTCCCCTCTGCCTGTCCAACGCCATGTCCACCACATCATTCCAGTCGCCACCAATCACAGCCAGGGAACAGGGGAGGTCAGTCCATAGGGCAAACAACCGCTCCGCAAGGGTCCACTGCAGTGGGGGAGGGGCATACACACTACCAAACACCACAGACTCTACACCAATCTTCCCCTGTACAAACACAAAACGGCCCTGAGGATCGAGCCACTGACGCTCATGAGTGTAAGCCAACCGTCTGTGGATAAGAATGGCTACCCCCCTCGAGCCCCTAGTAAATCCGGCATGGAACACCTGATGAAAGCCAAACTGCTGCAGACTTAATGCCTTGGTGCCCAACATGTGAGTCTCTTGAAGAAGGAGCACATCCGCCAGGTCCCTCTTCGCCCAGCGAAGCACAGCCCCCGCTTAATCTTGTCCAGGAGCCCCCGAACATTCCAGCTCAGAATACACATGGAAGCGTCAGAGGACGCCAGCCGTGGAACATCAGCCATTGTCACGATGAGCCAGTTCCCGCAGTCCCCCGCTCCCGACCCAGGCCTCCAACACCCCAGTTGCAAAGATCACAAAAAGCACGTGCACCCCACAGAACACAACTCCGAACCCCACAACCCCTCGTAACCAGACCCACCCCACAAGCAACCCAACATCCTAATTCCCCCCACCCCTATACCTCAAGAAACAATGAAGTATCTGTCGCGGCATACGGTACTTCAGGCCCAGAACATAGCGCCGAAAGCCAGCCATGCCAATGGATCCCAACTAACCCCCCTGCAACCAACCAGACACACTCCCAAAACAACCCCCCAGTCCCAACAGGAGGAGGCAGCCCATAGAACGTGCCCCAAACCCCCCCTCAAGCATACATCAAGGTCAGAAGCAATGCATCACAAAAAACATTAGTCCGCAAGGGTCCCAAGCATTCGCCAAAGAACAAGGTAATACTGCACCGACCAATGTTCGTTCCACTGACCAAAGTACAGCCACCGCAGTGTATGGCCACAGACGAAAGGCAAGGAGTAGGCAGTCAGCGGACGATGATCAGGTGCCCTTGCCAGAATGATCAGTATCAGGCTGCGTGTCCCCCAGAAGGGGGTCTCGGGATAAGGACCTCCGTCTTGAGCGAGACTTGCGGTGTCGTTTCCCTTTGTTTGGCTGATCGCTCCGGTCCTGAGATGAGCTGCGCGATGACCCGGAGTGCAACCCCGGCTGGACATGTGGTCGAAGTCTGACCGCCTCGTCGGTCCATCTGAAGACGGCCTCCGGAGTATCGAAAAAATGGGTCTTAGAGTTAAAGATCACCCGGAGGCGGGCCGGGAAAAGCAACGAGTATTGAATTTTCAGGCCTCGCAGCTTGGCCTTGGCTGCCAGGAAGGAATGTCTCCGCTGCTGGACCAGTCTGGTATAGTCCGGGAAAATCATGATCTTATGATTATCATAGAGCAGGGTGTCCCTAAGCCGCGCCTCACGGAGAATGGTGTCCCTGTCATGGAAGTTGAGGACCCGGGCGATAATCGGGCGAGGCCGCTCTCCGGCCGGCGGCTTCTGCGACAAAGCACAGTGCGCGCGCTCCACCACGAAGCAGCGCGACAGGGTGTCCGGGGGTAGCCAGCTCTCCAGCCACCGGGATAGGAAAACGTCCATAGGCCCCTTCTCACAGTCCTCCGGAAAGCCAACAAAGCGCAGGTTGTTCCGCCGCGCCCGCCCCTCGGCGTCCTCCACACGAAGTGCTAGGATCCGCTGAGTCTGCTCCAGGTCGGCAACCTTCTTCTTGAGGGCGCCAACGTCTCCCTCCACCGCCGTGACTCTGGTCTCCGTTTCAGTGATGCGGGCGACCGCATTGCGAAGGTCCTGACGCAGCAGCATCACATCGGCACCCACCGCGCCGATCTTTGCATCCAGCATGTCACGGGACTGTGTAATGGCCGTCAGCAGCGCCGCGTTGTCCGGTCCAGCATTCTGGCCCCCACCGGCCGCCCCGGCACCTCCTCCAGAGCCAGTGAATTTATCAATAGGTCCCGTCTTAGTGGCGGCTGTGCCACCCCCGCCTCTAGTCATGGCGGCAGCAGGGACAGCCAGGCAACACACACCTGTAGTAGGGTTGCCCCGCGCGAGTGTCTACCACTTAGGCCCCGGCCGGGGCGCCTGGAGCACACCAAGGCACTCGGTATCCACACGCCACCAGTCCGCCAAAATACAGGCCGGGGACCCAGGCAATTGCGCTCCTCCAAGGCACAGTAGTCTCCAAGCACAAGCCCAGAGCGGGGCCGCCGACACGGCGCCGCTGGTCCGTCTGCTCCAGTCGGCGCAGCAGGCCCCCGACTCTGTTAGGGCAGTATGAACGGGGCAATTGTCGGATCCACACTGTCGCCTCGTCGGGGCACCACTCCGCAGGACGCGGCAGCTGGGCGCATCGTCCCTCCACCTCCGGTGACTCCGCCCCAACCTCGCGGGCCGAGATGCTCGCCGTCTGCCCGGCGTCCAGGGCCAGCCGGCGGGCGGGACGAAAATTGAGGTCCCGGCTCACCACGCGGCAAGTAGGCCCAGCAGGCTCACCCTCCAGCTGACGCGCCAATGGAGGTCCGGAGCTCCAACGACCACACCACTGTGCTCCACGGGTCACCAGCAAGCACCTCAGCAGCAGTGGGTGAAGGAAGAGGGTTCAGGGCAAGGATAAATTAGCGGATAAAGATCGGGCCGGCAGGAGTTCTACAGAGCCGCGTCCGCCATCTTCGCCCTCGAAGCCACGCCCCCCAGGAGCATCATTTTAAAGAGGGCGCTTCTCCCTAGAGGGTTGAGGGAAAGAGGTTGCCACTTTTTAAGATCTGCCTTCGTTCGGTCAACCAAGGGGGCGATATTCTGCACCCATTCGAGCTCCGGCTGAAGGGTCACCCATATCCCAAGGTATTTAACTGATTGGTATCTTAGAGGGATGGTCGACTGTCAGTCATAGTAGTCCCTAGAGGGGTGTAGGGGGACCAATGCGGACTTGGCCGCGTTGAGCCGGAGTCCGGAGACTCTTTCAAAGGCCGCGATAGACTGCAAGCTCCTAGGGCCCGAGGTCGCTGGATCCACTAGGTATAGGACCACATCGTCAGCGTAGAGGGCTATTTTATCTACGTGACTCTTGTTCCAGGCCCACCCTTGGACAAGGGGGTTCTGCCGAATAATCACTGCCAGGGGCTCCATAGCAAGTGCGAAGAGGAGTGGTGAAAGGGGACACCCGTGTCGCGTACCTCTACGGATCGGGCCCTGGGGTTGGCATAGAGGACCTTAATGAGACGGCGGAACAGGGGGCCAAAACCCATCGTCTCCAGGACATCCTGCAGGTAATCCCAGTTCACCGTGTCGAAGGCCTTCTCAAAGTCAAGGAAGAGGAGGGCAAGATAAGGGGATAGGCGAGCATGGTGGGCCAAGGCCAAATGAAGGTGCCAGATGCCCCTGGCAGGCATGAACCCGCATTGGTCTGGTTGAATCAGATCTTGCGGGAGGGGCTTAAGCCTCTGGGCCAGAATCGTGGCATAGAGCTTAATCTCAGTATTAATAAGCGAGATTGGGCGGTATTCTGCACAGTTTATGGAGGGTGGATGGGTCTTGGGGATGACCACAATCGTGGCCAGATCGGATTCAGGGGGGAAGGAGCCGGTGTCAGCCACATGATGGAAAAGAGACAATAACCGGGGAGCCAGGCTATCCCGGAAGGCGGCATAGTATTCTTGCGGGAACCAATGGTGTCTTGCCAGGGTGCAGGAGGGGGATGGCCTCCAACACTTCGTCCAAGGTGAAGGGGCTGTCCAAGGCCTCCATTGAGTCCCGGGGCAGAGAGGGGAGTCGGGCACGTGTCTCGTCCAGCAGGGCGGTCAGGGAGTATTCCGCCGGTCGTGCCACGTAGAGGTTCGCGTAGAAGAGTGCAAAAACTCCGGCTATTGCCGCAGTGGTCACGTGGGGTTTACCGTTGTGCGCCCGGACCTCTGGAATAATATGATGAACTTTGGGATACAAGACTAGATTGTGAAGAAGTTTACTATTTTTGTCGCCCCATCTGTACACCCTCGCTACCGATGAGAGCCACAGCATCTGGGGCGAGTTCAGCGAGGTCTGCCGGATCTCCTCTCGAACCAGTGCTAATTGTCGGGTGGGGTCCGCGTGTCCAGTGAGTGTTTGCTCTGCCTCTAGCCGCGCCGCTCGGGACTCCAGCTCCGCGAGTCGTGCCAGTGATCCGCCCGTTTGGCGTTCACCAGCCCCGTGCCACCGCACAAATCACTGCTTTACCGGCTTCCCACAAGGTCCCGGGCGACGAGACCGAGCCCTCGTTGGCATAGAATTAGTGAGCCAGTTCATGTTCCAGTGAGTCCACCAGTTTGGGGTCTTGGAGGAACCAGGCGTTAAGGCACCATACCGCCCTCGGACCCGCCATGGACGAACCGAGTCAGAAGGAGACGGGGGAGTGGTCCGACAACCCCCGAGGTAGAATAGCCACTCCGGAGGTCAAGTGACAGTCAGTAGCTGGAAGCAAAAGAAGGTCGATGCGGGAGTGGGTGTGATGGGAGGCCGATGTGTGGGTGAATTGCATCTTGCGGGGGTTCCAAACTCGCCATGCGTCGCAGAGCCCCATAGCGGAGGCCCATCCCGACAGGGCAGCAGCCGAGGCAGTCCGGGCCGCGGATGGGGTTCTGGTCGTGTCGTACTGGGGCTGCATAACGGCATTGAAGTAACCTCCCACCAGCGTGAGACCCCCTGGGAGGGAGGAGAGGATCCCTGTGAGGCAGTGGAGTGTCGGAGAAAGAAGGGCAGGCAGGATGTAGAGACTCAGGATGTTCAGAGGACACCCCTCCAGCGTGCCCGAGATCACCACATAGCGTCCTTGTGGGTCGGTGTCGGCCTTAGTGAGGGTGAAAGGAAGGCTTCTTCTAAGCAGGATTGCTACCCCCGGGACCCGCGTGAAAACCCAGAGTACCAAACCATCACGAACCCACAGCGGGCCAGGAAGTTACATTGTGTGCCCAGGAGATGGGTCTCCTGGAGGAGAAGGACATCTGCCGCATGCCAGTGGGCTGCCCGGAGGATGGCCGCACGCTTGATACAGTCCAGGAGACCATTGACGTTCCAGGAAAGAATGTGGAGGGGTTTATTCAGTGTGTATGTCATTGGGGGAGAGGGAGATGTAGGGAGAAGGGGGGTCATCGGGGGTGACTCCCGGGGAGAGGGGACCAGCAGCGCCATGCGGGGCTAGGCGGAGGGGCCAAGCAGGGTCACCCAGTGGACCAGAAGCATCAGGGGCCCACGGGGAAAGTACGGGGAGGGGGGGGGGGCAGCTGCCTGCGGCTGCCCCCCCCCTGGTGGCCTGTAGGCGGCGTAAAATAACAAACCATTGGTTCGTGGGGACTGGGAGTCAGGCGTGAACCCATCCACTGCATTAGGTGTACGAGGAGAGCTGCAACCAACCACTCGCAAGTGGCAACAACATTGGCTGAGAAGCGGCTGAACAGAGTTAAAGCAAAGGGCGGCCCGTAGGCAGCCAAAAACAACAAACCAATAGGAGCCAACGGACTCCCTACCCACCCACAGCCCCCAACTCCCCCCTCCCTACACTTCAAAACAGGAAGCATCTGTCGCCCCAAATTCAATCCCACAAACAAATCCAACCCCCACTGTGGGAAGGGTGCTAAGCTAAAACGGTTAGCAAGGAGCAAGAACAGTCATCAAGAAATCAATAGGGAGGACCCCCCTCCATAGTACAGGATGAGTACCAACAGTGACAAGCAAAGAGTCGCCGAAATAAGTGCTACAGGGTAAAAGAAGGGTTACACTCAGAGTTAGGCCTGTGTCTGTGGGGTAACGTGGAAGAAACCCTTTGCCCTGAGTTTCAGTAGTGTAAGAGTCCCAGCAGGTCAGGACAATAGGCTCCGACTGAGCCCGATCACAGCGCCATGGACGTGGGTGCGGGCAGCGGGCCCTAGGCCAGAGCACTCAGCCTCGACGGCGCCGCTGGTCACGGTCCAGAGTCTCCCTGCAATCCACGAATCACCGGGCTCCCGGACAGGTCAGAGTCCAACATGGTGCGCCGCAAGGTTTCCACAGGCCCAGGGGCACTGCCCAGGTCAGGGAAGAAGTCGACAGTGGAGGGACAGGGTTGCGCTCCTGTGCCTGGGGCGAGGTTCGTCAGACCCCTAACTCTGGTGAGTGGGACTCCCCTCCCCGGCGTGTGGCTGTCCTTCGGGACCAAGTCCTGCGGCGCCTGGGCTTGGGTGCAGCGTGGTCCATTTGCTCGGGGGCCCTCTGGGGCGGGGACCGGGTCGCTTGCGGTCAGAGGGGTCTCTCCTCCGTGAGCCAGGTCCACGGCGCCTGGGGGGAATCAAAGAAAAGGGTCTTTCCCTGGAAGAATACTTTGAACCGGGCCGGGAAGAGGAGCCCGTAGTGAAGGTCCATCGCTCTGAGCTTCTGTTTCACCTGGTCATAGGAGCGACGCTGGGACTGGACCTCCTTCGAGTAGTCTGGGAACCCTATTATCCTGGATTCTTGATGGTGCAGAGGCCCCAACTCGCTGGCCGCTTTCAGGATGGCGTCCCTGTTGCGAAAGAACGCGGAGGATAAAGGGACGGGCCGGGGCTCCCAGTGGTGGCTTAGGGTCCAAAGATCGGTGGGCGTGCTCTATCGCAAAGCACGGGGAGAGCCTCTCCTTAGGCATCCAGGTGTGGATCTAGTCTTCAAAGAAGGTAGCTACGTCGGTCTTCTCCATTCCCTCCGGGAAGCCTAGGAGGCGCAGATTATTCTGGCGCGCCCTGTTCTCTGCTTCTTCGGCCGGGCGATGAAGCTCTGAGGTCTGCGACTGGAGACAAGCCATCTGAGACTTAAGGGTGGAGACATCGTCTTCCACAGTGGAGATCCGGGACTCAGCTTCTGTAATTCGCTCTGTGGCCTTGCGGAGGTCCTGGCGAATGAGGGCCACATCGACGCGTACTTCTCCTATCTTACTCGGACGTTTAGGACATTGAGATCGCTTGCAGGATAGTCGCTAGGTCACCTCCGACTGTGCCAGGGCCAGGTGTCGCCCCCACGCCAGACCCCCGGTCCGCCTTGGCGAACTGGTCCATCATCGTTTGGGATGTAGGGTCCGGGCCCGGGAGCATGCGGGGTTTGCTCATGGGTGCGGGGGGCCACCCAGCCCAGGATGGAGAGGACAATCGCAAGACAGGTCACCTCAGTCGCTGGATAGTCCAAGTGGGCAGTCCTTAGGCCTCTAGCCCACTCATACCAGGGCTCGGCAGGTGAGGGGCGGCAAGGGCGACGCACTGTCTGGAGTAGATATTGATGTCTGGTCTGGGCCTCCAAAGTCCGAGCCAGGTGCTGCGGAACCCCAGGGGGGGAGGCCTGGGCCCACCGGTCTCTTAGCGTGACCAGACAGTGAGATGACTGTACACCCCCGGTTGAGGCCAGGGAGCACTTCAGGACATGGGGGGCCCTCCTGCCATCCAGCGGACCCCCACTCAGTCAACACAGCGGTCCAGATGCCCCGTTGGTCCGGGGGCCTCAGAGTGGGGGGGGGCAGGACAGCACCACTCCGAGCGCCACCCAAAAAGATAGCCGAACCCCCAGCTATCTCGCAGCCCCCGAGGTAGTCGAGCTCCGACTCACCAGCTTACCCGCCGAGGGGTCTATCCCTGAGGTAGTCCTCCGCCGCCTCTCACAGCCGGTCGATGGGCAGGGTGGAGCCCGCTGCAGTATCAGGAGGCCAGAGGGGCCAGCGGTCCTATGCAGCGCATCCCCTACAGGCCAGCTGCCAGTCGTCAGCCCACCACGCACACAAGATGGCAGTGTGCGCGGGGAGCGCCCACGGCAGCCCTGCATTTCTACAGTGGTGAAGCATGTCTTTAGGCTTACTTTATTGTAAATATGCACCTGAGCAGATTAATACTGCCATTTAAATAAGGCAAAACTCCTATTGCCACCACAACATCCAAAAAAGTGACGTTGTGGTGGCAATATAGGCTTATAAATATGCCCCACATTGCGCTGGGATAGCATCATAAAAGTGTTGATAACCAGCACAAAAAATGTTCTTACCTAATTTACTTTTCAGTGCAAAACTTGTTTTTGTTCTTGAAAGTACTAATCCTATCGTAATATTCATAGTAGCACGTACACCTTGCATTGGCATAGTTGTCATCTTGCACAATACAAGTTATGATAAAATACATATCTCTGTCTTTATATACTAAAATACATATAGCCATTTCACAAAAGTGAAAACAAAACATTAGCAAGTAGTGAGAGAGGTGATGATTTTGGGATCCTCTCTAACCTAGGGAGAAAACCAAGCAGATACCGTGAAAACAAAAAGCACATCTTGTTGAACGATTTGGTGGTGGTCCCATCCTCTTAGGACCACCTCAAGCACAGTTATGGGCAAAAATACAATCCTAACCAAAGCCCCAAAGGCCCTGCAAAGCATTATGGGACGAGATTAGCAGTGGGCAGTGAATATTATAGTATCCAATATCAAAATAATTCTACAAAGCGATGCAGTTCAACTCGTCGTTACTAGGTGTCCCTCATGAGTAACCTTGGGTGGTGAACTACGCTTCGCTCGTGGTGCTTGCGAAGTTTTGGCAACTTCGCGGTTCGCGTAGAGCGCGAAGTTGCCGAATAGTACACAATCTACAGCGTAGTGTAGTTGTTTTTCTTCCTCACACGCTCAATATGCGTTCTCGCGGGATCGGTTACGACTTACTGTGATTCTGCGTTCGCCGACCCGATTTTCTATCCCGTTCGCGTGCACCACAAGGTTTGGAATCCGGCCGCATGATCCCGCAAGACTGTGTGAATGCAAACACGTCATTCGAACGCACTATCTTCCTTCCGGCGGCAGTGCTGGTATGATCGCGTTCCCGAACACGCAGAAACTGCAATCTGGCAAAGAATATCTCTCAAGCACGATAAAACCTTCTCGAAAATGATCATTTTGTTCAGAAAAACTCCTCAGATTGTGATTTGGCTGTAGTCTTTTGTGCAAGGAGTCCTTTTTTCTAATCTTTTTTTCAAGAGGAAGGAAGTGCCCCTGAGTCTCCAACTTCCTGTTCCTGTCCAGTAGGCTCCTCCCAGTGCTTTTTCCATGTGCTGTTCACTTTCATTTGTATTTGGAGCTGGAAGGATCACTTTTTGTGTATGTTTGCTGCATCATATCAGTGGATTGGATTTACTGAGCACTTTTGGATTTGAGATTTTATTTTACAAGTAAGTTGGAGAATTGGTGTCCATGTTTGATTGGGGCTTTTTTTACCTACGGTTTTCTGGGCTTTTCATAGTTTTTAAAAATGATTGTTGCGGGTGGCCTGTACTTTCAGTAGGGGCCAAATTGTATCATGGATGGCATTGTATTGAACTGCAAAATGTGGTTTTTGGAGTGGAATTTCAGTTTTTGGGTGTGTGTTAATTAAATAAGGGCTTTTCAGCCAATAGGTAACTCTAGGAGTTCATATAGTGATATAGGCCTGCTTGAGTTCATTGTATGTACTTTCTTGTTATTGTGGATAGACTGGCCATGTGGTGGTGGCCATTTTGTGGGACCAGCCACTGTGCTTTTGCCATAGGCCTCCAAGCTTGTGGCCTACTCTGCCAGTAGACCCAGAGGTACTACTCATCATCAGTCATCATGGGTGCATTAAAGTTAAACAAATGTTTTTGTGTTGTCTGTTGAATTTTAACATCATGTATGGCATGGATGGCTTTGGATTGAACTGCAAAATGTGTTTTTTGGGGTGGAATTTCAGTTTTTGGATGTGTGTTAAATAAATAGGGCTTTTCTGCCAGTAGGTAACCCTAGGAGTCCAGCTTGCATAGTTTTGGTAACTCCGCACAGCGCAACACCGCGGACTTACCGTTTTTGTCTTCTTGGCGAGCTCAATCTGTGTGTTCGCGCACGCGAAAATGACTTTTTGTACAGTTCGCAATGACGAACACGCCGAATTTGCAATCTGGCGAACAATATCCCTTGCGCTGCATAAAACCTTCTCGAAAATGATGATTTTGTTCATATTGCTAAAAAAACTTCTCAGGTCGTCATTTGGTTGTAGTTTTTGGAGCATGGAGTCATTTTTCTGTTTATAATTATTTTCAAAGAGGAAGAAAGTTCCCCAGAGACTCCAACTTCCTGCTCCTGTCCTTTGTATGTACTTTCTTGTTATTGTGGGTGGGCTGTCCATGTGGGTGGTGGCCATTTTGTGCAGCCAAGCATTGAGCTTTTGCCATAGGCCTGCATTGTCTGTCTTCTCTTTCTTTTCATGTTGTTGTGGGTGGCCAGGCCATGTGGTGGCGGACATTTTGTGGGACCATCCACTGGGCTTTTGCCATAGGCCTCCAAACTTGTGGCCTAGTCTGCCAGTAGGCCCAGACTCCCAGAGGTACTCATCAGGGGTGCTTGAAGCAACTGTTTCAATGTTGTCTGTTGTATTTGAACATCATTTATGGCATGGATGGCATTAGATTGAATTCCAAAATGTGTTTTTGTGGTGTAGTTAACTTTTTGGATGTGTGTTAATAAATGCCTTTGTTGCATGTGTATGTGTTGTTGTTGCGTAACTTTCCAACCTTTTTAGCCATGCAGATATTCTTTTTTGCATTAAAGCTGTGTTGTGTAACAGGCATCCTTTGTCTGGCCATATAGTGATAGATATAGGCCTGCTTGAGTTCAGTGTATGTACTTTCTTGTTATTGTTGGTGGGCAGACCAAGTGGGTGGCGGCCAGTTTGTGAAGCCAGGCATTGTGCTTTTCCCATGGGCCTGCATTGTCTGTCTTTAATTCCTTTTCTTTTTTTGTGAGTGCCTGGCCATGTGGTGGCAGCTATTTTGTGGGTCCAACCACTGGGCTTTTGCCATAGGCCTCCAAGCTTGTGGCCTACTCTGCCAGTAGGCCCAGAGGTACTACTCATCATCAGTCATCATGGGTGCATTAAAGTTAAACAACTGTTTTTGTGTTGTCTGTTGAATTTTAACATCATGTATGGCATGGATGGCTTTGGATTGAATTGCATAATGTGGTTGTTGGGGTGGAATTTCAGTTTTTGGATGTGTGTTAAATAAATAGGGCTTTTCTACCAGTAGATAACCCTAGGAGTTCAGCTTGCGTAGTTTTGGTAACTCTGCACAGCGCGACAACACGGACTTCCAGTTTTTGTCTTCTTTGCGCCCTCAACCTGAGCATGAGAGGGAGACACATACCAAGACCAAGCTAGGGAAAAGGAAGGTTCCAGAAAGCCTTAGGCGTATGGAGGTCGATGTAAAAGAGCATGGGCCAGATTCACAGAATGAACTTAAGACTCAATCCTAAACTTACTACTATTTTGGTATTCACAGAATGCACTTACTACTTTTGGTATTCACAGAAGTTAGGATTTTGTCTTAAGTCTGTCTTAAGTCTGTCTTAAGTCTGTCTTAAGACAAACTTAAGACAAAATCCTAACTTCTGTGAATACAAAAAGTAGTAAGTTCATTCTGTGAATGCCAAAAGTAGTAAGTGCATGCTGTGAATACCAAAATAGTAGTAAGTTTAGGATTGAGTCTTAAGTTCATTCTGTGAATCGGGCCCATAGATAATGATGATGATGACCCAGTCATCACAAAGATCACTCCCGGCCTGAGAACATGGAGACCAGCATTATTAGCCTATCTAGAATGGCTGCGACTAGGGATGTAGCACGCATACCTCCAACACAGGTAACACCAACACGACCTCCAGCTTCCATATTTACATTAGCAAAGGGCCGGCAGCGTCCTTCATCCAGCACACGCATCACCTCAGCAGAAGTAGGTAGTGGTACTGCACAGCCACAGAGTCAAATTCAACACACACCCTCCAGTTCATCTGGCATTGGAAGTGGCACCTCCCTAAAGGAATGTTACTCTGGGGCCTCTGCGAAAATTTTGCTAAATGGTTCCCTGACTCCAAGCTTTAACATCCAGAGAGGAACAAGGCAGGGATGCCCCCTATCTCCGCTTTTATTTAATTTCTACATCGAGCCCCTGGCGCAGATGATCAGGCTGGACAGCGTTATTAGACCATTTGAATCACAAGATTATCACTGCAAAATTGCACTTTACGCTGACGACGTTATCATCTACACCAGTGATCCCGATATTGCCATTCCATGGCTTGAAATTATATTAAAGGAGTTTGGCTTGATGTCAGGATATCTTGCTAACTCTGCCAAAACCGAAATTATGTTTTGGAATAGTCTATAGTGGAGGTGCAGTAAGTGCAGAATTTAGGTACCTCGGGATAAAAATATTGAAGGATTTGAAGAAAATCCCCCTCTTAAATCTGGCTAAAACCGAGAAGGACATAGATTACCACTTTGCTAGGTGGAAAAACCTTCCTTTGAAGATCTATGGAAGGGTAAACCTAGTAAAGATGTCGGTTTTACCAAAATTGACATATCTCTTCAACGCGGTAACGCTCACATTTCCCCAGAAAAATATTAGTAAAATCCAAGGTAAAATTAGTAGCTTTATATGGGGTCAGAAAAGCGCAAGGTTATCTTGGAAGAAACTAAGAAGGAAACGCTTAAAGGGTGGCCTGGCCCTCCCAGATATTAACTGGTACCTATTGGCTTTTCAATTCAAGGGCATCAGGATGTTGTTATCTCCACCAGTGGAATCTAAGTGGGGTAGTCTTTTGGGGGAAATGGCCTTGGTAGAGGGAGACAGCAGGCAAGGTGGGTTACCATATAAATTCGGGGCTTCCAGATTTTTAAAGCGTGTGCGCCTCAAGGTTTTGAAAGCTACCTTGTTAACTTGGTATAGGCTGAGTCCCATCTGGGGTATAGGTTACTTTTCTGATTTTGCCTCTATTTGGGATTCACCAGGGACCCCTGAGCGATAGTCTTGCGATCCCCATAGAAAAGCTGGTTTTGGGAGATAGTCTGATCTGGTGGGGTGCTTCCTTCGGAGCTGCTAATAGTTAAGATCGGTTTCTCCTTTTCAAGGTTTAAGTACCTCAAGCTAAGATCATGGTACGAGGCCGAAGAGTGAGAAATTAAAGGGAACTGGGATCTCGAGCAGCTACTACAAGACCCGCAACCAAAGAAAAAATAAATATCTCTTTGGTATGCAAGAATGCCCGAAGCAGAGGATAGCGAGATTCCCTTCCAATCATCGGTATGGAACTCCCTCCCTCATGCCCACAACATCGAAGATCGATTTGTAGTCTCTCTAAAACTACTCTGCAGATATATAAAGCCGGCTAGGCTAAAAAAGAATCACTTTTTTTGTGCTAAACAGGCTCTATTACACCCCGGCTAGAATTGGCAAGTTTGCTCCGGTCCCGGTTCCACAATGTCCTAGGTGTACATTTGATAAAGCCGGCGACACCCACATGTTTTTTGAATGCATAGAATTAAGCCTATTTTGGAAGAATGTGGGCGAAACATTGACAGCTATCTTTGGAATTGATATTTGGATTGAACTTTACCTCATGATTTTTGGTACAAACGATTTTACAAGGGGGCGCTGTCGCAGATACATAATGGCTTGTTGTTATATCTTATTATTCTAGCCAGGAGGGAGATCTGTTTAAGGTGGAAAGACCCAATCCCCCCCAACAGAGAAGATTGGTTAAAAGCTGCACTGAATATGGCATGTTTAGATCAGGGAGGTGGGATAGGATCACATGAAAACATCTGGTCTCCCCTATTAGTTTGGGGATGGCGCCTCTGCCTGATAACCTGTTAGATCTTTGGTGGTCGAAGCCGGTCCAATGATTACACCAGACCTCAAACATGTGAGGGAGGCTATGGAGGCCTAGACTTATGCAGTGAGCCGAAGGGTGCCCAGGTCCATATAACACAGCTTGTTAAATCAGCCTTGGTCTAAGGTGAGATGAGGAAAAAAAAAAAAAAGGAACAGTACCTCCAGCAGGAGACAAAAGTTAAGATGCCCAGTGTGGGACTTCTTTACGGTTAGCGAAAAGGAAGAGAACATTGCTATATGCTCCATTTGTCATACCTCTGTTAGTCGTGGCAAGCTTGGTACAAACTATGGTCCTGGAGGCAAATGACCTATCTGAAAAAACACCACGCAATCAACTGGGAGGACCACCTTCGTCGCATCAAAACTGGAACCATTGCTGTTGGTGGGGATAAACGAGTAGAAGGTCCGCTCATGGTGGAACTGGAAGAAGAAGAAGAAGGAGACATTCTCTCTGGTAGTGGTACACAAAGTTGCCCTGTCCCCAGCACTGCAGTGGTACCACCCACATCCTCAGCATCAGCAACATTTCAATGGCACAAGAGTAAGAGTCAGCCTGGGACACCAAGGAGTACTGCAATGCAAAAAAGTGCTGCATCGAGCCGAACAGAAAGGAATACCAAGCAGCCTACCATTATTAGCATGTTTACCAGGCAGAAGGCACAGTACGAACGCAACCACCCAATAGCACGTTTGTACAATGCGAAGCTGGTTAAAATGTTAGCACTCAATCAATCAATCAAGAATTTGTAGAGCGCACTACTTACCCGTAAGGGTCTCAAGGTGCAGGGGGAAAAAAGGGGGGGCGCTACTGGTTGAACAGCCAGGTCTTGAGTAGTCTCCTGAAAGTCAGCAGGTCTTGGGTCTGTCGTAGGCTCAGTGGGAGGGTGTGCGAGGTCTTGGAGGTGAGGTGGGAGAAGGATCTGCCACCAGTGGTTGTTCTTCGGAAGCGAGGGACGGTGGCAAGGGCGAGGTCGGCGGAACGGAGCTGGCGGTTGGGGATGTAGAAGAAGAGTCGTCTGTTGAGGTAGGCTGAGCCGGTCTTGTGGAGTGCCTTGTGTGCCTTGATGAGGAGCTTGAAGGAAATCCTCTTGTTGACGGGGAGCTAGTGCAGATTTGCAAATAAAACAAGTGATGGACCGAATGTGGATCAATGTCACACATTCACCCCAGTCCAAAGATCTGGGCCCAAATCCATCATTTTTTTGCACTCCACACCACCCTGGGTTAGACAATGGCGATATGCAAATCAGCTCTGACCCTGTGCCCCATGGGAACAGTCCAGTCCGAACTACAAAAGCCATGTCCTTCCCAGAACCGAATCAAGCATCCGAGGACCGGACCGGTTTCGAGGTAACACCTCTCATCAGCCCGGCTAGCTTGACTCCAGTGGTGTGGAGTGCCTGGGACCCACGTCTGAGCATCCCCAGCGCACTTATGGCGGCAATTGCAAACAAAACAGGTGATGGACCGAATGTGGATCAATGTCAACCATTCACCCCAGTCCGAAGATCTGGGCCCAAATCCATCGTTTTTTTGCACTCCACACCACCCTGGGTTAGACAATGGCGATATGCAAATCAGCTCTGACCCTGTGCCCCATGGGAACAGTCCAGTCCGAACTACAAAAGCCATGTCCTTCCCAGAACGGAATCAAGATCCGAGGACCGGACCGGTTTCGAGGTAACATCTCTCATCAGCCCGGCTAGCTTGACTCCAGTGGTGTGGAGTGCCTGGGACCTACGTCTGAGCATCCCCAGCGCACTTATGGCGGCAATTGCAAACAGAACAGGTGATGGACCGAATGTGGATCAATGTCACACATTCACCCCAGTCCAAAGATCTGGGCCCAAATCTATTGTTTTTTTGCACTCCACACCACCCTGGGTTAGACAATGACGATATGCAAATCAGCTCTGACCCTGTGCCCCATGGGAACAGTCCAGTCCGAACTACAAAAGCCATGTCCTTCCCAGAACGGAATCAAGCATCCGAGGACCGGACCGGTTTCGAGGTAACACCTCTCATCAGCCCAGCTAGCTTGACTCCAGTGGTGTGGAGTGACTAGGACCCACGTCTGAGCATCCCCAGCGCACTTATGGCGGCAATTGCAAACAAAACAGGTGATGGACCGAATGTGGATCAATGTCACACATTCACCCCAGTCCAAAGATCTGGGCCCAAATCCATTGTTTTTTTGCACTCCACACCACCCTGGGATAGACAATGGCGATATGCAAATCAGCTCTGACCCTGTGCCCCATGGGAACAGTCCAGTCCGAACTACAAAAGCCATGTCCTTCCCAGATTGGAATCAAGCATCCGAGGACCGGACCGGTTTCGAGGTAACACCGCTCATCAACCCAGCTAGCTTGACTCCAGTGGTGTGGAGTGCCTGGGACCCACGTCTGAGCATCCCCAGCGCACTTATGGCGGCAATTGCAAACAAAACAGGTGATGGACCGAATGTGGATCAATGTCACACATTCACCCCAGTCCAAAGATCTGGGCCCAAATCCATCGTTTTTTTGCACTCTACACCACCCTGGGTTAGACAATGGCGATATGCAAATCAGCTCTGACCCTGTGCCCCATGGGAACAGTCCAGTCCGAACTACAAAAGCCATGTCCTTCCCAGAACGGAATCAAGCATCCGAGGACCGGACCGGTTTTGAGGTAACACCTCTCATCAGCCCGGCTAGCTTGACTCCAGTGGTGTGGAGTGCCTGGGACCCATGTCTGAGCATCCCCAGCGCACTTATGGCGGCAATTGCAAACAAAACAGATGATGGACCGAATGTGGATCAATGTCACACATTCACCCCAGTCCAAAGATCTGGGCCCAAATCCATCGTTTTTTTGCTCTCCACACCACCCTGGGTTAGACAATGGCGATATGCAAATCAGCTCTGACCCTGTGCCCCATGGGAACAGTCCAGTCTGAACTACAATAGCCATGTCCTTCCCAGAACGGAATCAAGCATCCGAGGACCGGACCGGTTTCGAGGTAACACCTCTCATCAGCCCGGCTAGCTTGACTCCAGTAGTGTGGAGTGCCTGGGACCCACGTCTGAGCATCCCCAGCGCACTTATGGCGGCAATTGCAAACAAAACAGGTGATGGACCGAATGTGGATCAATGTCACACATTCACCCCAGTCCAAAGATCTGGGCCCAAATCCATCGTTTTTTTGCACTCCACACCACCCTGGGTTAGACAATGGCGATATGCAAATCAGCTCTGACCCTGTGCCCCATGGGAAAAGTCCAGTCCGAACTACAAAAGCCATGTCCGTCCCAGAACGGAATCAAGCATCCGAGGACCGGACCGGTTTCGAGGTAACACCTCTCATCAGCCCGGCTAGCTTGACTCCAGTGGTGTGGAGTGCCTGGGACCCACGTCTGAGCATCCCCAGCGCACTTATGGCGGCAATTGCAAACAAAACAGGTGATGGACCGAATGTGGATCAATGTCAACCATTCACCCCAGTCCGAAGATCTGGGCCCAAATCCATCGTTTTTTTGCACTCCACACCACCCTGGGTTAGACAATGGCGATATGCAAATCAGCTCTGACCCTGTGCCCCATGGGAACAGTCCAGTCCGAACTACAAAAGCCATGTCCTTCCCAGAACGGAATCAAGATCCGAGGACCGGACCGGTTTCGAGGTAACATCTCTCATCAGCCCGGCTAGCTTGACTCCAGTGGTGTGGAGTGCCTGGGACCTACGTCTGAGCATCCCCAGCGCACTTATGGCGGCAATTGCAAACAAAACAGGTGATGGACCGAATGTGGATCAATGTCACACATTCACCCCAGTCCAAAGATCTGGGCCCAAATCTATTGTTTTTTTGCACTCCACACCACCCTGGGTTAGACAATGGCGATATGCAAATCAGCTCTGACCCTGTGCCCCATGGGAACAGTCCAGTCCGAACTACAAAAGCCATGTCCTTCCCAGAACGGAATCAAGCATCCGAGGACCGGACCGGTTTCGAGGTAACACCTCTCATCAGCCCAGCTAGCTTGACTCCAGTGGTGTGGAGTGACTAGGACCCACGTCTGAGCATCCCCAGCGCACTTATGGCGGCAATTGCAAACAAAACAGGTGATGGACCGAATGTGGATCAATGTCACACATTCACCCCAGTCCAAAGATCTGGGCCCAAATCCATTGTTTTTTTGCACTCCACACCACCCTGGGATAGACAATGGCGATATGCAAATCAGCTCTGACCCTGTGCCCCATGGGAACAGTCCAGTCCGAACTACAAAAGCCATGTCCTTCCCAGATTGGAATCAAGCATCCGAGGACCGGACCGGTTTCGAGGTAACACCGCTCATCAACCCGGCTAGCTTGACTCCAGTGGTGTGGAGTGCCTGGGACCCACGTCTGAGCATCCCCAGCGCACTTATGGCGGCAATTGCAAACAAAACAGGTGATGGACCGAATGTGGATCAATGTCACACATTCACCCCAGTCCAAAGATCTGGGCCCAAATCCATCGTTTTTTTGCACTCTACACCACCCTGGGTTAGACAATGGCGATATGCAAATCAGCTCTGACCCTGTGCCCCATGGGAACAGTCCAGTCCGAACTACAAAAGCCATGTCCTTCCCAGAACGGAATCAAGCATCCGAGGACCGGACCGGTTTTGAGGTAACACCTCTCATCAGCCCGACTAGCTTGACTCCAGTGGTGTGGAGTGCCTGGGACCCATGTCTGAGCATCCCCAGCGCACTTATGGCGGCAATTGCAAACAAAACAGATGATGGACCGAATGTGGATCAATGTCACACATTCACCCCAGTCCAAAGATCTGGGCCCAAATCCATCGTTTTTTTGCTCTCCACACCACCCTGGGTTAGACAATGGCGATATGCAAATCAGCTCTGACCCTGTGCCCCATGGGAACAGTCCAGTCTGAACTACAATAGCCATGTCCTTCCCAGAACGGAATCAAGCATCCGAGGACCGGACCGGTTTCGAGGTAACACCTCTCATCAGCCCGGCTAGCTTGACTCCAGTAGTGTGGAGTGCCTGGGACCCACGTCTGAGCATCCCCAGCGCACTTATGGCGGCAATTGCAAACAAAACAGGTGATGGACCGAATGTGGATCAATGTCACACATTCACCCCAGTCCAAAGATCTGGGCCCAAATCCATCGTTTTTTTGCACTCCACACCACCCTGGGTTAGACAATGGCGATATGCAAATCAGCTCTGACCCTGTGCCCCATGGGAAAAGTCCAGTCCGAACTACAAAAGCCATGTCCGTCCCAGAACGGAATCAAGCATCCGAGGACCGGACCGGTTTCGAGGTAACACCTCTCATCAGCCCGGCTAGCTTGACTCCAGTGGTGTGGAGTGCCTGGGACCCACGTCTGAGCATCCCCAGCGCACTTATGGCGGCAATTGCAAACAAAACAGGTGATGGACCGAATGTGGATCAATGTCACACATTCACCCCAGTCCAAAGATCTGGGCCCAAATCCATCGTTTTTTTGCACTCCACACCACCCTGGGTTAGACAATGGCGATATGCAAATCAGCTCTGACCCTGTGCCCCATGGGAAAAGTCCAGTCCGAACTACAAAAGCCCTGTCTGTCCCAGAACGGAATCAAGCATCCGAGGACCGGACCGGTTTCGAGGTAACACCTCTCATCAGCCCGGCTAGCTTGACTCCAGTGGTGTGGAGTGCCTGGGACCCACGTCTGAGCATCCCCAGCGCACTTATGGCCGCAATTGCAAACAAAACAGGTGATGGACCGAATGTGGATCAATGTCACACATTCACCCCAGTCCAAAGATCTGGGTCCAAATCCATCGTTTTTTTGCACTCCACACCACCCTGGGTTAGACAATGGCGATATGCAAATCAGCTCTGACCCTGTGCCCCATGGGAACAGTCCAGTCCGAACTACAAAAGCTATGTCCTTCCCAGAACCGAATCAAGCATCCGAGGACCGGACCGGTTTCGAGGTAACACCTCTCATCAGCCCGGCTAGCTTGACTCCAGTGGTGTGGAGTGCCTGGGACCCACGTCTGAGCATCCCCAGCGCACTTATGACGGCAATTGCAAACAAAACAGGTGATGGACCGAATGTGGATCAATGTCACACATTCACCCCAGTCCAAAGATCTGGGCCCAAATCCATCGTTTTTTTGCACTCCACACCACCCTGGGTTAGACAATGGCGATATGCAAATCAGCTCTGACCCTGTGCCCCATGGGAACAGTCTAGTCCGAACTACAAAAGCCATGTCCTTCCCAGAACGGAATCAAGCATCCGAGGACCGGACCGGTTTCGAGGTAACACCTCTCATCAGCCCGGCTAGCTTGACTCCAGTGGTGTGGAGTGCCTGGGACCCACGTCTGAGCATCCCCAGCGCACTTATGGCGGCAATTGCAAACAAAACAGGTGATGGACCGAATGTGGATCAATGTCACAGTCATAGTCATAGTGCAGATTTCTCAGGTGGGGGTGATGTGGCTGTGGCGTGGTACGTCGAGTATCAGGCATGCAGAGGGTTTTTGAATGCGTTGCAGTCGTTTGATGAGCATGGCCAGTGCTCCCGGGTAGAGGGCGTTTCCATAGTCGAATCTGCTACTGACGAGGGCCTGGGTGACTGTTCTTCCTGTATCTGTTGGGATCCACCTGTAGATCTTGCGGAGCATGCGGAGGGTGTTGAAGTAGGAGGAGGAGACTGCGTTGACTTGCTTTGTCATGAAGAGTATTGAGTCGAGGATGACTACCAGGTTGCGTGCATGGTCAGTGGGTGTTGGGGCTGCTCCCAGTGCCGTAGGCCACCAGGAGTCGTCCCAGGCTGAAGGGTTGGAGCGGAGGATGAGGACTTCCGTCTTGTCCGTGTTCAGCTTCAGTCGGCTGATTTTCATCCAGTCGGCGATGGCCTTCATTCCTTCGTGGAGGTTGGATTTGGCGGTGAGGGGGTCCTTAGTGAGGGAGAGGATCTGTTGAGTGTCGTCGGTGTAGGAGATTATGTTGAGGTTGTTCTGTTGGGCGACTTGTGCGAGCAGGGCCATGTAGATGTTGAACAGTGTCCTGCTGAGGGATGATCCCTTGGATACATGGCAGATGATCCTGGAGGCTTTGGATCAGAATGGGGAGGCGGGCACTCTGGGTTCTGCCGGAGAGGAAGAAGATGGTCCATTCCAGGGCCTTGTCTCTGATCCCTGCGTTGTGGAGGCGTGTACGTAGTGTGCGGTGGCAGATGGTGTCGAAGGCGGTGAAGAGGTCCAGGAGGATGAGGGCCGCGGTCTCACCGTTGTCCAGCAGGGTCCTGATGTCGTCGGTTGCGGTGATGAGTACAGTCTTGGTGCTGTGGTTGCTGCGGAACCCCGCCTGGGATGGGTCCAGGTTGCTATTTTCTTCGAGGTATCGGGTTAGCTGTCTGTTGACGATCTTCTCGATGACCTTGGCTGGGAACAGAAGCAGGGAGATGGGCCGGAAGTTCTTGAAGTCTCTCAGTCCGCCTTGGGTTTTTTGAGAATCTCATACCGCTGCAAACATTTTGGATGAGTTTAACAGCAAGGTCTTTGAGTGGCTGCGACAAAGAGGGCTTAACATTGGTTTTGTTGCCACAGACAATGGCAGTAATGTAGTTTAGGCTTCAACAAGAGGAGAGGTAGGGAGAGTTAAGCAACACTGTTATTCCCCGGTTATAATCAGTAAACAAGAAAAGAGTGTCAAATGGTTATACCAGACCATAGTCAGGACCAGCTTTTTCACCTTTTTTGTAATTTTCACTTTCACGTCCCTAGGTAAGGGTGGGCCTTAGCGCGCCCATACCGCCAGGGATTAATACACCAATAAGTCCTGAAGAATGCCTGGTAACATTACACCGTTTCATGGCTGAAACATGTCGACTGATTTGTAAGGAAACTACCACTCAATTAATTGTGGACTCTTTTCCAAACACATACATTTTATTAACCTGTCCTTAGTGATCAAAGAATAAAATTATTTCTGATACACTACACTACTGACTTTTTAAACCCTCACCATTCATTAGTTAAATTTACTTTGCACAACACGTCTGAATCTCACTATCCTGCTCCGCAGTAGATCTGGCGTTGTAGCACACCAAAGAGGCACTCGGTCTCTTTGGTGGGGCCCGATGATGAAACATGTCATCACCAGGTGGTGAGTGAGTGCTTTCCTTAACGTCCTGAGTGAGGCCGTCAACCCCTTTCTTAGCTGCTCCTGACTATGGTCTGGTATAACCATTTGACACTCTTTTCTTGTTTACTGACGCAATGTAGTTTAGGCCATGAAAGATGGTGGCTATTTCAGGGTCCTGTTTTTGTCACACTGCATTAACGTTGTTGTTCAAGACTTTCTGAAAAATGAAAGCAAAGTCAACAACTTACTGACCACCTGCAGAAGAATATGCACACATTTCAACCATTCTTTTAAGGCCCCGAAGCAGCTGAGGGTCATTCAACGGGAGCATAAAATGCCAGTCAAAGCATTCATCCAGGAAGTGTCAACACGTTGGTACTCAACTTATTACATGCTTGATCGTCTGTTTGAGCAGTACATACCACTTAATGCTTATGTCATGACAAGAAGATTAGGGGATCCTACTGTGAAAGCCATGACCGTTGAGATGGGCCAATGGGACCTCATTAAATGCCTGACAAAGATGCTACTTCCGTTTGAGGTCTTCACACGTGAAGTCAGCAGGGAGGACTGTTCTAAGGGCCAAGCTATTCCATTGTTGTACATGCTAGAGCAACAGCTGAAGGAGGTGTCTGTAACGTACGAAGGGGCACTGTGGAAGACAAAGTAGAGGCATGTTATTTGGCGTACACCTTAGCCGCTCGCTTAACTGAAAATACAAGGATTGAAAATAAGATTGTGTCACATCGACATTACATTACTGCTACAATTTTTGATCCACGGTACAAATGATTTTTGAACAGTAATGCAGTAATTCCTTTTTCAGAAGTGGATGTTGCCAAGTACAAAACTTTGATAGCTAAGGAAGCCACTGATTTAGAAAATGAACAACTCTTAATAAGAGACCTGCCACCCCAAGACAGAGCAAGTACTACAGGGCATCCAGAGTCAAGTTCTACTTCGGAGCCTGAGAGCAGTGCGTTTGCCTCCCAGCACTCACCAACACTACCAATAATAACATCAACAACAGCACCAACAGGATCATCAGCCACATCAAACAAAATGGTAACTGATTGGTTTCTACGGAAAGAGATGGGTAAGTCCATTGTTGATGCAAAGTCAAAAGAGGCCAAGCAAATCGGAGCACCCCTGAACATTGAGCTGATGGTCCAGGCCTATCTGGATGACACTACAGAGGTCTTCATGGAGCAAAGCCCATTGGTGCATTGGTATGGGAAAAGAAGCCAATGGCCAGTGCTCAGCAGGCTGGCGATAAAGTACCTGGCTTTCCCTGTCGCAAGTGTTTCGTCTGAGCGTGTTTTCAGTGCTGCTGGTGCCATTGTAACTGTGAAAAGGACCAGTCTCTCGCCCAAAAGTGTGGAGAGGTTGAACATGATCAAAATGAATCAACACTTCATACCACCGGAGTACAAAATACGTGAATCACAGCAGGAAGAGGAGAGCGACTCCAAAGACATAACTAGTGGGTTACATGACCTACTTCTGTCTGAACCACCAGAGTTTGAGGACGAGCTCCTCTTCCCTGACAACTAGGTTTTAAAATTGTTACTTTTTTCCTTCCTTTATTTGTGTGTGTATCTATCTTTCTGGTTCCAATCAAATCACATTCCCAAATCCATCACCACCGTCTCCTACTTTTATTTACCTATTGGATTTGCACGTCTGTGCATTTAACTGTCCATGCCACTCCTCAGAGTCCTGCCTCTAGCAGTCCCTCCATAAGAAGTGAAAGGTATGTGACTATAGCTATCTTCTGTTTTGGTTCCGGGCCAAAACTCATCACTGTCCTAAGGCTACCGCCTCTGTCTGCAGGCATCCACAACTCTTCAGTGTCAGAACTTGAGCAGGCATCCAAAACTAAACTCAACACTGTCAGAAGGCTCGGCATCTGATCTGACAGCCAAAGAGAAGAGCAAGACAGGTATAATTTCTGAATGATGCCATGCATTGCATTGGATGCTTACTGACTCTGAGCGAATGTGCATGAAGTCGAACTATACTAGTTAATCTACAAAGTAAAAGTGACTCAAGTGACAGTCAATGTTTCCTTGTTGTTTAATAACCACATTGTACTCCTACTACTGCAGGTGCAGTCTGGACTTAATCGGAGTCACTCACTACAGACTGAGTTGGTATTGGATAACTCGTACACATACCACACAATGATGATGATGACCATACTATCTTTGCACGCAGTCAGTCAGTTGGATCGGAGATGATTGATGGAATAACTGCATTTCATGAACTGACATTAAAGGTAAACACAACAATTCAACAAGAACCACAGCCGACCTAGGCTATATGTCCATGTAGTGGTGGAGTCGAATAGTAGTATGACTGACAGTGGCGCATTGATTTAGTCACTTGATTTGGAAAATGCTAGGTTGCTGTATATGTCTTTTGTCTGGCTATGTCAAAATTTAAGGTAAATGGAGGTTGAGTCAGGGCCCGGTGCCGTGGGCCTGTTCTGTGCTGGCTCCTGTCCTGTTGTTGTAGCTTAATGCCGTGTAAATACTAGAGTAGACACAATGTATCCAAGCCGCCTCAGTCAGAAAGTGTTCTCGCTCAAAAGTCTTCTTGCACTACACCGTAATTGATGCTTTCTTTATATTCAATTATTTTTCAATACCCTTTTGTTTTTCCATCTACACTTACAGGCCGGCCTTTACCCAGTGCTACTATACTGGGAGCAACAACTCACACTTACCTTACCAATCACATCAGGCAGGCAGTGGCACCCGAGAATGATGTGCAGAGTGTCCGTTGAAGGGAGGACCAAGATGAATGACAAGATGCAACTCCACAATTGGACCTGGATAATACGGTAAGTTTAGTATCATATTCATCATTCGTCTTTTAAATAATTTGATTCCTTTTTTCTCTTCATTCATTACGACTGTGTGTTGTTGTATTGTTGTTTGTTTGCTAATTGATCCCTTCAACTATTTCTTAATTTTCTATGCTAGCTTTAAAAGTAAGCCCAGTACAGCAGGTAATTTGGGTCTCTATGAGGGCACACAAGCAGGCCAAATTTCGTATAATACTGCTGCCCTGTATTGTCTAATAGTGTACTAGTAGTTAGTAAGTACTACTCATTAACCATCAAGTTATCTTCATCATGCAAGCATTTCCTTTTTCTCCCTATACAGATTTACTAGCAGCCCGTCCCGACGATGTCCGGGTATGAATTGCTGCTGGCCAGTAGTATATTGTTTTGTAGGAATTCGTTTTTATAGCCTTTCTTATCTGTGACAGGCCTGTGAAATGCTCCGATTCACAGTGCACGGCTGATGCACTTAAGAGTGCGCCTTCAGTAGTGTGTGAACTCGAGTTTCCCTACTTTATTTTTCCTTGCAATATTATATAGCGCGAACTCGACAACATGGCATGAGCACAATTTACATTACAGAAGAACACATTAATTTGTTGTAGGCACGGGGAGACAAAGCGATTTGCCTGGAATCACAGGATGTTGAGCTGATGCCGAGATTTGAACGTAGCTCCCCAGCTCTAAAGTTCGCAATTCTAGAACTTGTGGCGGGAGGTGTGTCTAAAAGTGTATGCCGGTGCTGGCCATCAATGAGAGAGACCTGTGCGTTTTTTCAAATGGGTGGTGAAAAAATATGAGTATGTTGCTGGAGATGTGGGCCGCCGTGCCACCAATGTACTTACCGGGGGAGGGTAAACACCCATTATTCCGCTACTTTCTTTCCGCATACCACCACTCTGCATACTTTCATTACGAAAGTACCATGACTCCGCAATGCCATTATAACGCATGGCATTACATTTTATATGCTTTCACCACACATACATTTACAACAAAATTCATTGTAAATGCATGAATGGTAAAAGCAGGTTTTTTTTAAAAGTATAGGGGTATATGTTTTGGGGTACTGAGGTATATGTTTTGGGGTGTTTGGCTATTTTAAGGGTTCAGATATAGTTTTGGGTTATGGGGTGCAGGGTTTAGTTTCAGGGCTAGGTTTGGGTTTGGGGGTATAGGGGTATTTTTAGGGTTCAGGGGTAGGTTTGGGTTTTGGGGTCCAGGGGTATTTTAAGGGTTTAGGGCTAGGTTTGGTTTTGATGTACAGGGGTAGTTTTAGGGTTCAGGGCTAGGTTTGGGTTTTGGGGTACAGGGGTATTTTAGGTTTCAGGGGTAGGTTTGGGTTTTGGAGTACAGGGTATATTTAAAGCGTTAAGATGGGTTAGTGTTTAAGGGTGTTGGGGTATTTTAAGGAATAAGGGTGGCTAATGATTATGGGGTGCAGGGGTATTTAAAGGGAGCAGGATGGGATTAGCACACAATATGAGACATGGCATGAAGGGCGGAACGTACCACACGCCCCCAGCGTTTGTCACGCCCCAGCACACGCCCACAGCACAACGCAGACACACCCACAAGGGACAACTTTTACCTTTTAAGTTTATATGGTGGGCGTCTGCATAGCCTATGTCCCTTTGCTGCAACTGCCCTTTCCAACGCTGTATTGGGTGTTGTGATCGGTGCTGTGGTTCCTGAGATTACCCGCCTCAAATGTTTGGGCTCTCTCTTTATTATATTAGTATGGATAGTGGTATAAGAACCACGTGAAAAATAGAAATTAGGCCTAGGGCCTGTAGAACCATTGGGGCAACGAGGAACCACCCAAGGTAGGGATGCAGGAGACCCATTGTGGACGCGTGCAGTGTCTAAACAAAACCGCGAATCACCATTGACTTTCTATTGAAAACGAACAAGTTACAATTTTAAAGATTGATTTAGGACACTTGAAGGTGAACTACGATGGAACCCTTTTAGACTTAGATACTTTGAGAGTCAAGACCCACGGGAGTTCCGGAGTACTCATGTTACCTCACCCAGGGAAGCCGGGTGCAGTGTTTTTTTGGGTGTCGAGTTTCGTCGTCGATTCCAATTGAGAGCTGCGAAGAAGTGCTGCAGTCGACTAGAGGAAAAGTGTCCAGGTGGATCCAAGGGTGGATTGGAGATGTGAAGAACCTGACAGCAGAGGGGACAGACACTGGGTCACTTGCCCGTGACCAGGATGGCGACAGGAAGATGCCAGACGATGTCGGGTGATTTCAGGTGAAGGAGGTAAAGCTTGACTCTTCAGCCACGAGGAGCAGGAAGCGTTGATGACAACCAGGAGCTGGATTCTAGCTGTTCCACAAAGGATGTTGAGTGCTGCAGCGTCGGAATCCAGATTAGACCCAAGCAACCCACGCAAGATGATGAGATTGGATTCGGTTCAGACCAGCAAAGTCTGAGGGACTTACCCTTTGGAGGGGAGTCAGGGTACATCTGGAGCAACAAGGAAAACCCAAGAAACAAAGGATTGTCTTTCATGGGGACCCACTAGCCTACGGACTAGAGATCACGAAGGAGCCTTGAGCAGAAATGCAAAGAACAGGCCTACGGAACACTCGAGGCCTCTGAGCTTTGGTGCAAAAGGTGCTCAGGGAGGGGCTTCAAATACCCCAATGCACAACTTCTGGAAACTTCGGGAAGTAGGTGAACTTGCAAAAATGCAGGATGTCCAGGAGTTCCTGTCCCACGTCTCTCGTGTCAGCTACAGGTCTCTTCTTTGCTGGGAACTCGTGTCAACCTCGGGGATGTCTGGAAGTCCATGTCCTGTGTCGCAGATTCTTCGGGATCTGGCGGGACTCTTGAAAATGCAGACCGGCAGAGATGCTTTGTTGGTGCCTGTTTGAACAGGGGGCCACTCCTTGACCCCAAGGGAGATTCTTCAGTCAAAGATTGAATTATTGTCGCTTAGCGGCCGAAAACGGCGATAATTCAATATCGCCACCCTTGGTAATATTCCACTCTGTCTCCGTGTGCCTACCTCAAATGAATGTGTTCTTCAGTAATGTAAATTGTGCTCATGCCATGTTGTCGAGTTTGCGCTACATATATTGCAAGGAAAAATAAAGTAGGGAAACTCGAGTTCACACACTACTGAACGCGCACCCTTAAGTGCATCAGCAGTGCACTGTGAATCGGAGCGTTTCACAGGCCTGTCACAGATAAGAAATGCTATCAAAAAGAAATCCTACAAAACAATATACTACTGGCCGGCAGCAATTCATACCCGGACAACGTCGGTACGGGCTGCTAGTTGGATATACAGGCTAAGAACTGGTTTGAGCAGGCGTTAGTTTTCAGCGATAGTCGTGCTTAGAGCGAATTGTTTTGTTGCTACGCCTGCGTTGATAATAGGCGATAGCGATGTTAGCGACTGCTTTCAGTCGTTAACAGGTTGGGTACGCCCACTTTGCATGTCATTAGCGATAAATATTGCTGACATGTAAAGCGGGCCCCAAATCGCTCGCTATCACCTAAAAGATGTTGCTAACTGATGTTAGCGACAGCTTGCTAATAGGGCGATGAAATTATCGCCGCTTTGTGGCCAAAAATGGCCGCAAAAACAGTAATAATTTCATTTCTCCTGCCTTGGTAATATACCCCCGGGTTCCTATACGTATACCAAGTTTAGGGGTTGGGCTAACTCTGGGGTCCCAACTATGGGGGGACCTGGGAAGGGGGTGGTTACACCCCTTCCCCTTTATCCAGTTTCATGCCAGAGCCGGGGCAGAGTGCCCCAGCAACTGGTTTGAACTGGGAAATGCATGTAGCACCTTGTGTGCCCCAGGCAGTATCTGAAAAGCATTCACTGAATGCAACCCACCCTGCCCCAATATAGTAAAGCCTGTCTGGGGAGGTGCTGACACCTCCCTGGACAGGAAACCTATTGTCCAGACCTCCCCTGTCGGAGTTTCATCCAGCAGCAGGAGGTCAGACTCGTGTCTGTGGCAGCAGCATCCCTTTTGTGATGCTGGGGCTCTGTTTTATGTCTACCGGGTTTACCAGTGTGTACATGTCTTCTTTCTCTAGAAGGGTGAAATGCTACCCCCGCCGCCAGAACTGGCGGGGGGGGGGTAGTATTCCAAAGTGTTTGACACCAAACACAACATGTTTTGATAAAGCCAAAACAAAGGATTATAATGCACTTACGAGTATATGGTATGGCTATATCACAGAACAGCTATAAGGAAGGGATTCCGAAAGCTGCAGAAGAGCTCAGCTCATGCTAGGGCACCCTCTCACACAAAACCAAGCACTCTGCCTCCATAGGAGCGACTTATAGGTTAATATGTGTCTTTTTTAAAAGGTAGATATAGGTATACTATATCTAAGTAAGGGGTGCTTACATCACCTTACCCAGGCTGCAAGTGCAGACCTGTGGTGCCATTTTGGTAGGCTTCCCAGGGGTTGCATAATACATGCTTCAGCCCCTGGTACCTAGGCCCTTGGTACCTAAGGTACCATATACTAGGGACTCACAAGGGCACCCAGTAACCAATCTGGTGTGTACCTAATGTACAGAGAATCCATATTACAGAGAAGGCAGATAGACTGGGGCCCTGAATAGCAGGATCCCAGTCCAACTAAGTCGAAAACCAGCAAAACACCAGGAAAAAAGTGGGGGAAACCATATAGTCAGATTCCACCTTCCTACACTGCACATAAACAATCATTCTCTACTGCAGGCACTCTTGCACTATGGTGCAAGGGTTCCTGCGTTGGCGCTAAGCAGCTGAGTTCAGCACCAACTCTAGGGAAAATGCAGGGATGCACCGCGGCATTAGCTGTTTTGGCTTAATGCCACGCTCCGTCATTCTTTTGTAAATATGACCCTAAGTCTTCTAACATTCTTTCACCTTCTAGCACGGTAGTCATTGGTTAATAATGCAGGCCCCACCTACTCAACGTTTATCATAGTGCATTGATAAGGGAATGAAGGGTTGAGGAGAATAAGTTAAACACCCTTTGCCCCACTCACAGACGATCACCTCTACGTTATTCATTCATGAAATCTAACTGGCTGGCGAGTGAAACCGAAGTAAAGGATTTATCCGTGCCTGCGTTGGGGAAGAGAGCTCCCTGCTGGCAAGAACCCCCTCATCCGTTTATTTGCCAAATGTCACAATTACAGGGTGAGTAGAGTTGCTGTGTTGCCATGGAGGAATAGTAAAGCACACGTGAATTAGCATTGCAAATGATTTGGCAGTGACTTAACGGCCCACCCCAATACTGGGGAGTGAGGTTTGAGTCCTGGCATCTGCTCAACATTCTCTGTGGCATATTCACAATGCCCATGCAGCACTTTCACGCTGCCAGAGCGTCTCTTTTGTGATGCTCCGGAGGCACAGTGTGCAGGCCCATTCTTACAAGACCACGCAAAGCTTCCATGGCATTGTTAATATGAAGTAAGGCAAAGCCTTACTCTGTGTGGAAGGGATGTTGCACTAGGGGCAGCAAGAAAGCTTGCAGCGCTGCCCTGTATTACAATATTGTCAATATGAACCCGCACCTAGGTAGCTGATGGCACTGTGTACTTGTCTGCACTGTGAAATAATTACAAATGACATCTTGCACAGTACCAGTTATGATAAAATAAGTATCTCTATCTTTATATGCTATTTCAAAAACCTTTATTAGGTAGATAAAGGCATATACAGAGTTACAGTCAAAAAACATGTTGTCATATTAAGAGAGCCTAAAATACATATACAGAGTTGTATGGTGAAGAACTGCAATATGTACATCAAGAGGTCAAGTGGCAGAAAAATGGCAGTTTGTGTCCCAAGTGTTGCATGGCCCACCCTCAAGAAGTGAATAAAGATTTTATTTATTACTTATATAAATGCCAATCCTCATAGCCTGGTGGCAAGGCAAACAAAAACAGAAGTTGTCAACAATACACTATATATATATGTCTTAAGTGACCCAACCTTTCCAGTTTTTAATTTGCCACAAAGTGTTGGCTTCCTCAAGTCCCAAGGTGGCACGATCTATAGGAGCATAAGTCATGATTTTATCAAGGAAAAGGTTTCTGCCCGTCATAGCATCCATGTCCTTATATAGATAAAGAAGCAGATTCCGTGTGTCCCAAAATGCCTCCTTAGCACAGTTCAACAGTCTCCACGCAGTGGGGAGACGTTGTGCAGAAATGTCCTGTCCAAAAAGAGAAGGGCATTAAAAGACAAGGTAGAAATGCCTGCAATGTTCAAAAGAAAGGGTTGTAGTAAAGTCCAGAAGGTCTTGGCATGAAGGAAACCCCATAGCAAATGGAAAACATTTTCTTCATTTCCGCATCTTGTGCGTGGGCAACATGCTGTGGGGGCAAAACCTCGCTGATGCAGAAAAACGTTCACAGGAAGGCATCCATGTGCAGCCATCCAAGCCAAGTCCCGTTGACTGTGGGTAATGTCTCTGTGGCCCACCATCTTCCATACTCGCAACAACTGTGGCTCTGACAGGATGCCCAGCAGGATTAGCTGCTCTTGTTTTCGGAGCTCATTTTTCAGTAAGGTAGGGTGATAGACACATTTCTATCAAAAGTTTCAGTGTCCAAAGTCTGTAAAACGGAGTAAAGCCCCTTATAGTATGGCGGTACCTCTTGGGCCAAAGGAGAAAGGTTAGAATGGCTTTAGAGATCAAAACATCAAAGAATTGCCCCCACAAAATAGCGCGTAAACAAGGCAGATACTGAAATGATAGGTTCATCGGTCCGTGATACAAGATAGGATAACACTTTAGACAACAAAAAAGTCTTACGGTCTGGCAAACTTTTTACTCCATTTTTCCAAGTTCTACATACTTTGTCCCTACTGAGCTTTTCCATTCGAGAATTCCACAAGAAAGTAAAAATCATTTTCTGAATTTTCTGCACCGTGTGGTGCTGAGGAGGAAACACCATAGCAAGGTACAGCAATAAGGGGAACAAAACTTTAATTATCAACACCTTCCCTTCTAGTGTGATCTTTCGCAAAGACCACATACAAAGCTTTTTCAATAGTTTAGTTTGAAGTTCCTTCAAATTTTGTTCCTCATACCCATGGCCCCCAAAGTATACTCCTAGAATTTTCGTGGGTTCTGTGGTCACTGTTACTGGTAAATGCACCAGCCGATCCCAGGGACCTGTGGTCAAGCATACACTCTTGTCCATGTTTAGACATAACCCTGAAACTTCCTGAAAAAGAGAGGCTTGTAAAAGAGTTCTGCACTTAGAGGCCGGACTAGTACATAATATCGTCACAACATCCATGTATGCCACAACTTTATTCTGGACCCCAGAACCCCCAGGTACAAAAACCCAGTTGACCAACTTTTCCTTTCTAAGTTTGCATAAGAAAGGTTCCAACGCACAAACAAAAAGGATGGGAGACATTGGACACCCCTGACGTACCCCAGTGCAAAGGGGAAATCCAGCGGTGTAAAAGCTGTTGATACTCACTTGGCTGCGAGCTCCTTGGTAAATGGTCTGTATCATTTTAATAAAAGTAGGAGGAACATTCATTGTTTTTTAAAACCAGAAAAAGAAAATCATGAAAAACTTTATCAAAAGCCTTGTGAAAATCCAGGCTGAGAACACCCAGAGGTAGCGCCCTTTCTTTATTGTACCAGAGCGCATCTCGTAAAGTGACAAGGCTATCCACAATAGTGAGCCTTCTGATAGAGCAAGCCTGTTCTGGCTGAACATGCATGACTGCTCGAAGGCGGCGTGCAAGTACCTTAGCTATCAATTTGCAATCGACATTCAGGAGCGTGATTGGTCTCCAATTATTCAGGGAGGTTTCATGCCCTTTCTCATACAAGAGGGAGATCACCCCAAGTGAGAAATCTGCAGAAAAAAGGTTATTAGAAAAACCTGCATTAATCATTGCCATGTAATCAACACACAACAGGGCCCAAAAACTCCCAAGTGAGCCCATCCAGTCCAGGGCTAGAACCTGTGGGAGAGGACTGTAGTGCCAACAAAAAGTCTTCTTCATCAATAGGCTGCTCCAGGGGGTCAATCTGGGTCGCATTGAGACCACCCTCCAGCCCTGAACAATATTCCTCAAGGTCCTGCAAAGAAGAAGGGTGTTGTGGGGCAGCGTATAAGCATGAATACAAATCAAATGCTATTTGTTGGCAATGTTGAACACCTTGCATGATATCTCCCTTTTCATTACGCAACCTTGTCAGTAATTTATTTGAGGATTTCGCTTTTTTAAAGAAAAAGGATGTGCATTTTTAATTCTCCTGATAGTATTGAACTCGAGAGTGAAATATCGTGGCTCTATTTTTACGTTTCATCCAATCATTCATATCTATCGTGCCTAATCGGATGTCTTCCTTAACATCTTTGCCTGCCTCTCCCAATTTTTTTAGAAGAATAAGGCGTCAATGTAGTTTCTGAAAATTGTCCTATTCAGCTCTGCGTTTGAGCTGGCCTTTGGTTCTGAAAGAAAAGTTTGGTTCGGTGTTTCACCCAACACCACCATTTGTACTTGTTTGGAAATCTATTTTGTTGCTTTGCATATGCTTGATATCGTAGAACATATTTCTCACAAATGATCTCATCCTTAAGGAGTTCATTATTTAATCTCCAACATCCAGGACCCCTTTGAGGCCGGTTGTGAACCAAACTGCCAAAATATTGTGATCTGAGAAAGGTACATGTGTAAGGCAGCATTTATCCGCACTCAGGGTTTTTGATGCAAAAACAAAATCTAGGCGGGAGCTGGCATTACCATGATCCGCCTCCCACGTGAAGACACTACCAGGAGGATGGTGTTTCCTATAAGTGTCATAGAAATCCAGATCATGAATTAGAGACAACAAATGTTTAGAAGTGACATCCAGTGTGTAAGCAGCCTGTGCACCCTGCCTATCTTGGACATGCAAGATGCAGTTAAAATCTCCCACTAGGAGGGTTGGCGTGGCACCTGCAAGAGAAGGTTTGATGATGTGAAACAACTGTTCCCTCTCCGGCTTAGTGACTGGAGCATATACAGCACATAATTTTAAAGGGAGGCCATCCACTAATATTGACAGCAAAAGAGCTCTCCCTGGCCACAGGATATTCTCCTCTAATATTTGCCAATGCTTGTTTTTAAAAACAATACCATCATTCTTGTTGGCGCCCCCAGAACATGCGAAGGGCCCATAGGGCCAGTATTGCTGAAAGGAGAAATACTTTGGTTGATAAGAGAGCCAACATTCCTGTGAACAAATAACATCATAAGTGGTATTGCTAAAATAATCAAGGACTGTCCTCCTACGCAATTCTGTCCCCACTCCTCTCACATTACAAGAGGCTAGGGATATGGCCATGATGAATATAGGAAAACAAACCGCCATAAAAACACTGTTTAAGTGGGAGCTTTTTCCCCCACAACATCACATGCAGATTTAGATCCTTCATCATTACTCTGGAGAAAACAGGTCCTCCAAATCTGGCGTACTCTCCAAGTCCAGAACTGGACTGTCAGTAATTTCTAGCACCGGGGCAACTTCCTGAAATGCCTCCTCTGAATGCCATCAATGAGCCCTAAGATCTCAGAGTCAGTAACATCCTGAACCGCATCAGAAGTAGTTGCTGCAACAGGCGGGGCAGATGAAAGAGGCGGAGGACCCTGCACACTAGCAGCAGAAGCGTAGGAAAACTTCCCTTTAGGGCAGGTTTTAAACAGATGATCAGTACCGCCACATAGGTTACATTTTTTAGGAACTACACAGTCTTGGGCTTTATGATCCGCGCCCCCACAATTCCCGCAAATCATGCCAGAGCCCTATTCCTTAGCATGTCCAAATTGCTGGCAGTATGTAGAAAAGGGGCTGTCCAGAATACACTAAGAACCCCTTATTTGCCCCCAGAGAGAAAGTCTGGGGGCGGTCCGCCAGGCCTCCTACACCAGCCAGATCCTCCTTAAGCGTGACTATATACTTTCGTTTTCCATTCCAGATCGCACCGATGTTTTTTATTTTTTGCCCACCCCTGATGTTACTGCAATAACGATTTAAAAACACTTCAATCAATCTGTGATCAGTATAGGGGTTGTACATATGCACTACCTGAATTACCTCCTTTGGGGCAGACATAGAAGTAACAGTGAGGCCACAAAAAGGATGGGTGTCTTTGCGATGTGCCACAAATGCCAACAAATCCTTACAAATAGAATCACTGGAGAAAGTTACATCAAAAATGCCTCGGCTAGAAAACCAAAAAGAGCACATTTTTTTCCTTCCGGTGTTCTTCACTGATTTCCACGCGCACAGTTAGGCACAAAATAAAAACTTCTATTATTCCCCGGATGCGTGAATATGGTGCCATGCTCACTCGAGCAGGGCCTGGGAGAGGAGCCCCCAGCAAGGAGAGTAATTATAGCTGCCAAGCTCCTGGATGATTATTGGAACAAAAGCGGCATCAGAAAAACGAGTTTGAACACAATGGAAAGTCACATTTTAAAAGCAATTTGAGAGCTGGCAGCCGCCACTGCTCGTAAAGGAATATGCAGTCAAACTGTATGCAAATCAAAAGACAGACGCCAAAGGGCGCGATGGGAGATGGAAAATGAATATGAGCCCCGGGCCTAAGTGGAATGTCTTTCAGAAGCACTCACTGCAGAAATGAAAAAACTGAGGGGCATATTATCAAGAACAGGCAATAAAATTATAGGCTCTTTATCGGCAGGAAACTGCTGCTAAAGCGGCGATGATGGCCTTGATAATATGCCCTTGTGAATTCCCATAGAAGCCCAGGTTAACACCAGAACCTGGGCTGCTATGGGAATTCACAAGCACTTTAGCGGCAGTTTCCTGCCAATAAAGTGGCGATAATTGTATCGCCTGTTCTTGATAATATGGCCCTGAGGTTTAAAGGCCTTTATTTCTTGTTGGCTTAACTCCGGTGACAATCACTTGGTAACAGTAGCAGGTATCAGTTTAAGCCTGCCACTGTACCTAGCAGAAATTCTGCCAGAGAGACAAGACGTGCACCCCCAGCCCCTGTCCCTTTCCCTCTGTGAAAAGGGGAGCCAGCGCATGCTGGGTGGACAGGGAGGGGAAAAAGGTGTGGGCTACTTCACAGGAACACTACAGAAGAATGAGTCAGGCAGGTGGAATGTGTAGATGGCCAGACTCTCTGGCACAGGACCCCAATTCTCTCCCGTAAATCAGGATCTTTACATGCTAAGAACGTTTAGGATCCAATTCACAGAACAATTTTACAGCAAAACTTTAAACTTTCTACTTTTGGTATTCATAGAAGTTAGTTCTGTAGATCGGGCACATACTATTTTTTCAAAAGTCAAACAATACTAATTTATCAGCAGTGAGGTAGGTGATGATGTTGGGATCCTCCCTAACCTAGGGAGAGAACCAAGCAGATGCCTTGAGAACAAAAAGCCCAATTTATTGAAAGATTTGGTGGTGGTCCCATCCTCTTAGAACCATCACAAGCACAGTTCACATCTAACATGGGCTTCGCTTGGAATTCATAGAGCATATTATCAAGGCCATTATCGCCGCTTTATCGGCAGTTTCCTGCCGATAAAAGCGGCGATAATGTATCGCCTGTCCTTGAAAATATGCCCCTGAATGAGTCATCTGTTTTTACACTCAGAGAAGCGGATGAATCCCAATGAAAATAATATGTGCGCTTTTTTTATTTAACTGCCACAGTGCTGGGAAAGTTTCAACAGGGGGAGGGGGTCAATGGTCCTCAGTGTGCCCGCCCTGTGTTATGGCCGCCGTCCTCAGACTGGGCAGGTAAAGAGTGGTTGCATTGATCAGCCCTCTTCAACAGCATGTCTGGTATGGGTTGCCAGGGTGTACCATTGGCATGACTGAGTCAAGGCTAATTGGACCCCCGGGTCTCACCTGCGACTTTTCATGATACCACTCTGGGACAATTCCCCCCTGCATGCCCCAGGCTGTGGGTGGAGGCCACTGTAACAAAACTTGAGGGGACCCACTGCAAAGCCCCCTCTGGAATCAATCAGAAGCTCTCGGTCAGAGTACTGTATTGAGGGGGCCCCCTGGAACTTGAAGGGCCTGCACCGCAGGGGCTGTGGGGGCCTGTGTTATGCCACTGGTGGAGGCAGCAGTCCAGAACTCAACGACATGTACAGGCTACCTGCTGAATGTGAAGGTCCACCACTCAACCAGTGGCCTCGGTCTGGGTCGGCTGGCGGCCGTGGTCACATTACGGCTGCGCAGCACAACAATGTACAGTGCCTACACCACATTTAAACAGACTGCTGCTTCGCCTGCTCCTGCCACAGCTGACGATGGTCGGGCACGCCTATAGGTGTATGTAGTCAGTGTCTGTCAGAAGTAGCCATTGGTCTATGCAAATCATGCATACACGGCTTCACTCGAGTCATCATGTGAAGTCAGGGAATCTGAATGCAGCGCCGTAGATGAAGTTAATACATGGTGCACTCTTTTTCCTTTCTTTATTTGAGCCGTCAGTGCCAGGATGTCTTTTTGGTGATAGTGCGGTTTATAAATTAAATAAATAAATAAAAAATAACATCTAAGGCCAGCCCAGAGTGAGCTGAGCCAGACCCCAAGCCTGCCTCAAGCAACATGGATCACGCGCTGCCAGCTTTCGAGAGTGGTGCTAATTAGCAGCTGGTGCTCGGCTTGACAGATGAGAAGGAGTTATAAATGCGTGGCTTTGCATTTCAGTGCAGTGAAGTGCACCACCGCACCGAAATGAGTTAGTCTAACTCATGATGCGTGGTACTTGGCAGGGCTGCCAAGTATAGTACATAATAGTTCTTTGGTAATTTTGTGGTGCCCTGTGCAAATCTGTTGACAACTGTAGAGGGCAACTCATAATTCAGTAGGAGATGGGAGCATTACAAAATGTTTCAGGAAAGGCAATTAAAACAAGCAATGGCAAAGACAATAGGTCTCAGCTTTTGCATGATTTATTTACTTTGCCAATTATTGTTTAGGTGATCTGTCATTCTGTAGTGTTGTATGGTATGACCTGTCATTCTATAATATAGTATGGTATGACCTGTAATTCTGTTGTGTGGTATGGTATGGCATGGGCTGTCATTCTATTGTATGGTATGGCATGTCATTCTGTCATCATCAGACAGTGTTACATACTTAGCTCTCACAGTTACCACTCTATCATAAGTTAATATTCAAAACCCAAGAAGCAGAGCAGGAGATGTTCTTTTTTTGTGCTTCTGAAATGGTTAACATGTTGTAGTTTATTCGTATTTTGTGCGGTGATGTTGAGCGATGCATCTATTTTAGGTAGGTTTATGAAGGAGCAGAAGGTCTTCGGCATATTTAAGAAAAAGTCTTATTTGTTAATATTGAGAATGGCATTTGATAATGCAGCATCTAAACATACGTCTGCCTGTGGAACGTATTTGTTTTTTGCATTTGATGATGGTGAAAGAGGTGTGAGGGCACTCAGTATCGCCCGGTGCCACCCCTGATTTCTATGTGGAATTGTTCAATGCACAGACATTTACCCGTGAATTAGCAAGCTCTTTGACTTCTAAACACTACAGCACTTGTTTTGCCACCGTTTGTTTTGATGTGTCTGTGACAGGTGTCAGGTTTTTGTACTCCTCAGGGTCCGGATGATGCAATAAGGGGTCCACCCCGTGACATCCCGAACTCTAACTAGAAAGTTACAGAGTATCATGGCGATCAAGTGAGGGAAATGAAAGGTTGGAAACAGCAGGGATGAGAACCTATAAGACAAAACAACAGGGATCAAAAATACATACTTATATATGGCTACTCTCATATGGTCTATAGTTAATAGGACTTAGATACCTTATCCACCAACATGCTAACTCATGCCAGTATTTAATTTCAGAAAACAACAAGTTCCTTTTTCTGGATAATCTTATAAAAAAAAATAATACATAGGTTGAAAACACACTTATGCCACATCCAGATATCAACCCCAAAGGACCGTGGGGCATATTATCAAGATGTGCGTTAAAAAACGCACATCGAACATTTCCCTATCGCCTGATTTTATCGCCGTGAAAGCGCGTAATTATCAACGTGCAACACGTAGGCGATATTAAATCCGGCGATAGTCGGCAATAGGGAACATTAGCATGTGAAAACAAGCGTTGTTGTCACGCGCTAATGTGTGCCTTGATAATATGAGGGGGTGGATTCAGCTTTATGATCCACACCCCCATGTTATCAATGCCTAACACCTGATCAAAGGAGGCGTTGGGAGACCTGCGATAAACGAGTTTAAGCCTGCCTTGATAATAGGGTGTTACCACCTCCAACCATATTTTACATGTGGTTGGATGTGGGAACGCCCACTTTGCATGTCATTAGCAATGTTTCTCGCTGACATGCAAAGTGGGGCGGTATGAGGCTGAGGCAGGCGTTAGCATGCCCTTGTTGATAGGGCGCTAGGAGTAAGGCTTTTTTCAAGTAGGCCCTTACGAAGCAGCCTGGTGATAGGGTCTGCCACCTGGGAGAAATTCAGGATGAACCTGCAATAATAATTTGCAAAACCTAGGAAGCATTGGACGTCCCTTGTACACTTCGGGATGGGCCATTCCTGCAACCACCTTGCATTCTGCCATGCTCAATCCTTCTGGACACAGTGGGCCCCTATCACAGAACTAACTTAAGACAAAATCCTAAACTTACTACTTTTGGTATTCACAGAAGTTAGGATTTTGTCTTAAGTTTGTCTTAATACAGACTTAAGACAGACATAAGTTAGGATTTTGTCTTAAGTCTGTCTTAAGTCTGTCTTAAGACAAACTTAAGACAAAATCCTAACTTCTGTGAATACCAAAAGTAGTACGTTTAGGAGTTTGTTTTAAATTAGTTCTGTGAATCGGGCCCTATATCACCCCTAGGAACTTCACTTCACACACCCCAAATTCGCATTTGCTCAACTTACAAAACAGATGGTATTCGTTACGTTACGTTAAAATTATTTATATCGCGCACTATCACCAACGGTTTCTTGGCGCTCGTTGACAGGTACGGTGATCCAGGACGAGGGAGTTAATCATAGGCGGATTGAAAGAGCAGGGTTTTTAATAGTCTGCGGAAGCTGTCATAGTTGGGGCATAGACGAAATGAGGGGTGGCAGGGAGTTCCAAATGGAGGGTCTCTGAACAGAGAAGCTCAAACCACCGTGCTTTTTCCTTTTGAATTTGGGGACTTCAAGGAGATTAAGAGATGCTGAGCGAAGAGCTCTAGAAGGGATGTGACGAGTCAAGACCGAAGAGATGAACGCGGGGGCTGCATCCAAAAGGGCCTTGAAAGTTGAGCATGCCAGTTTGAAGGTGCAGCGTTTGGAGACAGGGAGCCAGTGCAGACTACGGAGGAGGGGAGTGACGTGCTGATGTTTAGGCTGGCGGAAAATCAGTCGAGCAGCCTGATTCTGCACCAGCTGTAGTCGGTGGAGGTGGCACGCAGGGATCCCCACGTACAGCATGTTGGCATAGTCAAACCTAGAGGTGATGAGCGCAATGATAACTTGAATCAGGGCTTCTCTAGTGAGAAACCGACTGATCTTGCGGATCCGCCTGAGGTGGAAGAAGCAGGCTGAAGTGACCGCGTTGATTTGCGGTCTCATTGAAAGGTCTTCAGAAATGATCACCCCCAGACTTTTGACTGAGCTCACAGGAGTGGGTGCAGACCCCAGAGAAGTTGGCCAGAAGGTGGAGTTCCATGGGTGGGTGGGGCCACCCACCAGATCGAGCTCAGTTTTAGTGGGGTTCAGCTTTAAGTGGCTGTGATACATCCACTCAGCGATGGTCAACATGGTGGACTGAAAGTTGAGACGGGAAGAAGGGAGGGAGTCAATAGGGAAAATTAACTGGAGGTCATCCGCGTAGTTGAAAATTGTGACCGGGTAGTTACGGAGGGAAGCTAAGAGGGGTTGCAGATACAAATTAAATAGAAGGGGGGATAGTGCAGAGCCCTGTGGGACACCACAGGAGAGGGATGTGTAGGGTGCGGAAAAGGTGGAGAGGTGAACAGACTGTGATCGCTGGTGAAGGAAAGATCTGAGCCAGTCAAGGGCCACTCCCTGTATGCCGGCATTGTGGACACGGTCGATCAAGATGGTGTGATCGACCGTGTCGAATGCCGCCGAGAGGTCTAATAGGACAAGGGCCTGAGAGGTGTTTTTGTCAGCGCCCTTCCTAAGGGTGTTCATGACTGCTACTATGACCGCCTCAGTGGAATGGAGGGGTCTAAATCCAGCTTGTTGAGGGTCCAGAAAGGAGGATTTCTCTATGAAAGAGCTCAGGCAGCGGGTGACGTGGGTCTCCAGAATTTTTCCTAGGTAGGGGAGGAGGGAGATGGGTCTGTAATTGCTTAGTATTGTGGGATCCGCGTTGGGTTTCTTTAAAATAGGTAGGACGGCCGCTTGCTTGAAGGAACGAGGGACCTCCCCAGTAGCAAGAGAGTTGTTAAGTAGTGCTAGAGGGGGGCCTGGGCATGCAAGAAAGGCTTCTCTCAGAATCTGCGGGGGACAACAGTCATTGGGGGATCCCGAGCTGACTTTGCGAAGAAGTGCAGCGAATTCTTGTGGGTATATGGGAGGGAACTCCGTCAAGGTACTGGTGTTCCTGGGGGGAAGAGGGAGAGGAGTAGGGGACGCCGGGGTCGGGATATTGTTTTTTATGGTTGTAATTTTCTCTATGAAATAAGAGTTTAGCGAATCGCACAGGGTTTGGGTAGGCTGGGGTTGGAGGGTGACCCTATCAGGCAAGGAGAGCTCGTTGACAATTGAAAAGATGTCCCTGGTTTTGTTGTTTGAGTCCAGTATTTTTTGAGAAAAATGTACCGTCTTGGCTGCCAGGATCGATTGTTTATAAGATTTTTGAAAGTCAGTATAGACGAGTTTGAGCTGTGGGTCATAGTTGCGACGCCAACGGCGTTCAGCTTGCCGCAGGGCAAGTTTGTCCGCTTTGAGTTGGTCCGTAAACCATCGTTGTGCGTCGTGGGGGCGCTTAGCTTTGATCTTTTTAAAAGGGGCAACTTTATTGCTAGCCTGATGTAGCCAATCATCATGATGGACAGCCTGATCCTCTAGCGAGGTCGAAGACGTGGGTGCAGTAGAAGCCAGTAAGACATGAAAATCAGGCAGATTGGCATTTTTCCAATTGCGAGCCATGATATTCTTGGCACGGGGGGGAGGACACAAAATGTGCAGATGTAATTGAAAGATAATGAAGTAATGGTCGGACCAGGAGCATGGGAGAACTGAAGGAGGTGAAATGTCGAGGTTAGATGTCCAGACTTGGTCAAGAATATGGCCTTTATGATGGGTAGGGGTATTCCCTTTCCAACACCAAAATGACATGGTTGTTATGCACCTCAGCTAACACAGAAGGCCCGATTCACAGAATGAACTTAAGACTCAATCCTAAACTTACTATTATTTTGGTATTCATAGAATGCACCTACTACTTTTGGCATTCACAGAATGAACTTACTACTTTTGGTATTCACAGAAGTTAGGATTTTGTCTTAAGTTTGTCTTAAGACAAACTTAAGACAGGCTTCAGACAAAATACTAACTTCTGTGATTACCAAAAGTAGTAAGTTCATTCTGTGAATGCCAAAAGTAGTAAGTGCATTCTGTGAATACCAAAATAGTAGTAAGTTTAGGATTGAGTCTTAAGTTCTTTCTGTGAATCGGGCCCACTGTAAATAAGAATATCATCAGTATATATGACCATGAAATGGTCCACATACTCTTTCAGGATGTAATTCAAAAAATACTGAAAAGCTGCCGGGGCGTTGCACAGCCTGAACGGCATCACAGTATGTTCGAACAACCCATAGCGTGTCTTAAAAGCCATTTTCCACTCATCCTCCTCTCGGATGCATACCAAATGACATGGTCCTCTTAAGACTAATCGGGTGTAAATAGTGGCTTCCTGCACCTGATCCAACAAAACTGTAATAAGTGGCAATGGGTATCTGTTACGAATTGTGGGGCATATTACCAACGTTTAGCGATATTTACCACTAACGATGCTTAGCAACACATTTTTTAACGCTAAGCATCGCCGGAAATTATCGCAGAGATAACTTGCTATTAGCAAGGTTTATCTCAGTAGTGATAAAAATCCTCGCGCTAACTGCCAATTGAGAGATTATCTCTAGAAAACCAACGATAATCTCTCGAAGTTTGGCGTTAGCTTGATAATAGGGGCTCACAAACTTAGCCATGATATCCACCTTCCATAGGATATCATGGCTAAGTCAGGAAAATACCAGGTGTAAAAAAAGCAGTGCCAACCGCGGTTAGCGCTGCTTTTTTTATCACTAACAGGGTTAGCGAAATCCTTGATAATAGGAGAAATGTCGCTTAACAACATTTCTCCTATTATTTTCCTCTGGAACGCCCCTTTTGCATCTCATTAGAGATGCAAGGGGAAGCTTAGAGAAAAAGGGTGCTAACATGCGAATTTGCGTGTTAGCACCCTGTTGCTAATAGGGAGATAATTTTATCTCCGCTTTCTTGGCTTTTAAAGCCAAAAAAGCAGAGATAAATCCCTTGATAATATGCACCCGGGTTTTTCTTCAACATTCTATAATCACAGCACGCTCTCAACTCGCCACTAGCTTTAGCTATAAAGAAAAGAGGGGGGCTGCGGGAGACCGAGAGGGCCTAATGAAACCAATTTCCCAAAAATGATCAAGGTATTCTCTGAGGTGTCGAGTTTCAGGATCTGACAAGGCATACACCCTACAAGCTGGAATGTTTGTGCCCTCTATCAGAGTAATCTGGCATAAATCCTGTGTCTTGCTGAAAACATCCCAAAACTAAGAATTCTCTACTGGTAATCCTACCTCCTTCTCTGCTGCCATAGCTACCCAACAAGGGTAAGTCAGAGCTGCTGCGTGAGACCTAGGTTCTCGCATACAGTGTTCCTCACATTTCTTTGACAGAAACTGTACTGCTTTGTTTTTCCAGTCTATGGTAAGGTTGTGGTGCCAGAACCATGGCATTCCCAACATCACCTCATACTGAGGGGCGTCTATAATATTTAAGGCTATTTCTTCCAGGTGTTGTCTCTTCCCATCCACTATCTGCATTTCAGGTGGTAGGCCATTTGGACCAAGAGGTCTACCACTTTTGAGATGTTTGATGGTTTTTTCCACCTCATACTGTTCAATATTTTTCTCAAGAACTGCCCTACCACCAGGGTGAGATATTTGGTATCGGTATATCCTCCACAAATTGTAACAGTTGACCTGTGGTCCCGTCACCCCTGAGGCAGTATAGATTTCCCAGGGAATTGGCTAAAGTCTCTGCAATGTCCATGGCATTTCCCTGGGCACACCCACACCCATCTCTGTCCTGCCCCTCCCTGCCCCAGCCAATCTAAGAGCTAACCTGCCGTATTACACTCCTCGGCCCTTATTTATGAGGCCTTGCGTCAGTTTTGCGCCACCGGTGCGTCACTTTTTGTGACGCACCAGCGGCGTAAAATATGCGCCTTGTTGCGCCGTATTTAAAAAGTGACGCATCTAGGTAGATGCGTCACTTTTTAAACCCCTGCGCCACATTATACCTGCGTCAGGTATAATGTATGCAGAGGGGGCGTTCCCCCGCACAAAGCCTCGTAATAGTGACGCAGTGAAATCTATGAGATTTCACTGCGTCACTTTTAGGATGCTGTTGCGTCAAAATCTTGCGCCTGCCTCACAGCAGGCGTAAGACTGACGCAAGCCCTTTCACATGGGGCTTTCCCCATGTGAAAGGACGCATTGCTGGAGTTGCGTCTCTTTTGTGACACACTCCAGCAATGCGTCACTTTTGCGCTTACAGATACGTCAGAAATACTGACGTATCTGTAAGTCCTTGCGACATAATGCGTCTTACAATAAATATGACGCATCATTGGTGTCGCAAGGATTGCGCAGTGAAAAGTGACGCATCGCTGTTTTCACGCAGCGATGCGTCACTTTTCATAAATGAGGCCCCTCATATAGCTTGTGTTCTTGGGCTCGTAAATGTGCCAATGGCGGCCTCCACATACAAATTCTCAAAACAAAAGCACTCTTAGACAATGACTACCAGGATGGATGACCTGTGAATCCTACACCTTGTAGTCCCCTGTGCCTTAGGTAAAAAAAATTATACACCGATTTACAAACACGCATCAGTCATTGTCTCTGTATGTGTGTGATGTAAAGTGCTAGGACACCCTACTGACACTGATATGAGAGGTGCTATAAAACAAATGAGATACTTGTGGGACAGTGATAGTGAGGGAATCAGTGAAGAGCCACAATATTCTTGTATCTTGACGCACATTAAGGTCATTATGTACTATGCTTGAACAGCTAGTAAAATTGAATATATAATTACCAATGTGTTGTAGAATGTCTCATTTTTTCCCTACTTTTCTCAGGGTAGAGCGCCCGAAGCCCCATTTGTAGTGGTCAGGCTCGCTCCCGGCACTCGCTATGTACGTTACAGGCGCTGGTCTGACAACATTTTCCAGGGCTGCTTTGGGTTCCTAGTCCGGCAAGAGCAGGATCCTCGTTCGGCTAAAAATAGCACTACATACCAACAGACGCAATTGAGGGCCATATTATCAAGAATGGTGTTAAAATTATCGCCGCTTTAGCCGCAGGAAACTGCCACTAAAGCGGCGATAATGGGCTTGATAATATGCCCTTGTGAATTCCCATTGAAGCCCAGGTTCACACCAGAACCTGGGGGCATATTACCAAGCAATAGCGATAATTATCGCTATTGCTTGGTTAGCGTGAAAAATTTACCAAGGTTTATCGCAAATGCGATAAAAATCGCCGCAATGCATGAATATCGCTGAAAAGTCAGCGATATTAAAGCATTACCGAGCTAATGCTCTTAGCCATGTTATCCACCTCCCATTGGATAACATGGCTAAGAACTGCTCAGGGCAGGTATTAGCTTTTGGAGATATTCGCGCTTAGCGCGAATATCTCCAAAAGTTGGTAATAGGAGATAGCGATGTTAGCGACTGTTTTCAGTCGCTAACATCTTGGCACGCCCACTTTGCATATCATTAGTGATAAATATCACTGACATGCAAAGTGGGGCCCAAGATGGTCGCTATCTCCTACTAGCTGTCGCTAACTGGTGTTAGCGACAGCTAGGTAATAGGGAGATAATTTTATCTCCACTTTCTTGGCTTTTGAAGCCAAAAAAGTGGAGATAAACCCCCTTGATAATATGCCCCCTGGGCTTCTATGGGAAAGCGGCGATATTTTTAACGCCGTTCTTGATAATGTGCCCCTTGGTCTGTCTCACCGCCTAAAATTACATGTGCTTGTATAGACCTGAATTTGAAAAATCCATTCTCCCATATATTTTTATTTAATCTTCCACTTTCCACTTCTTAAATTTTGGCATGTGCGTGTATTTATTTATGTGAAAAAGTTATTGCAGTTTTTATGTACCTAAAAAATAAGTGCAGAAATTGCTTGGGAAATTTAGATTCTGAGCTGAGGATTCAACTTTCCGAAATTAAATCAAACATTGAAAAGTTAGTCGCAGGAACAAACTTCCCATTAAAGGTTTTCAAGTTTTGCATATTTTTTCAATATCAAATAATAAAGGGCCATATTATCAAGCCTTTATCGCCAGGAAACTTCCGCTAAAGTGGCGATAATGGGCTTGATAATATGCTCTATGGAATTCCAATCGAAAGCTCATGTTAGATATGAAGGACATCTAACATGAGCTTCGATCGGAATTCCATAGAGCATTTTATCAAGCCCATTATCGCCACTTTAGCAGCAGTTTCCTGCCGATAAAGCAGCGATAATTTTATCACCCAGGCTTGATAATATGCCCCAAAATCTTTACTAATTCAGGGGCATATTACTAACGATTAGCGATATTTATCGCAAACTAGGCTTAGCAAAGATTTTTTTATCAGTAAGCATCGCCGGAAATTATCGCTGAGATAACGTGCTATTAGCAACGTTTATCTCCAAAGCGATACATTTTCCGGCGATAGCGTGCATATCGCTGAGAATACAGCGATATTCACGCATTAGCGACAAAATGATCTTAGCCATGTTATCCACCTCACATTGGATAACATGGCTAAGAACTGGTCAGAGCAGGCGTTAGTTTTTGGCGATAGCGCGAATATTTCCATCGCTACGCCTGCCTTGCTAATAGGCGATAGCGACGATAGCGACTGCTTTCAGTCGCTAACAGGTTGGGTACTCCCGCTTTGCATGTCATTAGCGATAAGGACCCAAACCGCTCGCTATCGCCTAAAGCTGTCGCTAACTGCTGTTAGCGACAGCTTGCTAATAGAGCGATAGAATTATCGCCGTTTAGCGGCCGAAAACGGCCACTAAAGTGGCGATAATTGCCTATCGCGCTGCTTTGTAATATGCCCCTCAATTTGGTGGAACCCCAGCCTTTGGTAGTGATTCAGTGGAGGTCCTCAGGAAGTCAAAAGGTTGGGAGCCACTGATGTACAGCGCTCCAATACCTTCAGATCAAGTTCAAGCTATACAATTACAAAGCTGCAGAAAAACATAGGGAATGAGTGCCATACCACAGGTCATCACTAGAGGTCCCTAATAAGTAAGCCAGGCACCACACTGTATAACCCACAGAGGTGCAGTGCCAGAGCGAAGCTCCCTGGATGGAGCCAGTGGAGTCCTGTACGGGAGCTCTGGTCCCTACTACCCATAATAAACCGTTCCTAAAGACCCATAATTGTGGGAGATACTTTTAGTTTGCTGTGTAGGAGCCGAAGTACACATCGCCCCCTCCTACGAGGATGTCATCAGTTCGGCTTTCCACACCTTTACTCGTCTATCAATAAATCTAGCATTAAGAATTGGACTGCAGCTTCTCAGTCACTGACAACACATCTATTTCGCTCTCTATTTGACTTTAGGATGGGGAGTTTGTTACCGTAATGTTACATATCATTGCCACACAAAGTGCAATGACCAGCAACAGGATTGTCGGACATTCATATGGAAAGCGTAACTTTTTCAATTAGATCTTGAAATCCATGAATATAAAGAACTTTGCAAAGTTATGGTGACTTCAAAAATATTAAACTACGAGTAAAACTGTAACGTTATCTTACAAAAATACGTACACACGTAAACACTTCTTATTTTTAAACCTAAAAAGACTCCTTTTTCCATGAGAATGAAACGGAAGAGTTTGTGGCTTTGCAGTGGCTTCTGGTTATGCAAATTTCCCCCAAGCAGTTGGTTGTTTCTAGGCAGCCTGTCCTCTAGTAACAGCGGTTGGTACTGCACCTGCCGCTTGGTTGAAGCGTTCCATTTCCTCCCCATCCACTCCACTCACACACACTTTCTCTCTCTCTCTTCTCTCTCACACACCTTCTCTCTCTTTCTCTCACACACGCCCTCTCGCTCTCTCTCTCCTCTTCTCTCTCTCCTCTCTTTGTTACACACACACACATCCACACACTCTAAAAAAGAAATTGCGGCTAAGCCAATCGTTTGGAATTTTAGATTAGAGGTCAGATTTACAAGCCCCTACGCTGTGGCGCAAAGCCAGCGCCATGCTGCGGGGTATTTACAACGTGACGCATCTGGGAGATGCGTCACTTTGTAAAGCCCTGCGCCACATGTAGGCGTTCCGGCGCATGGGGGGCATTCTGGCACAGGAACGCCTCCAAAAAGTGGCTGAGTAAAAACTATAAAATTTCCCTCACTCACTTTTAAGCCCATCCTGCAGCATAACCCTGCACCTGCTTGAAGTAGGCGTAAGGATTGACACAACATTTTCAGGATAGGGCACCCCCGAGCATTGCTGCATCTGCGTCGCGCTTGCGACGCAACTCCACCAATGCGCCGCCTTTACGGCAGCAGATTCGTCACGCATCTGTGCATTTTTGCCCCATGGTGCGCCGCATTGTAAATGCGGGGCATCCATGGTGGCGCAGCCGTGATGCACAATAACTGGCACATCCCTACTGACAGTCCAGTCCGAACTGCCAGGCCAGGCCCTCCATGGAAACAAGCACCCTTTTGCTTGCGTCGCCCGAAGTGGGAAGGGTACGCCCAGACGTGGACGGGGCAGTTCTTTTGTGTGGGCGTTTGGGCGTCGCCCCACTGATTATTGTGCCCAGGGCCCAGGCAGTTTTAGACAAAAATGCAGTATTAAATTACTTACAAAATCTCAGCGCATAGCAGTCAGCTGTCTTAGACGCAGGCCAGTAACGTGACATCACAGTTTGCCTGCGGCAGGCTTAAGGCGGCGGGGTAGGGTTAGTTGTCGATAGTGACACCAACTGCACAATAAGCATGTTGGGTTGGCCGTGTGCCTTTCCCTGGCCAGCCCGACATGCACAATCTTAGGAGTCTCGCCTCAGTACAGTAGAGAGTGAAGGGGGTCGAAGCCGCAGCCCACCGGTCTCATGATGAGCAGCTAGTTGTCCTGCCCAGGCCAATCCTCAGCGCCTGGATTGGCTGCTTAGGTTTCTAGGCAGAGCCTGGGAGCCTACCCATGGGAAGTATATTCACCAATCACAGCAATCGCACCAATCACAGGATGTTGAGCTGACAACGCCAATATTCAAACCTGGTTTCCCTCAGGAGAATCAGGTTCGAGTCTCGGTATCGATGGTGATGCAGCGAGATTACCAGCCTGGGTTATTCTAAAACATCATACTCACCTGGGCCCATAAAACAGTCATACATAAGCTGGCAATCACCGCTTGTGATCAGGACTTATTTTACCTTGTAATAATGTTTACCTATACACTGTTTCTTACTAAAAACCTTAACACTTTAGTTCTCAATTTCCTCTGGTCAATAGATCAGGTTGTTAGCTTAATAGATATAAATGACATTTACCATTAATTCTTTGAATGACCACTGACTCAGGAGAGTTTTAAAAACTTTACCTATGCAATACTTTTGTGAGTCAAATACCAATACATGTCAAACATCAACTTTTCAAGGAGAATATAATGAATAAAGCAAAACATAAAGACTTAATAAAATCTCATGACCTTGGTACCTGGGAGGGGTGGAAAAAGGAAAACGGTACAAGGACATACGACACAGATTTATATTGACCTAGAATGGTGTGAAGAACAAACCCTGGCCAAGGAGCTGGAAAAGGGACTCCCGAGTATTCAGGAGCCAACAGATCAGGACAGGTTAAGGACAAGACAGGTAACCTCTTCTAAGTGCAACACCAGCGTTACACCCCTCTCTGGTGCTACTCTTCCTTCCCCTTCTGGATGGTGGACAGATTCTTCTCCCTCAGCAATTTCTCCGACTATCCTCTCTCCATCTCTCCTTTCTCGATTCTTCTGTCAGAGTGCTCGAACAGCGTCTCTGACCTCCGTGACATCCGCCGTCTTCTGCTGCAGTGTTGGGTTCGTGACAGGTCGGTGACAAGTCTGACAATCTAACTGACTGAGCCTACCTTAGTTATACTCACAACCTCCAATGTTTCAATATTTTTGAATCCCCTACTTGTGATTGGAATGGGGAGAGGCCATCACACAATACTAATGTAATGTAATTTTCTTAGGCTTATTGGGGCATATTATAAAGAAAGGGCGGTACATTATCACCGCTTTTATCGGCAGGAAACTGCCGATTAAGCGGCGATAATGAGCTTGATAATATGCTCTATGGAATTCCAATCGAAGCCCATGTTAGATGTCTTCACATCTAACATGGGCTCCGATTGGAATTCCATAGAGAATATTATCAAGCCCATTATCGCTGCTTTATCGGCAGTTTCCTGCCGATAAAAGCAGCGATAATGTATCGCCCTTTCTTGATAATATGCCCCATTGTTCTATCTTCCCTTCTCTTAATTACTTTTCTCAAACTTTATTTCCCACCACATGTCACATTAGGAATAATACATTGTATGCAAATTTTGTCTTTTTCTCCTTCCCCTCTCCGGGTCAAGAGGTGCTGTTCCCAGGTGCGTCTTCTGGTTAAACTGTACTTGGCAAAGTTTCAATGTCACAGCTCAAAGTTTAACAGATTCCAACGTGCTTGCTCACCACCAGGCAAGATGGAGATTCCAGTCACCCTCCATGCCCAAATACGAACTAATAACAAAGTCAAAGAAAAACAGAGTAGAATACGAAAATAAATAAATGCACTGTATACCACTTATTCCTACTCTTAATTTATTTTAACTATTGCATTAGCACTTTAGCAAGATATGCGAGGTTTAGTTTAAGCATAGCCATGTGCATTACCATGTGAAGTTCAAGCGGCCATTTTAAGTACTACTGCGCAGCTGCAAAGATTTCCCACCAGACGCGAAAGACGTCATACTACATAGATGCAGTAGACACATGCGCAGAACATTCCGGCGTTTTTGGCAGCCATATTAAACCACTCGAGTTACCTGTTAGTAAAGCTCATTGAAAAGCTTCCCCTAGATGAAATAAATGTTGAATAGTGCAATTATTAGTATTCACAAAACATGTTAGTTATTTTATTACATGTTATTCAAGAGGACTGGATCCGAACAAGTTTCTTACCTATGAAACCTTGCTTCATCAATCCCTCTTTGATGGCATTCTATGCCATCACTATTTACTAAACCAGATGCCAACTTTAACAATTTCCCATTTCTATTTCTTCTATCACTTTGGAATCTCCCTTTCCCTTTCTCTTTTGAAACCCCTTCATTCTCTTGTAAATATCTCCTTTTATTTCTTCAAGCTAAATTTAATTATATATTTTTTTTCCTTCCCTTTTCATTCACTCAATACCATTTTCTTTTTCTGTAGTTTTTGCACCAAATCAATTATTGTTAAGACTTATAGGGTTATTCCCATTATTGGCCTAAGTATATGACCTAAAATACTTCTTCCTACATTAGAAAACCAACTACCAATAGTTTTTTCCATGCACTGTCAACTTCCAGTGGTTTCAATTCTTTTTCCAAATTTGTGATATATTTGACATATCTCTCAATTTCAACACCTTTGTCAGGTATGTAGGTGCAACAATGTTACGCCTTCAACATTTTACAGACTCCGCTCTCTTTTGCCAATAATATATCAAGGGCAAGCCAATTTTGCAAAACCATAGATCTGACCGCAACTAATTTGATATTGATCAATTAGAGTCCTCCAGCAGTGTCAGTCGATAGCAATCCACCACTTTTGATAATTTACAGATTCTTTGTGTATTCAGAATTACTCCCACTGAAGGTATCAATGCACTAAATACATCTCCCACAATTTCTAAAAAACCGACTCTTTTGTTCCATGTTAGTCCATTATTTACTTCATTGCTTCCAGTGATTCTTTTTACATGGTATACCTTTGGGAATACTATTCCGAAATAGCAAATCCCATACCAATGGTCAGGCAGCTTAAAGTAAGCTTTGTTTGCACAAACATAATAAACCCCAGGAAATACTGGATCTGTTCCACTTTTTAGTCCCCCTCTCCCTATCATCAGAAAAGTGTGCTCACATTCACTGGAACCAATAAATATATTGTTATACTCTGTTTTTAACCTATGGAGACAGATTTCCCTTTCTTTTCTCTGTAAAGGGACATGGCAGCATGAGTCTTGCCAGTTGCCAGTCTTCTCTCTCAGCCCACTTAGGTATCTGAGATTTTGGTTCAGACGCCCTTCTATGGAAAACCTGGATCCTTTTCTCTACTAAATTCAAAAGTACCTTTTCTTCTTCATGTAACTTACATGTTAGATTATTGTTATGTGCTTCAGCTATGTCTATTGTTTTCATTGCTCATCTATGTTAGAATAATAATATTGTAATTTTCCAGTTCTGTAAAATAAACTAGCTAAAATACTACATGAAATTCCATATGTCATTGGTAAATGATGATATGTTACTCCTCCTGCTACAGATGGCAATTTCATACACACATAACAATAACTTCCATGGTCTAACACTTTTGCAAAAACATTTAAATCTGTATCATTTTTATTTACATTTTGAAGTAAATCTGTCTCATCTGGTGCTTCCAAGTCTACTTTGTATTGCATAATGTTAGCTACCTTTCCATGTGCACTAGTGTCCTTCTGATTGTTTGTGGTCATTAGATAGGAAATGGCTATTGTCAGTACTAACCACACTATAAGTACTGGAAATATGCTACATATACATATTCTACAGCATTTCTTTATGCAGTATCGTTTCGGTTTTCCAGCAGCTCTCTTATCAGCCACTAGCAGCCCGTCCCGACGTTGTCCGGGTATGAATTGCTGCCGGCCAGTAGTATATTGTTTTGTAGGATTTCGTTTTGAGAGCATTTCTTATCTGTGACAGGCCTGTGAAACGCTCTGATTCACAGTGCACTGCTGATGCACTTAAGAGTGCGCGTTCAGTAGTGTGTGAACTCGAGTTTCCATACTTTATTTTTCCTTGCAATATTATATAGCGCGAACTCGACAACATGGCTTGAGCACAATTTACATTACAGAAGAACACATTCATTTGTGGTAAGCACGGGGAGACATAGGGCCCGATTCACAGAATGAACTTAAGACTCAATCCTAAACTTACTACTATTTTGGTATTCACAGAATGCACTTACTACTTTTGGCATTCACAGAATGAACTTACTACTTTTGGTATTCACAGATTTTGTCTTAAGTCTTAAGACACGGTCGATCAAGATGGTGTGATCGACCGTGTCGAATGCCGCCGAGAGGTCTAATAGGACAAGGGCCTGAGAGGTGTTTTTGTCAGCGCCCTTCCTAAGGGTGTTCATGACTGCTACTATGACCGCCTCAGTGGAATGGAGGGGTCTAAATCCAGCTTGTTGAGGGCCCAGAAAGGAGGATTTCTCTATGAAAGAGCTCAGGCAGCGGGTGACGTGGGTCTCCAGAATCTTTCCTAGTTATGGGGAGGAGGGAGATGGGTCTGTAATTACTTAGTATTGTGGGATCCGCGTTGGGTTTCTTTAAAATAGGTAGGACGGCCGCTTGCTTGAAGGAACGAGGGACCTCCCCAGTAGCAAGAGAGTTGTTAAGTAGTGCTAGAGGGGGGCCTGGGCATGCAAGAAAGGCTTCTCTCAGAATCTGCGGGGGACAACAGTCATTGGGGGATCCCGAGCTGACTTTGCGAAGAAGTGCGGCGAATTCTTGTGGGGAAATGGGAGGGAACTCCGTCAAGGTACTGGTGTTCCTGGGGGGAAGAGGGAGAGGAGTAGGGGACGCCGGGGTCGGGATATTGTTTTTTATGGTTGTAATTTTCTCTATAAAATAAGAGTTTAGCGAATCGCACAGGGTTTGGGTAGGCTGGGGTTGGGGGGTGACCCTATCAGGCAAGGAGAGCTCGTTGACAATTGAAAAGATGTCCCTGGTTTTGTTGTTTGAGTCCAGTATTTTCTGAGAAAAATATACCGTCTTGGCTGCCAGGATCGATTGTTTATAAGATTTTTGAAAGTCAGTATAGACGAGTTTGAGCTGTGGGTCATAGTTGCGATGCCAACGGCGTTCAGCTTGCCGCAGGGCAAGTTTGTCCGCTTTGAGTTGGTCCGTAAACCATCGTTGTACGTCGTGGGGGCGCTTAGCTTTGATCTTTTTAAAAGGGGCAACTTTATTGCTAGCCTGATGTAGCCAATCATCATGATGGACAGCCTTATCCTCTAGCGAGGTCGAAGACGTGGGTGCAGTAGAAGCCAGTAAGACATGAAAATCAGGCAGATTGGCATTTTTCCAATTGCGAGCCATGATATTCTTGGCACGGGGGGAGGACACAAAATGTGCAGATGTAATTGAAAGATAATGAAGTAATGGTCGGACCAGGAGCATGGGAGAACTGAAGGAGGTGAAATGTCGAGGTTAGATGTCCAGACTTGGTCAAGAATATGGCCTTTATGATGGGTAGGGGTATTCCCTTTCCAACACCAAAATGACATGGTTGTAATGCACCTCAGCTAACACAGAAGGCCCGATTCACAGAATGAACTTAAGACTCAATCCTAAACTTACTATTATTTTGGTATTCATAGAATGCACCTACTACTTTTGGCATTCACAGAATGAACTTACTACTTTTGGTATTCACAGAAGTTAGGATTTTGTCTTAAGTTTGTCTTAAGACAAACTTAAGACAGACTTCAGACAAAATACTAACTTCTGTGATTACCAAAAGTAGTAAGTTCATTCTGTGAATGCCAAAAGTAGTAAGTGCATTCTGTGAATACCAAAATAGTAGTAGGTTTAGGATTGAGTCTTAAGTTCTTTCTGTGAATCGGGCCCACTGTAAATAAGAATATCATCAATATATATGACCATGAAATGGTCCACATACTCTTTCAGGATGTAATTCAAAAAATACTGAAAAGCTGCCGGGGCGTTGCACAGCCTGAACGGCATCACAGTATGTTCGAACAACCCATAGCGTATCTTAAAAGCCATTTTCCACTCATCCTCCTCGCGGATGCATACCAAATGACATGGCCCTCTTAAGACTAATCGGGTGTAAATAGTGGCTTCCTGCACCTGATCCAACAAAACTGTAATAAGTGGCAATGGGTATCTGTTACGAATTGTGTTTTTCTTCAACATTCTATAATCACAACTCGCTCTCAACTCGCCACTAGCTTTAGCTATAAAGAAAAGAGGGGGGCTGCGGGAGACCGAGAGGGCCTAATGAAACCAATTTCCCCAAAATTATCAAGGTATTCTCTGAGGTGTCGAGTTTCAGGATCTGACAAGGCATACACCCTACAAGCTGGAATGTTTGTGCCCTCTATCAGATTAATCTGGCATAAATCCTGTATCTTGCTGAAAACATCCCAAAACTAAGAATTCTCTACTGGTAATCCTACCTCCTTCTCTGCTGCCATAGCTACCCAACAAGGGTAAGTCAGAGCTGCTGCTTGAGACCTAGGTTCTCGCGTACAGTGTTCCTCACATTTCTTTGACAGAAACTGTACTGTTTTGTTTTTCCAGTCTATGGTAAGGCTGTGGTGCCTGAACCATGGCATTCCCAACATCACCTCATACTGAGGGGCGTCTATAACATTTAAGGCTATTTCTTCCAGGTGTTGTCTCTTCCCATCTTCTATCTGCATTTCAGGTGGTAGGCCATTTGGACCAAGAGGTCTACCACTTTTGAGATGTTTGATGGTTTTTTCCACCTCATACTGTTCAATATTTTTCTCAAGAACTGCCCTACCACCAGGGTGAGATATTTGGTATCGGTATATCCTCCACAAATTGTAACAGTTGACCTGTGGTCCCGTCACCCCTGAGGCAGTATAGATTTCCCAGGGAATTGGCTAAAGTCTCTGCAATGTCCATGGCATTTCCCTGGGCACACCCACACCCATCTCTGTCCTGCCCCTCCCTGCCCCAGCCAATCTAAGAGCTAACCTGCCGTATTACACTCCTCGGCCCTTATTTATGAGGCCTTGCGTCAGTTTTGCGCCACCGGTGCGTCACTTTTTGTGACGCACCAGCGGCGTAAAATATGCGCCTTGTTGCGCCGTATTTAAAAAGTGACGCATCTAGGTAGATGCGTCACTTTTTAAACCCCTGCGCCACATTATACCTGCGTCAGGTATAATGTATGCAGAGGGGGCGTTCCCCCGCACAAAGCCTCGTAATAGTGACGCAGTGAAATCTATGAGATTTCACTGCGTCACTTTTAGGATGCTGTTGCGTCAAAATCTTGCGCCTGCCTCACAGCAGGCGTAAGACTGACGCAAGCCCTTTCACATGGGGCTTTCCCCATGTGAAAGGACGCATTGCTGGAGTTGCGTCACTTTTGTGACACACTCCAGCAATGCGTCACTTTTGCGCTTACAGATACGTCAGAAATACTGACGTATCTGTAAGTCCTTGCGACATAATGCATTAAATATGACGCATCATTGGTGTCGCAAGGATTGCGCAGTGAAAAGTGACGAATCGCTGCTTTCACGCAGCGATGCGTCACTTTTCATAAATGAGGCCCCTCATATAGCTTGTGTTCTTGGGCTCGTAAATGTGCCAATGGCGGCCTCCACATACAAATTCTCAAAACAAAAGCACTCTTAGACAATGACTACCAGGATGGATGACCTGTGAATCCTACACCTTGTAGTCCCCTGTGCCTTAGGTAAAAAAAATTATACACCGATTTACAAACACGCATCAGTCATTGTCTCTGTATGTGTGTGATGTAAAGTGCTAGGACACCCTACTGACACTGATATGAGAGGTGCTATAAAACAAATGAGATACTTGTGGGACAGTGATAGTGAGGGAATCAGTGAAGAGCCACAATATTCTTGTATCTTGACGCACATTAAGGTCATTATGTACTATGCTTGAACAGCTAGTAAAATTGAATATATAATTACCAATGTGTTGTAGAATGTCTCATTTTTTCCCTACTTTTCTCAGGGTAGAGCGCCCGAAGCCCCATTTGTAGTGGTCAGGCTCGCTCCCGGCACTCGCTATGTACGTTACAGGCGCTGGTCTGACAACATTTTCCAGGGCTGCTTTGGGTTCCTAGTCCGGCAAGAGCAGGATCCTCGTTCGGCTAAAAATAGCACTACATACCAACAGACGCAATTGAGGGCCATATTATCAAGAATGGTGTTAAAATTATCGCCGCTTTAGCCGCAGGAAACTGCCACTAAAGCGGCGATAATGGGCTTGATAATATGCCCTTGTGAATTCCCATTGAAGCCCAGGTTCACACCAGAACCTGGGGGCATATTACCAAGCAATAGCGATAATTATCGCTATTGCTTGGTTAGCGTGAAAAATTTACCAAGGTTTATCGCAAATGCGATAAAAATCGCCGCAATGCATGAATATCGCTGAAAAGTCAGCGATATTAAAGCATTACCGAGCTAATGCTCTTAGCCATGTTATCCACCTCCCATTGGATAACATGGCTAAGAACTGCTCAGGGCAGGTATTAGCTTTTGGAGATATTCGCGCTTAGCGCGAATATCTCCAAAAGTTGGTAATAGGAGATAGCGATGTTAGCGACTGTTTTCAGTCGCTAACATCTTGGCACGCCCACTTTGCATATCATTAGTGATAAATATCACTGACATGCAAAGTGGGGCCCAAGATGGTCGCTATCTCCTACTAGCTGTCGCTAACTGGTGTTAGCGACAGCTAGGTAATAGGGAGATAATTTTATCTCCACTTTCTTGGCTTTTGAAGCCAAAAAAGTGGAGATAAACCCCCTTGATAATATGCCCCCTGGGCTTCTATGGGAAAGCGGCGATATTTTTAACGCCGTTCTTGATAATGTGCCCCTTGGTCTGTCTCACCGCCTAAAATTACATGTGCTTGTATAGACCTGAATTTGAAAAATCCATTCTCCCATATATTTTTATTTAATCTTCCACTTTCCACTTCTTAAATGTTGGCATGTGCGTGTATTTATTTATGTGAAAAAGTTATTGCAGTTTTTATGTACCTAAAAAATAAGTGCAGAAATTGCTTGGGAAATTTAGATTCTGGGCTGAGGATTCAACTTTCCGAAATTAAATGAAACATTGAAAAGTTAGTCGCAGGAACAAACTTCCCATTAAAGGTTTTCAAGTTTTGCATATTTTTTCAATATCAAATAATAAAGGGCCATATTATCAAGCCTTTATCGCCAGGAAACTTCCGCTAAAGTGGCGATAATGGGCTTGATAATATGCTCTATGGAATTCCAATCGAAAGCTCATGTTAGATATGAAGGACATCTAACATGAGCTTCGATCGGAATTCCATAGAGCATTTTATCAAGCCCATTATCGCCACTTTAGCAGCAGTTTCCTGCCGATAAAGCAGCGATAATTTTATCACCCAGGCTTGATAATATGCCCCAAAATCTTTAGTAATTCAGGGGCATATTACTAACGATTAGCGATATTTATCGCAAACTAGGCTTAGCAAAGATTTTTTTATCAGTAAGCATCGCCGGAAATTATCGCTGAGATAACATGCTATTAGCAACGTTTATCTCCAAAGCGATACATTTTCCGGCGATAGCGTGCATATCGCTGAGAATACAGCGATATTCACGCATTAGCGACAAAATGATCTTAGCCATGTTATCCACCTCGTATTGGATAACATGGCTAAGAACTGGTCAGAGCAGGCGTTAGTTTTTGGCGATAGCGGGAATATTTCCATCGCTACGCCTGCCTTGCTAATAGGCGATAGCGACGATAGCGACTGCTTTCAGTCGCTAACAGGTTGGGTACTCCCGCTTTGCATGTCATTAGCGATAAGGACCCAAACCGCTCGCTCTCGCCTAAAGCTGTCGCTAACTGCTGTTAGCGACAGCTTGCTAATAGAGCGATAGAATTATCGCCGTTTAGCGGCCGAAAACGGCCACTAAAGTGGCGATAATTGCCTATCGCGCTGCTTTGTAATATGCCCCTCAATTTGGTGGAACCCCAGCCTTTGGTAGTGATTCAGTGGAGGTCCTCAGGAAGTCAAAAGGTTGGGAGCCACTGATGTACAGCGCTCCAATACCTCCCAGATCAAGTTCAAGCTATACAATTACAAAGCTGCAGAAAAACATAGTGGATGGGTGCCATACCACAGGTCATCACTAGAGGTCCCTAATAAGTAAGCCAGGCACCACACTGTATAACCCACAGAGGTGCAGTGCCAGAGCGAAGCTCCCTGGATGGAGCCAGTGGAGTACTGTACGGGAGCTCTGGTCCCTACTACCCATAATGAACCGTTCCTAAAGACCCATAATTGTGGGAGATACTTTTAGTTTGCTGTGTAGGAGCCGAAGTACACATCGCCCCCTCCTACGAGGATGTCATCAGTTCAGCTTTCCACACCATTACTCGTCTATCAATGAATCTAGTATTAAGAATTGGACTGCAGCTTCTCAGTCATTGAGAACACATCTATGTCGCTCTCTATTTGACTTTAGGATGGGGAGTTTGTTACAGCAAACTTCCTCCAAAAATTACCGTAATGTTGCATATCATTGCCACACAAAGTGCAATGACCAGCAACAGGATTGTCGGACATTCTTATGTAAAGCGTAACTTTTTCAATTAGATCTTGATATCCATAAATATAAAGAACTTTGCAAAGTTATGGTGACTTCAAAAATATCAAACTACGAGTAAAACTGTAACGTTATCTTACAAAAATACGTACACACTTAAACACTTCTTATTTTTAAACCTAAAAAGACTCCTTTTTCCATGAGAATGAAACGGAAGAGTTTGTGGCTTTGCAGTGGCTTCTGGTTATGCAAATTTCCCCCAAGCAGTTGCTTGTTTCTAGGCAGCCTGTCCTCTAGTAACAGCGGTTGGTACTGCACCTGCCGCTTGGTTGAAGCGTTCCATTTCCTCCCCATCCACTCCACTCACACACACTTTCTCTCTCTCTCTTCTCTCTCACACACCTTCTCTCTCTTTCTCTCACACACGCCCTCTCGCTCTCTCTCTCCTGTTCTCTCTCTCCTCTCTTTGTTACACACACAAACATCCACACACTCTAAAAAAGAAATAGCGGCTAAGCCAATGGTTTGGAATTTTAGATTAGAGGGCAGATTTACAAGCCCCTACGCTGTGGCGCAAAGCCAGCGCCATGCTGCGGGGTATTTACAACGTGACGCATCTGGGAGATGCGTCACTTTGTAAAGCCCTGCGCCACATGTAGGCGTTCCGGCGCATGGGGGGCATTCTGGCACAGGAACGCCTCCAAAAAGTGGCTGAGTAAAAACTATAAAATTTCCCTCACTCACTTTTAAGCCCATCCTGCAGCATAACCCTGCACCTGCTTGAAGTCGGCGTAAGGATTGATACAACATTTTCAGGATAGGGCACCCCCGAGCCTTGCTGGAGCTGCGTCGCGCTTGCGACGCAACTCCACCATTGCGCCGCCTTTACGGCAGCAGATTCGTCACGCATCTGTCCATTTTTGCTCCATGGTGCGCCGCATTGTAAATGCGGGGCATCCATGGTGGCGCAGCCGTGATGCACAATAACTGGCACATCCCTGCTGACAGTCCAGTCCGAACTGCCAGGCCAGGCCCTCCATGGAAACAAGCACCCTTTTGCTTGCGTCGCCCGAAGTGGGAAGGGTACGCCCAGACGTGGACGGGGCAGTTCTTTTGTGTGGGCGTTTGGGCGTCGCCCCACTGATTATTGTGCCCAGGGCCCAGGCAGTTTTAGACAAAAATGCAGTATTAAATTACTTACAAAATCTCAGCGCATAGCAGTCAGCTGTCTTAGACGCAGGCCAGTAACGTGACATCACAGTTTGCCTGCGGCAGGCTTAAGGCGGCGGGGTAGGGTTAGTTGTCGATAGTGACACCAACTGCACAATAAGCATGTTGGGTTGGCCGTGTGCCTTTCCCTGGCCAGCCCGACATGCACAATCTTAGGAGTCTCGCCTCAGTACAGTAGAGAGTGAAGGGGGTCGAAGCCGCAGCCCACCGGTCTCATGATGAGCAGCTAGTTGTCCTGCCCAGGCCAATCCTCAGCGCCTGGATTGGCTGCTTAGGTTTCTAGGCAGAGCCTGGGAGCCTACCCATGGGAAGTATATTCACCAATCACAGCAATCGCACCAATCACAGGATGTTGAGCTGACAACGCCAATATTCAAACCTGGTTTCCCTCAGGAGAATCAGGTTCGAGTCTCGGTATCGATGGTGATGCAGCGAGATTACCAGCCTGGGTTATTCTAAAACATCATACTCACCTGGGCCCATAAAACATTCACACATAAGCTGGCAATCACCGCTTGTGATCAGGACTTATTTTACCTTGTAATAATGTTTACCTATACACCGTTTCTTACTAAAAACCCTAACACTTTAGTTCTCAATTTCCTCTGGTCAATAGATCAGGTTGTTAGCTTAATAGATATAAATGACATTTACCATTAATTCTTTGAATGACCACTGACTCAGGAGAGTTTTAAAAACTTTACCTATGCAATACTTTTGTGAGTCAAATACCAATACATGTCAAACATCAACTTTTCAAGGAGAATATAATGAATAAAGCAAAACATAAAGACTTAATAAAATCTCATGACCTTGGTACCTGGGAGGGGTGGAAAAAGGAAAACGGTACAAGGACATACAACACAGATTTATATTGACCTAGAATGGTGTGAAGAACAAACCCTGGCCAAGGAGCTGGAAAAGGGACTCCCGAGTAGTCAGGAGCCATCAGATCAGGACAGGTTAAGGACAAGACAGGTAACCTCTTCTAAGTGCAACACCAGCGTTACACCCCTCTCTGGTGCTACTCTTCCTTCCCCTTCTGGATGGTGGACAGATTCTTCTCCCTCAGCAATTTCTCCGACTATCCTCTCTCCATCTCTCCTTTCTCGATTCTTCTGTCAGAGTGCTCGAACAGCGTCTCTGACCTCCGTGACATCCGCCGTCTTCTGCTGCAGTGTTGGGTTCGTGACAGGTCGGTGACAAGTCTGACAATCTAACTGACTGAGCCTACCTTAGTTATACTCACAACCTCCAATGTTTCAATATTTTTGAATCCCCTACTTGTGATTGGAATGGGGAGAGGTCATCACACGATACTAATGTAATGTAATTTTCTTAGGCTTATTGGGGCATATTATAAAGAAAGGGCGGTACATTATCACCGCTTTTATCGGCAGGAAACTGCCGATTAAGCGGCGATAATGAGCTTGATAATATGCTCTATGGAATTCCAATCGAAGCCCATGTTAGATGTCTTCACATCTAACATGGGCTCCGATTGGAATTCCATAGAGAATATTATCAAGCCCATTATCGCTGCTTTATCGGCAGTTTCCTGCCGATAAAAGCAGCGATAATGTATCGCCCTTTCTTGATAATATGCCCCATTGTTCTATCTTCCCTTCTCTTAATTACTTTTCTCAAACTTTATTTCCCACCACATGTCACATTAGGAATAATACATTGTATGCAAATTTTGTCTTTTTCTCCTTCCCCTCTCCGGGTCAAGAGGTGCTGTTCCCAGGTGCGTCTTCTGGTTAAACTGTACTTGGCAAAGTTTCAATGTCACAGCTCAAAGTTTAACAGATTCCAACGTGCTTGCTCACCACCAGGCAAGATGGAGATTCCAGTCACCCTCCATGCCCAAATACGAACTAATAACAAAGTCAAAGAAAAACAGAGTAGAATACGAAAATAAATAAATTCACTGTATACCACTTATTCCTACTCTTAATTTATTTTAACTATTGCATTAGCAGTTTAGCAAGATATGCGAGGTTTAGTTTAAGCATAGCCATGTGCATTACCATGTGAAGTTCAAGCGGCCATTTTAAGTACTACTGCGCAGCTGCAAAGATTTCCCACCAAACGCGAAAGACGTCATACTACATAGATGCAGTAGACACATGCGCAGAACATTCCGGCGTTTTTGGCAGCCATATTAAACCACTCGAGTTACCTGTTAGTAAAGCTCATTGAAAAGCTTCCCCTAGATGAAATAAATGTTGAATAGTGCAATTATTAGTATTCACAAAACATGTTAGTTATTTTATTACATGTTATTCAAGAGGACTGGATCCGAACAAGTTTCTTACCTATGAAACCTTGCTTCATCAATCCCTCTTTGATGGCATTCTATGCCATCACTATTTACTAAACCAGATGCCAACTTTAACAATTTCCCATTTCTATTTCTTCTATCACTTTGGAATCTCCCTTTCCCTTTCTCTTTTGAAACCCCTTCATTCTCTTGTAAATATCTCCTTTTATTTCTTCAAGCTAAATTTAATTATATATTTTTTTTCCTTCCCTTTTCATTCACTCAATACCATTTTCTTTTTCTGTAGTTTTTGCACCAAATCAATTATTGTTAAGACTTATAGGGTTATTCCCATTATTGGCCTAAGTATATGACCTAAAATACTTCTTCCTACATTAGAAAACCAACTACCAATAGTTTTTTCCATGCACTGTCAACTTCCAGTGGTTTCAATTCTTTTTCCAAATTTGTGATATATTTGACATATCTCTCAATTTCAACACCTTTGTCAGGTATGTAGGTGCAACAATGTTACGCCTTCAACATTTTACAGACTCCGCTCTCTTTTGCCAATAATATATCAAGGGCAAGCCAATTTTGCAAAACCATAGATCTGACCGCAACTAATTTGATATTGATCAATGAGAGTCCTCCAGCAGTGTCAGTCGATAGCAATCCACCACTTTTGATAATTTACAGATTCTTTGTGTATTCAGAATTACTCCCACTGAAGGTATCAATGCACTAAATACATCTCCCACAATTTCTAAAAAACCGACTCTTTTGTTCCATGTTAGTCCATTATTTACTTCATTGCTTCCAGTGATTCTTTTTACATGGTATACCTTTGGGAATACTATTCCGAAATAGCAAATCCCATACCAATGGTCAGGCAGCTTAAAGTAAGCTTTGTTTGCACAAACATAATAAACCCCAGGAAATACTGGATCTGTTCCACTTTTTAGTCCCCCTCTCCCTATCATCAGAAAAGTGTGCTCACATTCACTGGAACCAATAAATATATTGTTATACTCTGTTTTTAACCTATGGAGACAGATTTCCCTTTCTTTTCTCTGTAAAGGGACATGGCAGCATGAGTCTTGCCAGTTGCCAGTCTTCTCTCTCAGCCCACTTAGGTATCTGAGATTTTGGTTCAGACGCCCTTCTATGGAAAACCTGGATCCTTTTCTCTACTAAATTCAAAAGTACCTTTTCTTCTTCATGTAACTTACATGTTAGATTATTGTTATGTGCTTCAGCTATGTCTATTGTTTTCATTGCTCATCTATGTTAGAATAATAATATTGTAATTTTCCAGTTCTGTAAAATAAACTAGCTAAAATACTACATGAAATTCCATATGTCATTGGTAAATGATGATATGTTACTCCTCCTGCTACAGATGGCAATTTCATACACACATAACAATAACTTCCATGGTCTTACACTTTTGCAAAAACATTTAAATCTGTATCATTTTTATTTACATTTTGAAGTAAATCTGTCTCATCTGGTGCTTCCAAGTCTACTTTGTATTGCATAATGTTAGCTACCTTTCCATGTGCACTAGTGTCCTTCTGCTTGTTTGTGGTCATTAGATAGGAAATGGCTATTGTCAGTACTAACCACACTATAAGTACTGGAAATATGCTACATACACATATTCTACAGCATTTCTTTATGCAGTATCGTTTCGGTTTTCCAGCAGCTCTCTTATCAGCCACTAGCAGCCCGTCCCGACGTTGTCCGGGTATGAATTGCTGCCGGCCAGTAGTATATTGTTTTGTAGGATTTCGTTTTGAGAGCATTTCTTATCTGTGACAGGCCTGTGAAACGCTCTGATTCACAGTGCACTGCTGATGCACTTAAGAGTGCGCGTTCAGTAGTGTGTGAACTCGAGTTTCCATACTTTATTTTTCCTTGCAATATTATATAGCGCGAACTCGACAACATGGCTTGAGCACAATTTACATTACAGAAGAACACATTCATTTGTGGTAAGCACGGGGAGACATAGGGCCCGATTCACAAAATGAACTTAAGACTCAATCCTAAACTTACTACTATTTTGGTATTCACAGAATGCACTTACTACTTTTGGCATTCACAGAATGAACTTACTACTTTTGGTATTCACAGATTTTGTCTTAAGTCTTAAGACACGGTCGATCAAGATGGTGTGATCGACCGTGTCGAATGCCGCCGAGAGGTCTAATAGGACAAGGGCCTGAGAGGTGTTTTTGTCAGCGCCCTTCCTAAGGGTGTTCATGACTGCTACTATGACCGCCTCAGTGGAATGGAGGGGTCTAAATCCAGCTTGTTGATGCCCAGAAAGGAGGATTTCTCTATGAAAGAGCTCAGGCAGCGGGTGACGTGGGTCTCCAGAATCTTTCCTAGTTAGGGGAGGAGGGAGATGGGTCTGTAATTGCTTAGTATTGTGGGATCCGCGTTGGGTTTCTTTAAAATAGGTAGGACGGCCGCTTGCTTGAAGGAACGAGGGACCTCCCCAGTAGCAAGAGAGTTGTTAAGTAGTGCTAGAGGGGGGCCTGGGCATGCAAGAAAGGCTTCTCTCAGAATCTGCGGGGGACAACAGTCATTGGGGGATCCCGAGCTGACTTTGCGAAGAAGTGCGGCGAATTCTTGTGGGGAAATGGGAGGGAACTCCGTCAAGGTACTGGTGTTCCTGGGGGGAAGAGGGAGAGGAGTAGGGGACGCCGGGGTCGGGATATTGTTTTTTATGGTTGTAATTTTCTCTATAAAATAAGAGTTTAGGAATCGCACAGGGTTTGGGTAGGCTGGGGTTGGGGTTGACCCTATCAGGCAAGGAGAGCTCATTGACAATTGAAAAGATGTCCCTGGTTTTGTTGTTTGAGTCCAGTATTTTCTGAGAAAAATATACCGTCTTGGCTGCCAGGATCGATTGTTTATAAGATTTTTGGAAGTCAGTATAGACGAGTTTGAGCTGTGGGTCATAGTTGCGATGCCAACGGCGTTCAGCTTGCCGCAGGGCAAGTTTGTCCGCTTTGAGTTGGTCCGTAAACCATCGTTGTACGTCGTGGGGGCGCTTAGCTTTGATCTTTTTAAAAGGGGCAACTTTATTGCTAACCTGATGTAGCCAATCATCATGATGGACAGCCTTATCCTCTAGCGAGGTCGAAGACGTGGGTGCAGTAGAAGCCAGTAAGACATGAAAATCAGGCAGATTGGCATTTTTCCAATTGCGAGCCATGATATTCTTGGCACGGGGGGAGGACACAAAATGTGCAGATGTAATTGAAAGATAATGAAGTAATGGTCGGACCAGGAGCATGGGAGAACTGAAGGAGGTGAAATGTCGAGGTTAGATGTCCAGACTTGGTCAAGAATATGGCCTTTATGATGGGTAGGGGTATTCCCTTTCCAACACCAAAATGACATGGTTGTTATGCACCTCAGCTAACACAGAAGGCCCGATTCACAGAATGAACTTAAGACTCAATCCTAAACTTACTATTATTTTGGTATTCATAGAATGCACCTACTACTTTTGGCATTCACAGAATGAACTTACTACTTTTGGTATTCACAGAAGTTAGGATTTTGTCTTAAGTTTGTCTTAAGACAAACTTAAGACAGACTTCAGACAAAATACTAACTTCTGTGATTACCAAAAGTAGTACGTTCATTCTGTGAATGCCAAAAGTAGTAAGTGCATTCTGTGAATACCAAAATAGTAGTAGGTTTAGGATTGAGTCTTAAGTTCTTTCTGTGAATCGGGCCCACTGTAAATAAGAATATCATCAATATATATGACCATGAAATGGTCCACATACTCTTTCAGGATGTAATTCAAAAAATACTGAAAAGCTGCCGGGGCGTTGCACAGCCTGAACGGCATCACAGTATGTTCGAACAACCCATAGCGTATCTTAAAAGCCATTTTCCACTCATCCTCCTCGCGGATGCATACCAAATGACATGGCCCTCTTAAGACTAATCGGGTGTAAATAGTGGCTTCCTGCACCTGATCCAACAAAACTGTAATAAGTGGCAATGGGTATCTGTTACGAATTGTGTTTTTCTTCAACATTCTATAATCACAACTCGCTCTCAACTCGCCACTAGCTTTAGCTATAAAGAAAAGAGGGGGGCTGCAGGAGACCGAGAGGGCCTAATGAAACCAATTTCCCCAAAATTATCAAGGTATTCTCTGAGGTGTCGAGTTTCAGGATCTGACAAGGCATACACCCTACAAGCTGGAATGTTTGTGCCTTCTATCAGATTAATCTGGCATAAATCCTGTATCTTGCTGAAAACATCCCAAAACTAAGAATTCTCTACTGGTAATCCTACCTCCTTCTCTGCTGCCATAGCTACCCAACAAGGGTAAGTCAGAGCTGCTGCTTGAGACCTAGGTTCTCGCGTACAGTGTTCCTCACATGTCTTTGACAGAAACTGTACTGTTTTGTTTTTCCAGTCTATGGTAAGGCTGTGGTGCCAGAACCATGGCATTCCCAACATCACCTCATACTGAGGGGCGTCTATAATATTTAAGGCTATTTCTTCCAGGTGTTGTCTCTTCCCATCCACTATCTGCATTTCAGGTGGTAGGCCATTTGGACCAAGAGGTCTACCACTTTTGAGATGTTTGATGGTTTTTTCCACCTCATACTGTTCAATGTTTTTCTCAAGAACTGCCCTACCACCAGGGTGAGATATTTGGTATCGGTATATCCTCCACAAATTGTAACAGTTGACCTGTGGTCCCGTCACCCCTGAGGCAGTATAGATTTCCCAGGGAATTGGCTAAAGTCTCTGCAATGTCCATGGCATTTCCCTGGGCACACCCACACCCATCTCTGTCCTGCCCCTCCCTGCCCCAGCCAATCTAAGAGCTAACCTGCCGTATTACACTCCTCGGCCCTTATTTATGAGGCCTTGCGTCAGTTTTGCGCCACCGGTGCCGTCACTTTTTGTGACGCACCAGCGGCGTAAAATATGCGCCTTGTTGCGCCGTATTTAAAAAGTGACGCATCTAGGTAGATGCGTCACTTTTTAAACCCCTGCGCCACATTATACCTGCGTCAGGTATAATGTATGCAGAGGGGGCGTTCCCCCGCACAAAGCCTCGTAATAGTGACGCCGTGAAATCTATGAGATTTCACTGCGTCACTTTTAGGATGCTGTTGCGTCAAAATCTTGCGCCTGCCTCACAGCAGGTGTAAGACTGACGCAAGCCCTTTCACATGGGGCTTTCCCCATGTGAAAGGACGCATTGCTGGAGTTGCGTCACTTTTGTGACACACTCCAGCAATGCGTCACTTTTGCGCTTACAGATATGTCAGAAATACTGACGTATCTGTAAGTCCTTGCGACATAATGCGTCTTACATTAAATATGACGCATCATTGGTGTCGCAAGGATTGCGCACTGAAAAGTGACGGATCGCTGCTTTCACGCAGCGATGCGTCACTTTTCATAAATGAGGCCCCTCATATAGCTTGTGTTCTTGGGCTCGTAAATGTGCCAATGGCGGCCTCCACATACAAATTCTCAAAACAAAAGCACTCTTAGACAATGACTACCAGGATGGATGACCTGTGAATCCTACACCTTGTAGTCCCCTGTGCCTTAGGTAAAAAAAATTATACACCGATTTACAAACACGCATCAGTCATTGTCTCTGTATGTGTGTGATGTAAAGTGCTAGGACACCCTACTGACACTGATATGAGAGGTGCTATAAAACAAATGAGATACTTGTGGGACAGTGATAGTGAGGGAATCAGTGAAGAGCCACAATATTCTTGTATCTTGACGCACATTAAGGTCATTATGTACTATGCTTGAACAGCTAGTAAAATTGAATATATAATTACCAATGTGTTGTAGAATGTCTAATTTTTTCCCTACTTTTCTCAGGGTAGAGCGCCCGAAGCCCCATTTGTAGTGGTCAGGCTCGCTCCCGGCACTCGCTATGTACGTTACAGGCGCTGGTCTGACAACATTTTCCAGGGCTGCTTTGGGTTCCTAGTCCGGCAAGAGCAGGATCCTCGTTCGGCTAAAAATAGCACTACATACCAACAGACGCAATTGAGGGCCATATTATCAAGAATGGTGTTAAAATTATCGCCGCTTTAGCTGCAGGAAACTGCCACTAAAGTGGCGATAATGGGCTTGATAATATGCCCTTGTGAATTCCCATTGAAGCACAGGTTCACACCAGAACCTGGGGGCATATTACCAAGCAATAGCGATAATTATCGCTATTGCTTGGTTAGCGTGAAAAATTTACCAAGGTTTATCGCAAATGCGATAAAAATCGCCGCAATGCATGAATATCGCTGAAAAGTCAGCGATATTAAAGCATTACCGAGCTAATGCTCTTAGCCATGTTATCCACCTCCCATTGGATAACATGGCTAAGAACTGCTCAGGGCAGGTGTTAGCTTTTGGAGATATTCGCGCTTAGCGCGAATAGCTCCAAAAGTTGGTAATAGGAGATAGCGATGTTAGCGACTGTTTTCAGTCGCTAACATCTTGGCACGCCCACTTTGCATATCATTAGTGATAAATATCACTGACATGCAAAGTGGGGCCCAAGATGGTCGCTATCTCCTACTAGCTGTCGCTAACTGGTGTTAGCGACAGCTAGGTAATAGGGAGATAATTTTATCTCCACTTTCTTGGCTTTTGAAGCCAAAAAAGTGGAGATAAACCCCCTTGATAATATGCCCCCTGGGCTTCTATGGGAAAGCGGCGATATTTTTAACGCCGTTCTTGATAATGTGCCCCTTGGTCTGTCTCACCGCCTAAAATTACATGTGCTTGTATAGACCTGAATTTGAAAAATCCATTCTCCCATATATTTTTATTTAATCTTCCACTTTCCACTTCTTAAATGTTGGCATGTGCGTGTATTTATTTATGTGAAAAAGTTATTGCAGTTTTTATGTACCTAAAAAATAAGTGCAGAAATTGCTTGGGAAATTTAGATTCTGGGCTGAGGATTCAACTTTCCGAAATTAAATGAAACATTGAAAAGTTAGTCGCAGGAACAAACTTCCCATTAAAGGTTTTCAAGTTTTGCATATTTTTTCAATATCAAATAATAAAGGGCCATATTATCAAGCCTTTATCGCCAGGAAACTTCCGCTAAAGTGGCGATAATGGGCTTGATAATATGCTCTATGGAATTCCAATCGAAAGCTCATGTTAGATATGAAGGACATCTAACATGAGCTTCGATCGGAATTCCATAGAGCATTTTATCAAGCCCATTATCGCCACTTTAGCAGCAGTTTCCTGCCGATAAAGCAGCGATAATTTTATCACCCAGGCTTGATAATATGCCCCAAAATCTTTAGTAATTCAGGGGCATATTACTAACGATTAGCGATATTTATCGCAAACTAGGCTTAGCAAAGATTTTTTTATCAGTAAACATCGCCGGAAATTATCGCTGAGATAACGTGCTATTAGCAACGTTTATCTCCAAAGCGATACATTTTCCGGCGATAGCTTGCATATCGCTGAGAATACAGCGATATTCACGCATTAGCGACAAAATGATCTTAGCCATGTTATCCACCTCGTATTGGATAACATGGCTAAGAACTGGTCAGAGCAGGCGTTAGTTTTTGGCGATAGCGGGAATATTTCCATCGCTACGCCTGCCTTGCTAATAGGCGATAGCGACGATAGCGACTGCTTTCAGTCGCTAACAGGTTGGGTACTCCCGCTTTGCATGTCATTAGCGATAAGGACCCAAACCGCTCGCTATCGCCTAAAGCTGTCGCTAACTGCTGTTAGCGACAGCTTGCTAATAGAGCGATAGAATTATCGCCGTTTAGCGGCCGAAAACGGCCACTAAAGTGGCGATAATTGCCTATCGCGCTGCTTGGTAATATGCCCCTCAATTTGGTGGAACCCCAGCCTTTGGTAGTGATTCAGTGGAGGTCCTCAGGAAGTCAAAAGGTTGGGAGCCACTGATGTACAGCGCTCCAATACCTTCAGATCAAGTTCAAGCTATACAATTACAAAGCTGCAGAAAAACATAGTGGATGGGTGCCATACCACAGGTCATCACTAGAGGTCCCTAATAAGTAAGCCAGGCACCACACTGTATAACCCACAGAGGTGCAGTGCCAGAGCGAAGCTCCCTGGATGGAGCCAGTGGAGTCCTGTACGGGAGCTCTGGTCCCTACTACCCATAATGAACCGTTCCTAAAGACCCATAATTGTGGGAGATACTTTTAGTTTGCTGTGTAGGAGCCGAAGTACACTTCGCCCCCTCCTACGAGGATGTCATCTGTTCAGCTTTCCACACCTTTACTCGTCTATCAGTGAGTCTAGCATTAAGAATTAGACTGCAGCTTCTCAGTCATTGATAACACATCTATGTCGCTCTCTATTTGACTTTAGGATGGGGAGTTTGTTACAGCAAACTTCCTCCAAAAATTACCGTAATGTTGCATATCATTGCCACACAAAGTGCAATGACCAGCAACAGGATTGTCGGACATTCATATGTAAAGCGTAACTTTTTCAATTAGATCTTGATATGCATGGATATAAAGAACTTTGCAAAGTTATGGTGACTTCAAAAATATTAAACTACGAGTAAAACTGTAACGTTATCTTACAAAAATACGTACACACGTAAACACTTCTTATTTTTAAACCTAAAAAGACTCCTTTTTCCATGAGAATGAAACGGAAGAGTTTGTGGCTTTGCAGTGGCTTCTGGTTATGCAAATTTCCCCCAAGCAGTTGGTTGTTTCTAGGCAGCCTGTCCTCTAGTAACAGCGGTTGGTACTGCACCTGCCGCTTGGTTGAAGCGTTCCATTTCCTCCCCTCCACTCCACTCACACACACTTTCTCTCTCTCTCTTCTCTCTCACACACCTTCTCTCTCTTTCTCTCACACACGCCCTCTCGCTCTCTCTCTCCTCTTCTCTCTCTCCTCTCTTTGTTACACACACACACATCCACACACTCTAAAAAAGAAATTGCGGCTAAGCCAATGGTTTGGAATTTTAGATTAGAGGGCAGATTTACAAGCCCCTTGCGCCTCTTTTACGCCGCGGTGCAAAGCCAGCGCCATGCTGCGGGGTATTTACAATGTGACGCATCTGGGAGATGCGTCACTTTGTAAAGCCTTGCGCCACATGTAGGCGTTCCGGCGCAGGGGGGGCGTTCTGGCACAGGAACGCCTCCAAAAAGTGGCTGAGTAAAATCTATAAAATTTCACTCACTCACTTTTAAGGCCATCCTGCAGCAAAACCCTGCACCTGCTTGAAGTAGGCGTAAGGATTGACCCAACATTTTCAGGATAGGGCACCCCGAGCATTGCTGCAGCTGCGTCGCGCTTGCGACGCAACTCCACCAATGCGCCGCCTTTACGGCAGCAGATTCGTCACGCATCTGTCCATTTTTGCTCCATGGTGCGCCGCATTGTAAATGCGGGGCATCCATGGTGGCGCAGCCGTGATGCACAATAACTGGCACATCCCTGCTGACAGTCCAGTCCGAACTGCCAGGCCAGGCCCTCCATGGAAACAAGCACCCTTCTGCTTGCGTCGCCCGAAGTGGGAAGGGTACGCCCAGACGTGGACGGGGCGGTTCTTTTGTGTGGGCGTTTGGGCGTCGCCCCACTGATTATTTTGCCCAGGGCCCAGGCAGTTGTAGACAAAAATGCAGTATTAAATTACTTACAAAATCTCAGCCCATAGCAGTCAGCTGTCTTAGCCGCAGGCCAGTAACGTGACATCACAGTTTGCCTGCGGCAGGCTTAAGGCGGCGGGGTAGGGTTAGTAGTCGATAGTGAACCAACTGCACAATAAGCATGTTGGGTTGGCCGGGTGCCTTTCCCTGGCCAGCCTGACATGCACAATCTTAAGAGTCTCGCCTCAGTACAGTAGAGAGTGAAGGGGGTCGAAGCCGCAGCCCACCGGTCTCATGATGAGCAGCAAGTTGTCCTGCCCAGGCCAATCCGCAGAGCCTGGATTGGCTGCTTAGGTCTCTAGGCAGAGCCTGGGAGCCTACCCATGGGAAGCATATTCACCAATCACTGCAATCGCACCAATCAAGGATGTTGAGCTGACAACGCCAATATTCAAACCTGGTTTCCCTCAGGAGAATCAGGTTCGAGTCTCAGTATCGATGGTGATGCAGCGAGATTACCAGCATGGGTTATTCTAAAACATCATACTCACCTGGGCCCATAAAACATTCATACATAAGCTGGCAATCACCGCTTGTGATCAGGACTTATTTTACCTTGTAATAATGTTTACCTATACACTGTTTCTTACTAAAACCTTAACACTTTAGTTCTCAATTTCCTCTGGTCAATAGATCAGGTTGTTAGCTTAATAGATATAAATGACATTTACCATTAATTCTTTGAATGACCACAGACTCAGGAGAGTTTCAAAAACTTTACCTTTGCAATACTTTTGTGAGTCAAATACCAATACATGTCAAACACCAACTTTTCAAGGAGAATATAATGAATAAAGCAAAACATAAAGACTTAATAAAATCTCATGACGTTGGTACCTGGGAGGGGTGGAAAAAGGAAAACGGTACAAGGACATACGACACAGATTTATATTGACCTAGAATGGTGTGAAGAGCAAACCCTGGCCAAGGAGGTGGAAAAGGGACTCCCGAGTAGTCAGAAGACAACAGATCAAGACAGGTTAAGGACAAGACAGGTAACCTCTTCTAAGTGCAACACCAGCGTTACACCCCTCTCTGGTGCTAATCTTCCTTCCCCTTCTGGATGGTGGACAGATTCTTCTCAGCAATTTCTCCGACTCTCCTCTCTCCATCTCTCCTTTCTCGATTCTTCTGTCAGAGTGCTCGAACAGCGTCTCTGACCTCCGTGACATCCGCCATCTTCTGCTGCAGTGTTGGGTCCGTGACAGGTCGGTGACAAGTCTGAAATTCTAACTGACTGAGCCTACCTTAGTTATTCTCACAACCTCCAATGTTTCAATATTTTTGAATCCCCTACTTGTGATTGGACAATGGAATGGGGAGAAGTCATCACACGATACTAATGTAATGTAATTTTCTTAGGCATATTGGGGCATATTACGTCTTCACATCTAACATGGGCTTCGATTGGAATTCCATAGAGAATATTATCAGGCCCATTATCGCTGCTTTATCGGCAGTTTCCTGCCGATAAAAGCAGCGATAATGTATCGCCCTTTCTTGATAATATGCCCCATCGTTCTATCTTCCCTTCTCTTAATTACTTTTCTCAAACTTTATTTCCCACCACATGTCACATTAGGAATAATACATTGTATGCAAATTTTGTCTTTTTCTCCTTCCCCTCTCCGGGTCAAGAGGTGCTGTTCCCAGGTGCGTCTTCTGGTTAAACTGTACTTGGCAAAGTTTCAATGTCACAGCTCAAAGTTTGACAGATTCCAACGTGCTTGCTCACCACCAGGCAAGATGGAGATTCCAGTCACCCTCCATGCCCAAATACGAACTAACAACAAAGTCAAAGAAAAACAGAGTAGAATACGAAAATAAATAAATTGCTGTATACCACTTATTCCTACTCTTAATTTATTTTAACTATTGCATTAGCAGTTTAGCAAGATATGCAAGGTTTAGTTTAAGCATAGCCATGTGCATTACCATGTGAAGTTCAAGCGGACATTTTAAGTACTACTGCACAGCTGCAAAGATTTCCCACCAAAGCGAAAGACGTCATACTACATAGATGCAGTAGACACATGCGCAGAACATTCCGGCATTTTTGGCAGCCATATTAAACCACTCGAGTTACCTGTTAGTAAAGCTCATTGAAAAGCTTCCCCTAGATGAAATAAATGTGGAATAGTGCAATTATTAGTATTCACAAAACATGTTAGTTGTTTTATTACATGTTATTCAAGAGGACTGGATCCGAGCAAGTTTCTTACCTATGAAACCTTGCTTCATCAATCCCCTCTTTGATGGCTATGCCATCACTATTTACTAAACCAGATGCCAACTTTAACAATTTCCCATTTCTATTTCTTCTATCACTTTGGAATCTCCCTTTCCATTTCTCTTTTGAAAACCCTTCATTCTCTTGTAAATATCTCCTTTTATTTCCTCAAGCTAAATTTAATCATATATTTTTTTTCCTTCCCTTTTCATTCACTCAATACCATTTTCTTTTTCTGTAGTTTTGCACCAAATCAATTATTGTTAAGACTTATAGGGTTATTCCCATTATTGGAATAAGTATATGACCTAAAATACTTCTTCCTACATTAGAAAACCAACTACCAATAGAAGAAATACTATTTGTTAGTTTTTTCCATGCACTGTCAACTTCCAGTGGTTTCAATTCTTTTTCCAAATGTGTGATATATTTGACATATCTCTCAATTTCAACACCTTTGTCAGGTATGTAGGTGCAACAATGTTACGCCTTCAACATTTTACAGACTCCGCTATCTTTTGCCAATAATATATCAAGGGCAAGTCAATTTTGCAAAACCATAGATCTGACCGCAGCTAATTTGATATTGATCAATAAGAGTCCTCCAGCAGTGTCAGTCGATAGCAATCCACCACTGTTGATAATTTACAGATTCTTTGTGTATTCAGAATTACTCCCACTGAAGGTATCAATGCACTAAATATATCTCCCACAATTTCTAAAAAAACGACTCTTTTGTTCCATGTTAGTCCATTATTTACTTCATTGCTTCCAGTGATTCTTTTTACATGGTATACCTTTGGGAATACTATTCCGAAATAGCAAATCCCATACAAATGGTCAGGCAGCTTAAAGTAAGCTTTGTTTCCACAAACATAATAAACTCCAGGAAATACTGGATCTGTTCCACTTTTTAGTACCCCTCTCCCTATCATCAGAAAAGTGTGCTCACATTCACTGGAACCAATACATATATTGTTATACTCTGTTTTTAACCTATGGAGACAGATTTCCCTTTCTTTTCTCTGTAGAGGGACATGGCAGCATGAGTCTTGCCAGTTGCCAGTCTTCTCTCTCAGCCCACTTAGATATCTGAGATTTTGGTTCAGACGCCCTTCTATGGAAAACCTTGATCCTTTTCTCTACTAAATTCAAAAGTACCTTTTCTTCTTCATGTAACTTACATGTTAGATTATTGTTATGTGCTTCAGCTATGTCTATTGTTTTCATTGTTAGAAAATATTCACCCATAAATTGTGCATCTCTACTGCTAACGACGGGGTTTATATTTTTACGCAGTGGAACGTCAGGAAAAATATCACATCTATGTTAGAATAATAATATTGTAATTTTCCAGTTCTGTAAAATAAACTAGCTAAAATACTACATGAAATTCCATATGTCATTGGTAAATGATGATATGTTACTCTTCCTGCTACAGATGGCAATTTCACACACACATAACAATCACTAACTTCCAAGGTCTAACACTTTTGCAAAAACATTTAAATCTGTATCATTTTTATTTACATTTTGAAGTAAATCTGTCTCCTCTGGTGCTTCCAAGTCTACTTTGTATTGCATAATGTTAGCTACCTTTCCATGTGCACTAGTGTCCTTCTGATTGTTTGTGGTCATTAGATAGGGAATGGCTATTGTCAGTACTAACCACACTATAAGTACTGGAAATATGCTACATATACATATTCTACAGCATTTCTTTATGCAGTATCGTTTCGGTTTTCCAGCAGCTCTCTTATCAGCCACTAGCAGCCCGTCCCGACGTTGTCCGGGTATAAATTGCTGCCGGCCAGTAGTATATTGTTTTGTAGGATTTCGTTTTGAGAGCATTTCTTATCTGTGACAGGCCTGTGAAACGCTCTGATTCACAGTGCACTGCTGATGCACTTAAGAGTGCGCGTTCAGTAGTGTGTGAACTCGAGTTTCCATACTTTATTTTTCCTTGCAATATTATATAGCGCGAACTCGACAACATGGCTTGAGCACAATTTACATTACAGAAGAACACATTCATTTGTGGGAGGCACGAGGAGACATAGGGCCCGATTCACAGAATGAACTTAAGACTCAATCCTAAACTTACTACTATTTTGGTATTCACAGAATGCACTTACTACTTTTGGCATTCACAGAATGAACTTACTACTTTTGGTATTCACAGATTTTGTCTTAAGTCTATCTTAAGTCTGTCTTAAGTCTGTCTTAAGTTTGTCTTAAATTTTTCTTAAGACAACGTAAGACAAAATCCTAACTTCTGTGAATACCAAAAGTAGTAAATTCATTCTGTGAATGCCAAAAGTAGTAAGTGCATTCTGTGAATACCAAAATAGTAGTAAGTTTAGGATTGAGTCTTAAGTTCATTCTATGAATCGGGCCTCATATCATTACAAGTCATATTGATAGATAGAAAATTGTGGCATACAAAAACAAATGCACAATCATCAAAAAGGAATGAAGAATATATAAAAGTCTGTAATACACCCCCCCAAAAAAATTGTGAATATTAGAATCAATACACAGGCGAGAGTAAAAGTCTTCAAGGGGGTTTATAGTTGTCAGAGGAAAAGGGAGTATAACGTGTTTTGGCAGATTGATCTAAATATAAGGTAAGGGGTAACCAATATAATTCAACATTACGAGGGGGTTTACAGGAGGAGGCAAAGGCAACGTCAAGTCTATGCAAGTTACATAGTGAATTCCACCAACAACGTATGGAAAGGTTGGTGAGAGACTTCCAATTGGAAGCAATGTGTTGGAGAGCAAGGGACAACATAAGTTCAAAGACACCAAGTGAATGTAGTGGGAGATTCAGAGAATCTGAGAGACTTCCCAAAAACACCAAGGAGTTGGAATAAGGAATAGAAACTGTAAAGATGCGTGATATTTTAACCATGCAAAAAGAACAATTGATAGACAGAATGCAGAACAATGTAATACATTCACCCCAGTACAGAGATCTGGGCCTAAATCCATCATTTCTTTGGTCACCATGCCATTCCAGTTTAGACCTAGCTTGGGTCCCTTGCTCACTTTGCCACTGGATTCAAGCTAACCTGGCTGATGAAGGCTGTTAGCCCGAAACTGGTCTAGTATGCTCGTTTCCGGTCCAGGGTAAATATGGCTTCACAGTTCAGGCTGGGCTGTTCCCATAAGGCACAGGGTAAAGCCTGATTTGCATATAGCTATGTCTGAAATGGGTTGGCGAAGTGAGCTAAAGAATGAAGATGGCTTCAACCCAGATCTGTGACTGGGGGCGAGTGTCTGAAAAGATTCAGCGCGCCGTCCATCATCCGCGTGTGTTTGAAATATTTTAACCATGTACACAAATAAATTCCAAAATCTGTCAGCAAATCATACACAGGATAATCTTCAAGAGGTATCCTCTCTCTTCGTCCTTAACAAATACATTAAGGGTAGATTTACAAACATAGGGGCATATTTACTAAGAAGTGACAGAGCACAGTGTTAGCCTCCTTGGCTTAACGCAGCGCTCCACCTCTTCTGAAACGCAGAGCTGTACCATATTCACAGCAATATAGTCCAGCCCTGCGTTTCCCCATGCGCTGGTGCTAAATTTAGCTGCCTTACCAAAAAGCAGGCACCCTTGCACTGTAGTGCAAGGGTGCTTGCGTTGAGGGGAAGGATTGTTTATGTGCAGGAAGGTGTCCCTTCCTCCACATAAAGAATCTTCAAATGGTGTTTTGTAACTTCTATGTGTGCTGATTATTGCAGCACACATAGAAATTGAAAACTTTTAATTATTGTTTATGTGCAGGAAGGAACACCTTCCTGCACATAAACAATCAATGGTGTTTTGCAGTTACCATGTGTGCTGCTCAACGCAGCAAACATAGAAACAGCAAAAACGAGGTGAAATCAAACATTTCTCCTCTTTTCGCCAGGGTAAGACCAGGTTTTCCCTGTCTTAATTTTGGCACTGCCCCATATGTACACCACCCTTGTAAATATGGGGCAGCATCAAAATCAATGTGTTACTGTGGAACACCCACCGCAACACCAATTGCCCACGGCTTTCATGCTAAGTGTGGCATGAAAGGGTGCCTTATCTACAAGGCAGCGGTAAGCCACATTGAGGAACATATTTACAAGCCTCTATCGCCACCACAATGTCACACTTTTAGTGACGTTGCAATGGCGATAGTAGCTTTGCCTTATTTGCAAGGCAACGTTAAGTCACTTAACTGTGACTTAACCTTGCATTGTGAATACGGCCCCATTTCATGCTACACTTAGCATGAAAGGGCAGGACAATGGGTGTTGTAGTGGGCTTTCTGCCGTAACTCTCATTGATTTTGATGCTGACCCCTATTTACAAGAGCAGCATAAATAGGAGGCAGCTCCAAAATTAGGACCAGGATAAATCTAGTCTTAAACAGGCAAAAAGAGGAGAAAGGCTTTATTTCTCCTTGTATTTGCTGGTTACGTGTCTGCTGCCTTGGGCAGCACACATAAAAGCAGCAAAATGCCAATGATTGCTCATGTGCAGGAAGCTTTAATTTAGCGCCAGCTCGGGGAAATGCAGAGCTGCACCATATTCTAGTAAATATGGTGCAGGCCTGCATTTCTTTTTTTTGATGATCAACTTTATTGGATATTTAAAACAGCAAAGGAAATTCATTGGTTGCAGCTCGTTAATCAACACAAACAGCGGTGTATAATCAATAGTTCATACAGATCGGGTCAGACTTCTCCAGTCCATTCATACAACATGTGACATTGATATAGAGGCGTAACACAGCAGAACATCTCGAGTCATGGTGGAACTAAATTAAACCATTTCCCCCAAATTCTATGGAACAGTTCTGCTGCTCCCCGAGCTTCAAATAGGGCATCCTCCTGGGTACCGCACCAGTCAACCCCCATCCTCCACCCCTTCACAGTAGGTGGCGCAGCAAGGGACCAGTATCTCGCTATGTCTCTTTTGGCCACTGCTACCGCCGTCCCCAACAGGTGCTTGTCCGTCCTGGGGCCATCTAGGCCATTAAAGACCCCCAGCAACATCCGCAGTGGCTCATGGGGGACTACCCAACCCAGGGCCTGCGTAAGCTCACGTTCAACTCCCCGCCAGAACCTCACCAAGCCGGGGCACAGCCACACCATGTGGTAGAAATCCGCAGGGGCTGAGCCGCATCTCGAGCAATCTGGGGAGGGACGCAGTCGGGCGCGAAAGAGTCGTTCTGGGGAGAGATAGACCGCATGTAGGTAATAAATTTGCACCAGACGTAGCTTGGCAGATGTCGTTAGGGTTCTGGGTGCCATAAGGGCATCTCTCCAGTCCGCCTCCTCCAGGGGACCCACCGAGCGCGCCGCGTGTCTAGGGACGCAGGGCTATTGTTTATAGGGCTCGGTAGATGCGGGACACTCCTCCCCTACCCAGGTTCACCATCATCACCTGGGCTTCCAGTGGATTGAATTTTGGGAGGGGGACCTGCCCTGGGAGATGTGCTTGGATAGCGTGGCGCAGCTGTAGATATCTAAAGTGCTGGGCATGGGAAAGGGCATGGTTCTGCTGTAGATTCGCGAAGGCTCGGATATGGTCCCCGACCCAGACATCCCCTAGAACCGAGATGCCAACCAGATCCCACCGGTGGAATCCATTCAAGGCCGCTACCTCCTGGAGCCAGGTGCCATGCCAGAGCTGTGTTTGCCTAGTAAGTTTACGGTTCCAACCCGTGTGGTGCAGAGCTGCCCGCCAAGCCAAGAGGACCGTTATAGTAATAGGCGCCATAGTTTGAGGCGCAGGGCTGCCATATAAGAATGCTTGGATCCGCGAGAAATCCGTTGCCTCTAGTTCCACCCGGTATGCTGGGTCAGACCAGCCGCCCGCATATCAGTCGTGGATGACAATCAGCTTGGTGGCCAGATAGTAGAGGAAGAGATGAGTCTCCCCCAATCCCACATCATAGGGGGGATACGGGTGTGCGCCAGGGATATACGCAGGCAACCACCTCCCCAGAGGAAGCGAGTCAGAAGTCCATCCAGTTCGCGGAACCAGGTGCGGGAGAGGGGGATAGAAGTGTTTTGTAAGACATAGAGAAACTGTGGGAGGACCATCATTTTTTTTTTCTAAACCGTTTTATTAAGAGTTCAAGCAAGATTCGGTACAGCCCTCCACAGTCAGGAGGAGACTGTCAATGACACATATGAAAAGCACAGCAGTGAACCCAGAATTTTAGAATGACATACCCCAAGCCTCCCCCATCCCACCCATCCCCAATAACGCCCTCCAACCCCGTTCCCAAACTACCCACCCCTTATCCCACCCTAACCCAGTGCACGTGATCACAGCGTAGCAACATGAGATGAAAAGCAAAGGCGGTGTCGGCCAGCAGCCTAGGGTACAGGATCCAAATCTGAAGGCAGTACATCGTCAATGTCTATCGGGGGGTCAAGGGCCAGGCCCCTATAGTCTGCCCACCGTTTCCAGATTTTGTAATGTTTGCGGGGACACCCCCGGGCTTCAAATACAGGCTGCTCCAGGCCCATGAGAAAGTCCAATCCCGCCTTCCATGCACCAAGCGGGGGGGCACGTTCACTCTTCCAGGCCTGGGCTAGATCCCGCTTGGCCACCACCAGTCCCAGCAACAACAGGTGATGTTTGTAAATGTTATCCCCAACGTTTTCAAGGACATGAAGAAGGCCCAACCTAGGAGTACGGGGCAGGTCCCACCCCAACACCTCCGACAGGCAGTCCCAAACCCCAGCCCAGAATCTAGTCAGTCTCTCACAGGACCACACGGTATGGAAAAGTGTCCCCCTTTCAGTACCACACCTCAGACACTCCGGGGCGGCTATAAGACCCGCTCGCCACAGACGGTCCCTAGTATAATATGCCCTGTGCAGGTGTTTGAATTGGATAAAGCGAAGGCGGATGGCGATGGCAGCGCCACGGGGAGATTCAAGGGCCTCACGCCAATCATCCTCATCCAAGGGGCCAACATCAGTCTCCCAGGAGGCCTTCAGCGTCGAGAGGGAAGGGGAGCAGTGCGTAACCAGGGAGCGGTATATCTGAGAGACCTTCTTGTCGCCCAGGTCTCCCATAAAAAGTTTTGCCTCAATGGGACTAAAGTCGGGGAGTTGCTCCAAGCCCACCAGGCTAGGGGCAAGGGCGTGGCGGAACTGGAGGTACCGGAAGAACTGGGACCTGGGCATATTAAATTCAGAACTAAGGTCCTGAAAGGACTTGAGCGTAGTGCCTGTGAGGACATGGCCAAGGGACGAAATCCCAATCGCGTCCCAGCCGCCGAACCCGGACAGAGATGCCAGCGCCGGGAGCAAGCCATTACGCCATAGCGGAGTCTCGGCCGTCAGTCTACCCCACCAACCCATACGGTGCAGGGCTTGTCGCCAGACTGCGAAGACCACCTGGGTGACTTTCGGCAGCAGTCCCCTCCGTCTGGCCGAGTACAGCAAGGTGTGGAGGGAGGCACCACCCATCAGAGAAGGCTCCAGAGCATAGGCCGGATCACTACGGTCCCCATACCACCACTCGTTAAGCACTAGGAGGTGGGAGGCCTGATAATAAGACAACAGATCCGCGGACGCCAATCCGCCGCAGTATGTAGAAAGAAAGCACGTGCGCAGCGCAACCCTGGAGGCACCCCCGGCCCACAGGAACCGGCCCAGCACAGAGTCAACACTCCGGAACCACTGTGGGTCGATCTTAAATGGATGGTTCTGCAACTGGTAGAGAAGCCGAGGCAGGGCCACCATCTTGAAGATGGCCAACCGGCCATAAATATTAAGGGGCATACGCGTCCACGTCTTGATGTCCATCTGGACCCGATCCCACACCGGCTGAACATTCCAATCCCACGCCACCGAGGCCGAGGCAGAGAGGAAAACTCCCAAGTACTTCACGCCATCGACAGCTACCTGGAGGGACGCAGCCCATGGGCAGCACACCGTGTCACCCCCCAACACCCATAGGGTCGACTTGCGCGGATTAAGAAAGAGCCCCGACGCCTGACCAAACTCGTGCATTAACTCAAGGATACGGGGGCCCGTACGCTGCAAATCAGTCATGAAGAAAAGCACATCATCGGCATACAAGGCTATGTGGTCCGAGTGATCCGCCCCCCACACAAAGCCCCGGTAAAGCGCGTCCCGGCGCACCCGGGCGGCCAGTGGCTCCATAGCTAGCGCGAATAGATACGGGGAAAGGGGACACCCCTGACGAGTGCCCCTGGTCACAGGAAATCGAGCGGATATCGCCCCAGAAACGCGCACCGAGGCGGTGACATCTGTATAGAGCATCTGTATAGAGCAACTTTACATAGGAGACAAAGACCGGGCCCAAGTTCAGTAGCGGCAGAAGAGCAAAGAGATAGGTCCAGCTGACCGAATCAAAAGCACTGTCGATATCTGCCAGCAGAAGCGTCGCCTGATCCCCGGAAGACCCAATCGCGTCGATCGCGGCCTGCCTCGTCGCCCGGCGCGGCATAAAGCCCGCCTGATCCGGGTGGACGAGGGCCGAAATGTGTGGAAGCAGGCGGTTCGCGAACGCTTTAGCCAGGAGCTTGGCTTCAAAATTAATGAGGGATATGGGACGATAAGACTCGTGGCGATCAGGGGGTCTGCCTGGCTTCTGGAAGATCACGATTTCGGCTTGACGCCAGTCTGGGGGGAGGCTGCCACGGTCCCGCGCCTGCTCTAACGCCCGCTTATAATGTGGCCCGAGCTGCAGATGAAATTTCCTATAGAATTCGCTGGGGAACCCGCTCGGCCCCGGTGCCTTACCCACATTGAGTTGACCCAGTGCGTCGTCCAACTCCTCAGCCGTCAGGGGGAGATCCAAAGCATCACGCACCTCATCGGAGACAGCAAGCGGAGGGACTGCCGCAAGGTATCCCTCGATGCTGTCGGGGGAGAGGCTCTCCCGAGAGGCATATTGACGCCCGTAATAGCGCGCAAAGCTCGCCGCAAGGATCGCAGGGTCCGTTATCGCCACCCCGGAGGCGTCAACAAGCCCCGGCAAAGTAATTGGCTGCAAAGTCTGCTGACAAAGCCTGTGGAGCATGGTGCAAGACTTGTCACCCCACTGGTACACCCTACTACGCGTAGCCAACCACGCCTGGCGAGCCTCATCCAACAGGACCGAGGAGTAAGACTGCTGCGCCTGTAGGAGAAGCCGCAGCGTTATATCATCAGCCACTTCTCTGTGTTGCACCTCCACCTCCAGCTCCTCCACCCGCGCCGCAGCGGTAACAATGCTTTCCTGTCGAGTCCGGCGAGGCGCACCAGGCAATATTCATACTCCTCAGAGTGGGCTTCATTGCCTCCCAGACCGTCACCGCGTCTACCCCCCCCCCGTAAGGCTGTCCTGCCAATAGCGGGCAATCGCGCCGCGCAGATGCTGGGAGTAATCCGGGCGCTGCAGGTGCCATTTAGACATCCGCCACCGGAACGGTTGGCGCGCCTTACAAAGATCAATTTGGACCGCCACAGGGGAGTGGTCAGACAGCCCGCGAGGCCGGATCGCCGCCCCTTTCACCCTGTCGAGGAAGGCCCCCGGTATAAACACACAATCAAGGCGCGAGAGGGAGCCATGCACAGCCGAGACGTACGTGTATTCCCGCCTCTCCGCATGCAGGTGCCGCCAAGCATCCACCCATCCAAGACCATCAATCATGGCACCCAACCGTGTAGGGGAGGTCACGGTCGCAACCCCCTGTCCCCTCTGCCTGTCCAACGCCATGTCCACCACATCATTCCAGTCGCCACCAATCACAGCCAGGGAACAGGGGAGGTCAGTCCATAGGGCAAACAACCGCTCCGCAAGGGTCCACTGCAGTGGGGGAGGGGCATACACACTACCAAACACCACAGACTCTACACCAATCTTCCCCTGTACAAACACAAAACGGCCCTGAGGATCGAGCCACTGACGCTCATGAGTGTAAGCCAACCGTCTGTGGATAAGAATGGCTACCCCCCTCGAGTCCCTAGTAAATCCGGCATGGAACACCTGATGAAAGCCAAACCGCTGCAGACTTAATGCCTTGGTGCCCAACATGTGAGTCTCTTGAAGAAGGAGCACATCCGCCAGGTCCCTCTTCGCCCAGCGAAGCACAGCCCCCGCTTAATCTTGTCCAGGAGCCCCCGAACATTCCAGCTCAGAATACACATGGAAGCGTCAGAGGACGCCAGCCGTGGAACATCAGCCATTGTCACGATGAGCCAATTCCTGCAGTCCCCCGCTCCCGACCCAGGCCTCCAACACCCCAGTTGCAAAGATCACAAAAAGCATGTGCACCCCACAGAACACAACTCCGAACCCCACAACCCCTCGTAACCAGACCCACCCCACAAGCAACCCAACATCCTAATTCCCTCCACCCCCACCCCTATACCTCAAGAAACAATGAAGTATCTGTCGCGGCATACGGTACTTCAGGCCCAGAACATAGCGCCGAAAGCCAGCCATGCCAATGGATCCCAACTAACCCCCCTGCAACCAACCAGACACACTCCCAAAACAACCCCCCAGTCCCAACAGGAGGAGGCAGCCCATAGAACGTGCCCCAAACCCCCCCTCAAGCATACATCAAGGTCAGAAGCAATGCATCACAAAAAACATTAGTCCGCAAGGTCCCAAGCATTCGCCAAAGAACAAGGTAATACTGCACCGACCAATGTTCGTTCCACTGACCAAAGTACAGCCACCGCAGTGTATGGCCACAGACGAAAGGCAAGGAGTAGGCAGTCAGCAGACGATGATCAGGTGCCCTTGCCAGAATGATCAGTATCAGGCTGCGTGTCCCCCAGAAGGGGGTCTCGGGACAAGGACCTCCGTCTTGAGCGAGACTTGCGGTGTCGTTTCCCTTTGTTTGGCTGATCGCTCCGGTCCTGAGATGAGCTGCGCGATGACCCGGAGTGCAACTCCGGCTGGACATGTGGTCGAAGTCTGACCGCCTCGTCGGTCCATCTGAAGACGGCCTCCGGAGTATCGAAAAAATGGGTCTTAGAGTTAAAGATCACCCGGAGGCGGGCCGGGAAAAGCAACGAGTATTGAATTTTCAGGCCTCGCAGCTTGGCCTTGGCTGCCAGGAAGGAATGTCTCTGCTGCTGGACCAGTCTGGTATAGTCCGGGAAAATCATGATCTTATGATTATCATAGAGCAGGGTGTCCCTAAGCCGCGCCTCACGGAGAATGGGGTCCCTGTCATGGAAGTTGAGGATCCGGGCGATGATCGGGCGAGGCCGCTCCCCGGCCGGCGGCTTCTGCGACAAAGCACAGTGCGCGCGCTCCACCACGAAGCAGCGCGACAGGGTGTCCGGGGGTAGCCAGCTCTCCAGCCACCGGGATAGGAAAACGTCCATAGGCCCCTTCTCACAGTCCTCCGGAAAGCCAACAAAGCGCAGGTTGTTCCGCCGCGCCCGCCCCTCGGCGTCCTCCACACGAAGTGCTAGGATCCGCTGAGTCTGCTCGAGGTCGGCAAGCTTCTTCTTGAGGGCGCCAATGTCTCCCTCCACCGCCGTGACTCTGGTCTCCGTTTCAGTGATGCGGGCGACCGCATTGCGAAGGTCCTGATGCAGCAGCATCACATCGGCACCCACCGCGCCGATCTTTGCATCCAGCATGTCACGGGACTGTGTAATGGCCGTCAGCAGCGCCGCGTTGTCCGGTCCAGCATTCTGGCCCCCACCGGCCGCCCCGGCACCTCCTCCAGAGCCAGTGAATTTATCAATAGGTCCCGTCTTAGTGGCGGCTGTGCCACCCCCGCCTCTAGTCATGGCGGCAGCAGGGACAGCCAGGCAACACACACCTGTAGTAGGGTCTCCCCGCGCGAGTGTCTACCACTTAGGCCCCGGCCGGGGCGCCTGGAGCACACCAAGGCACTCGGTATCCACACGCCACCAGTCCGCCAAAATACAGGCCGGGGACCCAGGCAATTGCGCTCCTCCAAGGCACAGTAGTCTCCAAGCACAAGCCCAGAGCGGGGCCGCCGACACGGCGCCGCTGGTCCGTCTGCTCCAGTCGGCGCAGCAGGCCCCCGACTCTGTTAGGGCAGTATGAACGGAGCAATTGTCGGATCCACACTGTCGCCTCGTTGGGGCACCACTCCGCAGGACGCGGCAGCTGGGCGCATCGTCCCTCCACCTCCGGTGACTCCGCCCCAACCTCGCGGGCCGAGATGCTCGCCGTCTGCCCGGCGTCCAGGGCCAGCCGGCGGGCGGGACGAAAATTGAGGTCCCGGCTCACCACGCGGCAAGTAGGCCCAGCAGGCTCACCCTCCAGCTGACGCGCCAATGGAGGTCCGGAGCTCCAACGACCACACCACTGTGCTCCACGGGTCACCAGCAAGCACCTCAGCAGCAGTGGGTGAAGGAAGAGGGTTCAGGGAAAGGATAAATTAGCGGATAAAGATCGGTCCGGCAGGAGTTCTACAGAGCCGCGTCCGCCATCTTCACCCTCGAAGCCACGCCCCCCAGGACCATCATTTTAAAGAGGGCGCTTCTCTCTAGAGGGTTGAGGGAAAGAGGTTGCCACTTTTTAAGATCTGCCTTCGTTCGGTCAACTCAGGGGGCGATATTCTGCACCCATTCGAGCTCCGGCTGAAGGGTCACCCATATCCCAAGGTATTTAACTGATTGGTATCTTAGAGGGATGGTCGACTGTCAGTCATAGTAGTCCCTAGAGGGGTGTAGGGGGACCAATGCGGACTTGGCCGCGTTGAGCCGGAGTCCGGAGACTCTTTCAAAGGCCGCGATAGACTGCAAGCTCCTAGGGCCTGAGGTCGCTGGATCCACTAGGTATAGGACCACATCGTCAGCGTAGAGGGCTATTTTATCTACGTGACTCTTGTTCCAGGCCCACCCTTGGACAAGGGGGTTCTGCCGAATAATCACTGCCAGGGGCTCCATAGCAAGTGCGAAGAGGAGTGATGAAAGGGGACACCCGTGTCGCGTACCTCTACGGATCGGGCCCTGGGGTTGGCATAGAGGACCTTAATGAGACGGCGGAACAGGGGGCCAAAACCCATCGTCTCCAGGACATCCTGCAGGTAATCCCAGTTCACCGTGTCGAAGGCCTTCTCAAAGTCAAGGAAGAGGAGGGCAAGATAAGGGGATAGGCGAGCATGGTGGGCCAAGGCCAAATGAAGGTGCCAGATGCCCCTGGCAGGCATGAACCCGCATTGGTCTGGTTGAATCAGATCTTGCGGGAGGGGCTTAAGCCTCTGGGCCAGAATGGTGGCATAGAGCTTAATCTCAGTATTAATAAGCGAGATTGGGCGGTATTCTGCACAGTTTATGGAGGGTGGATGGGTCTTGGGGATGACCACAATCGTGGCCAGATCGGATTCAGGGGGGAAGGAGCCGGTGTCAGCCACATGGTGGAAAAGAGACAATAACCGGGGAGCCAGGCTATCCCGGAAGGCGGCATAGTATTCTTGCGGGAACCAATGGTGTCTTGCCAGGGTGCAGGAGGGGGATGGCCTCCAACACTTCGTCCAAGGTGAAGGGGCTGTCCAAGGCCTCCATTGAGTCCCGGGGCAGAGAGGGGAGTCGGGCACGTGTCTCGTCCAGCAGGGCGGTCAGGGAGTATTCCGCCGGTCGTGCCGCGTAGAGGTTCGCGTAGAAGAGTGCAAAAACTCCGGCTATTGCCGTAGTGGTCACGTGGGGTTTACCGTTGTGCGCCCGGACCTCTGGAATAATACGATGAACTTTGAGATACAAGGCTAGATTGTGAAGAAGTTTACTATTTTTGTCGCCCCATCTGTACACCCTCGCTACCGATGAGCGCCACAGCATCTGGGGTGAGTTCAGCGAGGTCTGCCGGATCTCCTCTCGAACCAGTGCTAATTGTCGGGTGGGGTCCGCGTGTCCAGTGAGTGTTTGCTCTGCCTCTAGCCGCGCCGCTCGGGACTCCAGCTCCGCGAGTCGTGCCAGTGATCCGCCCGTTTGGCGTTCACCAGCCCCGTGCCACCGCACAAATCACTGCTTTACCGGCTTCCCACAAGGTCCCGGGCAACGAGACCGAGCCCTCGTTGGCATAGAATTAGTGAGCCAGTTCATGTTCCAGTGAGTCCACCAGTTTGGGGTCTTGGAGGAACCAGGCGTTAAGGCACCATACCGCCCTCGGACCCGCCATGGACGAACCGAGTCAGAAGGAGACGGGGGAGTGGTCCGACAACCCCCGAGGTAGAATAGCCACTCCGGAGGTCAAGTGACAGTCAGTAGCTGGAAGCAAAAGAAGGTCGATGCGGGAGTGGGTGTGATGGGAGGCCGATGTGTGGGTGAATTGCATCTTGCGGGGGTTCCAAACTCGCCATGCGTCGCAGAGCCCCATAGCGGAGGCCCATCCCGACAGGGCAGCAGCCGAGGCAGTCCGGGCCGCGGATGGGGTTCTGGTCGTGTCGTACTGGGGCTGCATAACGGCATTGAAGTAACCTCCCACCAGCGTGAGACCCCCTGGGAGGGAGGAGAGGATCCCTGTGAGGCAGCGGAGTGTCGGAGAAAGAAGGGCAGGCAGGATGTAGAGACTCAGGATGTTCAGAGGACACCCCTCCAGCGTGCCCGAGATCACCACATAGCGTCCTTGTGGGTCGGTGTCGGCCTTAGTGAGGGTGAAAAGAAGGCTTCTTCTAAGCAGGATTGCTACCCCCGGGACCCGCGTGAAAACCCAGAGTACCAAACCATCGCGAACCCACAGCGGGCCAGGAAGTTACATTGTGTGCCCAGGAGATGGGTCTCCTGGAGGAGAAGGACATCTGCCGCATGCCAGTGGGCTGCCCGGAGGATGGCTGCACGCTTGATACAGTCCAGGAGACCATTGACGTTCCAGGAAAGAATGTGGAGGGGTTTATTCAGTGTGTATGTCATTGGGGGAGAGGGAGATGTAGGGAGAAGGGGGGTCATCGGGGGTGACTCCCGGGGAGAGGGGACCAGCAGCGCCATGCGGGGCTAGGCGGAGGGGCCAAGCAGGGTCACCCAGTGGACCAGAAGCATCAGGGGCCCAAGGGGAAAGTACGGGGAGGGGGGGGGGCAGCTGCCTGCGGCTGCCCCCCCCTTGTGGCCTGTAGGCGGCGTAAAATAACAAACCATTGGTTCGTGGGGACTGGGAGTCAGGCGTGAACCCATCCACTGCATTAGGTGTACGAGGAGAGCTGCAACCAACCACTCGCAAGTGGCAACAACATTGGCTGAGAAGCGGCTGAACAGAGTTAAAGCAAAGGGCGGCCCGTAGGCAGCCAAAAACAACAAACCAATAGGAGCCAACGGACTCCCTACCCACCCACAGCCCCCAACTCCCCCTCCCTACACTTCAAAACAGGAAGCATCTGTCACCCCAAATTCAATCCCACAAACAAATCCAACCCCCACTGTGGGAAGGGTGCTAAGCTAAAACGGTTAGCAAGGAGCAAGAACAGTCATCAAGAAATCAATAGGGAGGACCCCCTTCCATAGTACAGGATGAGTACCAACAGTGACAAGCAAAGAGTCGCCGAAATAAGTGCTACAGGGTAAAAGAAGGGTTACACTCAGAGTTAGGCCTGTGTCTGTGGGGTAACGTGGAAGAAACCCTTTGCCCTGAGTTTCAGTAGTGTAAGAGTCCCAGCAGGTCAGGACAATAGGCTCCGACTGAGCCCGATCACAGCGCCATGGACGTGGGTGCGGGCAGCGGGCCCTAGGCCAGAGCACTCAGCCTCGACGGCGCCGCTGGTCACGGTCCAGAGTCTCCCTGCAATCCACGAATCACCGGGCTCCCGGACAGGTCAGAGTCCAACATGGTGCGCCGCAAGGTTTCCACAGGCCCAGGGGCACTGCCCAGGTCAGGGAAGAAGTCGACAGTGGAGGGACAGGGTTGCGCTCCTGTGCCTGGGGCGAGGTTCGTCAGACCCCTAACTCTGGTGAGTGGGACCCCCCTCCCCGGCGTGTGGCTGTCCTTCGGGACCAAGTCCTGCGGCGCCTGGGCTTGGGTGCAGCGTGGTCCATTTGCTTGGGGGCCCTCTGGGGCGGGGACCGGGTCGCTTGCGGTCAGAGGGGTCTCTCCTCCGTGAGCCAGGTCCACGGCGCCTGGGGGGAATCAAAGAAAAGGGTCTTTCCCTGGAAGAATACTTTGAACCGGGCCGGGAAGAGGAGCCCGTAGTGAAGGTCCATCGCTCTGAGCAGCTGTTTCACCTGGTCATAGGAGCGACGCTGGGACTGGACCTCCTTCGAGTAGTCTGGGAACCCTATTATCCTGGATTCTTGATGGTGCAGAGGCCCCAACTCGCTGGCCGCTTTCAGGATGGCGTCCCTGTTGCGAAAGAACACGGAGGATAAAGGGACGGGCCGGGGCTCCCAGTGGTGGCTTAGGGTCCAAAGATCGGTGGGCGTGCTCTATCGCAAAGCACGGGGAGAGCCTCTCCTTAGGCATCCAGGTGTGGATCTAGTCTTCCAAGAAGGTAGCTACGTCGGTCTTCTCCATTCCCTCCGGGAAGCCTAGGAGGCGCAGATTATTCTGGCTGGCCCTGTTCTCTGCTTCTTCGGCCGGGCGATGAAGCTCCGAGGTCTGCGACTGGAGACAAGCCATCTGAGACTTAAGGGTGGAGACATCGTCTTCCACAGTGGAGATCCGGGACTCAGCTTCTGTAATTCGCTCTGTGGCCTTGCGGAGGTCCTGGCGAATGAGGGCCACATCGACGCGTACTTCTCCTATCTTACTCGGACGTTTAGGACATTGAGATCGCTTGCAGGATAGTCGCTAGGTCACCTCCGACTGTGCCAGGGCCAGGTGTCGCCCCCACGCCAGACCCCCGGTCCGCCTTGGCGAACTGGTCCATCGTCGTTTGGGATGTAGGGTCCGGGCCCGGGAGCATGCGGGTTTGCTCATGGGTGCGGGGGGCCACCCAGCCCAGGATGGAGAGGACAATCGCAAGACAGGTCACCTCAGTCGCTGGATAGTCCAAGTGGGCAGTCCTTAGGCCTCTAGCCCACTCATACCAGGGCTCGGCAGGTGAGGGGCGGCAAGGGCGACGCACTGTCTGGAGTAGATATTGATGTCTGGTCTGGGCCTCCAAAGTCCGAGCCAGGTGCTGCGGAACCCCAGGGGGGGAGGCCTGGGCCCACCGGTCTCTTAGCGTGACCAGACAGTGAGATGACTGTACACCCCCGGTTGAGGCCAGGGAGCACTTCAGGACATGGGGGGCCCTCCTGCCATCCAGCGGATCCCCACTCAGTCAACACAGCGGTCCAGATGCCCCGTTGGTCCGGGGGCCTCAGAGTGGGGGGGGGGCAGGACAGCACCACTCCGAGCGCCACCCAAAAAGATGGCCGAACCCCCAGCTATCTCGCAGCCCCCGAGGTAGTCGAGCTCCGACTCACCAGCTTACCCGCCGAGGGGTCGATCCCTGAGGTAGTCCTCCGCCGCCTCTCACAGCCGGTCGATGGGCAGGGTGGAGCCCGCTGCAGTATCAGGAGGCCAGAGGGGCCAGCGGTCCTATGCAGCGCATCCCCTACAGGCCAGCTGCCAGTCGTCAGCCCACCACGCACACAAGATGGCAGTGTGCGCGGGGAGCGCCCACGGCAGCCCTGCATTTCTACAGTGGTGAAGCATGTCTTTAGGCTTACTTTATTGTAAATATGCACCTGAGCAGATTAATACTGCCATTTAAATAAGGCAAAACTCCTATTGCCACCACAACATCCAAAAAAGTGACGTTGTGGTGGCAATATAGGCTTATAAATATGCCCCACAATGCGCTGGGATAGCATCATAAAAGTGTTGATAACCAGCACAAAAAATGTTCTTACCTAATTTACTTTTCAGTGCAAAACTTGTTTTTGTTCTTGAAAGTACTAATCCTATCGTAATATTCATAGTAGCACGTACACCTTGCATTGGCATAGTTGTCATCTTGCACAATACAAGTTATGATAAAATACATATCTCTGTCTTTATATACTAAAATACATATAGCCATTTCACAAAAGTGAAAACAAAACATTAGCAAGTAGTGAGAGAGGTGATGATTTTGGGATCCTCTCTAACCTAGGGAGAAAACCAAGCAGATACCGTGAAAACAAAAAGCACATCTTGTTGAACGATTTGGTGGTGGTCCCATCCTCTTAGGACCACCTCAAGCACAGTTATGGGCAAAAATACAATCCTAACCAAAGCCCCAAAGGCCCTGCAAAGCATTATGGGACGAGATTAGCAGTGGGCAGTGAATATTATAGTATCCAATATCAAAATAATTCTACAAAGCGATGCAGTTCAACTCGTCGTTACTAGGTGTCCCTCATGAGTAACCTTGGGTGGTGAACTACGCTTCGCTCGTGGTGCTTGCGAAGTTTTGGCAACTTCGCGGTTCGCGTAGAGCGCGAAGTTGCCGAATAGTACACAATCTACAGCGTAGTGTAGTTGTTTTTCTTCCTCACACGCTCAATATGCGTTCTCGCGGGATCGGTTACGACTTACTGTGATTCTGCGTTCGCCGACCCGATTTTCTATCCCGTTCGCGTGCACCACAAGGTTTGGAATCCGGCCGCATGATCCCGCAAGACTGTGTGAATGCAAACACGTCATTCGAACGCACTATCTTCCTTCCGGCGGCAGTGCTGGTATGATCGCGTTCCCGAACACGCAGAAACTGCAATCTGGCAAAGAATGTCTCTCAAGCACGATAAAACCTTCTCGAAAATGATCATTTTGTTCAGAAAAACTCCTCAGATTGTGATTTGGCTGTAGTCTTTTGTGCAAGGAGTCCTTTTTTCTAATCTTTTTTTCAAGAGGAAGGAAGTGCCCCTGAGTCTCCAACTTCCTGTTCCTGTCCAGTAGGCTCCTCCCAGTGCTTTTTCCATGTGCTGTTCACTTTCATTTGTATTTGGAGCTGGAAGGATCACTTTTTGTGTATGTTTGCTGCATCATATCAGTGGATTGGATTTACTGAGCACTTTTGGATTTGAGATTTTATTTTACAAGTAAGTTGGAGAATTGGTGTCCATGTTTGATTGGGGCTTTTTTTACCTACAGTTTTCTGGGCTTTTCATAGTTTTTAAAAATTATTGTTGCGGGTGGCCTGTACTTTCAGTAGGGGCCAAATTGTATCATGGATGGCATTGTATTGAACTGCAAAATGTGGTTTTTGGAGTGGAATTTCAGTTTTTGGGTGTGTGTTAATTAAATAAGGGCTTTTCAGCCAATAGATAACTCTAGGAGTTCATATAGTGATATAGGCCTGCTTGAGTTCATTGTATGTACTTTCTTGTTATTGTGGATAGACTGGCCATGTGGTGGTGGCCATTTTGTGGGACCAGCCACTGTGCTTTTGCCATAGGCCTCCAAGCTTGTGGCCTACTCTGCCAGTAGACCCAGAGGTACTACTCATCATCAGTCATCATGGGTGCATTAAAGTTAAACAAATGTTTTTGTGTTGTCTGTTGAATTTTAACATCATGTATGGCATGGATGGCTTTGGATTGAACTGCAAAATGTGTTTTTTGGGGTGGAATTTCAGTTTTTGGATGTGTGTTAAATAAATAGGGCTTTTCTGCCAGTAGGTAACCCTAGGAGTACAGCTTGCATAGTTTTGGTAACTCTGCACAGCGCAACACCGCGGACTTACCGTTTTTGTCTTCTTGGCGAGCTCAATCTGTGTGTTCGCGCACGCGAAAATGACTTTTTGTACAGTTCGCAATGACGAACACGCCGAATTTGCAATCTGGCGAACAATATCCCTTGCGCTGCATAAAACCTTCTCGAAAATGATGATTTTGTTCATATTGCTAAAAAAACTTCTCAGGTTGTCATTTGGTTGTAGTTTTTGGAGCATGGAGTCATTTTTCTGTTTATAATTATTTTCAAAGAGGAAGAAAGTTCCCCAGAGACTCCAACTTCCTGCTCCTGTCCTTTGTATGTACTTTCTTGCTATTGTGGGTGGGCTGACCATGTGGGTGGTGGCCATTTTGTGCAGCCAAGCATTGAGCTTTTTCCACAGGCCTGCATTGTCTGTCTTCTCTTTCTTTTCATGTTGTTGTGGGTGGCCAGGCCATGTGGTGGCGGACATTTTGTGGGACCATCCACTGGGCTTTTGCCATAGGCTTCCAAACTTGTGGCCTAGTCTGCCAGTAGGCCCAGACTCCCAGAGGTACTCATCAGGGGTGCTTGAAGCAACTGTTTCAATGTTGTCTGTTGTATTTGAACATCATTTATGGCATGGATGGCATTAGATTGAATTCCAAAATGTGTTTTTGTGGTGTAGTTAACTTTTTGGATGTGTGTTAATAAATGCCTTTGTTGCATGTGTATGTGTTGTTGTTGCGTAACTTTCCAACCTTTTTAGCCATGCAGATATTCTTTTTTGCATTAAAGCTGTGTTGTGTAACAGGCATCCTTTGTCTGGCCATATAGTGATAGATATAGGCCTGCTTGAGTTCAGTGTATGTACTTTCTTGTTATTGTTGGTGGGCTGACCAAGTGGGTGGCGGCCAGTTTGTGAAGCCAGGCATTGTGCTTTTCCCATGGGCCTGCATTGTCTGTCTTTAATTCCTTTTCTTTTTTTGTGAGTGCCTGGCCATGTGGTGGCAGCTATTTTGTGGGTCCAACCACTGGGCTTTTGCCATAGGCCTCCAAGCTTGTGGCCTACTCTGCCAGTAGGCCCAGAGGTACTACTCATCATCAGTCATCATGGGTGCATTAAAGTTAAACAACTGTTTTTGTGTTGTCTGTTGAATTTTAACATCATGTATGGCATGGATGGCTTTGGATTGAATTGCATAATGTGGTTGTTGGGGTGGAATTTCAGTTTTGGATGTGTGTTAAATAAATAGGGCTTTTCTATCAGTAGATAACCCTAGGAGTTCAGCTTGCGTAGTTTTGGTAACTCTGCACAGCGCGACAACACGGACTTACAGTTTTTGTCTTCTTTGCGCCCTCAACCTGAGCATGAGAGGGAGACACATCCTAAGACCAAGCTAGGGAAAAGGAAGGTTCCAGAAAGCCTTAGGCGTATGGAGGTCGATGTAAAAGAGCAGGATAATGATGATGATGACCCAGTCATCACAAAGATCAATCCCGGCCTTAGAACATAGAGACCAGCATTATTAGCCTATCTAGAATGGCTGCGACTAGGGATGTAGCACGCATACCTCCAACACAGGTAACACCAACACGACCTCCAGCTTCCATATTTACATTAGCAAAGGGCCGGCAGCGTCCTTCATCCATCACAAGCACCACCTCAGCAGATATAGGTAGTGGTACTGCACAGCCACAGAGTCAAATTCAACACACACCCTCCAGTTCATCCGGCATTGGAAGTGGCACCTCCCTAAAGGAATGTTACTCTGGGGCCTCTGCGAAAACTTTGCTAAATGGTTCCCTGACTCCAAGCTTTAGCATCCAGAGAGGAACAAGGCAGGGATGCCCCCTATTTCCACTTTTATTTAATTTCTACATCGAGCCCCTGTCGCAGATGATCAGGCTGGACAGTGTTATTAGACCATTTGAATCACAAGATTATCAGTGCAAAATTGCACATTACGCTGACGACGTTATCATCTACACCAGTGATCCCGATATTGCCATTGCATGGCTTGAAATTATATTAAAGGAGTTTGGCTTGATGTCAGGATATCTTGCTAACTCTGCCAAAACCGAAATTATGTTTTGGAATAGTCTATAGTGGAGGTGCAGTAAGTGCAGAATTTAGGTACCTCGGGATAAAAATATTGAAGGATTTGAAGAAAATCCCCCTCTTAAATCTGGCTAAAACCGAGAAGGACATAGATTACCACTTTGCTAGGTGGAAAAACCTTCCTTTGAAGATCTATGGAAGGGTAAACCTAGTAAAGATGTCGGTTTTACCAAAATTGACATATCTCTTCAACGCGGTAACGCTCACTTTTCCCCAGAAAAATATTAGTAAAATCCAAGGTAAAATTAGTAGCTTTATATGGGGTCAGAAAAGCGCAAGGTTATCTTGGAAGAAACTAAGAAGGAAACGCTTAAAGGGTGGCCTGGCCCTCCCAGATATTAACTGGTACCTATTGGCTTTTCAATTCAAGGGCATCAGGATGTTGTTATCTACACCAGTGGAATCTAAGTGGGGTAGTCTTTTGGGGGAAATGGCCTTGGTAGAGGGAGACAGCGGGCAAGGTGGGTTACTATATAAATTCGGGGCTTCCAGATTTTTTAAGCGTGTGCGCCTCAAGGTTTTGAAAGCTGCCTTGTTAACTTGGTATAGGCTGAGACGCATCTGGGGTATAGGTTACTTTTCTGATTTTGCCTCTATTTGGGATTCACCAGGGACCCCTGAGCGATAGTCTTGCGATCCCCATAAGAAAAGCTGGATTTGGGAGCTAGTCGGATCTGGTGGGGTGCTTCCTTCGGAGCTGCTAATAGTTAAGATCGGTTTCTCCTTTTCAAGGTTTAAGTACCTCAAGCTAAGATCATGGTACGAGGCCGAAGAGTGACAAATTAAAGGGAATTGGGATCGCGAGCAGCTACTACAAGACCCGCAACAAAGAAAAAATAAATATCTCTTTGGTATGCAAGAATGCCCGAAGAGGAGGATAGCCAGATTCCCTTCCAATTATCGGTATGGAACTCCCTCCCTCATGCCCACAACATCGAAGATCGATTTGTAGTCTCTCTAAAACTACTCTGCAGATATATAAAGCCGGCTAGGCTAAAAAAGAATCACTTTTTTTGTGCTAAGCAGGCTCTATTACACCCCGGCTAGAATTGGCAAGTTTGCTCCGGTCCCGGTTCCACAATGTCCTAGGTGTACATTTGATAAAGCCGACGACACCCACATGTTTTTTGAATGCATAGAATTAGGCCTATTTTGGAAGAATGTGGGCGAAACATTGACAGCTATCTTTGGAATTGATATTTGGATTGAACTTTACCTCATGATTTTTGGTACCAACGATTTTACAAGGGGGCGCTGTCGCAGATACATAATGGCTTGTTGTTATATCTTATTATTCTAGCCAGGAGGGAGATCTGTTTAAGGTGGAAAGACCCGATCCCCCCCAACAGAGAAGATTGGTTAAAAGCTGCACTGAATATGGCATGTTTAGATCAGGGAGGTGGGATAGGATCACATGAGAACATCTTGTCTCCAGTATTAGTTTGGGGATGGCGCCTCTGCCTGATAACCTGTTAGATCTTTGGTGGTCGAAGCCGGTCCAATGATTACACCAGACCTCAAGCATGTGAGGGAGGCTATGGAGGCCTAGACTTATGCAGTGAGCCGAAGGGTGCCCAGGTCCATATAACACAGCTTGTTAAATCTGCTTTGGTCTAAGGTGAGATGAGAAAAAAAAAAAAAGGAACAGTACCTCCAGCAGGAGACAAAAGTTAAGATCCCCAGTGTGGGACTTCTTTACGGTTAGCGAAAAGGAAGAGAACATTGCTATATGCTCCATTTGTCATACCTCTGTTAGTCGTGGTAAGCTTGGTACAAACTATGGTCCTGGAGGCAAATGACCTATCTGAAAAAACACCACGCAATCAACTGGGAGGACCACCTTCGTCGCATCAAAACTGGAACCATTGCTGTTGGTGGGGATAAACGAGTAGAAGGTCCGCTCATGGTGGAACAGGAAGAAGAAGAAGAAGGAGACATTCTCTCTGGTAGTGGTACACAAAGTTGCCCTGTCCCCAGCACTGCAGTGGTACCACCCACATCCTCAGCATCAGCAACATTTCAATGGCACAAGAGTAAGAGTCAGCCTGGGACACCAAGGAGTACTGCAATGCAAAAAGGTGCTGCACTGAGCCGAACAGAAAGGAATACCAAGCAGCTTACCATTATTAGCATGTTTACCAGGCAGAAGGCACAGTACGAACGCAACCACCCAATAGCACGTTTGTACAATGCAAAGCTGGTTAAAATGTTAGCACTCAATCAATCAATCAAGAATTTGTAGAGCGCACTACTTACCCGTGAGGGTCTCAAGGTGCAGGGGGAAAAAAGGGGGGGCGCTACTGGTTGAACAGCCAGGTCTTGAGTAGTCTCCTGAAAGTCAGCCGGTCTTGGGTCTGTCGTAGGCTCTGAGGCAGGGTGGTTGCGAGGTCTTGGCGGTGAGGTGGGAGAAGGATCTGCCGCCGGTGGTTGTTCTTCGGAAGCGAGGGACGGTGGCAAGCGAGAGGTCGGCGGAACGGAGCTGGCGGTTGGGGATGTAGAAGAAGAGTCGTCTGTTGAGGTAGGCTGAGCCGGTCTTGTGGAGTGCCTTGTGTGCCTGGATGAGGAGCTTGAAGGAAATCCTCTTGTTGACGTGGAGCTAGTGCAGATTTCTCAGGTGGGGGTGATGTGGCTGTGGCGTGGTACGTCGAGTATCAGGCATGCAGAGGGTTTTTTAATGCGTTGCAGTCGTTTGATGAGCATGGCCAGGGCTCCCGGGTAGAGGGCATTTCCATAGTCGAGTCTGCTACTGACGAGGGCCTGGGTGACTGTTCTTCCTGTATCTGTTGGGATCCACCTGTAGATCTTGCGGAGCATGCGGAGGGTGTTGTAGCAGGAGGAGGAGACTGCGTTGACTTGCTTTGTCATGAAGAGTATTGAGTCGAGGATGACTACCAGGTTGCGTGCATGGTCAGTGGGTGTTGGGGCTGCTCCCAGTGCCGTAGGCCACCAGGAGTAGTCCCAGGCTGAAGGGTTGGAGCCGAGGATGAGGACTTCCGTCTTGTCCGTGTTCAGCTTCAGTCGGCTGATTTTCATCCAGTCGGCGATGGCCTTCATTCCTTCGTGGAGGTTGGATTTGGCGGTGAGGGGGTCCTTAGTGAGGGAGAGGATCTGTTGAGTGTCGTCAGTGTAGGAGACTATGTTGAGGTTGTGCTGTTGGGCGACTTGTGCGAGCAGGGCCATGTAGATGTTGAACAGTGTCCTGCTGAGGGATGATCCCTGGGATACATGGCAGATGATCCTGGAGGCTTTGGATCAGAATGGGGGAGGCGGACACTCTGGGTTCTGCCGGAGAGGAAGAAGATGGTCCATTCCAGGGCCTTGTCTCTGATCCCTGCGTCGTGGAGGCGTGTACGTAGTGTGCGGTGGCAGATGGTGTCGAAGGCGGTGAAGAGGTCCAGGAGGATGAGGGCCGCGGTCTCACCGTTGTCCAGCAGGATCCTGATGTCGTCGGTTGCGGTGATGAGTACAGTCTTGGTGCTGTGGTTGCTGCGGAACCCCGCCTGGGATGGGTCCAGGTTGCTATTTTCTTCGAGGTATCGGGTTAGCTGTCTGTTGACGTTCTTCTCGATGACCTTGGCTGGGAACAGAAGCAGGGAGATGGGCCGGAAGTTCTTAAGGTCTCTCAGTCCGCCTTGGGTTTTTTGAGAATCTCATACTGCTGCAAACATTTTGGATGAGTGTAACAGCAAGGTCTTTGAGTGGCTGCGACAAAGAGGGCTTAACATTGGTTTTGTTGCCACAGACAATGGCAGTAATGTAGTTTAGGCTTCAACAAGAGGAGAGGTAGGGAGAGTTAAGCAACACTGTTATTCCCCGGTTGTAATCAGTAAACAAGAAAAGAGTGTCAAATGGTTATACCAGACCATAGTCTGGACCAGCTTTTTCACCTTTTTTGTTATTTTCACTTTCACGTTCCTAGGTAAGGGTGGGCCTTAGCGCGCCCATAACGCCAGGGATTAATACACCAATAAGTCCTGAAGAATGCCTTGTAACATTACACCGTTTCATGGCTGAAACATGTCGACTGATTTGTAAGGAAACTACCACTCAATTAATTGTGGACTCTTTTCCAAACACATACATTTTCATAACCTGTCCTTAGTTATCAAAGAATAAAATTATTTCTGATACACTACACTACTGACTTTTTAAACCCTCACCATTCATTAGTTAAATTTACTTTGCACAACACGTCTGAATCTCACTATCCTGCTCCGCAGTAGATCTGGTGTTGTAGCACACCAAAGAGGCACTCGGTCTCTTTGGTGGGGCCCGATGATGAAACATGTCATCACCAGGTGGTGAGTGAGGGCTTTCCTTAACGTCCTGAGTGAGGCCGTCAACCCCTTTCTTAGCTGCTCCTGACTATGGTCTGGCATAACCATTTGACACTCTTTTCTTGTTTACTGACGAAATGTAGTTTAGGCCATGAAAGATGGTGGCTATTTCAGGGTCCTGTTTTTGGCACACTGCATTAACGTTGTTGTTCAAGACTTTCTGAAAAATGAAAGCAAAGTCAACAACTTACTGACCACCTGCAGAAGAATATGCACACATTTCAACCATTCTTTTAAGGCCCCGAAGCAGCTGAGGGTCATTCAAAGGGAGCATAAAATGCCAGTCAAAGCATTCATCCAGGAGGTGTCAACACGTTGGTACTCAACTTATTACATGCTTGATCGTCTGTTTGAGCAGTACATACCACTTAATGCTTATGTCATGACAAGAAGATTAGGGGATCCTACTGTGAAAGCCATGACCGTTGAGATGGGCCAATGGGACCTCATTAAATGCCTGACAAAGATGCTACTTCCTTTTGAGGTCTTCACACGTGAAGTCAGCAGGGAGGACTGTACTAAGGGCCAAGCTATCCCATTGTTGTACATGCTAGAGCAACAGCTGAAGGAGGTGTCTGTAACGTACGAAGGGGCACTGTGGATGACAAAGCAGAGGCATGTTATTTGGCGTACACCTTAGCCTCTCGCTTAACTGAAAATACAAGGATTGAAAATAAGATTGTGTCACATCGACATTACATTACTGCTACAATTTTTGATCCACGGTACAAATGATTTTTGAACAGTAATGCAGTAATTCCTTTTTCAGAAGTGGATGTTGCCAAGTACAAAACTTTGATAGCTAAGGAAGCCACTGATTTAGAAAACGAACAACTCTTAATAAGAGACCTGCCACCCCAATGCAGAGCAAGTACTACAGGGCATCCAGAGTCAAGTTCTACTTCAGAGCCTGAGAGCAGTGTGTTTGCCTCCCAGCACTCACCAACACTACCAATAATAACATCAACAACAGCACCAACATGATCATCAGCCACAACAAACAAAATAGTAACTGATTGGTTTCTACGGAAAGGGATGGGTAAGTCCATTGTTGATGCAAAGTCAAAAGAGGCCAAGCAAATCGGAGCACCCCTGAACAGTGAGATGATGGTCCAGGCCTATCTGGATGACACAACAGAGGTCTTCATGGAGCAAAGCCCATTGGTGCATTGGTATGGGAGAAGAAGCCAATGGCCAGTGCTCAGCAGGCTGGCGATAAAGTATCTGGCTTTCCCTGTCGCAAGTGTTTAGTCTGAGCGTGTTTTCAGTGCTGCTGATGCCATTGTAACTGTGAAAAGGACCAGTCTCTCGCCCAAAAGTGTGGAGAGGTTGACCATGATCAAAATGAATCAACACTTCATACCACCGGAGTACAAAATACGTGAATCACAGCAGGAAGAGGAGAGCGACTCCAAAGACATAAGTAGTGGGTTACATGACCTACTTCTGTCTGAACAACCAGAGTTTGAGGACGAGCTCCTTTTCCCTGACAACTAGGTTTTCAAATTGTTACTTTCTTCCTTCCTTTATTTGTGTGTGTATCTATCTTTCTGGTTCCAATCAAATCACATTCACAAATCCATCACCACCGTCTCCTACTTTTATTTACCCATTGGATTTGCACGTCTGTGCATTTAACTGTCCATGCCACTCCTCAGAGTCCTGCCTCTAGCAGTCCCTCCAAAAGAAGTGAAAGGTATGTGACTATAGCTATCTTCTGTTTTGGTTCCGGGCCAAAACTCATCACTGTCCTTAGGCTACCGCCTCTGTCTGCAGGCATCCACAACTCTTCAGTGTCAGAACTTGAGCAGGCATCCAAAACTAAACTCAACACTGTCAGAAGGCTCGACATCTGATCTGACAGCCAAAGAGAAGAGCAAGGCAGGTATCATTTCTGAATGATGCCATGCATTGCATTGGATGCTTGCTGACTCTGAGCGAATGTGCATGAAGTCGAACTATACTAGTTAATCTACAAAGTAAAAGTGACTCAAGTGACAGTCAATGTTTCCTTGTTGTTTAATAACCACATTGTACTCCTACTACTGCAGGTGCAGTCTGGACTTAATCGGAGTCACTCACTACAGACTGAGTTGGTATTGGATAACTCGTACACATACCACACAATGATGATGATGACCATACTATCTTTGCACGCAGTCAGTCAGTTGGATCGGAGATGATTGATGGAATAACTGCGTTTCATGAACTGACATTAAAGGTAAACACAACAATTCAACAAAAACCACAGCCAACCTAGGCTATATGTCCATGTAGTGGTGGAGTCGAATAGTAGTATGACTGACAGTGGCGCATTGATTTAGTCACTTGATTTGGAAAATGCTAGGTTGCTGTATATGTCTTTTGTCTGGCTATGTCAAAATTTAAGGTAAATGGAGGTTGAGTCAGGGCCCGGTGCCGTGGGCCTGTTCTGTGCTGGCTCCTGTCCTGTTGTTGTTGTAGCTTAATGCCGTGTAAATACTAGAGAGTAGACACAATGTATCCAAGCCGCCTCAGTCAGAAAGTGTTCTCGCTCAAGAGTCTTCTTGCACTACACCGTAATTGATGCTTTCTTTATATTCAATTATTTTTCAATACCCTTTTGTTTTTCAATCTACACTTACAGGCCGGCCTTTACCCAGTGCTACTATACTGGGAGCACCAACTCACACTTACCTTACCAATCACATCAGGCAGGCAGTGGCACCCGAGAATGATGTGCAGAGTGTCCATTGAAGGGAGGACCAAGATGAATGACAAGATGCAACTCCACAATTGGACCTGGATAATACAGTAACTTTAGTATCATATTTATCATTCGTCTTTTAAATAATTTGATTCCTTTTTTCTCTTCATTCATTACAACTCTGTGTTGTTGTATTGTTGTTTGTTTGCTAATTGATCCCTTCAACTATTTCTTAATTTTCTTTGCTAGCTTTAAAAGTAAGCCCAGTACAGCAGGTAATTTGGGTCTCTATGAGGGCACACAGGCAGGCCAAATTTCGTATAATACTGCTGCCCTCTATTGTCTAATTGTGTACTAGTAGTTAGTAAGTACTACTCATTAACCATCAAGTTATCTTCATCATGCATGCATTTCCTTTTTCTCCCTATACAGATTTACTAGCAGCCCGTTCCGACGATGTCCGGGTATGAATTGCTGCCGGCCAGTAGTATATTGTTTTGTAGGATTTCATTTTTATAGCATTTCTTATCTGTGACAGGCCTGTGAAATGCTACTAGGTCTTCAGGCTGTCGTAAGGAGGTGAAACGAAGTCCGTAGGTTCTCGGGATGTGAGACTACTAGGTCTCACATACCCGAGCACCTATGGACTTTGTTTCACCTCCTCACGACGGCCTGAAGTTCACAAGCGAGGGTAAGCGGATTTGCTTCCCTGCTTTATCCGTCCACGCAACTGGCGGCGGAATTCTCCACCCTTAACACGCCACCTAGACGTACCAGAAGCACTTCCTTCTCATGTCTTTCTTTGTCTACACCCGATTAGGACCGGGTTGGAATTATCACCGGTCCGACGACACCGCTCTCATCCCAAAACTCCACAGCCCTGAAGAGTCACGGGTTTACCCCAGTTTTGACGAAACACGTGTCGGCTGGTTTTCTTGTGAAACAAATACTCACACCGGAAGAATAAACACCTAATAGGTCAAAAACATTGGAGTTGGATCTTATCTTTTTATTGAATAACTATCAGCCCGTCCCGACGTTGTCCGGGTATGAATTGCTGCCGGCCAGTAGTATATTGTTTCGTAGGATTTCATTTTGATAGCATTTCTTATCTGTGACAGGCCTGTGAAACGCTCCGATTCACAGTGCACTGCTGATGCACTTAAGAGTGCGCCTTCAGTAGTGTGTGAACTCGAGTTTCCCTACTTTATTTTCCTGTAATATTATATAGCGCGAACTCGACAACATGGCATGAGCACATTTACATTACAGAAGAACACATTGATTTGTGGTAGGCACGGGGAGACAAAGCGATTTGCCTGGAATCACAGGATGTTGAGCTGATGCCGAGATTCTAACGTAGCTCCCCATCTCTAAAGTTCACAATTCTAGAACTTGTGGTGGGAGGTGTGTCTAAAAGTGTATGTCGGTGCTGGGCATCAATGAGAGAGACCTGTGCATTTTTCCAATTGGTGGTGAAAAAATATGAGTATGTTGCTGGAGATGTGGGCCGCCGTGCCACTCTGCATACTTTCATTACGAAAGTACCATGACTCCGCAATGCCATTATAACGCATGGCATTACATTTTATATGTGTTTACCACGCATACATTTACAACCAATTTCGTTGTAAATGCATGAATGGTAAAAGCATGTTTTTTAAAAATGTTTGGATAAGGCAAGTATGGGTATAGGGGTATATGTTTTGGGGTACTGAGGTATATGTTTTGGGGTGTTTGGGTATTTTAATGGTTCAGATATAGTTTTGGGTTATGGGGTACAGGGGTATTTTTAGGGTTCAGGGCTAGGTTTGGGTTTTGGGGTATAGGGGTATTTTTAGGGTTTAGGGGTAGGTTTGGGTTTTGGGGTATAGGGGTATTTTAAGGGTTCAGGGCTAGGTTTGGGTTTTGGGGTACAGGGGTAGTTTTTAGGGTTCAGGGCTAGGTTTGGGTTTTGGGATACAAGGGTATTTTAGGGTTCTGGGCCAGGTTTGGGTTTTGGGGTACAGGGGTATTTTTAGGGTTCAGGGGTAGGTTTTGGTTTTGGGGTACAGGGGTATTTTAAGGGTTATGGGCTAGGTTTGGGTTTTGGAGTACAGGGGTATTTTAGGGTTCAGGGGTAGGTTTGGGTTTTGGCGTACAGGGGTACTTTTAGGGTTCAGGGGTATGTTTGGGTTTTGAGGTACAGGGGTATTCATAGGGTTCAGGGCTAGGTTTTGGTTTTGGGGTACAGGGGTATTTTTAGGGTTTAGGGATAGGTTTGGGTTTTGGGGTACAGGGTAGATTTATAGGGTTAAGATGGGTTAGTGTTTAAGGGTGTTGGGGTATTTTATAGAGTAAGGGTGGGTTATGTTTATGGGGTGCAGGGGTATTTAAAATAGGGGTGGGCGGAATTGCAGCAAACTTGGTACAATAAATCCGCAATATTTCGTTCCGTCAGATTTCCAATTATTAAAACAGAAACCTCATATATTCAAGGTAAAATAACTAGTATTTCTACATGCTAAAATGCATATAGTCATTTCACAAAAGTGCAATTAGCTTCCAGCAAGCAGTGAGAGAGGTGATGATTTTGAGATCAAGCCCCTGCAAACCATTATGGGACGAGATTAGCAGTGGGAAGTGAATATTATAGTATCCAAATAATTCTACAAAGAGCTGCAGTTCACCTCATCGTCCCCAGTTGTTCCTGATGAGGAAAATGCAATAGCATTTAAAATATTATTCATCAAGCTGCAGTTCACCTCATGGTCCCTAGATGTCCCTGATGAGGCAAATGCAATAGCATTTAAAATATTACACATCAAGCTGCAGTTCACCTCATGGTCCCTAGATGTCCCTGATGAGGCAAATGCAATAGCATTTAAAATATTACACATCAAGCTGCAGTTCACCTCATGTCCCTAGATGTCCCTGATGATGCAAATGCAATAGCATTTAAAATATTATATATCAAGCTGCAGTTCACCTCATGGTCCCTAGATGTCCCTGATGAGGCAAATTCAATAGCATTTAAAATATTACACATCAAGCTGCAGTTCACCTCGCCGTCCCTAGATGTCCCTGATGAGGCAAATGCAATAGCATTTAAAATATTATACATCAAGCTGCAGTTCACCTCGTCGTCCCAAGATGTCCCTGATGAGTAAAATTCAAAAACATTGAAACCCTTTCATGAATGCTAAAAATTATGCTAAGCTTATCCCATAATGCTTTGCAGGGACTTTTAGTTGTATTTTTGCCCATAACTGTGCTTGGGATGGTTCTAAGAGAATGGGACCTCCACTGAATTACTATTTAACACGTTGAATGCTAAAGGTAATCCTCCAGGATGCTGACTATTCTTGATTCCCATTGTTCATGACAAGCTCAGCTCGTCATGAGTGTATGGAGGTGTACATCATGACGAGCTGAGCTCGTCATGAGCGTCCAAGGGGTTAAAGGGAGCAGGAATGTATAGAACCTGGGAAGAGAAAACAACACTCGTGACGGAATGCCCCCAGCGATTGTCACGCCCCCAGCACATACCCACAGCACAATGCAGACACGCCCACAAGGGACTACTTTGCTGGCACGGTTCTTTTACATTTTAAATGTATATGGTGGGCGTCTGCATAGCCCATGTCCTTCTGCTGCAACTGCCCTTTCCAACGCTGTATTTGGTGTTGTGATTGGTGCTGTGGTTCCCGAGATTACCTGGCCAAAAGGTGGAAGTTCTCTCTTTATAATAGTAGTATAGATACCAAGACTCAATTTATAAACTGATTCAGGTTGTGTGCGCTTGACTTTGCTTTCACCGCTGAGACATTGTCCATTCGAAGGAGAATACAACAATTGCTCTTCAGCGGTGAGACAGACCTGATGGGAAAGGACCCTGCCAACAACTCTAGACAGTTTATGTGTAGTGTGAGTTCGTCCGCTGACCACCGTCCTCCTGTGGTAAAGTCTCCACAGCGAGCGCCCCAGCCCCATTGACTGGCGTCTGATTCGACAACCACATCTGGGGCTGCGCCGAAGATGGCTCGGCCATTCCAGGCTGACATGTGCTCCAGCCACCACTGAAGTTCCTCTCAGGCCTCGGGGGAAAGAGGAATTAGGTGATCGTAATGAAATTTCCTCTGTAAGTAAAAGATTTTCAGTCTCTGAAGGGCCCTGTAATGTAAGGGGCACGGGAAAATGGCTTGGATTGACGATGCCAGAAGGCCCACAATCCTCGCCAGCACCCGCAAGGAAATCTTCTCCTTGGTCAAAGTGGATTTTATTTCCCTCTTGATGGACCTGATCTTGTGAAGAGGAAGGAGTAGTTGAGCTGAAACAGAGTCTATCAGAAAACCTAGGAATTCCATCTGCTGGTTCGGTATCATCACCGATTTCTTGGTATTGATAACGAACCCCAGATTCTGCAGCAGGGACGTTGTCCACTCCAAGTGGGTGAGAAGAAGGGACCGATCTTGGGCTAGAATGAGAATGTCGTCTAGGTAAACAATGAGACGCACTCCCATCTCTTGGAGGCGAGAGATCACAGGTTTGAGAAGCTTGGTGAATACCCAAGGGGCTGAGGACAGACCAAAGAGAAGCACCCTGTAACGGTACCACTGCCCTTTCCAAGGGAACTGTAAGTACTTTGGTGAGAGGGGCAGATGGGGACTGTCAGATAGGCATCCTTTAAATCTAAATGAACCATCCAGTCGTTCTCCAACAGTAGATCTCGTAAAAGATTGGATACCCTCCATCTTGAAGTGGCGATAAGTGATATAGGGATTGAAGTCTCTTAAATTTAAAACTAGGCGCTGGCCGCCTCCTTTCTTCTGTACTAGGAAGACGTTGCTGCAGAAGCCTTCTGGAATGAAGTGTCCTACAGCAATAGCCCTTTTAGCTAACAAGTCTTCCAGCTCTGAGTCGATAAAACTCTGTTCTAGACGGGAAAAAAGGAGAGGCTGAGGGGGGAAGGCCTGAAGGGGACATTCTAATATCTCTGTCTGGTAGCCCTGGACGGTCTGGAGGACCCAAGCATCTGAAGTGAGACTCGTCCAATTCATCACAAAGTGACGCAATCTGCCCCCTAAAGGAGCCAAGGGGCACACAGGACTTCCCAGAGGACTGATTGTCGAAATTCTTGTAACCTTTGTTGACACCTCGATTATAGCGGCCTCTGAAGCCGCGGGATCTTGACGGGTAGAAACCGGCCTGGTCCGGCTCTTGTGTGTATCCTCTGCCACATCTAGGTGCTTATCCCCTTTGAGGACTGGTATTCGAATAGCGGCCGGTCGAGCGTCCTCTGCCACATCCGACCCTATTAGAGACCTGGTGCAACACCCTCTTCAAGGAGGCTAGAGATTTATCGAGGGACGCGAATGTATTAACAAATTTCGCAATATATTTCACAAAATTGTTTCCAAACAACTGTCCTTCCGCCAAAGGACCCGGCTCTGAAGAAGCCAACTCTACCAACTAAGGGTCAATCCGGAGCAAGACTGACTTTCAGAAGCTAAAGCGCAGTTGGCGTTCCCCAGCATGCAGATGGCACGTTGCGCCCAACCCGCCAGGACCTCAGGATGAATGGCATCCCCTGTCTCTTGAGCTTGGAGGGCCAGTTCCAGGATCTTGGCCAACGGCCCTGAAAGGTCAAGGACCTTATCTTGGCATGCTCTGAGCGCGCGATCAATCCCTTTCTTGGGATCTTTTTTATATTTCTTGAGGAAAGTAGTCATGGAAGTGTCAATGTCGGGGGTGACGGCCACCTTGTGGGCCAAATCGGGACGGGGACACTCGGACTTAAGGCGTGCTCTCACCTCTTTGTCAAAACCTTTACAGAGGTGAGTTTCCAGGTATTCTGCCACAGCAGGGGGAGGGACCCAATCAGAGGACCTAGGGCGTACAATGTCCGAAGAGTCAAAGGAGAAGGGCGAAGGGTTGACAGGAGGAGAGGCATGCTTACTTTTCTTAGTGCGCTTGCGAGAAGCAGCATCCGAGGAATCCTTATCAGTATCAGTATCAGTGTCAGTAGTGGTATCATTAGGGGGGGGGAGGGGAGGGGACGGGACGGTAAGGCCTTGTCACCAGCAGAAGACTCTTTGGGTTTATATAACTTATCATAGGACTGGGCGTGGGGCCAGTCTGGGTCAATAGCCACCTTTTTAGGGGGGGGGGGGGCGGGAATGGTCTTGGCTAGGAAGAGGAAGAGTCTTACCAGGGACTAACAGCTCCAATTTCTTGGCTAATGGAAGCAGGGCCGAGGAAAGGGCTTTATCAAGTTTAGCGTCCAGCTTTTTGTCAATAATATCCTCCATGGACTCCTCTTCGTAATACTCATCATTGCCTTGGTAGTCACACGCAGTACCCTCCTCCTCGCAGTTTTCCGTATCTGCCATATTCACAAGGAATCGTCAAATTCCACTCTAAGTCCCCAGAGGGAAGCACAATTGCCAGCCCAGGCGAGGGCGTCGATCAGGGGAAGTGCCAGGCACAGGAGCCGGAAATACCAAGAAGAAAGTCAAAATTTGGGCGAATAAAGTCCAATTCTAGGACTAATGGAGGGGAATAACCCTTATCTAGCCCAGAGAAGGGTTGTCAAGAATTGTCCCGCTTCCTCACTCACTGGGAAGCAAGGGGTTAATGTTCAAGAGCTCCGATGCAACTTGCGGTGGAAAACGCTGCTTTTCAGTGTCAAAACTAGCCCCTTGGCTCCTGGCCAAACGGCATGATTCCCCACTTCAGCCGGGGGCAGAGCGTCGTGCAGGCATTAATGGAGGGCTGCGCGCGCACACTGACGCGCGCGAGTCCTCGAAGACGCAAGCAGGGCCTGAACAGGCTCCGACGTGCGCCTCCTTCCCCGAGGGGGGGGCCAAGTCCCTCATACTCGCGGACCGCGAGTCAGGCGGCCGCGGTTCCAAGCAGCGAAAACAGGGAGAAAACGGGGGCCTACGGGTGCAACACGCGCTCCGAGAACTAGCTACGAAGACACGGAGCGGGCCAGAGAAGCCCAGTTCCGAAGTCGGGAGGGGAACAGAAGCCTATAGTGGCGTAGAGCAAGGAATCGCAATAGCGGCATCAGCATAGGATACAAGGTGAAAAACAGTGCCAAACATACACAAAATCAGTAACTATAACCAAGTAATCACGCCAGAGGCGATATTTACAACATGAGGTCTGCCCTGCAGCAGTACAAGCGCACTAATCTGGGCTGCGGAGCCCAGATTAGTGTCTCTATACTTTATATGCTTGTTACTACTGTGATTGGTTGTAATATTGGAGGCGTGGTTCAAAGCCTCATGGGAAATGTTGTTTTTTGCCATTGTAGTTTTACTTTCAATGGCTGCTGTTTGTGCAGTAAAGAAATGAGAAAGCATAATCAGAAGCCTCCGGTCCTGCCATAGAATTGTTTCCTCGCAAAGTAATTATTTCCTCCAATCGTAATGACGGAAACACAATGATGATTTTCCGATTTCGATGAGTTTCCGTGTGTGAGTTACCATGGAATTGTACACAAAATGGCTGCACGTATTTCCAATGTGCGTGATGACGTCAGAGATGACGAGGATAAACGTCTCGTGAGACCGAGGACATCTCGAGTAGATCACCACAGATTGCCAAAACACCTCAAAATGTGTTAAATCTGAAGGCAAAGTCGGAGATGAACCGGAACAGCAGGAAATGTCAGCAGACACAGCGCTGGAAATCTGTTGCTCGCAGACAAATATTCCACCAGCCGCAGTGCGTCCATTGGGGCGCAGGGGCGTAGCCCCACTAAGCCTGGATACACAGTGGCATTGGCACTGCAGCTGAGCTAAGCTATGTTAACATAACACTGTAATTGATCTTCACAAATAGCGCAGCGCGGGAGTGACACGGGGCGGGACAGGCGATCAGATGATCATGTCGATGCCTGGTAACGCAGGGGGTGGGGGGTGGTCGGGCCGGCGGGGCTGTTGGTCTGCTGTGCGCATGAGAATTACCGGGCAGAAACTTACCCGCGCATGCGCCAATGAGCGACAAACACTTTAGGCATAGACAAGGTGCCGGGGGAGCGGCTTCAGCCGGGCCGGGTTCAGAAAGGCTGCCCAGGGCGAGTACACAGTGTGCCCCCTTAGCCAATCCTGGTGCTGCATGCAGCGCTAGGATTGGCTGGTCCACCGCGCATCCAATAATGGATGTTGCGCGGTGGACCAGCCAATCCTGGAGCTGCATGCAGCACCAGGATTGGCTAGGGGGGCACGGCGTGGGTGGGGGCAGAGTGGGGAGACCCTGGGCAGGAGGAGAAGCAGACCGTGGTGCACGTTTGCTGGAGGAGTCACAAATGATTGTTGTACCAGGATGCCAGGAGTCTGAGGAGAAGGGTGGGGTGCTTGCCCATAAAACTACATTACCGTGGCAAGCCTCAGTCACAGGTAAGTGACAGTGATAGATTTTTTAGGGGCAGCGCGATCAGCTGCCTGCGAGTTGGTGTCTGGGCTCAGTAATTTCTTGCAAGTTTGCCTGGTAATTCAGTGGTAGTATTAAGCCGGAGCCGCAGGAGGTTCTTGTGCCATGCTCCTTCCTCTGCAGCATCCCCGCTGTGCTGCTCTCCCTTGGCCCACTCATTTCCCCGTGGTCATGCCTTGCTCATACAATGGGGTCGCAGGAACAGTGTTTCTTCATGGATTCTTGTCATCTCTCAGCTGTGGTCTCGCGGCAGTCACTCCTGTCCTTAAAGAGGTGAGGCCGCGATCAAAGCAAGCTGCAGGTGATACAGCGTCTGCCATATGCTGGCTAGTGCCAAGGAGAGTCTGCTTTGCAAAGCGCCAACTGCAGGGAGACACAGCCCGGGGGCGCCACGAGGCATGAAGTGCATGGAGTGCAGGAGCAGGGAGGGCTGGCCTAGAGCCCCCCCTCCTGTGAGATCCAACCGCAGGGGGGGCTCAGGGCCGCACACAGGACCATCTCTGAGCACGAGCGCCAAACACTGGCTGAAGGTGAAGAGAAACAGAAAACACAGACACAGCCACTGTGTGCATTCCAACACTTTTGTGCAATTAACTCCCTGCACCTGCCCAGAAGTGTGAGAGTTGGGTACAGGCACCTGCTTTGAACACTAACTAACCAGTCTGATACGTTAACATGTTAACCACCAGCTTCTGTCAAACCGTCTAGGTGTGCTCTAAATTACCCGTTTCAATGTTAACTTTAACTGTGTTTTGTTTTCCGCGGGAGTCATTGCAACCTTGAGGCGGCCCGTTACTGATTGCTCGCTAGCCTCGCTGAGTAAATGAGTTCCTAATGATATCTCTCTGCTCAATAACATTCTCTTTTAAACTAATAGCGTGGTCATTATGATCATCTTCAGCGGCCTGCTGTCGTGTTTCAAGCAGGAATGTGCCAGGCAGACATGTGTTGATGTTTCCTAGCTTGCGGGGCATGGCATGCATTGGCAACAGGAATTTTGAATTTGCATGAGGGTATCTTATCGGTGGGTGGGGAGGCGGGCCGGTTGCTGTGAATGTGCCGGGATCGTACTTTCATCGTTGCCTGTTGGTGTGCTGCTTTGTTTACAGAGGTGGAGGTATGTTTATGTGTGCTATTAAATATGTGGAATGATGTATACATTTAGGGTGTGTCACAAAATGAAACTATCTTTTTTTTCCACGCTGCGAAATACCAGTGTATCTTATTTTATTATTCATTGCTGCACGGGGGTCTTGATAGGTCCGGAAAGCTTCAAGTATGGTTCTTTTAGAGGTGCCTAGCGCAAAAGGTTATTTCTCCTGCGAAATGGTACATTTTCTTTGTATGCCATGCTTTGATAAACACGAACTAAATGTTAAGTGCATTTGATATTAATTTACAGAACAGACCATAACAATAAAGGCACTGGACATTTCCTAAAAGCCTGAAAACAAAATCCCAGCTTGAATCTATTTGGCAGTGAACATTTTCATTTGATACAGGAACATTTGTGTGGTAAAACACGTTTTGTTAATAAGAATTTAGATTTATTTGCAATAACATTAGCCACAATAATCTTGTTTGTTATTAATGGGTATGCAAAGTGTGTTCCCCGTTCCCTCTATATTATTTCAGCAAACCTATCTGCGCATAAAATAGACTTGCTGATAAAGGTGCTCGTTCTTTCCTATTGAGTGTTTTCATTCTTTCCCCTGTGGGAAATGTGGTGCAGCTGTGCTTCATGTTAGGAGGGTTCCAAGCGAACTTATAAAGTGTGCAATTTATCCGGTAAATCTTCGTGGCATGCACATTAACTTATCTATAATCAAAGCCTTTGTGCACGGACAGGTCAAGCAGTACTTCTATCGTGCCTCGTTTTTTCCTTCAAAAGAATGCTGGTATCGCAGCATTACTGAGCATCATGTGTGGGGGCAAATGTTTAGAAAATATATGCCCTTTGTATTTTGCATCTGCTGTAAAAACATATTTATTGAGTTTTTTTATAGTGATGCACACTGATGTGTATTGACCCCGGAGCGCTTTGGGAAGTGGGAAAGAAAAGCTGGAGGACAACAATGAAAGTTTGATGTTCAGCCTTTTCCTTTGAGATTAGTTATGGGTTTGCAAAGTTCACTGTTTGAGGCAAGAAGACATTTCTGACTTGCAATTTGCCTTTTGTGCATTGTGACCTGTGCAGTTTGTGTGTGAGCAGGGTGCCACTGCAGCTGATGTGGCAATAAGGTATTGTGGAAGTTCAGCGCAGCTGTCAGTAGTTGCAGTGCAGGTAGAGGCGCTGGTGCAGATGCATGCTTAGGTGCGTGCTGCACAACTGCAGGTGTGTGCTCCTGTGGAGGCATTCATGTATGCACTATAGCAAGTGAAACCAGGGGAAATGTTCTACGTGTAAATACTGTGCTCAGCTGTCCTGTGTGACCACTTTTTGTCTTTTAAAAGTGTCTCCCGAGGGCAGAGACCGATCCTTCAATGCCAGCCTCCGCTCTCTCCAGCTTCTCCAGTTTGTTGGACAAGGGCCAGTGCACAGCCAGGCTCAAATCACCCCTAGCTTACCTTGTCATTGCCAATGCTGTGCAACTTCTTCTACTCATAGAGCTGAGATTTTCATGAAAGTCTTATAGTCTGAAATCAGCACCTGAGCGTAATAGGACGGAATGTATGAAGCTCTGTGGTTATACTGAATAAGCAGCTACCTATGTTATGCCATCTATTAATGTAATAACTGCACTTTCACAATTGCTTTATTAACCTTCTCACTTTCTCAAATTTGCTTGAAAATGCACGATTTTTCTTCAAATTTTTTTGGGGGGGTTAATTCCCCCAAACCCCCCTTTTGGGGTTCGGGCCCGCTTGCTGCGCTCGCTCGCTACGGTGCAGTATGCAAATCAGTTTACGCCCCACCACTTAGAAATGTCACCCACCGCCCCTGTATTCCACACATACCAGTGGAATGGCAGATGAAGTCAAATCGAGAAAAAAATAATAATAATCCACAAAAGGGTTAAAACATGTGGAAAATACTCCCGCTCATCTCCAGTGTGAGAAAAAGTACACCGGAGTGAACACAGGTCAAGAAAAAGTTTGAGATGACTCCGTTTATTCAGGTAGGTGTGTCAAGCATGAGAAGTCAGTTACAGAATGATCACATATCGTTATTTCTTGACCCAACAGTGCTAGAGATTTTCAATAATAACATTCCTTCCTCATTCTCGCCCACGAGGCAATACCTCTTTGAATGGTAAAATGAGCGTGATAACTGTCACACTCATATCCTCGAGAACAGAACGAGCATAAAGCAGCCTGCGTGCACACAACAGAGACTCTGACAGGAGACCCACTTGTTGGGGTTTTTCACGGGCGATCAAAGCCTGTTTCAGTTTTTTTGCATGGGAGCATATCGCTCTGGAGAGTATACTGAAGTCCAGAGTCTTTAGAAAGTTGCAAAGTCCATATAATATGGGGGTAGATTCAGTGCAAATGGCATTAAATTTGAGTGGGTAAACAATCCATATCCCGCAGCATAATTCCCAAGAAATACTTGGTGTAAAAACCTGGTACAGACATGGAATCCACATTAGTCCGGGATACAGCAGAGCATAATACTTTAGAAAAGAGAAACACTTCGATATTAGGCATACTCTTCCCCCCATTATTCCAAATGGTGCACATCTTTTCCCTGCTCAACTTATCTTATCCATTTTCAAACCACAAATAAAAAAGAGAAGATTAATTTGGAGCATTTCTGCAATGTGCGAGCCTGTGGAGGGAAAACCATAGACAGGTATAGCAGGATAGTAAGAAGAACAGCTTTTCTTACCAAGATCTTACCCTCGATGGTGAGTTTGCGCAATTTCCAGAAGGTGATCTTTTTTCTCATTTTTTCCTGCACTTCTTTCCAGTTTTTCTCTATCAGCAGCGAAGTGCACCCCTAGTATTTTTGTGGGTCCTGTGGTAACTGCAACTGGGAGATTAGTTAGCCGGTCCCAGGGACCCATAGTGAGACACTCACATTTGTCCACATTTAAGCGGAGACCTGATGCTTCTTGGAAGAGTGAAGCCTGCAGTAGAGCTCTGCGCACAGATTGTGCATCCGTGCATAAGATTGTGACATCGTCCATGTATGCAACTGTTTTGGCAGGAGAACCACCCCCCCTTGGTACAAACACACCTTTGTTGATTTTGTCACTTCATAGTTTGCACAGGAAAGGTTCTAAAGCACAGCCAAAGAGCGCTGGGGACAAGGGATATCCTTGTTGCACCCCAGCACGTATGGGAAACTCTTGTGTGTGGAAACCATTGATGCTCACTCTGCTGTGTCATACAGTTGGACATTGTCCAGACCTTGAACCTATCCCCTAACCTGCCTACACATCTGCGTAACTTACCCCAGACTATGGAGACCTAGCGATTTGGCTGATTCCCGGTGGAGCTACCATATAGCTAAAGAGAAGGTGGGTTGTGGACTCCCCCTCCCTGCTGACACCTACCTAGCCGGTCCTTGGGCACATTTTCCACTCGTCTCTACGTCCTGTCTTCTTCCTAACTCTTTACCCTATCCCCCTACCCTTCCTGCTTCATTCACCTTGTCCCCTATGTTCTTTAAATTGTTTTCTTGATACTTATGTAACTTTTAACTGATGTAATTTGCAACATTATTGTCCCTCATGTAAAGCGCTCGGATTCCATTGAGTCTAGCCAGCGCTATATAATAACTCATTCATTAAATTTGTTCTCATTTAATACTCTTTCTCCCTTTGTCTACCTCCCTAGCTCCTATCAACTCTCCCCTTAATCTCTCACCTTGCCTGCTAGTCTGCCTAGCCCCCTGCCCTTTGACTAAGCACTCCTTCTCCCCTTGTTGGGGAAAGATCCAATATTTATACTCTGGAGTCTCAGCGTACCCGCTGAGTGAGTCCACTGCGCCAAGGGAGCCACTCACAGCTGAGGTAAGGTATGGCACCCCTTGCCAAAGCTATCCCTCTCCCCTTTATGGGGAAGGATCCAGTATGTAGGCCTTGGAGTCTCAGAGACCCCTCTGAGAGAGTCCACTGCGTAAAGGGAGCCTCCCGCAACAGAGATAGGGAGGAGATACCACTTCCCCTTGGATCACAGCTTACTGGACTTTTGACGTTGCTTTGACTCGTCTAGCGGTTTGTGTCCCCGTCGCCCTTCCCCTCCTCTTCCATGCAATGTCCTTCACCCTCCCCTCCTTTTTCCAGCCTTCATTACCTGTCTACTGCCCCAGCTCATTCCCCCTCTCCTGAATCTTTCCTCTTGTCTGCTTTTCCCCTTACGTATTTGTGCTTATTGTTTACCCTGACCTTACAAGTAACTATCAGGTAGATTCATCAAGCCGAAATCGGCTTGCAAAGGGCCAGATTCTGAGAATCTGGACCTTTGCGAGTGCTATTTTTGCATTTAGGATTCATCATCCCAAATGCAAAAATCGCAATTCAAGAAATCGCTAAATTGCGATTAATTGTATTTAAGGAATCTCAATTTGAGATTCCTTAAATGCAATTCATGAACCATTTAAAAATTGCGAATTCGCAATCTGGGGCCGCTATTTACCGCGAAGTCTAACTACACGGTAAATAGCAAAAACTTTAAAAAAATGCACTAAAGTGCATTTTTCAAAGTATCATGTTGCGCACACACATGCCCTGAGGGCATGTGTGTGAGCAACATATGTGCACACATCAAATTCAGGGGTGCAACAGGGTGTCCTTTGGACACCCCTGCACCCTTGAAATCGCAATCTCAATTTGCGAATCGCTACTTGCGATTAGCAAATTGAGATGGTCTTCCCATTCATTCCTATGGGCCTCTAGGCCCAAAAGAATGAATGGGGAGATATTCCTTAATTGCGACTCGCAATTTGTGAGTCGCAACTAAGGAATTATTAGAAATCCCTATTTTTAAAGTGATTTCTTGATAAATAGCATTTTGCTATTCCTTAATGGCGAATCGGTATTTTTCGCTATTAAGGAATCGCAAAATGCGTTCTTGATGAATCTGAGGGTATGTTGCCATGCTCTAATAACTGTGTAACCTTTGTAACGATGTAACCTGTAACTATGATCTGATGCTCATGGGGAGTGCAGGTGGAGAGTGCAGGTGGGTAGCCACAACCACAGACTGGGTTCTGCCTTCACCACTCGTACTGAGCCGTGGGGTGTCTTCCTCTACGCTCTCCAAAAAACCTTCACTCCTAGTAACACAGTCTGGCAGTTCTTTATATACTAAAGAGCATATAGCACTTTCTCAAAAGTGACACTCAAAATTTAGTAGACAGTGAGAGAGGTGATGATTTTGGGATCCTCCCTATCCTAGGGAGAGAACCAAACAGATGCCTTGAAAACAAAAAGCATATCTTATTGAACTATTTGGTGGTGGTCCCATCCTCTTAGGACCACCCCCCAAGCACAGTTATTGGTGAAAAAACAATCCCAACCAAAGGCCCTGGGACAAGATTAGCAGTGGGCAGTAAATATTATAGTATCCAATATCTAAATAATTCTACAAAGAGCTGCAGTTCAACTAGTCAATACTAGAAGTCCCTCACGAGTCAAATGCAAATGCATTGAAATTATTCTTACATCAAGCTGCAGTTCCACTAGTCGTTACTAGATGTCCCTCACGAGTCAAATGCAAACGCTTCATGAAAAGGTCTTTCAATGCTTTTGTATTTGACTCGTGAGGGACATCTAGTAATGACTAGTAGAACTGCAGCTCTTTGTAGAATTATTTTGATATTGGATACTATAATATTCACTGCCAATCTCATCCCATAATGCTTTGCAGGGCCTTTGGCTGGGATTGTTTTTTTGCCAATAACTGTGCTTGGGGTGGTCCTAAGAGGATGGGACCACCACTGAAGTTCAACAAGATGTGATTTTTGTGTATGCTCTTTGTGTTAAAGGCATCTGCTTGGTCCTCCCCCTAGGTTAGGGCAGACCCCAAAATCATCACCTATTTCATTGCCTAATGTGTTCTTTCAAAAAAGCTTATTTTAGTAATTTAAATGTAAGTGCTCTGATACCTCCGCGCTATATAAAACCTTTAAAATAAATAAATAAAATAGGATGCTTAGGATATTTTGCGGTACATTCAAGCGTTGAAGTGCAGCAAAAAGGTATGGGTGAGCCGCCCGGTCAAAGGCTTTCTGGAAATCCAGACTTAAAACCCCAAGTGATAGAGATCTTTCTTGAGCACACCACAGAACATCCCTAATGGTAACCAAACTGAAAACGATGGTGCGTCCTTGAACTGCACATGTCTGGTCAAGGTGCATACATGAATGAAGAACTTTCCTGAACCTACGCGCCAGGACTTTAGATACCAATTTGTAATCCACATTTAGTAGTGAAATTGGTCTCCAGTTTTGGAGTGATGTTTCATCACCTTTTTTTATAAAGGAGGGTGATAATAACCCCTGCGGAAAAATCATGGGTAAAACAATTATTTTGAAAATCCTCTTCCAGGACCTGCAAGTAGTCAGAGCAAAACAGTCCCCAGAACTTCCTGAAAAACTCCCAAGTTAGAGCATCCAAACCTGGTCTTGAGCCTTTGGGGAGGATCTCAGTGCTTCCAGAAATTCCTCACCTCCAAAAGGTTGCCCAAGCAAGTTACTTTGATCTCATGTTAACCCTCCTGTGAGTAAAGAACAGTACTCTACTAAATCTGAAGCTGAAGGTGTTTTGTCAGGAGCATCATACAAGGACTGATAGAAGTCAAACGCGATGGTCTGACACACATCTACCCCCTGTAATAGATCCCCTTTCGCATTTTGCAATTTAGTTAGCAGCTTGTGTGATGCATGAGCTTTTTTAAAGAAAAAAGAAGTACACTTTTCATCCTCTTGGAAATGCTTGACCCTTGAGTGGAAGATAGCATTTTTGTTCCGTCTGTTTAACCACTTCTGCATGTCTAGTTTCGTAGAGCGTACCTTGTCTTTCACATTAACCCCTAGCTGCTCCCCTTTGGTGGAGGAGTATAAGTCTCCTGTATAAATGCTGGTCCTGAAATTCCCTTTTGGTCGGAGCTTCCCTTGCTCTTAGAAGAACAGCCTTGTTTTCGTGTTAACCCATTTCCACCATTGGTACACATTGGGGAAGTGAGCCTTCCTTTAGGCCCATTTCTGGTAGCTCGTCACATATTTGTCACAAACCAGCTGGTCAGTAAGGAGGTCATTATTCATTTTCCATGATTCAGGACCCCTTTAAGGTCGATCAGGAACTGACAAAGAGACTGTGATTATATGGTGATCTGAAAAGGGTACTGGCGTAACAGCTGTTATTGGCGCAGAGAGTTTTAGAAGCTACACATAATCAATGCATGATCGCATGAGGCCAATATCCGCCTCCCAAGTGTAGCCCTCACCTGGCCGATGATGCTTCAGGAAAGTATCATATAGGTGTAAATCCTGTATGAGAGTTAATAACAGTACTTCATTTTGTTGGGACCCTTGCCTGTCCCTGCTGTGTGTGATGCAATTGAAATCCCCGGCTAGTAAGAGAGGTTTAGCACCTGTTAATAAAGGTTTGATTAGATTCAACAAGCCCTCAATAAAGAGACAGGTCACATGAAGAGAGGACACTACACCCTCTCTTTCCGTTTTGGAGGCTGGTGCATAGACAACACAAATAAGTAATGGTATACCACCCATAAGTACTGAAATCAAAAGAGCCCTTCCTAGGTATAAAACTTTCTCCTCCATGATCTGCCAATGTTTGTTTTTAAGGAGGATGACCACCCCATTGTTCCTATTAGCTCATTCTGACCAAACTGATGGCCATATGCCCATTGTTGTTGGAATGAGGTGTATCTCATCTGATGGGGGAGATAACACTACTGAAGACATATAACATCAGCTTGTGTATTTGCTAAATAATCTAATACAATTGCTCTGCTGACAGCAGTACCTATGCCCCTCACGTTACAAGAGGCTACTGTTACTGCCATAATGAAAACCATAAGAGAACCGGCCATATTTACATCTTGGAAGAGGTAGTTGCCCTCATTGACTCTCCATCTTCAGTGATGCCCATCCGCTCGCAACTGGTGATTATGGAGGTTGAGAACAGGGCCTCCAAATCTGGTGTGCTTTCTATATCTATTACAGGGCCATCACCGACTTCCAAGACCTGTAGAGTCAAGTAAAGTAGAAGGCCGTACCTGACCCCTGGGGGAAAGTGGTCCAAGGAAAAAGGACGTCACTTGGAGCGGGTAACAGCAGGTGAGTCCATTGGGCTTTTAGTACATCTCGCTTTGCGCTTGTTGGAAATGTACGTAGTCCACCCGCTGTGCTCCATATCCTTCCCCCTCTCTGTGGCCACAGTCGAGGAATGCAAAGAAAGAGAAGTGTCCTGTGCAGCCTGCCTCGGACCCTTTACTGCCTGCTCTATGGTGATGTTTTTTAACAAGTACTTGCGCTGTGGGGGGATCACTGAGACACCAGAGTCAGGGACCTCAGTGATGGAACTCTCGTCATCTGCGAGGGTAGGTGCAGCGCCAGGCACAGCAGGGGAAGTAGCGCCCTGTGATTTAAGATTCTTGCGCTGCGCTTTTCTTTCTAAAGCCGCAGTTTTAATCCTCTTTGTTTCTATGCGCTCCACCTCATCCCCTGCCAGCTGGGACAGCAGAGGAACAGGGCTAGGAGGATCTTCAGTGTCTGGGGCACTGCTTCCTCTGGCTCCCCCTCCTGCTCTGCTTGTGTGCTTCACCTTCTAATCTCTATACAATCAAAGCAACCCAGTATGTCAGAGTCAGTAATGTCTGGTTGTTCCTGCCGGGTCTGTAGGTCTGGTGAAGCTACTGGATGGACAGTATGAGCGGCTGGAGCGTGTTGCGTGGAATGGGTGTTAACTGTTGAGGCATAGGAGAATTTACCCCTGGGACACATTTTAAAGAGGTGCTCCTCACTACCAGAGAGATTGCTTTTCTTTGGAGCAACACAGCCTTGGGCCTTATGATCTGCCCCCGCAGTTCCTGCAAATGAGCCCTGAACATTGGTCCCGATTCACAGAACTAACTTAAGACAAAATCCTAAACTTACTACTTTTGGTATTCACAGAAGTTAGGATTTTGGATTTTGTCTTAACCACATCCGCGCTAGTTGAATTCTCCTTCTATGCGGTGATTTAAAAAAACCCATGTTACATGACGAGCTGGGCTCGTCATCAGTGTGCGAGGAGGCTACACCATGACGAGCCCAGCTCGTCATGAGCCTGGAAGGGGTTAAGACAGACTAAAGACAGACTTAAGACAGACTTAAGTTAGGATTTTGTCTTACGTCTGTCTTAAGTCTGTCTTAAGACAAAATCTTAACTTCTGTGAATACCAAAAGTAGTAAGTTTAGGAATTTGTCTTAAGTTAGTTCTGTGAATCTGGCCCATTGTTCCTTGGAGTGACCAAATTGCAGGCAGAGTCTGCAGAAAAGGGGTTGTCCTGAGTAAACCAAAAACCGCTTATTGGCTCCCAGGGTGAATGTCTGTGGTGGATGTGTCGACTCACGTACTCCTTCAGGGTCCTCCTTGAATGTTACCACATTCCAAATCCCACACAGGTTTATAATCTTTTGCCTCCCTCTGACGGTGGCACAATACCGACTCAAAAACACCTCAATTCGCCAGGGATCCGTGCACGGGTTGTACATATGTACCACTAGCACAGTCTCCTTAGGCGCAAACATAGGGGTTACAGAGAGCCCATAGAAAGCATTACTGTGCTGTTTCCCTGTTGCATTGTGGAGAAACCCTTGACAGATAGACTCACTAGAAAAGGTAACATCAAACGCACCCCTGTTGGAGAAGTCCTGCACACATTCAATTGCCCTCTCAGATATATTACACTCCTTCTTTAACACTTCTTCAATGAGAAACAATGCATTCTTCTCCTTCCTTTGAGCAACATCAATTTCCACACGCACCGTATTTGGCACGTAATCTGATGCGCGTATATTCGCAGCCATGTGTGCATATGAGGCTGTGCTAATCGCCTCGATGGGGCGTGGGGAGTAAGCCCCCCTGCATGTACCTCAGCTTAATTTCTATCAGAACCCACCAAGCTCCTGTGCGATTGAGGGAGCAGGCGTGCCGGCTTTTACGCGCTGTGTATTAGCAGAAACAGAAATGTTCAGGTAGGGTGACCAACTGTCCGTAAATTTCACGGACAGTCCGTAATTTCGGCCGTCTGTCCGTTGTCCGTGAAGGAATCTCTAATGGACGCCATTTGTCCGTCATTTTAACAGGGCACCGGTTGCCCCACCCTAAAGCCGGCACAGCTTGCACCCACCTCCCTTCTTCACTCCGATGCTGCACCAACGCTCCTCAGATACTCAGCAGCAATGGAGAGGCACAGCGGGATGGCAACCCTTAAACCTCCAGCCCTTGATGACCTGTTAAGAGGTGCTTCGAAGGTGACTGAGAGGGAGGGGCTGCAGCTTCAGGAGCAGCGACATCTATTCACATGCAAACAGCCCTGAATGTGTCATGTCTCTGCTCTTTAGAGGGGGGCTCACACGTTCCATTTCTACCCAGGGCCCCAAACATCCAAGACTCGGCCAGATTACACCCCTGATTACACCGAGGCAGCACGTGGTTCTCTTCACAGACCGTAATTACTGTCACTAAATTGTAAGCAAACCTCGGTTCTTCAAACATGCAGTCTATAATGTAAGAAAATAAAGAAATGGCACAATCGCACCCACACTGATTGACAAAGTATGGAGGACAATCAGTTCAATCAGTTCTCTTAGAGTATCTCCTGTAAGTACTGTACATCACAGTGGGGGATGGCATTTTGGACAGAGAGCCTGTCTTCTCGTTGTCTTGTGCAGGAGGGGGCGAGGAGCCCAAGATGATACTAGAATATTGCATGCCCACCCCTGTGCCCACCCTGGTGGATCCTGTTCCCTCTCCTGTGATTGCTCATGCCCTCCCCTCAGTGATGGCTCCTGTCCCCCCATGTGGTGGCTCCAGTCCACCCCCGCCTGTGATGGATCCTGTCCCCCCATGTTGTGGCTCCAGTCCACCCCCGCCTGTGATGGCTCCTGTCTCCCCATGTTGTGGCTCCAGTCCACCCCCACCTGTGATGGCTCCTGTCCCCCCCTGTGGTGGACCCTGTCTCCGCCCTGGGTGGCTTCTGTCCCAGTCCTGGAACGGCCCCTGCAGCAAGGGTGAAGTTCTTGATGGGCCTCTTCTCAAAAGGGTTCAGCTCAAAATTAATATGGAAAGGTCGGCGAGTAAGTAAGTGAAGGGATGGGTGAATGGCTGGATGAATTAGTGAAAGGGTGAATGGATGAATGAAAGATTGAAAAAATGGATAATGAGAGAGGATGGATGGATTGATGAGTGAGGGGAAGGATGGAGAGAAAATGTAAATAGCGTGATGTATGGGTGGAAGGGTAGCTGGATGATGGATGAGGGGAAGGATGATGGATGAGGAGAAGGATGGATGGATGGATGGAGGGGAAGGATGGATGGATGGAGGAGAAGGATGGATGGATGGAGGGGAAGGATGGATGGATGAGGGGAAGGATGGATGGATGGATGGATGGATGGATGGATGGATGGATGGATGGAGGGGAAGGATGGATGGATGAGGAGAAGGATGGATGGATGAGGAGAAGGATGGATGGAGGGATGGATGGATGATGGGTGGGTGAAAGGATGGATGGAGAGTCGGTGGGTGAAAGGATGGATGGATGATGAGTGGGTGGGTGAAAGGATGGATGGATGATGAGTGGGTGGGTGAAAGGATGGATGGATGGATGAGTGGGTGGGTGGATGGTGGGTGGGTGAAAAGATGGATGGGTGGGTGAAAGGATAGATGAGTGGGTGGGTGGATGGTGGGTGGGTGGATGGTTGGGTGGATGATGGGTGGGTAGGTGGATGAGTGAAATGATGTGTGGATTGATGGATTGATAAGTGCAAGGGTGAATGAATGGACGTATGAGTGAAAGGGTGGATGTAAGGATGGATGAGTGAGTGAAAGGGAGGGTAGATGGACAAAAGGATGAAAAGATGTTTGAAGGAGTGAAATGATAGATGGATGAGTGATAGGGTCAATGGATGGATTCATTAGTGGATGAGTAGATGGATGGGTGGGTGGGTGGATGGATGGATGGAAGGAAGGATGGCTAAGTGAAAGGGTTGATGGAGAGAGAAAGGGAGGATGGATGAATGACTAAAATAGTGGATGGGTGGAAGGATTAGTAAGTGAAAGGATGGCTGGATTGGTGAACGGGTAAATTGCTGAATGGATGAGTGAATGGATGGATAGGATGAAGAGTGGATGGATAAGTGTACAGATGGATAGGGTGAAAGGATGGAGGGATGGATGGATAATAGAGGATGAGTGAAAGGATGGATGAAGGGATGGATGAGTGAAATGATAGATGGAAGGATGCATGATGGATAGGTTTGCAAATGGTTGAATATGTTTGGAACCCCTCGGGCCTACAGATTTTATTAGATAGGTTCCAGCAGTATTGTATCACAAAAGGGTTAGAAATTAACGTAAAAAAGACTAAATATATGGCTCTTAATCCCCACAAAAGTTTCAGGAAAAACCTAACACTGAATGGAGAAAAACTTGATTACGAACTAAGTTTTACTTATCTGGGGGTATTATTAGACTCATCTTTAAATTGGAGACCCCAATTAGAAAAATCTAAAATTGTGTTCAAACAAAATTGTCTTCCTATACTGAAAAGACATAATCAATGTGCAAATAAGGCAGTTACCCCAGCGTTAGAACTCTTTAAATGCAAGGTCCAGTCAGCAGTCTTGTATGGGGCAGAACTTTGGGGACCTGTGTGTAAAAAGACCTTTGAAATCTTGGAGAATAAATTCATAAGGGGATTATTAAAGGTTCCTAATAACACTCCACTATTACCCCTACTCCTCGATATGAACATACGACGCACCGATCTACATGCAATACTAAGACCGCTATTGTTATGGGTCCGGTTGTGGATTACCCCTGAGTTAACTGAATATAAAAATGGACTGGTTGAAGTTTTGAAACTAGACACTAGCAGCAAGATTTCTTGGTTTAAACATGTTAAAACCTGGTTAACAAAATTGGGTTTATCCCATTTTTGGAGCCAGCCAGAATACTTGACTGTCTCCTCAAAGAAAATAGTCAAACTTTCCTTTTGGGCCCTAGTGAGCCATGATACTGTATGAGTTGGAGCACATGGCCCTATAACTGAAAAGTTTTTAATGGTAAAAAATGTAGCCCAGTTTGAATTGTTTCTTGATGAGATTCAGCCACCACTGGCGAAAACCCTGTATTTAAAGTATAGGTACGGTATACTAAGAACCCGGGAAACCGAGTCAAAATGGGGGAAAAGTAGTAACGATAAATGTACCTTATGCACAAATAATGTAAGAGAAGACATTTTTCACATCCTGTTTTTCTGTTCAAGTTATGTAGAAACTAGAAGGAAATGGATAGTGCCATTGTGCCGTAATATCGGAACAACTTCACATAAGGAAGCTGGAAGGATATTAATTACGGACACTAGTCAAGCAATAGTGTTTGGCATTAGTAGATTTATCTTGGCAGTAAAATTCATTAGACAAAAACTGTCTCTGCCATTTTAAGCGTCTGGCTGTTATAACCTAATTTAATGCTTTTTTAACCTTGTAAATATTTTAAACAATTTTTTAACTATATTTATTGATGTGTGTTTCAAGCCCATCCTCATGATTTAGCTGTGAAGGGTTATGCTAGTATTTGGTCATGCACTAGCACTTTTTCTGATTGTATATTCTTGTACAATTGTCGATAATAATATGGTCATGTATATTATGTATTCTGTATGTATATTATGTATTTTGTATATCTTTTATGATGCAATTGCAACGAAATAAAGATTATTGAATTGAATTGGATGGGATGAAGAGTGGATGGATAAGTGTACAGATGGATAGGGTGAAAGGATGGAGGGATGGATGGATAATGGAGGATGAGTGAAAGGATGGATGAAGGGATGGATGAGTGAAATGATAGATGGAAGGATGCATGATGGATAGGTTTGCAAATGGTTGAATATGTTTGGAAATGGCTGGGCTTACTTATATACTATTGCGCGACCTCTGATGTGTCTGTAAAACGTACCTTTTGTCCTGAAGTTTTGTCCTGAATTTTGACCTCCTGTCCTGAATTTGTGTCCTGAATTTTGACCCTTTGTCCTGAATTTTTACACTCACTGTCCTGAATTTGCACCAATGCCAGTTGGTCACCCTATGTTCAGGGGAGTTTAGAAAATCGAAATAAACTATGGGAGCAGGTGGCCGCCACTGCTCCAGTATAACAGGCAGTCTCTCCTGTATGAAAAATGGGGATCCGAGGCCAAGGGGCGTGATTGGATCGAAAATAGAATCCGCCCGTTGCCTCTGTAGAAATGTCACAAGTGTGCTCCTCCAAGAAAGAAAAGCGGAGGTTTTAAAGCTTTTATTTCAGTTCAGTCTTACCTGCAAATGTAGACACTCGTGGCAACAGTAGCAGCAAGACCGCTACTGTATCACTCTGGAATATCTTTGATGATGAGTTGAGGCTTCCCCCATTCCCCTCCCTTTCCCTCTGTCACAAGGGGGCCAGAGAGATCTGCGCAGCCAGGGGAGAGGGAGGGGAAGGGGTGGGGGTGTGACGGTCTGCAGATAAAGTCATCTGGTCTGCTGGCAGGTGGGGAGTGCAGGTGGGTAGCCACAACCACAGACTGGGTTCTGCCTTCACCACTCGTACTGAGCCGTGGGGTGTCTTCCTCTACGCTCTCCAAAAAACCTTCACTCCTAGTAACACAGTCTGGCAGTTCTTTATATACTAAAGAGCATATAGCACTTTCTCAAAAGTGACACTCAAAATTTAGTAGACAGTGAGAGAGGTGATGATTTTGGGATCCTCCCTATCCTAGGGAGAGAACCAAACAGATGCCTTGAAAACAAAAAGCATATCTTATTGAACGATTTGGTGGTGGTCCCATCCTCTTAGGACCACCCCCCAAGCACAGTTATTGGCGAAAAAACAATCCCAACCAAAAGGCCCTGGGACAAGATTAGCAGTGGGCAGTAAATATTATAGTATCCAATATCTAAATAATTCTACAAAGAGCTGCAGTTCAACTAATTACTAGATGTCCCTCACGAGTCAAATGCAAACGCTTCATGAAAGGGTCTTTCAATGCTTTTGTATTTGACTTGTGAGGGACATCTAGTAATGACTAGTTGAACTGCAGCTCTTTGTAGAATTATTTTGATATTGGATACTATAATATTCACTGCCAATCTCATCCCATAATGCTTTGCAGGGCCTTTGGCTGGGATTGTTTTTTTGCCAATAACTGTGCTTGGGGTGGTCCTAAGAGGATGGGACCACCACCGAAGTTCAACAAGATATGCTCTTTGTGTTAAAGGCATCTGCTTGGTCCTCCCCCTAGGTTAGGGCGGACCCCAAACTCATCACCTATTTCATTGCCTAATGTTTTCTTTCCAAAAAGTTTCTTTTAGTGCATTGACTATAAGCATTTTTGTTTCTTAAAGAGGTTTATTTAACATCTTCAGCTAGACAGGGTTAGTTATGACTAGTAGAATTGTAAACTTTATTCAATGGCTTTGTATTTGATTTTTAAGGGGCACCTAGTATGGATGAGTTGAACTGCAGCTCTTTGTAGAATTATTTTAATATTGGATACTATAATTTTCTCTGCCTACTGCTAATCTCATCCCATAATGCTTTGCAGGGACTTTGGGTGGGATTGTATTTTTGCCCATAATAACTGTGCTTGGAGTGGTCCTAAGAGGATGGGACCATCACTGAATTGTCCAGCATGATATGCTCTTTGTGTTCGAGGCGCCTGCTTGGTCTTCCCCTAGGTTAGGAGGGACCCGAAAAAACGGGTGGAGTGGAGTTCATTGCCCAGGGTTAAGGAAGTTCCAAACTACAGAGGTATCACCAACCTCCTTATAGCACCAGGCTTAAGGTCTCTACTTTCTGAGTAAAGGAGTCCTTCATCCCAGTAGATCATTTGGGACCCACTGGCACTCCCAGCAGCCTCAGCAACCACTGGTTGTTTGAGGTGTTCAACAGAGGGGCAGCTCAGCTGCTCCTGGCTCAGATCTGCCCTGGAAGGGCCCCCTATCTCCAGGAATTCAACCTGAACAGGCTCAACGTCCTCAGGGACAGTTCCTTCTTCAAGACTAAGATCTTCTCCCACAGACTGATCTGTCCTCTGAGTCAGGGGGAAGACACTGCCTTACCCTTACTGCTCCTTTTCTTGGAAGGCACCTGGTCCATTTTTCCAGGATCCAGGGCGTGTTCAGTGGAAGACATTTTTGCCTGTGACCTAGTCATAGCAAGCACATCTGCAGGGATGCCCAACATTTCTGCATGAGTCCTGAGCTCCACTACAGCCCAAGCTAACGTTTCTAAATCATTGCCCAACAAGCATTTAACAGGGAAGTATGCACTTACCACAACCTTCTTAGGGCCAGTTACCCCTCCCCAGGTGAAATTAACACCTCCAAGAAATGGTCTGTTCTGACATTGCTAGCATTGGTCACTTGGTACATCTCACCAAGTATGATTGGCTCAGGAGCCACAAGATCTTTTGTCACCATTTTGACACTTACTCCTGTGTCCCTGAATGCCAGGGTCTCTTTTCCATTTATCAAAGGCTGCTGTCTATATTTGCCCAGATTACTGGGGCTGACAAACAAGGAGCCCATATCCATGCCTCCATCACAGATCAGTACAGCCTGAGTAGGAACTCTGACCAGGCCAGAGTCAATCTCAGATCCCAGGGTTAACCCTACTACACCCTTATTCTGAGTACCACCACTTGGAGCTGAACTAGGGAGAACAGTTGCATTAGGGGCAGTGGTGGTTGGAGTTGAGTCTTTGGACTTGTTACAGTCACTTATCCAATGGGTCTTCTGTTTACAGATGTGACACCATGGTTTCTTCTTGCCTTTTCTCCAGTAGAAGATTTTTGGGGCCCTTGAGAAGATTTCTGGGACCTCATTTATGAGGTTTTGCCATCGAGAAGCGCAGCAGTTCCTCCTGGTGCGCTTTCCTAGGGCAAAAGAAAAGGACAGGTATGTGTAGTATCTATAAGATATGGCGCATTCCTCTCCTTTTCCCCTGCACTGGTACACAATGGGCTGCCTGCACCAGGGCAGGACCTTTGCACAATGGTGCAAGGGTGCCGGCCTTGCGGGATGATTATTTTTGTACAGAAAGGGAAACCTCTCTGTACAAAAATGATCACAAGAGGCTTTTCCTCTTTCTATGTGTGCTACAGAATGCAGCACACATACAAAAAGGAAAAACAAGGAGAAATAAAGATATTTATCCACGTTGCGCCTCCCTTACGCCTCCCCTGGGGAGGCGTAAGCTTTTGGCACTGTCTCAGATCTACGATTTCTCATAAATCTGGGGCAGTGTCAAAAGGCCATGGATGTTGGTGGGCACGCCCCCAGCAACACCCACTGCACGCCCCTTTAATGCAGAGCACTGAGTTAAAGAGAGTGATATTTATCAGGCAGCAGTACGCCCCAAAAAAAAGTGGCGTAGTGCTGCCTGATAAATATCAAGCCGGCTTCTGCGCCACCGAATTTCACAAAAAGTGAAGTTCCGGTGGCGTAAGGGGCCCCGGTCTTTACCCTTTTCCCCACCCTTGTCTGAGGGTTTTGAATCTTGCTTCTTGGAGTCACCACCTTGGTTCTGAACCTTCTGCTTCACCCTGATTCTGACCCATTTGTCTGCCTTCTGACCCAATTCTTGGGGAGAGGTCAGATTAGAGTCCACCAGGTACCGATGCAACAACTGATTTTGACAATTAAGGATCTGTTTCCTCATAATTAAATTGTACAATCCTTTAAAATCACGGGGGCGCTAGGTGGCGCAAAACCAAGATGGCCGCACTGGTGTGAGGCTCCCGCCAGATCGAGCACCTTTCCCCATCCTACAGTGATCCTGACCGGAGATATCTGACCAAGCATCGATCCATTGTGTCCATGACACCGTGCTGCGCTCAGCGGTACATCGCTTGCAGGGGAAACCCAGTCGGCCGCAGAGATAACGGCCGGGGAACCCAGGCCGGGCTGCTGCGTTGGAGAGAGGATTCAAGCAAGCCGGGCTGAAGACGGCTGAAATGCCAGAAACCGGTCCTCGGAAGCTTGTTTCTGGTCCAGGGAAGACATGGCTTGGCAGTTCGGGCTGGACTGTTCCCATGAGGCACAGGGTCAGACTGATTTGCATATAGCCATATCTGAACTGGGGTGGCAGAGTGGGCTAAAGAACGGTGATGGATTAAACGCAGATCTTTTGACTGGGTGTGATTGTTTCATTGATTCAGATGCTCCGTCCATCATCACCACCCCCTTTTGTATCGCGTTGGAGAGAGGGCTTCTGGACATCGGCCCATCCCGCCAAGAAAGGCCGAGGCTTCGCGGCCTATACGGAACTTCCGGAGGAGGCCTGCCCCCCCTGGGAGCACCGAGACTCCTGTGAGACCGGGGGACATCACCAATGTCGGAGTGCCCCTAGCTGCTGCCAGAGGTGAGCGCCGCCTGCAGTCTGTAACCGCTTACTCCCTCGCAGGGCGGGACATCAATTACTGCATGAGGCCCTCCGAATTAGCGATTGTGCCGCTATACGCATCTACCTGGGGCATTTCATATCCGTCATCCACAGAGCCACAGAAACTCGCCCGGCAGGCAAAGCTGCCTACCCTTCTGCTGCCCCGTCCGGAGGCTCCCCGATCTGTGGGCGGGCCGCCCACGCAAACCCGGTGCTGCACGGCCTACAGGGACCCGGCCGAAATCATTGCTGAAAAAGTATGGGACATTGCGTGTCCACAGACACCTGCACTGGGTTGCTTGCTCCCCTGCGATACATCCGAGGACCTAGCCAAGATCCATGAGGGGCCTTCACGAGCATACATCCTGAAAAGCTTTGTCACTATTACGGCCTGCTCCATCAACCACTGCGCTCAACGCTTCCCACCGGCTCACCTGAAGCAGATCTCTAGGACAGAGTGTAGCGCCATACCAGCTGCTTCCTCGTGCCTACGATCTGTCAGCTTGGTCTCTACATCCTAATCTGCAGTGGTAGCGGCGCAAATCAGTACAAGGCCTGAACTACCGGCGGGCATTGCGTGGGACATCGGTCCGCAATACAGTTGCTTCCCACGTTCTGCGCCTAGCACACCAAGTGCGAGGAGGGTGCGCCTCGCAAACAACGCGGGCCAGTCAGCTGCAACTTGCTCTCACCCTCCCTGGGTCTGTGGGTTTGCTGAGAGTTCTACGCACAGAGGCCCGATAGCCCATCATGATTACAGAGCAGCTGGGACACGAGGCGCCCTCCCTGTGCAGGTTGCACCTGCTAACAGCCATTTTCTTTGTTTACTTCTGACTCTCTGGAAATCGCCCCGCAGCAAGTATTGGAGATCTCCTATCTGACACTGCTTCCCCTATAACCACATACTCTTCTGCTCCGCTCCTGTGGCATCTCGCCATTCCTCTGTATGTGGATGAAGGAAATTGGACCGCGGCCTTGCTCACAATTCGCCTAATCCAACACCGGCTCTGCCTGACGCACACGGAATCACCCCAGGGAGCTCTGGGTCCCTACTTACTCAACGCTGTAAGCGGCATTAGAACTGCAGTGCACGCTCTCGCCTTACTCTTAGACTTGGAAACCCATTCCTGTCCACCATAAGCCAGTAGCAGGCGAAACTTCCTCATAACCTTGGCTGAATTCCAGTAGCCTGGAGCCCCCATTCAACTGGTGCTTGAGGCTACGGACGGTCTTCAAACCCACATTCGGACTTCCCGTCCAGTCTGCGACAGCCCCCCTTCCGCCTGAACCCTCCTTAGAACTTTTTCCACTGCATCGCGGACGCCTAGGCGGGACATGGGCCGCAATGATGCCAGACAGTCAAAAATCCCATTTGAATCCAAGAAAACTAACATAACGTCGCCAGAGATGGAAGGCAGCCCTACCGCCTCGGCCACTCAGGAGGAAGACTGGAAAACACTCTTGTTAGGTATGAAGCAGAGCCTGTCAACAATAGACTCCAAAATTGATACCATAAATACACGCATGGACAGTGTTGTGGCTAAGCTGGAGCAACATGACACTCGCATTAAAGAGACTGAAGACAGGATTTCGAAATTGGAAGATGGAGCTACCTCTACTAGCAAACAAGTCACTCAAATGGACAGGCTGCTTAAAATAATAGCGGACATGAATGAGGATTTAGAAGCGAGATCCCGCCGAAATAACGTCCGTATTTTAGGCCTTGTGGAGTCCACCAACACAGGGAAAATGGAGATCTTTGTTGAGAACCTTGTAGTGGAGCTGTTTGGGAAAGAATCCTTCTCCTCACACCTCATCGTTGAGAGAGCCCACAGGTCTTTGGCTACTCTCCCTCCTCCCGGAGCCCAACCATGTCCCATCAAAGCGCGCTTTCTTAACTACATAGACCGAGACGCGGTGTTGAGGCGTGCGAGAGAACTGGGGACTGTGAACTATGGCAACACAACGCTATCCTTTTTCCCTGATTTCACCCCTTCGGTCCAAGAGGCCAAACGCAAATTTGCAGGCGTAAAAAAGAAATTTCAGGCACAGGAGATCCCATACACCATGCTGTATCCGGCAAAATTAAAAATTTTGCATCAAGGCAAGCACCACTTTTTTCAAAATCCACAGCAGGTGGAAGACTTTATCAAGCAACACAGGAAAGAACAGAACAAGGAAGATGCGGCACGTCGACGCTCCAGGTCACAATCACCAATGTCACAACAGGACTGAACTGATGTACTGTGATACTAGCCCTCGGGGCAAAAGAGTCCAAGGTCATTGATTATGCGGAGACTGGTACCTACGTGTCCTGGTGAGGTACTTGTTCTGATTTAATTCTCACTGGTCTATAGTATAACTGAGTGCTCGATCACCCACCTCTGTCCCGCAATAGGCGACTGGGGTAAGCCTGGGTGACTGTGGGTGTAAGTAGGGAGGTGGTTGGCAGGTCTGGTGCCCCTAGTTTCTGACCCACAATGGGTGAACCCCTAAACACCCCTTCCCTCCTTAGGGCAGGGGCATATGTAGTACTCTTTTTGGTTTCGTTTTGGTTCTGGGAAGGTGGGTGGGGGCTATATACCCGGCCAGTTGGGGTTGCCGGTGTGGGTGGGAAGACACTTCGATCTAATTCTGAAGCTATTGTAACATCAGTAACGCTTGTTCTGGGTGGGTGGGGGGGATTATGGGGTGGAACTGTTGTCTCTATGATATTGATTGCACTATGATCCTTGATGATGCATCTACATGCTACACAAATCTTTATGTGTTTGAATGGGTGACGTAGCAGGCGCGCAGCCGGCACAGCAGTTTCAGCTGGTCTCATGGAATATTCGAGGGCTGAACAACCCAAGAAAGAAGTGACAAATTCTGGGTTACCTGGACAGGCAGGGAGTGTCAATAGCCATGCTTCAGGAAGCACACTTAATGCCAGATAGTTCCCCTCTGTTTGCGTCTAGATGGGCCTCATGCAAGGTGTTCTCCTCTTACTCAAACTACGCCAGGGGGTGACAATCTTGATCAGGCGAGGGATGCGTTTTACACCCGCTGGGACAGAGGTAGATTCAGGTGGTAGATATTGCATGGTCTGGGGGAAACTACACTCGCATACTGTCCTCTTCGCCTGCTACTATGGCCCCAATATGGACGACACATCCGCATTTCTTTTGATGTGGGGTAAAATTCAAACATTGGGCATAGGCCATGTCATATTGGGAGGAGACTTTAATACAGCATTAGAACCGGGCCTGGATAGATCTCACCCCCAGGCGCTGCACTACACCCACACCCAACGTACACTGTCGACTATTGTTAAGGAACACCACTACATCGATGCCTGAAGGCACTTACACCCATCCCTCAAACAGGGCACACACCATTCAGCAGTGCATTCCACATGGGCGCGTATTGATTACGTGTTCCTATCGGCTGGCCTTATGTCTTGGCTAGTTAGTACCCTACACCTTGCCAGGACATTCTCAGATCATTCACCAGTCCTCCTATCACTACGCATACCCATTGATGCCTCCCCATATTTAAGCTGGCGCCTTAACCCCGCACATCTCACGGATTCGGCCTTCAGGGCGGAACTTGAACATGACATACAAGACTTCTTTGAGCGTAACATGGGGTCAGTGTCGAATCTCATGACAGTATGGGAGGCCTTTAAGGTCATGGTGAGGGGGTGGTGCATTGCAAAAGGAGGTGGAGTCCTCAAATCACTACGTGGTAAATTGCGCAAGTTAAAAACCGAGCTCTGAGACCTTAAACGGGGCATGACTCATGATGCGCGGGGGCATACATTTAAAGCTCTACTCAGGGAGAAGCTGAATGAGTATGCTGAAGTGGCGGATAAGGAATGTAAGTTCCTAGGGAAACCGTATAATGCGCGCATCTACGGCGAGGGTGATAGCCCGGTAGGGCCCTTGCCTCCGCTGTCAGATCCCCAAGATATAATCACTATGTCGCGACCTTACTAGATGAACATAAAGCTTCGCAGAGATCTTTACTCCACACTATACACCTCCCAAAGATCGACACCTATCAGCTTAAATTTGTATCTCGACGACACTGCCATTGAGTGGCTTGGCACGTCCCAGCCGAATTTTTTACATCATGAACTCGAGGTGGACGAAATAAAAGACGCTATCATGTCTATGAAGTTGGGCAATCACCTCGATCTGACGGGTTGCCAATTGACTTTTATAAGGCCTATATCCATCTACTAGCTCTAATACTGAAGCAAGTTTATTATTCGGCCCTTGAAGAGGGTACTTTGCCGATCACTATGCGTGAAGCCCTTATAACATCCCTTTTGAAACCAGGCAAGCCTCCAGAGCAATGCGACTCATACAGACCTCTTTCATCGCTGAACACCGATGTGAAAATATTGGCGAAAGTACTTGCGTCACGCCTTAACCTATTGATGGAGCGTCTGGTCTTGCCTGACCAAGCGGGATTTGTCCCAAATAGGGCGACGTCACAAAACCTGTGCACCCTTCAGGCTGTACTGCAGGACATTGATCCTCGCTGCGAAGCTGCTGTAGTTTTCTTAGATGTCAAGTCAAGTCAAGTCAGAGAATTTATATAGCGCACTACATACCCAGAGGGTCTCAAGGCGCTTAGGAAGGGGAGGAGGATTACTTGTCAAATATCCACGTTTTAAGTTGCTTTCTGAATGCTAGGTGGTTCTGGGTAAGGCGAAGGTAAGCGGGGAGTGAGTTCCATGTTTTAGCAGCCAGGTATGAGAAGGATCTGCCTCCCATGGTGGTCTTGTTGATGCGAGGTACAGTGGCGAGGGCTTGGCTGGAAGAACGTAGTTGGCGGGAGGGGGTGTAGAAGGACAGTCGTGAGTTGAGGCATTCTGGTCCGATGTCGTAGAGTGCTTTGTGTGCGTGGGTTAGCAGTCGGAAAGTGATTCTCTTATTGACGGGTAGCCAGTGGAGGTCTTTCAGGTGACCAGAGATGTGTTCGTTGCGCGGGATGTCTAATATGATCCTGGCTGAGGCGTTTTGGATTCGTTGGAGTTTCTTCTGGAGTTTAGCGGTAGTACCTGCGTAGAGGGTGTTTCCGTAGTCCAGTCGGCTCGTGACCAGAGCATGGGTGACTGTTTTCCTGGTTTCGGTGGGGATCCAGCGAAATGTTTTTTTGAGCATGCGAAGAATGTTGAATCAGGATGAGGATACGGCGCTGACTTGTCTGTTCATTGAGAGTGAAGAATCCAGGATGACGCCTAGGTTCCGTGCGTGGTCTGTCGGGATGGGTGCTTTTCCAAGGGCTTCCGGCCACCAAGAGTCGTCCCATGCAGAGGGGGATGTACCTAAGATGAGGACTTCTGTTTTGTCTGAGTTCAGTTTCAGACGGCTTTGTTTCATCCATTCGGCAACTTCTTTCATTCCTTCGTGTAGGTTAGTTTTGGCGGTGCTGGGGTCATTGGTGAGAGAAAGGATTAGTTGAGTGTCATCCACGTAAGAGATGATGTTGAGGTTGTGTTGGCGGGCGATGGCCGCGAGGGGGCTCATGTATACGTTGAAGAGGGTGCGGCTGAGTGAGGATCCTTGTGGTACGCCACAGATGACTTCAGTGGCCTCAGACTTGAATGGTGGAAGGCGGACTCTCTGGGTTCTTCCGGTGAGGAACGAGGTGATCCATTCAAGTGCTTTTCCTTGTATTCCGATGTTATTGAGGCGTTGTAAAAGGGTGCTGTGGCAGACTGTGTCGAATGCTGCAGAGAGGTCGAGGAGGATGAGGGCGACTGTGTCTCCATTGTCCAGTAGAGTTCGAATGTCGTCTGTTGCTGCGATGAGGGCGGTTTCAGTGCTGTGTTTTGCTCGGAAGCCAGATTGTGAGGAGTCGAGGGATTTGTTGGCTTTGAGGAAGGCGGCGAGCTGGTTGTTGATAGCTTTCTCGATGACTTTGGCCGGGAATGGAAGGAGCGAAATGGGGCGGTAATTTTTGAGTTCGGTTGGGTCCGCTGTGGGTTTTTTCAGAAGGGCCGTGAGTTCAGCGTGTTTCCAGTCTTCCGGGAAGGTGGCGGAGTTGAAGGAGCAGTTGATGACGTCTCGGAGGTGCGGTGCTATGACGGAGTCTGCTTTGTTGAAGATGTGGTGAGGACATGGGTCTGTGGGGGATCCTGAGTGGATGGAATTCATCAGGCGGATGGTGTCCTCAGTGGAGATTGGGTTCCAGTCGTTAAGGGTGTTCACGGGGGGAGTATGTTCAGCAAATGGTTGGGTGGGATGGTCTCCGGGTTGGTTGTCGAAGCTGTTGTGGATGTCTGCAATCTTGTTGTGGAAGAATGAGGCTAGGGAGTCGCAGAGGGCTTGAGAGGGGGTGATGTCGTTGGAGTTGGCCGAGGGATTGGAAAATTCCTTGACGATGTTGAAAAGTTCCTTGCTGTTGTGGGCGTTGTTGTCAAGTCGCTCCTTGAATGCTGTTTTCTTGGCCTTTCGGATTAGTTGGTGGTGAGTGCGGGTGGCGTTTTTGAAGGCGTCCTTGGTGCTAGTGGTTGGGTCTTTTTTCCAGGCCTTTTCAAGGGAGCGGCAGAGTTTCTTGGACTTCTTAAGATCATTGTTGAACCAAGAGGCCTTCTTGCTGCCAGGTTTGTTTTGACGTTTTTTCAGTGGTGCTAAGGTGTCGGCGGTGTTGGATAACCATAGGGTGAGGTTGGTGGCGGCTTGGTTTGGGTTAGAAGAGTGGGCTGGGGTGTTTAGAAGGAGTGATGCGGAGATCTGGTCGGTGGTGATTTTGTTCCAGTTTCTTTGCAGAGTTGGTTGGAGGTGGTTGGTGGGTTTTGGCTTGTTGTAGGTGAAGTGAACGCAGCTGTGGTCAGTCCAGAGGAGATCCGTAGTGTGGCTGAAGGAGACATGAATGCTGGAGGTGAAGATGGGGTCGAGTGTGTGACCTGCGATGTGGGTGGGGGAGGTGACTAGTTGTTTAAGTCCGAGGTTGGCGAGGTTGTCCAAGAGGGTGGTGGTGTTGCGGTTGTTGATCTTTTCAAGGTGAAAGTTGAGGTCTCCCAGAGGGATGTAGTCTTTGGAGGGGAGCGCGTGTGGAGTGATGAAGTCCGTGATGTCTTCACTGAATTTTGCGCGGGGTCCTGGTGGTCTGTAGAGGAGGGTGCCTCTGAGTGTGGTCTTGGGGTCGATGTGGATTTGGAAGTGAAGATGTTCGGAGTTGGCGAGGTTGGCGTCAGAGCTGGTTGAGATGCGGATTGATTTCTTATGGACGATAGCGATTCCTCCTCCTGTGTGGCCGGTACGGTCCTTGCGTGTGATCTTATAGTCTTCAGGGATGGCAATGGTGATGTCTGGGGCGGAGGAAGCGTTCATCCATGTTTCCGTTAGGAAGGCGACGTCTAGAGAGATGGTGTCTAGTCGATTCCATAGGTCAATGGCGTGTCTGTGGACCGAGCGGGTGTTGAGAAGGATGCATTGTAGGTGGTTGGGGTCGGGAGTCTGTGGAGTGGTCGTAGCGGAGTAGTTGTCGGTGCCGCTGAATTTGCAGGAGTAGCAGGAGAAAGATCCATGGGTGTGTCCAGGAGCTGCTTGGACGCAGTTGGGGGCGCGACCAGGGTTAAGGGCTAGGAGGGTTGCGGCATCGTAGGTAATGCGGGAGGGCTGGGAGGGACGGGGACCAGGGGGTATGGTGCTGGGCGCGGTCCAGGCGCGGACGGGCATAGACGGGCTTACCTTTGGCGCACCTTCGGCGTGGACGTAGCGCGTGGACGCTGCGCGTGGGACCATCCGGCTTAAATGGTTGTTGGAGGGGGCGGAGCGTGGGAGGGTCAGCTGGGAGGCGGGATCAGAGAGGCGGGTCAGGGGAGAGGACAAACACAAAATGGAGGGCAAAGTGAAACTAAAAGCAGCAGCGAGGGCACAGCACAATGACAGTCAGCAGGCAGCTAAGGCTCTCAATTCCACCACAATACCTCTGCCAAAGCGTCACTCAGAGACTACTAACATTCAAGCACAACGCAGCAATGAGGTGCACGTAATTGACACAGAGCGCCAATCTAAATTCAATTACTAGGGTTCAAAAGCGCCAATCAGCTACAAAGCGCTAATGTGGAAGAAAAGATACACGCTGTAACTTAAAGGCTATGTGGCACAGAGCGATATGCGGAAATTACAATAAAATTACAACAGGCACTATTCAGATGTTGGCAATGAAGTATTTAAATCGCTGCGCGCGTGGGAGCTTCAGAACGCGATAGCGTTTGTTAAAGGCAACGATACCAGGCGCAGACAGGCGAGCTCGGGTGCACAGGGCTTCAGCTGTGGTGCAGGTGATGTCAGGAAAGATTCAGGCAGGAGAGCGAGGGGAGCGACCGTTCAGGAAGGAATCCCGGCGGTCACAGCTAGGTACGGGCTGGGGAGAGTCTGTTCTACATGTGTGGGAGGGTCAGCTGGGAGGCGGGATCAGAGAGGCGGGTCAGGGGAGAGGACAAACACAAAATGGAGGGCAAAGTGAAACTAAAAGCAGCAGCGAGGGCACAGCACAATGATAGTCAGCAGGCAGCTAAGGCTCTCAATTCCACCACAATACCTCTGCCAAAGCGTCACTCAGAGACTACTAACATTCAAGCACAACGCAGCAATGAGGTGCACGTAATTGACACAGAGCGCCAATCTAAATTCAATTACTAGGGTTCAAAAGCGCCAATCAGCTACAAAGCGCTAATGTGGAAGAAAAGATACATGCTGTAACTTAAAGGCTATGTGGCACAGAGCGATATGCGGAAATTACAATAAAATTACAACAGGCACTATTCAGATGTTGGCAATGAAGTATTTAAATCGCTGCGCGCGTGTGAACTTCAGAACGCGATAGCGTTTGTTAAAGGCAACGATACCAGGCACAGACAGGCGAGCTCGGGTGCACAGGGCTTCAGCTGTGGTGCAGGTGATGTCAGGAAAGATTCAGGCAGGAGAGCGAGGGGAGCGACCGTTCAGGAAGGAATCCCGGCGGTCATGACACAAAGGCGTTCGATTCCCTCAAATGGGATTACCTTCTGGCCCTTCTGGAACGGATGGGGATCCCCTTTAGCTATCTCGATTAGATCCGACTGCTATATTGCAAACCGTGAGCCTCAGTCCTGTTAAATGGCTCCCGTTCAGCCCCCTTTGAGATCCATAGGGGTACCCGGCAGGGATGCCCGCTCTCCCCAGTTCTCTTCGTGATTGCCATTGAGCCATTGGCGGCCAAACTCCGGCAACATCACAATCACCGCTCTGTAATATACCCGGAGTGTCAGCTGCTCATCGCATTATATCCTGATGACATGACCTTATATGTACACAAACCGCAAGAAAACCTTAACCCTCTGTTGCGCGAGATCACCAGATTCGGAGCCATATCAGGGATACAAATTAAATGGTCAAAGTCTGTTCTCTTCCCCTTAACGGATAAGACCTTGCATTCCCCTCTGGATTACCCCCTAATATGGGAGACGGATGAAATAAAATACTTGGGTATCACTGTGTCCAGGAACCAGGAATCTCTCATTAGAGCTAATTATGGTACTGTCCTGGATAAATTGACCGACACCATCACTAAGTGGATCCATCTCCCACTGTCAATGGCGGGGCACATCTCCCTGATCAAGATGGTGGTTCTCCCCAAGCTACTATATCTTTTCACTAATATACCGTACAGTCCCGGCTCATACTTCTTCCGCGCCCTCAATTCCCAATTATCACGGCTCATTTGGGGCGGCAAACAGGCCAGGATTAGTCTGAAGACACTCATGTTACCTTATCATCAAGGCGGGTTTGATGTTCCAAACTTTCAATGATATTATGACTGTGCCCAGGGCCACTTCTTTGCGTACTGGTTTCATCCTCCTCCCTTCATGGCTCACTTGGCGGTGGAGGACGGATATATGAGGCCCGAACAACCGTCGGGATATTTATACACTGCAGCTCGTATCATAGACCGGGACGCAACCACGGTGGACTGCACGGTACAGGCTTGGAAGCGCCTAGCGGATTACATGGGGGTCGAGTTCCTATATTCACCATGTATGCCCCTAGCGCATGACCCCAGACTAAGTGTCTCTTGTGAGGAGATCGGCCGTAAAATGCTCACTAAACTGGCGATCCATACATGGGGCGATCTATACCTCCAGGGGCAATTTCGCACATTCTTTGGGGATAACACCCCCTCAGTGATGGATACGTTCCTTTATATTCGACTTCGTCAGAATGTTAAGGCGGTCACACCCAGTTTCCCTGATGAGCCGGATACTATGGCACCCCTACACGCCCTCCTACAAACAGACACCCCGAGACATGTAGTCTCCATGCTATATAAACATGCGCAGGCTGCCCCATCGCCCCCACCACTAAAAGCGCGACGTGACTGGGACGGCGATCTAGACGCCCCATTGTCGGACGAACAATGGGAAGAAAGCTGCTCGCATACCAACGCTGTGACAGGCAATGCACGTCTCAGACTGGTTCATTTTAAATTTTTACACCGACTCTACTACACCCCTGCCAAACTGTTCCGCTTCGGACTTCGGGGCAATGACAGCTGTCTAAGATACAGAAGCTAAGGTGCAGACTTCATCCACTTGGCTTGGATGTGTCCTGCTGTAGCTGCATATTGGGATGAGATATTTAAGGCATTGTCTGACATGATTGGGGTGGACATCGTACCTTGTCCCAAGATTGCCCTACTGGGCCAGTCGAATCCAGCGATAAAATCACATAGGAAATTTTTCGCACTAGGCCTCCTATTAGCTAAACGCCATGTTGCATGCAGATGGGGTCGGGGTCGGGCGCCTAAATTCAAGATATGGTTGAACACAATGTCTACTTGGCAGGAGCAACTGCACAATTATGCTGAACTTTTACCACATAAGTCGCGTCCTAAAGACCTATGGGTTCCCCTCATTACATATCTTCTTCGTGAGCAGGGCGAGGATTCGTCAGAGGCTGGAAGTAACAGAGAAGCAAGCTAAGCTAACCCATCTCCTTTACCCAGGCCTGACCCAGGATCCCGGATAGCAGGGACTAGCAGAATCCCTCCACCCTTGTGCATCATTCCACTTGTAGTCAGTCTGCATGATAGGCCCTGGGGCGGATGACTCGGGACACTGTGCTGTCCTTTGAGATTGCAGGAGACTAGAACACATTCCATACCAGCATCAGCTGCCCAGCGGATGGCTTGTGTGCCGTTTGTCCTCATAACCAGATTGTTTACACACTACACTAGAATGTCATATGTAGCACAGCAGCCAAGGACGTTACATACTGTTGAACTCACAGATTGGATCATAGACTACTCCCCCTCACCTCCCATGTCAGCCAGAAAGGTTAATCGGGTGCAGAGTAACATTATCCCTGACGAGGGTCACTTTTCGACACAAACGGTACCGCTCTACTGCTCTGCACCTGCCACATACTAAGTATGGCGGGGAAATCATGGGAGGGAACCGATTATGTTGGTTATTTCAGTTCGTTATAAATGATAAAAGAAACCTCAAGTATATACTGTTTGAATATATCGTGCTAACTTACTTGCTAGATAATGCATTGTTAAACAGCTTACATCGACTTTACATCGCGGCCGGCCGAAAAGGGTTGTAGGCGACATGCTGTGTTAAATAACTGTTGCTTTACCTTTTTAGTCGTAAATACACACATGACTCTGTCATCGATAGCTGCCGGCCTGCAGACGCAGGTTGTAGGCATGAAGCTGTGTACTCTTTATTTTGTCACTAATAAAGGTTTTGGAAAAAAAAATCCTTTAAAATCACACACTTTACTGCCAAGTAACCAGCCTTCCAGAGCCTTAGTAGCACAATCTACAAATTCAACCCAGTGCCTTTTTGGGTATCTCTGAACTTAATCCTGTACTGTTCAGTGGTTAAGCCAACCCCATCAATCAGAGCACTCTTCAAGACTTTGTAATTATCAGCATCCTCTTCTCTAACAGCGAGGAGCTTGTCTCTACCTTTGTCTGTAAAGGAGAGCTACAGGATTTCTGCCCACTGCTCCTGAGGGACCCTCTGTACTTTATAGGCCCTCTCAAGTGCAGTTGTCCATTTGTGGATTTCTTCCCCACTCTGATAGGGAGGGACAATCTTGTTCAGGTTTCTATGGTCATGAGTATGTTCTCTACCTCTAGGGACACTGTTGCTGCCAACATGGGGCTCTAGCCCCATTCTTTCAGAATCTCTTTGGAGCTCTAGGGATTCCCTGTCTAATGCCAACTGCTCTCTGTTGAGCCAAAGCTTAGCTTTTTCAAACTCAAGCAGTCAGCACTTTCTATCATAGTAGGACTCTCTCCTGTGAGGAGATGAGGTCCTATGAGAGACAGAGGTCTCTACAGATATACCAGAATGATTAGATGATTCCTGAGAAGGAGATCTGGGGGCATATTACCAAGGCGGGCGATATGTGATTATCGCCGCTTTAGCGGCTGTTTTCGTCCGCTAAGCGGCGATAATTCTATCGCCCTATTAGCAAGCTGTCGCTAACAGCAGTTAGCGAAAGCTTGTAGGCGATAGCGAGCAGTTTGGGGCTCGCTTTGCATGTCAGCGATATTTATCGCTAATGACATGCAAAGTGGGCGTAACCAACCTGTTAGCGACTGAAAGCAGTCGCTAACATCGCTATCGCCTATTATCAACGCAGGTGTAGCGATGGAAATATTCGCGCTAAGCGCGAATATCTCTAAAAAATAACGCCTGCTCAGACCAGTTCTTATCGATTATATCCAATGGGAGGTGGATAACATGGCTAAGAGCCTCTTAGCGATAATGTGTGAATATCGCTGGATTACCAGCGATATTCACGCATTTTGCCGCTGACGCCGGATATTTTATCGCTTTAGAGATAAACGTTGCTAATAGCACGATATCTCTGCGATAATATCCGGTGATGCTTGGCGTTAAAAAAATACTCGCTAAGCCCATTTAGCGAAAAATATTGCTAGTTGTTGGTAATATGCCCCTGGATCTTCTTGGTAAACTGTGAATTCTTCCTGGTGGAGTAAAGAGAGGACCACTGGGGTCTTCTTTTTCATCCCCAGGGAGAATTGGGTTGTCCAGGTTTGAATCATTCTGATCATCCTGCTCAGCATTAGAGTCCTGGTCATAGAGGTTTTCACTTCCTTTCCTCTTCTGCTGCCACACCCAACTTGACTGTCTCATCAGACCCTGGGGTCTTTCTGAGATCATCCAACAGCAAAGCCTCTATGAGGCGTTGGGTGTTTAGGTTTTTCCCTGTCTCTGCTCTTCTAGATGCACATGTACCTCTCAATTCCTGAAATGAGAGATGGTCGTACTTAGTAAGCAAGTAGCCACTGGTTTCTGCCCTAGAAGACATACTAGTGTTATGTGGTGTAAGCACCTACCTAACCTAGGGACTTCTAAACTCTCTTGAGTTGGGGAAAGAGTGTGTTAAACCCTTGACTACCCAACACCAAGTTCAGTAAAACATACCTTACTCTAGACTTGATTTATATATACCTAGGGCCTCATTTATGAGGCAGTGCGTCACTTTTACGCCGCCGGTGCGTCACTTTTTGTGACGCATGGCGCAACAATGAGCCTTGTTGCGCCATGTTTACAAAGTGAGGCATCTATGTAGATGCCTCACTTTGTAAACACCTGTGCCACATTATACCTGCGCCAGGTATAATGTATGCAAGGGGGCGTTTTGACGCAAGGAAGGGTCGTAGAAGTGACACAGTGAAATCTATGATATTTCACTGCATCACTTTTAGGACACCGTTGCCTCAAAATCTTGCGCCTGCCTCACAGCAGGCATAAGACTGACGCAGGCCCTTTCACATGGGGCTTGCCCCATGTGAAAGGACGCATTGCTGAAATACTGACATATCTGTAACTCCTTGCGACATGATGCGTCATACATTAAATATGACGCATCAGGAATGTCGCAAGAAGTGCGCACTGAGAACCTTGCGACATGATGCGTCATACAATAAATATGACGCATCAGGAATGTCGCAAGAAGTGCGCACTGAGATGTGACGCATCGCTGCTTTTCACGCAGCAATGCGTCATTTCTCATAAATGAGGCCCCTAGTACTTTTAGTGGGTTTCAAAAACCCTAGGCAAAGAACCCCACTCAGTAAAGTTGCAGTGATTGGGTTATTTACGCATTTCATTAAAAACACTGCACAACTCTTTGGTAAATTATCTTTACATGCTCTTATCTAAAGATAAAAAAAAACATATATCCAATTCACAAAAGAGAACTTTGAGAACCATTAGGCAATGAGAGAGGTGATGATGTTGGGGTCACCCCTTACCTAGGGGGAGGGCAAGCAGATGCATTGAACACAAAGAACATATCATGCTGAATGATTCAAGGGTGGTCCCATCTTCCTAGGACCACTCCAAGCAAAGTTATGGACAAAAATACAATGCTAACCAAAGGCCCAACAAAGCATTATGGGGCAAGGTTCTAGAGTTTAGTTCATATTATAGTATTAGCTCTCAGCTGAGCCAGAGAGCCTGCCCCTTGAGGAGTGTTTTGATATTGGAAACTATAATATTCACTGCACTCTAGATATTGTCCCATAATGCTTTGCAGGGCCTTTGGTTGGGATTGTATTTTTGCCTATACCTGTGCTTGGGGTGGTCCTAGGAAGACGGGACCACCACCGAATCATTTCAGCATGATGTGTTCTTTGTGGTCAAGGCATCTGCTTGGTCCTCTCCCTAGGTTAGGAAGGACCTCAAAATCATCACGTCTCTCACTGCTTGCTATTATTATTTTCGTTTTTATTAGATAGCTATATGCACTTAAGCATGTAAAGAGTGTTATTTATTATTTAATTAACAGCACTACTTGCTATATTCTCATTTTGAAGAGATGACTATATGTATTTTTGCATGCAAAAATATGCATTTTTGTTTAACTAAATGTATGTGAGATTTCTGTTTAAAACTTTTGTTAATACACAAACAACGGAGGCCATATAACAACTCTGCAATAGTCTGATGTAACCACATTCCTTTGCTAAAGCAATATTACCTTAAATGCTACAAAGCATGTAACCACCCTAACATAGGGGTAGGACCAACAAGGTGCCTTGAACACAAAGAATATATCATGCTGAACGATTCGGTGGTGGTCCCATACTAGCAAAGTTATGGGCAAAATTACAATGCCAACCAAAGGCATAGCAAAGCATTATGGGGCGAGATTCTAGAGTTTAATGAATATTATAGTGTTAGCTCTCAGCTGATCCCGAGAGCCTGCCCCTTGAGGAATGGTTTGATATTGGATACTATAATATTCACTGCACCCTAGAATATTGTCCCATAATGCTTTGCTAGGCCTTTAGTTGGCATTGTATTTTTGCCCATAACTTTGCTTGAGGTGGTCCTAGGAGGGTGGGACCAACTTTCTGATGTATTCATGCTATGTTTCCTCTGCGGGCGGGCGGGAGGATGGGTGTGGCTGCTCTACCCACGTAGCAGGGCAGGGTCGAAGTGGTATGCCCACTCAAGAGAGCAATGACTGTTTGTCTGCCCTCTCAGGCTGCCCAAAGCAGTCATGCGCACATCCCTGTTCTCAATGCAGACTGCAATACAGCTTGCATAAAGAACATGCCGACCCCTCCAATCCCTGGCTGAATGCCTCAGCATGGCGCTCAAGAACAATCACAATGCAGCGTTGTCATTGGCTTAGGGGAGGGAACCTGGCTGCCTGCTTCCTCTTCCAGGAAGCAGACTCAGGAGAGCAGGAGCATAGAAGACATGAGACCCGGCCTCGAGATAAGATTTAAAAAATATATATATTTACAACTTCTGCCGCATCCCCGTCCCCGCCCCTCCAGTGTCCTATCCCGCGTTTCCCGCCTCTTAGCTGTCGAGTCCCCCCACAGCACTACATAATGGCGTGTGCTGTGCGGCCATGTGCAGCGGGCCTACCAGTGGTGTGCCAAAGGTAAGCTCATCTGCGTCCGTCCACCATTGGACCCAGCAACAAGGACCCTCCTTCTTGGACACTCCACTGCTACGATGCCAGTACCCTCCTCTCCATTCACCCTGGATGCCACACCAGCTGCCAACTAGCAACACTATAGAATTCTCTTGCACCCTGCGCCTGTAAAAACTGCAAACGCACCTTCTTTCACAACAGCACACCAGCACTTCCTGCTACCCAGCCAACCAACAGCGTAGGCGACCTGCTCAACTGCATCCTCCTCACGTTCTGATCCTCCACAGACACGCAATAGAAATCTGGGACCTCCTTGACGCCACCTCTTCAGACATCGCCTTCTTCACATAAATCTGGACCAACCTCTGCTCCGGATCAGACATTGTCATCATCATCCACGACGGCTATAAATTCACCCACACAGACCACCCTGAGCAGCCAGGAGGAGGCATTGCCATTGTCTGAAAAAGCACACCCGACTGACCGCGTACTTCAATGACCCGACGATGACTATGGAACACATCCGCTTCCAGATCTGGACCAATCCCATCACCACCCTCCATGGCACCCTCATCTAGTGGCCCCCTGGGCCACGAACCCCCATTCACTTATGCCATTGATTACCTCATCGCACCCCAGGCTCTCCCATCCATCGACTACATCCTATTCATAACCCTCAAGTTCCACCTGGACAACCCCAGTGACCAGAACACCACCCCCCTCCTGGGGACCCTTACCAACATCGGACTCAGGCAGCTAGTCATCACCGCACCAACCCATATAGCCTGACACATGCTGGAGACCATCTTTTCCACCAGCGGGAACTTCAACTACAGCCACACAACAGGACTCTCCTGTACCGACCATCATTGTTTATATCACGCCTTCACTGCGCCCAACGTACACTATCGCCATCATTTCCCCCCGTCGCAGCTGGATCAAGACCACCAAAGAATTTCCTGTCAACTCCCTCAGCACCACCACTCCGTCAATGCTTACTGACGCCAACACTGCAGCGCACAACTTCCACCAATGGATCTCCAACTGTGCCGACACCCTGGCACCCCTCAAGAAAAGACCAGGCAAATAACACTCCAAGAAGGCCAACTGGTTCACTCCCACTTGCAGACGTCTCGAAAAGAGATGGAGCCACAACATCAATCAGCTCCACAGCACAGTCACCCTTGCACCATGGCGCAAGGGTGCCTGCGTTGGTGCATGTCAGTCATTGTGCGCCAACGTAGGGGGAAAAGGCAGAGGGGGCTAATTCATGATCCCCTTCCGACAGTTTCACCCCATCGGTGCATAATTTTCTTGATATACTTGCAGCGTGATTCTTTCACTATGATGGTTCGTATTTGCAGAGTGACGCATCTAAGCATATGTGTGATCTTGTGAAGCCCTGTGCCACATTATACCTGCATCAGGTATGATGTATGCAGGGTGGGTGCTCCCACGCAACAAATCCTCATAGGAGTGGCATAGTGAAATCCATCAGATTTCACTGCAACAATTGTAGGACGCCACTGCGAGGCAGGCGTAAGGGTGACACAGTGTCACAGGGATAGGCTGGCCCCATCCATTGCTGGAGTTGCGTCATGCTTGTGACACAACTGCAGTAATTCATGACTTTAGCGTTGATAGCCACATCAGGATTCCAGACGTATCTGTCATTAATTGCGACATGGAGCACCGTACAGTGAATACAGCGCACCCATGGAGTGTCAAAAGAAGGGTGTAGTGAAAGTGTTGCAACGCTGTTTTGTAGCAGCAATGAAACACTTTTCATGAATGAGGCCCAGGAATGAGCCCTGTCATACTGATGGTGCGTATTCCTGCCCTGTGGTTTTGTTTCATTGCAGCGCAGCAACATTCCTTGCCGTGCTGTCCAGCACCAAATCTTTCTGAAATGAGGCTCCAAGTGTTTGCACCATCTAGAAGACCAGCTATTTTCTGGTCTTAAAAACTGCCTCTAACTGAAGTTAGAGGCAGTTTTTTTGGTTTTTCACCATACAAGGAATTCCTTGTAAATATCGCAAAGTGGAATTAGTGACAGATTTTGCACTGGAACACCTACCTTGCATCTCATTTTCGTTAAGTCCTGCTAACAGCAGTGGCGATCCTAAAAATTCACGTTTCAATATTTCAATCTTCAATATTTTATCATTTTTGCTGATATCACCTCCAGCTGGGCAAAAGTTTCACCTTATTAGTCCATGTCACACACCCAAATACTGCAATACACAAGACAAAGATAACCAGTCAACCTTTCAGTGCCTTCCATTCAGTGCTTAATTTGTAAAAAAAGAAGTGCAGGTGCTGAAAATGTTGCCAAGGCAGCCACCGCTCACGTCTTCCTCCGGTGAGCCCCACTTTCAACAGTCTCACTGCCTAAGTCTCTTTCTTCTAACCTTGATCTTTTGTCTTTCCTCTAAGTCTTTGCTCTGAGATGCTATCCTCTCACCTCTCTAATTGTTTTCTATCATCTTTGTCACACCCTGTATTTCTGATTTGCCCTCTATAAATTTTAGCCCTGCCCTTTTTTCTCTTCATTTTTATCCATGCCCTGCTCTCTCTCCCATCGATCTTGGCTCTTTACTATCACTCTCTAGCAGTGATTAGTTGTGTCTCCATTTTATCATTTGTCTGTTTTTTTCCCTTTGTCCTGTCCTCCACATCCTTTCATTCTATCTTCTCTCTTCTTAATGCTTTCTTCTTCACATCATGGCTGCTTTCTCTTTGTATCTGATTTGCTCTCCTCCTTTTCTTCTACTTTTCTCCGTTACATCTCTCTCCTCTCTTGTTGTTTCTTCTCCTCTTTACTCTTGCTGTCTCTCATCTCTAACACTGCTGCTGCCTGTGGCCCCTGTTGTCAGCCTGTGCATGTCCCGGCTATTTTGAACTCTGCGTTGTCCTGTTGTCATTCCTAACAAAGCGGAAGATGATGTGTTTTACTTTCTTACCTACACAGAGTGCAAAAACAAAATGTACATCAAATGAAAATGCTTTTTTGCATATATATCAATCAGTGTAGTATGACTGGGTTTATTGCGGTACAGGCGGCTGCTTGAGCACAGCAGGTCATGTCACTGCTAGTGCTGCCTGTAATTATTAGGTCCAGGGATGGCATCTACATCCACTGCCCAGCTTGCTGTGACCCTGCCTGCTACAGCACAGGCATTGTCCCCAGCAGTAATGCGGCCAATGCCGGTAAGTATGGCTGTGGTGCCTTGGGGTGCTAGGGGGTGATTTTAGGGTTCAGGGTGGGTATGGGTTTTGGGGTGCCAGGGGCGTAATTTTAGGGTTCAGGGCGCATATGAATTTTTTGGGGGGTGGGGCAGGGATAATTTTAGGGTTTAGGATGGGTATGGGTTTTGGGGTGCAAGGGGAAAATTTTAGGGTTCAGGGCGGGTATGGGTTTTGGGGTGCCAGGGGGACAATTTTGGGGGTCAGGGTGGGTATGGGTTATGGGTATCAGGGGGTAATTTTAGGGTTTAGGGTGGGTATGGTTTTTGAGGTGCTAGGGGGTAATTTAAGGATTCAGGGCGGGTATGAGTTTTGGGGGCAGGGGTAATTTTAGGGTTCAGGGCGGGTATGGGTTTTGGGGTGCAAGGGGGGAAATTTTAGGGTTCAGGGCGGGTATGGGTTTTGGGGTGCCAGGGGGACAATTTTAGGTGTCAGGGCGGGTATGGGTTTTGGGGTGCCAGGGGGACAATTTTAGGGGTCAGGATAGTAGGTATAAGTTATGGGTGGCAGGAGGGTAATTTTAGGGTTCAGGATGGGTATGAGTTTTGGGGGGCTGGTGTAATTTTAGGATTCAGGGTGGGTATGGTTTTTGGGGTGCAAGGGGGGAAATTTTAAGGTTCAGGGCGGGTATGAGTTTTGGGGTGCCAGGGGGACAATTTTAGGGGTCAGGGCAGGTATGGGTTATGGGTGCCAGGGGGGTAATTTTAGGGTTCAGGGTGGGTATGAGTTTTGGGGGGGGCAGGTGTAATTTTAGGGTTCAGTGTGGGTATGGGTTTTGGGATGCTAGGGGGTAATTTTAGGCTTCAGGGTGGGTATGAGGTTTGGGTGCCAGGGGTGTACTTTTAGGGATCAGGGTGGGTATGAGTTTTGGGGCCAGGGGTAAATTTAGGGTTCATGGTGGGTATGGGTTTTGGGGTGCTGGGGGTAATTTTAGGGACCAGGTCGGGTATGGACTTTGGGGTGCCACAAAAGAAAGAGATGGCTGTGGCACAACAGCCCTATTGTGTATGAGATCATTTGCGGCCTGCTTCCTGCACCCATGGCTCCTCCTGCACCCCTGTGTTTCTTGTGCACACATCATGTCGGAGGATGGTGATGAGGTTAACATTTTGCCGCCCCCACCCCGGAAAAATTTCTGCGAACGCCCATTCCTACGGATGGAGGTTGTCTAGCGGTTTCAAATTTTGAACAATATTACTTGCCATCTCAGCTACAATGGATTGCCGCTGACACTGCCACTGCCTCCCCAGGCTGCAGCCATCTTAGGAATGGGCCCGATTCACAGAACTAACTTAAGACAAAATCCTAAACTTACTACTTTTGGTATTCACAGAAGTTAGGATTTTGTCTTAAGACAGACTTTAGACAGACTTAAGACCAAATCCTAACTTTAGTCTATCTTAAGTCTGTCTTAAGACAAACTTAAGACAAAATCTTAACTTCTGTGAATACCAAAAGTAGTAAGTTTACGATTTTGTCTTAAGTTAGTTCTGTGAATCGGGCCCTAACATTTTACATCTGTTTCACCATTGCTCGAAAGCAACAAAACCTGGATGCACTCTCCTGTGAGTAGCGTACCGCTGCTACAAGCGGCCCATTTTTCTTATGAGGACAATAGCCCATCATGTCCCTGCCTAGGCCTTGCTTGGCACGCCTAGGGGTAGCCACACCATCTTATTAGCAGAAATATGTCCTTGACATGAGACAGGCTTACATATACAAGGCGGCCTGTACTGTGATGACAATTGCATCCCTCTAGAATCCTTGATCGAGGACCACGGTTTGCCGCCTGGTTACTTTCTTCTCTCATTGGGGCACTTGGGAATAAATGGGGTGAGATGGCACAAGAACGGCAAATCTGCCTCACTCTCCAATACCTCCATGTACTAGGCGCTGGTAGATACTTAACCTGATGGCCTGCGGACTCACTACTCACGCACGCGGACACACTGCTCACTTCTCTGAGAGACCCCGACCTGAGCCATCAGTGCGCGGATAAAGAGTGGTTTGCCTTGCAGAGCCTATTTCATTCCTAACAAAATTAATTGTTATTTACACTGCTCAGACACCGCTTGTCCCCGTTGTGCATGGTTGATGCAGAACTTTCTAAGTTTGATGTGGGCCTGGCCGTCTCTCTAGCAACACTGGCAAGGGATCACCTCATGTCTGTTAAACTGCACGGGGCGCCCCTTATCACACATATGGGAGGTTTGTCTACTGGGCTTACATCATAGGGACAAGAAGCATAGAGCCCCTTCCAGCCTCTTTGATTTAGGTCTTCTGCTAGCCAAACGCTTCATCACTCATAAATGGAAGTCACTTCTCGCCCCTGTGCTCACTGCCTTTGATTAATCTATAACCAGTTGGGCTCAGCAGAAAGAATTGCCTTACACAGGGAGGACACGTACTGGCAACCAGCGGGGACGCTATCCTGACTGATAGCCCCACAGCATGCGGATGAGCCCCCTGGCCACACGCCTGACACCATATAAGACCCGATTAGTCGGACTCACATCGGCGACAGGACACAGTGATGGCCCCGAGATGACCGCCTTTGAGCACGGATATATGATTTCTCTTAATTGCTGTTTTGATATAAAACGACGTGTAGGTGAATTATTTTTTCTTTTTGATTATCATTATATCCTTCTACTGTTGTAAATGACCAAGTCTGTTTCTGGCCTTGCCACGCCTACTTGTATATGGAGCAGAAATAACTGCTCATATGCAATAATTTGCATATAAGGCATTGCCCTAAACCATTCTACATGGACCAATGTATCTGACTAATTTCCACTCCTGAGTGATGAAACTGTTCTGGTAATAATGGTTGAAAAGCTGTTTCTGTTCTCTATGCAACTAAAACTCAATGGGCCCGATTCACAGAATGAACTTAAGACTCAATCCTAAACTTACTACTATTTTGGTATTCACAGAATGCACTTACTACTTTTGGTATTCACAGAAGTTAGGATTTTGTCTTAAGTCTGTCTTAAGTCTGTCTTAAGTTTGTCTTAAGACAAACTTAAGACAAAATCCTAACTTCTGTGAATACCAAAAGTAGTAAGTTCATTCTGTGAATGCCAAAAGTACTAAGTGCATTCTGTGAATACCAAAATAGTAGTAAGCTTAGGATTGAGTCTTAATTGCATTCAGTGAATCGGGCCTAAAAAAAGATTTAAACAAAAAAAAGAACGCGTGCTGCTGGCGGCATCATTTGAGAAGGACACCGAGGGACAGATGTTCAAAACTGTTCAGCAAAGCAACTCAATCCAATATAAAAAGATCATCTACTTTGCAATGTGATCAATTTACACCTCTGCAAGAATAGAATTAGTTCTATTCAACGTTTCCTCAAATATTCTGTGGTTACTTTGGGCCCGATTCACAGAATGAACTTTAGACTCAATCCTAAATTTACTACTATTTTGGTATTCACAGACTGCACTTACTACTTTTGGCATTCACAGAAAGAACTTACTACTTTTGGTATTCACAGAAGTTAGGATTTTGTCTTAAATGTGTCTTAAGACAAACTTAAGACAGACTTAAGACTGACTTAAGACGGACTTAAGATAAAATCCTAACTTCTGTGAATACCAAAAGTAGTAAATTCATTCTGTGAATACCAAAATAGTAGTGAGTTTAAGATTGAGTCTTAAGTTCATTCTGTGAATCGGGCCCATTATTCCTTGTATAGCTAGTATGGACACAGGTTCTTGTCTGGACCTGTGCGGGTAGCCAAACATGGGCTCGGTTACACATGTTCCTGGAGCATAGTATACAGGTTCATTGAGGTTCAGAATAAATCCTTTATTTAAGTTACTCAGGAACGACTCACATCTCCAGATCTTCCTTCAGCTGTATGAGACCTCCTCTCACCAGTTCTGAAGACACATTGTGCCCTGGGGGTGCAACGGGCGTGTGCGCCTGCTCTGTGCATTCCGGGGCATTTTGATATTACAGAAGGGGCACAGACATTACAGAAGGGGCACAGATGGTTGTGCATCCTCTTCTGTAATACTGATAGCACTGGATCACATGTAACACCAGCGCTATCATGTGAGTGCTGAGAGAGTGTGGCCATGCCCCCCATGCAAATGAGTGTTTCACTTTGCCTCTGCGCCCACGCCGTATTTTAGACTTGGGCACAGAGGCAAACATGCACTTAGGAGGCACATTGAAAGTGCAACCAGAAAAAGTGGCACACTTTCATTACATCTCTTGAAGACAGCCCTCTGGAGGGGAGAGAGTGGGGTCACATGGATCCCCCAGACATCACTGTGCAGGAAGGTGCAGTCACACCCGTCAGCAAGGGGGTCTATCCCCCCATTTCTCAGAGGAGTTCGCAGCTGCCCTGGAGCATCTCATTCTTTCTAATATATAACCAGGGCTCGAGTTGGGGTACCACGCGGGTGGACGGCGTCCTCCCACTTATTTTACCGGGTTTTTACCGGGTGGACGCCGTCCCCTGCCCAAAAGATGGAGCCGGTACCCGAGTCTGCACCTGCGCGCGAATGATAGCCTTTCAAATGTACCCGCGGCTCAGACTAAATCTCCCCTTCCACCTCGCGCCCTCACCTTGCCAGCCTTTCTCAGAGCACAGCCGAGGCACCAAGGCTTCAAGGAGCTACACGCCGAGCATGTCAGTTCCAGGGACCCCGACAGATGCCTGTAGTGCCCAGAGCCGGTCCTAGGCCTTCAGAGGCCTTCTGAGGCCCCGGGCGAAAGGGAAGATGTGAGGCCCCTCTAAGTGCCTTACTGCCTGCGCGAGTGCGCTTTTCCCTACTCTGCGGGGCCGGCAGGGGGCCCCCTGAGCGCGAGGCCCTGGGCAGCTGTCCATACCGCCCATGCCTAGGACCGGCCCTGGTAGTGCCTACGGCCCGAGTCTATAATAACCATGCAATTCGAGGAATGGGTCCTGTGTATAGTGTTTTCTTGTGTTTTGAGTGACTGCCACTTATTGCAGTATTCTACCTCTACTTGTATCTTGTATGTATTCACACATTTCAGATGAAGACTGGCAAATTTTTTGACATCACTTCCTGTCGTGACGTCACTTCCGGTGACACCACCTAACTTGGAGCGTCCCCCCACTAGTTTTTATAGGACTTGTGCCCTGTATATAACACTGCCCCTGTTTGCACCTGCGCCACCTTTTGAAGATGCGCCATGGCACAGACAGGGAGAGGGCACTGTACACGTAATACAGCCCCTGTTCTGCACGTTGGTTCCCGAATGCAGTTTGCTGCATCCAAAGGGACGCACAGTCAAGAGGTGGGCAATAGCCGCACACTCTGTGCTGGCATCCATAACAAGGCGCTGCTACTAGAGAACGTTTATGCGTCATACGTGATCCCGTAACTGAGAACACGAAGATATCATTTGAGAACTGAAAGTAACGCAAAAATGTGAGCGCTGAGGAGTAGATTTACTAAAACAAAATGAGTGCAGAGCAGCAAGCAAAGTTGTTGCACTGTGATGGGCTTGGTGGAGAGCAGCCAGAGTCATATTTACGAAATATGGGCACCTGTTGCTCTCTTTCCATGCGCCTGGCATACACATGGGCTACCTGAAGCATGCAGGCCAATGGGCAGATTCAGGCGGAAGAACCACATATTTTTAGCTAGCTAAAGGGCTGCAGCTTATCTGTCTCCTGCCTAAAGTTGCCTCCAACTCAATGTAAGTCAATGTTGAAAATGAATTCCCCTGATTTTTGTTTAAATCATCCTCTGTCCACTCTCCAAATGTCAATACCTGTGACACAGTGCGAAGATGTGGGTGCGCATACCAGCTTAGGTTTTGCACTGGGAGGTTATCCTTCAAGTGCAATGGGACCAGCGTGGGTGGTAATGTTGGAATGCCCAAGTACCACCCACGGAACTTTTACACTGGAAAGTAAGATTTTGCAGCTCTTGTCATGACTTTGTGGAGATGCAAAGTGTTGATCAATCTGCCCCTGCGCGGTAGCTTTATTATTGGTGACGTGTGGCACAGAACCCGTAGCACCCTGGGACATCTATTGTTTTTTTATGCGTCTTTGCACTCACCTCAAGCATGGACATGCAGTAGTGTTAGGGTGACCAGGCGTCCCGGATTTGCCCGGACAGTACCAGTTTTTCACCAGCTGTCCGGGCAGATTTCAGGATATCTGCTCCTGTCCCGGTTTTTAGAGAGTGGCGACTGAAAACTGTGGGTGGTGCTTTTTTATGTTTTACAAAGCAGGGATAGTTAGCAGTTTTTTCAAAAAATCAATTTAATTACCAGGCAAGCTTCTGGGTTTAAAAATTGTGTTCCATGTATTTTCTAGCTGCCTGATCTGTAATTCTCTGCTGACGAGCGCTGTCATTCTGTGTGCTGTCTTGAAATAAAACTGCAGTCCTTCTATTTTTGTGAAATGTCCTGTTTTTGTCTTTAAAATTCTGGTCCCCCTAAGTAGTGTGGAATATTACATCTATTGCTGAGCGGGATCATTTTATTTATTTACCATTGCATCTCCTCAGACTTTGCTGAGAAATATCTTTATATGTTTTCTGTGTCTTTTTTCAGTGCCTTGTTCCTTCCTTCAGTGTATTGTTCTTTCCTTCAGTGTCTTGTTCCCTCCTTCACTGTCTTGTTCCTTCCTTCAGTGTCTTGTTCCCTTCTTTGGTGTCTTGTTCCCTCCTTCAGTGTCTTGTTCCTTCCTTTAGTGTCTTGTTCCCTCTTTCGGTGTCTTGTGTCCTCCTTCAGTGTCTTGTTCCTTCCTTCAGTGCCTTGTTCCCTCCTTCAGTGTCTTGTTCCTTCCTTCAGTATTGTGTTCTCTCCTTCGGTGTCTTGTTCCTTCCTTCGGTGTCTTGTTCCTTCCTTCAGTTTCTTGTTCCCTCCTTTAGTGTCTTGTTCTTTCCTTCAGAGTCTTGTTTCCTCCTTCAGTGTCTTGTCCCATCCTTCGGTCTCTGCTTCCTTCAGTGTCTTGTTCCTTCTTTCAGTGTTGTGTTCTCTCCTTCTGTGTCTTGTTCCCTCCTTCAGTGCCTTGTTCCTTACTTCGGTGTATTGTTCCTCCATACAGTATCTTGTTTCCTCCTTCGGTGTCTTGTTCCCTCCTTCACTGTCTTGTTCCCTCCTTCACTGTCTTGTTCCCTCCTTCGGTGTCTTGTTCCCTCCTTCGGTGTCTTGTCCCCTCTTCAGTGTCTTGTTCCTTTCTTCAGTGTCATCATGTTCCTTCTTTCGTTGTCTTGTTTCCTCCTTCGGTGTCTTGTTCCTTCCTTCAGTGTCATGTTGCTTCCTTCGGTGTCTTGTTCCCTCCTTCAGTGTCATGTTCCTTCCTTCGGTGTCTTGTTCCCTCCTTCGGTGTCTTGTTCCCTCCTTCAGTGTTTTCTACCTTCCTTCAGTGTCTTGTTCCTTCCTTCAGTGTCTTGTTCCCTCCTTCAGTGTCTTGTTCCTTCTTTCAGTGCTGGGTTCTCTCCTTCTGTGTCTTGTTCCCTCCTTCAGTGCCTTGTTCCTTACTTCGGTGTCTTGTTCCTCCCTACAGTATCTTGTTCCCTCCTTTGGTCTCTTGTTACCTCCTTCTGTGTCTTGTTCCCTCCTTCAGTGCCTTGTTCCTTACTTCAGTGTCTTGGTCCTTCCTTCAGTGTCTTGTTCCCTCCTTCGGTGTCTTGTTCCCTCCTTGACTGTCTTGTTCCCTCCTTCGGTTTCTTGTTCCCTCCTTCAGTGTCTTGTTCCCTCCTTCAGTGCCTTGTTCCTTACTTCGGTGTATTGTTCCTCCATACAGTATCTTGTTTCCTCCTTCGGTGTCTTGTTCCCTCCTTCACTGTCTTGTTCCCTCCTTCACTGTCTTGTTCCCTCCTTCGGTGTCTTGTTCCCTCCTTCGGTGTCTTGTCCCCTCTTCAGTGTCTTGTTCCTTTCTTCAGTGTCATCATGTTCCTTCTTTCGTTGTCTTGTTTCCTCCTTCGGTGTCTTGTTCCTTCCTTCAGTGTCATGTTGCTTCCTTCGGTGTCTTGTTCCCTCCTTCAGTGTCATGTTCCTTCCTTCGGTGTCTTGTTCCCTCCTTCGGTGTCTTGTTCCCTCCTTCAGTGTCTTCTACCTTCCTTCAGTGTCTTGTTCCTTCCTTCAGTGTCTTGTTCCCTCCTTCAGTGTCTTGTTCCTTCTTTCAGTGCTGGGTTCTCTCCTTCTGTGTCTTGTTCCCTCCTTCAGTGCCTTGTTCCTTACTTCGGTGTCTTGTTCCTCCCTACAGTATCTTGTTGCCTCCTTCGATCTCTTGTTACCTCCTTCGGTCTCTTGTTCCCTCCTTCACTGTCTTGTTCCCTCTTTCACTGTCTTGTTCCCTCCTTCGGTGTCTTGTTCCCTCCTTCAGTGTCTTGTTCCTTTCTTCAGTGTCATCATGTTCCTTCTTTCGTTGTCTTGTTCCCTCCTTCGGTGTCTTGTTCCTTCCTTCAGTGTCTTGTTCCTTCCTTCAGTGTCTTGTTCCCTTCTTCAGTGTCTTGTTCCCTCCTTCAGTGTCTTGTTCCTTCCTTCAGTGTCTTGTTCCTTTCTTCAGTGTCATCATGTTCCTTCTTTCGTTGTCTTGTTCCCTCCTTCGGTGTCTTGTTCCCTCCTTCAGTGTCTTGTTCCTTCCTTCAGTGTCTAGTTCCTTCCTTCAGTGTCTTGTTCCCTCCTTCAGTATCCTGTTCATGCATATAAACGATCTTGAAAGGCGATTTGCTCTTTCTATGTGTGCTGCAGAATGCAGGGCACATGGAAAAAGCAAAAAAAGAGAAATTATTCATTATCGCCAGTCTAAGACCAGGTATTCCCTGGTCTTTGTTTTTGGCGCTGCCCCAGCTTTGCAAATATGGAGCAGCATCCACTCATAGCTGCCAAGGTTTCAGTTTGCTATGTGTGACATTTTCATAATTTCAGGATAATTTTGAGTGACATTTCAACAACTATGAGTGACACTTTCTTGCGAGCAAAAAATCAAGCAATGAATACGAGGGAAACGTATAAATATAAGAAACTAGCAGCCCGCCCCGACGTTGTCCGGGTATGAATTGCTGCCGGCCAGTAGTATATTGTTTCGTAGTATTTCATTTTGATAGCATTTCTTATCTGTGACAGGCCTGTGAAACGCTCCGATTCACAGTGCACTGCTGATGCACTTAAGAGGGCGCGTTCAGTAGTGTGTGAACTCGAGTTTCCCTACTTTATTTTCCTTGCAATATTATATAGGGCGAACTCGACAACATGGCATGAGCACAATTTACATTACAGAAGAACACATTCATTTGTGGTAGGCACGGGGAGACAATGCGATTTGCCTGGAATCACAGGATGTTGAGCTGATGCCGAGATTCTAACGTAGCTCCCCATCTCTAAAGTTCATTGCACTCCAGTCCTGCTTTTTGCACGAACCGGAACCCGACGAGCCTCAGCGGTAGCAGTAGCAGAGCAGAGCAGGGGCGGGAGCGGGGGAGGCCGAAGAAATCGCTCCTCTACGAGCCGCCTGGACTGCCCCAGCTGCTTACACATTCCTCCGCTGCTGGTTCCCTAACATCTGCAAGATGTGCCCCGAAGCTGTGAGGGGCACACCAACGTGAGCTGCAAAACCCGCTGAGCTGCAGAAACCGCTCCACGCTCCACGGCACATCGGCAAAGGCACCGGCAAAGGCAAAGGCAGTAGCGTGACCCCTCCCTCTCCGCCCTGCATCGGACTGCATCGGACTGCTTCTGCACTGCTTCTGCACCCGTGGATGGCCGGCGGAGTGCATGAGAACGGGAGAGACCGGCGGCATCGGGAACAGTTTCCAAACCACGACAAAGAGGTGGTGCAGTGGGAGGAACGACCTGAGACAGCGAATTGAGGGAGACGCTGCAAGTGGAGTAAGAGGAGCCCGGCACTCACCAGGTACCGCATTGGGCATTGGGCACTGGGTTAGACATAACTCCCAGCAGAAGGAAGCAGCGAAAAGCAGAAGCGCAAAGCGCAAAGCCCAGATAAAGCAACAGCAGCGACAGCAACAGGCACTGCCCTTTCCGCCTGGTATCAGGGAGAAGTACTGTCGCGAGCTCCGAGGACTCCCTTGGGGGTGCATAGAGGCGTATTGGCAGTCTGCCTGTGTGAGGGCCTGGTGACAGCGAAGCCCAGGCTGCTGCGGTTGGCTCGGCTGGGAAGGCCTAAGCGCAGAGGACACAAGGAGTAAACATTGGGACTAAAATCGCCCAAGGTAACAGGGCGAACCTACAAGCGTGAGCGCGGCTGCCGGCTGCCGGCAGAGCGGTCGCAAAGAAAGAGCCCAGGGGGTCTGACAGGCAGACTAGGTCGGACTGATCTGATCTGCGGCCCCTTTGCGTGCTCCGTTCCGCTCAACCCTAAACGCAGCCAGCTCACTTCCAGCCTAACCACGGACAGAAGACTAGCGAGTCTTCCAACATCGCCACTAACGACATGAGGTCAGGCAAGGCCAGGGGGTCTCTGGTAGTCAAACCAAAGCCTACAGCAAAAACGAACGAAAAACAGGGAAACGGGAAGGGGCATAAGAAAAAGAAAAGGAAAATGAGCGCTAACTCGACTACCAGCACGGTGCTGAATCTCTCCGCATCAGATCAGGCACTGGAACTGAGCTATAATACAACAGAGCAAGGATCGGCCTTGATACCAGAGACCGCAGCAAGCACATCTCAAACCGCCAAAAAACTCCATCAACCCAAAATATTCACAAAGTTTGAATTCCTAAAGGACGCGGGTGCAGCAATATTCTCGAGCAACAGGCACCTGTCCGGTCTGCAATCACCACTGCTTCCGGCTGTCTTGGGACCAGCATGCCCTTCGCCACCACTGCTTGCACCCGAAGGCTCACTGACACAAGGTGGCCCTTCATCGGATCCTGCACTGGGCAGCACCGCGGGGCACGGGAGCGCTAGCACTCCTCTGGAGACCTTAAGCGAAAGGAGGAAGTCTTCTAACTTCGCTGCCTACAACCAGAAGACTCCGTGCGTATACCCAGCTGGTTTGGTCTTTTGCAGCCAGGAAAACATATTACCATCCCCACTAGATGACCCCAAAGCCAACCAGAATGAGAAACTCATTTCAGCCCAAATACCCGCTGACGAACTAGACAGCTGTCCCACTGAAAAGGCTCCTGGGGCAGGCCTACAGACATCAGCATCGGTTCTAGCAAAAGAAACCGCACCATGTTCGGAGCTGGACTTGCAACTGAAGAGCCTTACCCATAGCACACCCATCAAGTCTTATCTAACAGCTGAGCGCGCTCTATCAATCACAGACCAGGAAACCCAAAATTCAGCAAAAAGAGCCTATGGTGGGGAGGCTGTAAGTTCTCACGACGAAACCAATAGCAAAGCCGAAGCAAGAGCACTAGCGCCCAATCTTAACACACAAGAACGGGAAGATAGGCTAGCCACTTATACACCTGATCCCAAAGGGACTCATGCCCCTGATCTACCTTCGGCAGCTAAAAATCCAAACATGCCTGGCAATGACTTTAAAGAGAATGAGCGGAGAAAGGAACAAAACATCGGAACGTGGAATTCACTGCTAAATACAATCCAACTAGCAGTAGATACCCTGCAATACCAATCAGAGAAAATGGAGCTCCAACTCAATCTTCTCAATACACTGGCAGTTTTTACAGCTGGCATCGACGACAAGCTAGGCAACCTAAACAACCTGATTCTGAGAGCACAAACAAACACCTACCTGAGCTGCAATTGCAATTGCAGCCGGGCATTAGACAAAGTAGGCTAACTGACCTAATAGGAGATATAAAGTCCCTACACAGAGGAAACGCAATTAAAGAAATGGGCACCACTAACCCTGAAGCAGGAGACATCAGAAGTGAAGCATCCAGGATCGCAGCAGAGCCAACCACCCACTCCGTACCCTCAAACGAAGAGACAACCCTAACGGGACAGGAGCCCTTGCAAAAACTCAACGCCAAACAGCGTCGTCAACAAAAAAGAAAAGGGCGCAAGCAAAAAACTGAAACATCTACGTCTAAATATTTTCCCATCTTCTACGACACAAAGGAGAGATCTTGGGATAACGCAAACAATGCCAACCCAACAGACAGCGAATACCACTCGCCCATAGGCAGAAATCAGCAGCAGCACCAAACAAACAGGAGCCAGCCGAAACAAGAAGGGCAAGGGTCCCAAGGACCACGGGCAAGAGACCAGTCGGAACAAACAGCCGGAGGAAGAGAGGTGGCAGTAAAGATCAACCACCTCACTCCACCAAACTGTGCCAAGAACAAGACAGCAAGGGTCTCTGAGGAGCAAGCGGGAGTCTCAACACAGCAAAGCAAGGAGTCTCCTCACCAAATGGAAAGGGGAACATCAAAATTAACTACCAATCAAGATTTGGCATCAACAAATGTTAACAACCACCCTCACAGGCTAAATGTTGAGGTGGGGGATAGGAATGGAAAACTTGGACCATCGCCAAGCCAAATCCACGGAGCCCACGCCACAGATATATCGGACTTCATCAATCACTCTGCTTCTAAACAAATTGAGCGGTCCCAAGCAAAACGGCCATCTGAAACACGAATTATAACAAAGCAAACAACTTCACTCAAAGTATCAACCATCACTGCCGACATGCCAGGGGAAGGTTCAACCTCCGCACCTCGCGAAATTCACACAGGTCACGCATCATTAGCTCAAGCTCATCATACACAATACAAGGAGGGAGGAAGTACCAAACAAACAACAGAGATGTTGATCTTCTTTCCAGAATATAAGTCACAAGGGCAACATGACACGCTCAACCGTGGTAACATCCTGAAACTAATGGGACATATTCCCAGCCTGGAGGGGATAAGTACCAAGGACTTAATCTCGGTTGAATTCTTGCCTGCCGCCAATCCAAATAGCCCGGAGGGGACCAAGACCACTTGGTCCTCCAACAATGTTGCAGATTCCATTGCAGCGGAAGCAGAGCAATTTAAGACCTGGGGCATCAAGCTAGAACCCATACTAAAACCAGCCTACCCGTCACCCTTCCAGAAGAGGACAAGCTCAAAACTGGAGGCAAGACAGGCAAACACCCTTAGCGTCCTTAAAGGCGCCTTGGGAAGCTCGCCCAAGAAAAGAGAGATGATACACTGGCAGCGTCCGGAAGACAGGCCGAGGGCGTTAATGGGCTCTGAACTAGCAGTCACATCAAGCGGGAGAAGCCCAGTTCAAAGGCACCATCAGATCCGCACTCCTATCGTGACTAAGCCCCTGAGAGGAAGTCCGCCAATTAAAAATACACGTAGCCCTCGGGGATGGACAGAAGCGAGCACAGGGGGGGTGCTACATCAAAACCGAGCACTAACAAGAAAAACTCTCTCTCGAACGATCTTCATACGCCCCGAGGAGGCCTGATGCCATCAACAAATGAGAGATGGAATAAAGGGCAGTGCACCATCCATAGGCATCTGCTCTTGGAATATAAATGGCCTAACCTCAAAAATGGATGACCCAGATTTCCAAAAGTACATTATACTATTTGATATAGTAATGCTGCAGGAAACCTGGCTCACATCCATCCAACACATCACAGGCTTCACTGGCTTTTCAACAGCAGCAGTTAGAACCAATAGATTTGGCCACCAGTCAGGAGGCCTGGCTACATACATATCAAACACAACAATATCGTCGGCAGTCCTCATGAACTCGTCCACATCCTCAACCTTAACAGTAAAAATAAAACTGAAGCTCGGTAACACAGAAGAAGAGATATGCCTTGTCAATGCATACGTCCACCCCAAACACAGGGGTAAAGACTCCAACACAATTTCCAATCAACTCACGGAGTATACCTCCCAGATGGAAAAGCCACTCATTCTCCTGTCAGGGGACTTCAACCAAAATCTCCTTGGTTCATCAGTAGAGGAAGAGGTTCTGGCTCTGAATAAAATTTACACCATACCATCACAAAGCTCCCCACAAAACAGGAGAAAGCACCAACATAATTCCTTTCTCAAAGACTTAGAACACTTAAATCTCCGGGCACTAAATGGCAGATTCGTGACAGATCGTCCTCCAATAGAAACATTCTACTCACATACAGCCAGCTCCATCTTGGACTATACATTTGCCAGTCTAGCACTCTTCCCCTACATCTTGGAATTTAGAATGGGGGACAAGGGAGAAAGTGACCATCGTCCCCAGGAATGCCACCTGACAATAAAGCTGCCTATTACAATTAGGCCAGACAAAATGCTAGGGGCGATCTACACCATCAACCGAAAAAGGATCAAATGCACACCATCTAACCTAACAACTCTGGCCGACACTGCCCTCCAACGATACAATATACACAAACCAACTGCGGCTGGGCATATCCCACACTGGGAGCAATATACAAGATCTTTGCTAAACGAACTGGCAACCAAGACCCCGGCAAAAACTAACTTGCACAATGTGAGCAGTAAAACGAACTCAAAAAAAGGACCAAGAATGGAATTAAGGCAACATAAAAGGCTAGTAAACTCGACCTTACGAATGCTCAGATCAGCCCCTGACAACACTCAGCTTCGGGCAGTTTTGAAGAAACAAAGAACTGAGCTCAAAAGCATAAAATGGAACATAAAGAAAGAAGTTGAAAATGAGACATGGGCAAAATTACTACATGACAGCAAAAGTAGCAACAGCGCACGCTTCTGGCAATCAGCAAACATGATCCTACGACCACAGCATAAAGAACTAGGCTTGCATATTCTGGAAGAGTCATGGCTTACTTACCTCTCCAGCCACTTTAATGACCAGCCGGAATACGCAGGAGCGCAAATAACGAACACCACAGAGCCTAACTCCTCAACGTTCGTACTGAAGGCTCTGACCAAGAGAGAGCAAAGCCCACCCAAAAACATCTTGGATACAACAGCCGACCAGCAAATAGCAATCATAAAAAAACAGATTCGCAAGGGCAGGAAGGAAGGCGCTCCGGGTCCAAACGGCATTCCGCCAGCCCTATTCAAGGAAAAAATCACAGAATGGGCTACCAATATGCAACCGCTATTTGCGGAAGTAAGACTCTTAAACAAAATCCCAGAATCTTGGAGAGGGTCGACGATTGTTCCCATATTCAAAAAAGGCGACAAAACGGACCCTAATAACTACCGACTAGTGGCCCTCCTCGATAACGAGGCAAAATACTTTGCGGGAACTCTCTTAGAGGAAATTGCGCAATGGGCAGATACAAATCAGATAATACCATTGAACCAGACCGGTTTCCGGAAAAACACTGGAACAGCTACCAATATTCTGGCCATCTCTCTAATGATCGATGCAGCAAAAACAAAAAAACTGCCGCTGCACATGTGCTACATCGACTTCAGTGCAGCGTTTGATAACATCGAGAGAGGCAGACTTTGGGGGAAACTGACACAACGGGGAATACCGCAGCCGATTCTAAGCATGCTGAAGCTCCTACACTCTGACACCTGGGTGCAGGTGAAGCTAGGAGGCGGCACACACCTGTCATCCAAAGTTCGTACCACCAAAGGCCTGAAGCAAGGGTGCGTGCTTGCCCCAATATTATTCAATCTGTTTATGGCAGATCTATCAGACACACTCAACATTTGCAACTCCGACTCCCCGAGGCTGGGGGGGAAAACTTTGAGTAACCTGCTGTATGCAGACGACGTTGTGCTACTTAGCCACACCTACATCGGCCTCCAGCAGCTTCTGATCCAAATGCACAGCTATGCCACGGAAAACAAGCTTAAAATAAATCTGAGCAAGACACGCACCATGTCGATCAACACCAAGAAGAAGTCTCAGAAGACATGGGCATTAGGCGGTCAAAAAATAGAGTCGGCATTTGTTTATAAATACCTGGGAGTTCTCTTCGACAGAGACGGCACCTTTGCACAACAAAAGCAGGAAGCAAAAAGGAGAGGGGCGTGCATCGCTGTCACACTAAAAAACATAGCCAATCAGCTGATGGGGCCAATTCTAACCCCCTATCTGAAAGTTATCCAGGCCAAGCTACTCCCCTCTATCTGCTATGGCAGCGAGGCGCTGCGTGGGAGAGACTCCAAGAACCTGGACACAATCCAGACAAAAGCCTACAGAACAATGTTTTCCCTTCCGTCCTACACATCGCCGGCCCAACTTAGGCTGGAATTTGGATTGCAAAAACAAGCCCTTGCCAGACAGGGAGCATACATCAATTGCTGCCACAAACTCCGCTCGGCCCCCACCAACACTCTAAGCTCGCTGCTATGGCAAGACATCCAAAATAGGGATAAATCTCAGGCAAGATCCTACCTGAAGACTGCTCTGGTGGCCACTAATCTAACTGCGATTTGGGACATGCAACTCGGGCACAACTCATTTAAAAAACTAGTCTGGAAAACCGTTAAAACACTATCCTTACTAGAGGACAAGGCCACATTCGCTAAAAGAAACCATGCCTGGATGTCATTAAACTCTTATAAAACGCTGATACCACAACCCTACTTCAGCCAGGGTTATCCTAAGACAATAAAACTGAAGTTCTTGAAACACAGACTAGGGGTTCTGCCCAGCGGAGAGTATCTTCCACCATGGCTCAGGAGAAACGGCCACGAAGTCTGTCCTTTTTGCAAAACAGACAAGGGCGATATACTTCATCTGACCTGCCTTTGCGAAGAGCTACGGCCAGCCCGTCAACAGCTCTTAAAGGCCCAGCTTAAGCAGCTAGGAACTTGCACAAGAAGGCAAGCGGTTCTCGCCTGCCTGAACCCTTCGAACACGCAACTGAATTGCAGATACGTTAAGTTCCTTGCAATGATCGAGCAAAAATTGTCATAGATAACATGTAGGCGGCCTACAGGACTCACAGGAATACGCTGCCCCGCCTTAAAGACAACTGCTCCTTGCTAATCAGACTGGGTTTTTCTGTGTACGCTTTTTAACGACGAGAATAATGCACAAATCTTAATGATTTTTTAATGTATATATTATTTTACTTTTTTCTTATGTTTACTGATTGTAATACGCTTTGCACTGGTTTTAATTAACTATGCATAATAAACTTACTTACTTACTTACTTACTTACTAAAGTTCGCAATTCTAGAACTTGTGGTGGGAGGTGTGTCTAAAAGTGTATGTCGGTGCTGGGCATCAATGAGAGAGACCTGTGCATTTTTCCAATTGGTGGTGAAAAAATATGAGTATGTTGCTGGAGATGTGGGCCGCCGTGCCACCAATGTACTTACGGGGGAGGGTAAACACCCATTATTCCGCAAATTTCTTTCCGCATACCATCACTCTGTATACTTTCATTACGTAAGTACCATGACTCCGCAAATCCATTATAACGCATGGCATTACATTTTATATGCTTTTACCACGCATACATTTACAACGAAATTCGTTGTAAATGCATGAATGGTAAAAGCATGTTTCTTAAAAATGTTTGGATAAGGCAAGTATGGGTATAGGGGTATATGTTTTGGGGTACTGAGGTATATGTTTTGGGGTGTTTGGGTATTTTAATGGTTCAGATATAGTTTTGGGTTATGGGGTACAGGGGTATTTCTAGGGTTCAGGGCTAGGTTTGGGTTTTGGGGTACAGGGGTATTTTAAGGGTTCAGGGCTAGGTTAAGGCTTTGGGGTACAGGGGTATTTTTAGGGTTCAGGGCTAGGTTTGGGTTTTGGGATACAGGGGTATTTTAGGTTTCTGGGCTAGGTTTGGGTTTTGAGGTACAGGGGTATTTTTAGGGTTCAGGGGTAGGTTTGGGTTTTGGGGTACAGGGGTATTTTAAGGGTTATGGGTTAGGTTTGGGTTTTGGGGTACAGGGGTATTTTAGGGTTCAGGGGTAGGTTTGGGTTTTGGGGTACAGGGGTATTTTTAGAGTTCAGGGGTATGTTTGGGTTTTGAGGTACAGGGGTATTTATAGGGTTCAGGGCTAGGTTTTGGTTTTGGGGTACAGGGGTATTTTTAGGGTTTATGGATAGGTTTGGGGTACAGGGTACAGGGTATATTTATAGGGTTAAGATGGGTTAGTGTTTATGGGTGTTGGGGTATTTTATAGAGTAAGGGTGGGTTATGATTATGGGGTGCAGGGGTATTTAAAGTAGGGGTGGGCGGAATTGGCGCGAACTTGGTACAATAAATCCGCAATATTTCTTTCCGTCAGATTTCCAATTATTAAAACAGAAACCTCATATATTCAAGGTAAAATAACAAGTATTTCTACATGCTAAAATGCATATAGTCATTTCACAAAAGTGAAATTAGCTTCCAGCAAGCAGTGAGAGAGGTGATGATTTTGAGATCATGCCCTGCAAACCATTATGGGACGAGATTAGCAGTGGGAAGTGAATATTATAGTATCCAAATAATTCTACAAAGAGCTGCAGTTCACCTTGTTCTCCCCAGTTGTCCCCAAGAGGCAAATGCAATAGCATTTAAAATATTATACATCAAGCTGCAGTTCACCTCATGGTCTGTCAAAACACACCTCTTTCAATAATAGCTTCATCCTTAGCGTCTCCACCTCACTGTAATCTGTCCTTCTGCAGCGCCGGGACGCCCCTTCGCTGGGGCAGCCGTGCGCTATACAAGTCACCATAGCATCTCTGGGCATTAAGCTTGCCTCATCTCTACAACGGCCCCCCACAGACGCCGGGGATGCCTGGTTTCACCCCGGAGATACCCAGAAAGGGACCATCTCACAGGGAAAACCAGGACGGGTTCCCCAGCAGTCTACAGCGCCAGGACACTCGGGTAGAGTAACAGTGCGCTTTACAAGTATCCCACATTTACATTTACATTCTGAGCATAGCATAGCATAGCATGTCCCTGATGATGCAAATGCAATAGCATTTAAAACATTATATATCAAGCTGCAGTTCACCTCCCCGTCCCTAGATGTCCCTGATGAGGCAAATGCAATAGCATTTAAAATATTATACATCAAGCTGCAGTTCACCTCGTCGTCCCAAGATGTCCCTGATGAGTAAAATTCAAAAACATTGAAACCCCTTCATGAATGCTAAAAATTATGCTAAGCTTATCCCATAATGCTTTGCAGGGCCTTTTAGTTGTATTTTTGCCCATAACTGTGCTTGGGGTGGTCCTAAGAGAATGGGACCTCCACTGAATTACTATTTAAAGGGATCAGGAATGTATAGAACTTGGGAAGAAAAAACAACACTCGTGACGGAATGCCCCCAGCGATTGTCACGCCCCCAGCACACACCCACAGCACAATGCAGACACGCCCACAAGGGACTACTTTGCTGGCACGGTTCTTTTACATTTTAAATGTATATGGTGGGCGTCTGCATAGCCTATGTCCTTCTGCTGCAACTGCCCTTTCCAACGCTGTATTGGGTGTTGTGATTGGTGCTGTGGTTCCCGAGTTTACCTGGCCAAAAGGTGCAAGTTCTCTCTTTATAATAGTAGTATAGATTAGACCTCTTTTGAGCAATGGGAAACTCTAAGAAGATTTTAATACTGCTGCAAATGAGCTTAAAACTGTGGAAAACCACTGCGTGAGTGACAAATAATTATAACGAAATTATTAAAATGTCACACACAAGCTTGGCTGCTATGAAAGAGGGCAGGCATTACTTCACATGACATAGCATTGAAGACCGTGCCCATTCTCCTATTCTTGACACAGAGTCTTCTTTACTTACATATTTCATAAAAGTGATAAGAAGTGTGGGGCATATTACCAACAACTAGCGATAATTTTTGTCTCTAACTTGTTTAGAGACAAAAATTATCGCCGCACATCGGCGATTTTTATCGCAGATAAACCTTGCTATTAACAAGGTTTATCGCAAATGCGATAAAAACGGCCGAAATGCATGAATATCGCTGAAAAGTCAGCGATATTCATGCATTATCGAGCAAATGCTCTTAGCCATGTTATCCACCTCCCATTGGATAACATGGCTAAGAACTGCTCAGGGCAGGTGTTAGCTTTTGGAGATATTCCCGCTTAGCGCGAATATCTCCAAAAGTTGGTAATAGGAGATAGCGATGTTAGCGACTGTTTTCAGTCTCTAACATCTTGGCACGCCCACTTTGCATCTCATTAGTGATAAATATCACTGACATGCAAAGTGGGGCCCAAGATGGTCGCTATCTCCTACTAGCTGTCGCTAACTGTTGTTAGCGACAGCTTGGTAATAGGGAGATAATTTTATCTCCGCTTTCTTGGCTTTTAAAGCCAAAAAAGCAGAGATAAACCCCCTTAATAATATGCCCCTATGTGTTTTATTCTATTGCTATTTGATTGCTTCTCTTGTACAATGCTGATCATATAAGAAATTTGTGAATTTTGGATGGCACAATGTATTGACGAATAAGGATAGAAAGTCGGAAAAAATGCAAATTAGGTAAAAAAAAGGATAAGGAGCATGGTGAAACAAGGAGAATAAAACAAATCACTTTTAAAGTGGTGTTTGTTGTACATGACACGGTCACTTGGAGTGAGGTGAACAACAGAGTCAGTAAGGTTACCACTGCAGGGGCAACTTTATTCAGAAGCTAATGCTGTAAGCAGAAATGTAAGGCTAGTGAAGTAACTACTAATACCAGCCTCTGATGTCACCGCTAGAAAACTATAAAAAGCGGACATCTAGAAAGCAGGTCACATGGCTCCACTAAGAAATAACAGCAAAAAGAGCAAGTACTTGTGTTTGGACTGCAGAACCACAGGACTATACAGCAGGATATTCGAGGCCCTAACACAGAGCTCAGCTGCCTCGGGCCTATACCATAAATTAATTAGAGTCAGCTGACTTGTGGACTCTGGCTGCCGAAGTCAGAACTGGCATGGAAGAATGATTTCTGATTTCTGGGCAATCCTCAGGAGAGGCTGTGAGACACACACAGCGATCACAACCAGGCAGACTGTATTATTTTTAAATGTCACACCAGTAAAGTAAGTGAGCAGCCACAGTGTGATGGTCCGGCGCACCGAAGCTACACAGTTAACTTGTTTGCACGAGTTAATGAACTAAGAGATCAGCGCGTACTCTGCTATAGCAAATAACTGTTTATTTCTTTTTAAAACATTTAAAAACAGACTTACTGCATATATAGTTTGCCTTTAGTTTCAGAACAAGCATCCATGGCTCACATTTTGGCTGAGCCTTTCATCTTCTCTTCCACGCAGTCAAGCGAGTCCGCCTAGGTGCCTGCTCTCGGAATTCTCTAGAAAGTCCACTGTCTGAACAGATATCGACTATCCCAGTTAGACTCTGTCAGAGCTTATGACGTTTTGTTGGTTAATGTGAGACAATATTTTCCCAACATGTTTCTTTCTTGCTTGCATTCTGTAATTGCAGACCGCAAACCAGCAAGCGCGAAGCCACGCCTTCCTCAATACTTCCCACTTCCTGTCAGTCAGCAGGAAGTGATGTCCCCTGCGGTGCAATTAGCAACAACCTGACACTACCTTGAATCAGGATTGCAGGCTGCCATTAGCCACGCTATGTGGAATCTGATCTGAATCCATGGTACGTCTGGCATTGTAGTTCAGTTGTTACTTTCTGTGTGAGACTGCCAGCAGTGCCTTAGCTCTCAGTGCCAGAGCCGGCGCCAACACCTACGGGAGCACAGCTCGCGCAGTGTGATGCAGCACTTCTCCGGAAATAATTTCTAATAACATGTCACCTTTCCCTGAAGTACAATATCAAACATATACTCGTCAGTGGGGCCCATAACACTGCGAGTCACTCAAAAAACACTTCCACCCTACTTCATGGATCGGTGAAACTCAAAGTAAAGCTGCTGTATCATACTGGAGTATCTAATCTAAAAAAAATGAATATTTATACTATTTACACCTGCAGTTTAGATGAGTTTACCATGGTTTTCATTTAATCGCGACAGTTTATTTAGACACACCACCACTGAGATCAATGGATCTGCTAGTAAAAAAGTGGGCGTAGGAAAACTCAAGACCAGCTTAATTCTCCATTTATCTAATTTTTATTAAGAGCAAATTCAGCATGTCTTAACTTTATTCACTTTATTTATTTCTTTATTTCAAAACGACATTTTAAAGAATAAGTATTTTAATTCAAAATAGTTAGATTCATTTATTTTAAGAAAACTCAGAAATAGACATTTTCATTTTATTTTATAAGGCAAGTATTAGCAAAAGACAGATAGTTCCCAAATAATCATTTATTCTCCTAACTTCCCTAACTAAACCCTCAACTAAAGTGCATCTACCTGTCAAAGGAAATAGAAAAAATATTCAGAGTCTTACATCTCAGGAAAATCAACATTCCGGCACTATCTCCCGTAGGAATCAAAAAGAAGTTTTTTCTTCAGTGAAATCAGCACTTTTTATACCTTTTTCGCTAGCTCTATCTATCTAAAAGTGTAACTTTCAGCCTAAATTTGAGTTCTGATTGGACAATTTGGGGTGGATGAGCATCATCTCGTCATCATAATATTATTTTTCCTTCTGTCCGCAAGTTTCTAATGGGTCCATTGTTTTGGCCCAAGTCCGGCCTAGTCCTGTTCTCCACTCGCAACTTTATAGAATCTTCTCACGTTCTGAACCATTGTGCTCATCAACTTGGCATCTATACTTCCAGGCCACACTGTCCTTGAACCGCAGTTACTCCAGGCACAAGCATTCGCATTCGGACTCGGATTTTGCTCACGCATGCGTACTTCTTTTATGGCCACAATAATCGAGTGACTCAATTTTCTCTTAGGCCTCTCGAGTCAAAAATGAGAACTATCATAGAAACAAACATAAATGAACGTTAATTTAAGAATTTTAACCCTTCTGTTTACCTCCCCCCTTACTAAGGTTTTCCCTATTAGTAGTTACCTAGCGAAATAGCCACACTTAAGCATGATATATTCACTTATCCTCGCGTTTTGCCGCAATATACGTAAACATAAAGCACATTTATCCTGCATTCCGCTATCTTAAAGCTGCTCATTAATTTAGGACATGACAAAATCACAAGATTAGTTCATTATGATTGCATAATTAGTTTCCCACGTTTGTATGTGTAGGTGCAAATTTTATTCTAAATTGGTTAATTTCATGCGTCACTCAGTTAGTTCAAATTATGATTATGGAAGTGTGATTTCACAATGGGTACACAAAATGTTGTTTCTCCACCTTGCTCCATCAACTCCCCCCTTTGGTGATTTTTCACCAAACATTTCCCAAAATGTTCCCAAAACTTTACAAGACATGTTTCAAATTCTTCAGATTAGTATAGATTTATACTCTAGTATATTTTTCTCTAGTTTCTTTAAAGACTTTTTCTCTGAATTCCTCCACTTCTATATCACCTTTTTCCCTTTCTCTTTCTCGTTTTTCTTGTATCATCTTCTTCAATGACCTTCTAATATTTCTTCTCTTTCTGTATATGCAACATAATCTTATCATAAAAACTACTAATACTATTACTGTTATCAGAATCAGTATTTTGCCTATAATTGAACTACCTATTTCTTGAAACCTATGTTTAACTGCTGTAAAACGTCTTCCAAGTCTTTCAAGAATACCATCAACCTCCAGTGGTTCAATTTCTCCATGAAAGTCTGTAATATTTGTAATATACTTTTCAATGTTTTGACTTTTATCAGGAATGTAGGTGCAGCAATGCTGTACCTTCAAAATTCCACAAACTCCTCCTTCTTTTGCTAATATTATAACAAGAGCAAGACGATTTTGCATTACCATAGTCCTCATAGCAATAATTTCAGTGTTTACCATTAAGAATCCTCCTGCTGTGTCTGTTGACAAAGGATCTACTATCGTTGATAATCTTCGAATTCGATTTGCATTGAAAGATATTCCCACTGCTAGTATCAGTGCTCCAAAGACATCACCTATTATTTTTATTACACTCTCTCTTTTTCTACGACTTAACGGTTTACCTATTTCATGTATACCATTAGTACCTCTATCTACATGAAAGATTTTAGGAAAGACCAAACCCACATAACAAGTCCCGTACCAGTGGTCAGGTAACCTTGTTGTAAATGAATCTAGGACACTAGTGTAATTTTCTCGATTGATGCCCTTATATAGATATAAATTACCCAATCCTTATATAGGCATAGAAATCATTACCATATTTGGACTGAGCCTATGCAGCCCAAATACGGCATGGCTACTTCCACTAAGTTCCAAGAATCAACAACGATTTCTTAGAAAAACCCGCCATCAGCAGCTAGGGATTTCCCCTTGCCTGAATACTAATTTATCTAGGAAATCATGGAGTTTTCAAAGAACTGAGTCTTTGAGTGATGTTATTAAGTCCAATCATATGTCAAACCTGGCACCTTCAAAGTATAAATATGCCTACATTTGCCCAGACAAACACACAGTGGTTTGGAGCAGATCGACTAACTACTTGCCCGACACCCTGCAGCAGCAAGTGCCGAAGGAAGCCGACCCTCCAGCTGACGCACTGAGACGCTGTCTTTTCTCCTGCCGAGAAATCCAGCTCCAGTGTTTCCAGGTTACCCAGCGGGTTGCTGGGAAATCGAGTCCTGAGAGAGAGAGATACAAGACCTCCTTCATTCTAAAACCAAGGTACGGAGCTGATTAGACCCATAGAGAATTCTTGGATAGATCCTTGGCAGAGAAATACTAAACTTAAGCTACTCCTCACTTACTTCTTCCCTTGTACTAGACTTAGGTTAGGTACACCGGGATAGGCGAATTTTAGAAGCACCAGTTGAGTACTTTTAGTCATTATTTTATTACTGTATGTATTTTATACGTCTTAGGCAACTTGTGGCTTAGAAACCATATCATGCTTTTACAGTACTACTTTATAATACGTTTCGTATAATATGCCTTGTACTTTATAAAGGTAGAAAAAGGAAGGGAGGCCTCCTTTATTCAATAATAAGGGACAAGGAGATCTAGGTAGGAAGAACAAGGAAGGTCCCTGAACCATTCAGCCTATAAGAAACCCGAATATAGTTCTCATATACCTCAAAATGCCAGACTGTAACTTAAAGTATGTACCCTATTAGATATAGACAGATTATTGAACAGAAATAAGAACCTTAGATAGTGTGTTTGTTATAAAAGATATACAATTTATTACAATTCAAAAAGGTTAAAAACATTTTTATGCACATATAGTATTAAAAGCATTAAAACATCACAATTTTGTTAAAAACAATGAATACAAGGGGTCACAGTTTGTTGTTGTTGTCGACGCAGCGTTTCGGTGAATCAGTGATAACACCTTCTTCAGGACAAACAATTCTATAAAAGAACATTACAATTAGAAGACATCCCTTTGTGCATAGAAAACGACATTGTGTCTTTTTTTCTAAAACAAATTTTAACCTTTATCTCTGTTTTTCGGGCACAATTATTAAACACACTAGAAACTGCAAATTCAGTATACATGATTAGGTTCTGTAGGGTACATTTCTGAGAGCATTTTGAACTATATCGCTATATGGCTGGGTCTTATAGCTTGTTGACATAAAGTCACTAATTGGGTAGCTTCTAAGAGAGAGAATTTATGAAGCATACCTGTGTGTAACTTCTTCAACTTCCTCTTTTATTCAATTTAGAGGAATTTTCTCATACGAAATCAGGTATGTGAAGCTTCTGGTCTCTTAAATTCCAGTTAGCAATACCTTCAGAAAGAAATAACGAATGTAATCACAATGCTTCGGCCGTTACTTTTCAATTTTACCGAAGTTTACAATTTTGGCGCCCTTAGGTTGAGTTTATGTGCTTTTTTTTACCTGCTTCTGTTAAAAGCTCTGTATTGTAGAGGGTACCGGAGGGGGGCCACCGTGTTGTATGTGGAGACCACTGTTAAAATCAAAAACGGATAGGGTGGTCTGTATTATTTGTTCTTGCACCAATTATTTCTCTGATAGAATGGGTGGTATGCTCCCTAATTTATTATATTGATACTACTCACCTATACTCGGGATTGTTTACAATCCTTCCTTTTGAATTTAAAAAGCGCCACTGGATGCTTTCAATTATGTCCGCAGCGTGGGGTAGTGTCGTTCACGGTTGTTCTTAAATCCAACCTGTGTGGGAAATATAATATTTACCACAATGGGTACTGGTGTGAGGTTTCACAAAGTGTTACAGGGTAAGTTACTTATTTTTTTGGGGCTAGATGGTCTTGGAAAGGTATTTCAGTATACTATTGTTATTGTTAAGCATTGGTAAAGTTATATAAGGGTGCAGACTGTTGTTACATGAACATGGAGTAGTTTTAGTCAATTGCCGTAGGTTAGTTTGGCCGCAGTTCTTAGAACAGTGGTCGGCTCTCCTATATTGGGCTGGTTTAGCGAGGTTTTATACTCGCGCTTACCTTTTGACTTGTAACCGGCCTCCCTGCTCCCCTCTCGGTCCTTTCCGCATCTGCTAACCTGGACGATCAGCCAAGAATAGACATCGGCATTCGTCGGCTTCTTAAGAGGACACATTTTCCCGGGAAAAAGTTAATTGGATGACGTTGGAGCGCTACGTCCTCAGCCTATCGTACTGGGTTTAGGTGAAGAACTACAATTGTAGTTCTGTCACTTTCTGCCGCGTCATAATGGTAAGTTGTCGCTATTGTGATCTAGAAGCGTATTTGTTTATAGTAACGGAAGACGCGCTAGGAATATAAGGGAATTTCCCTGGGTTCTGAATTCACTGTAGAATTCTTTCCCAGTCTTCTCTTGAGTTAAGACCGTCATTCACGGAGTTGAAGCGTGACATGTAAAATTGTTCCCGTTTTTTCCGCTTTGTATTGATGTCACCACCTCTCATGTTTTGGGTGATTATCTCAAGGCCACACCATTTTACTTCTTCAATTTTGTGACCCGCTGTCTGCCAGTGATCTGTTAGTGGAGCTCCTGGTTTTTTGCAACGTATTGGAGATTTGTGTTCATTTAATCTGAGTCTGATTTCTCGTGATGTTTCTCCAATATATACATAATCGCATGGGCATTTGATTAAGTATATTACATTTTTGGATCTACAGTTTATGAATGATTTGGTGTGATGTTTTATTTTCTTGTGTTCAATCAGGTTGCCCTTGATGACATTACTGCAGTTCGAGCATTTGCTGCATGGGAATGTACCCACAGGAAGTGGGTTGTTGTCTACAGTTCTTTGGGATTGGGTAGTTTCCCTATATGTATGTACTAAGCTGTTTCTTATTGTTTTGTTTCTTCTGAAGGCGAAGAGGGGTTTGGGGATTGGTGGTTTGCTGCTATTTGTCGTTACTAAGTTCCAGTTGCGATTAATAATATTTTTGATTTTGTTGCTGACTCCACTATAGTTTGTTACAAAGACTAACCTTTTATCTGCTTCTGTGTTGCTATTCTTTTGTTGGAATAGATTGTCCCTGTTGAAGTATTTGGCTCTTTTCAGCGCTTGATTAACCATCTTTTTTGGGTATCCCCTATCTATAAGTTTTTTTGATAGTATTCCTGCATGGTTTAAAAAATCTTTATTGTCTGAACAGTTACGTTTCAGTCTCAGGAATTGCCCGAAGGGAATGTTATTTTTCTGACACGGGGGATGGTGGCTTTGGTAATGTAGCATTGTATTTCTATCAGTCTTTTTAGTGAATAACTCTACCTGCAAGGTTCCTGTCACATGTTTAATTATTATGTCCAAGAATTCACATCTTTCTTGGTCATAGTGACTGGTGAATCTGAGATTTTTATCTCCCAAGTTTAACCAAGAGATGAACTCTTCAAGTAATTCTGATGTCCCAGTCCAAACAAAAAAAATATCGTCTATGTACCTAGACCATATTGAAATATTTTCAAAAAAAGGGGCAGCTAAATTAAAAATATGTTTTTCCTCAAATTGTGCCACGTATAGGCAGGCCAGGCTAGGAGCACAGGTGGCTCCCATGCTGGTCCCCTTGGTCTGCCTATAGAAATCTTTTTCAAAAAGAAAGATGTTGTTTTTGAGGACTGTTGTCACATAATCTATAATGAAAGTTTCGTGTGCAGTAGGGTCATGGTCGCCTTGGCATAATAGAGTGCTGATTGTATCTATAGTATTATCCTGAGGTATATTGGTGTATAGTGCTTCTATGTCTAGCGTGACCAGGTATTGTGTGTTAGGATTGAATGGAACGTTCTCGACTTTTTGAATGATTGCTGCAGTGTCTTTTATATATGCCTTTTGTTTAGTGACATGAGGTTGGAGAAAGATGTCGGCGTATTTACTCAGAGGTTCTGTAAGAGAGCCTATGCTCGACACTATAGGTCTCATGGGGGGATCTTTGGAATCTTTATGGACTTTGGGAAGGCCATACAGTGCTGGTATTGTGGGGTTAGTATTGAGCAAGAATCTATATTCTTCCTCGCAAATGACATCCTCTTCTTTTGCAAAATCTAAAAGATGTTTGATATTTGTTGCCAAATCTAACCACTCTTTTCTGTTCGATTTTCGATAGTGGTCTGTATTATTCAAGAGCAAATGCATTTTATCATTGTAGTTTTTGGTGGACATGACTACAATGCCACCGCCTTTATCGGCCGGTTTGATAGTGAGCATATGATTGTTTTCCAATTCAGTCAATGCATCCTTCTCCTTTCTGTCTAGATTAAACTTTATCCAGTTTTTTTGTTCTAACACATCTGAAACACTTTTAGTTACCGCTATTTCGAAGGCTTCTATTTGTTTGTTGATTTGGCCCAATTGGGGGGTCCAAGTGGATTTAGTTTTAAGGCCTGATTTGTTCGGACGGGTTGTTTTTTCTTTGCCCTCAAAGAATGACATAAGTCTTATCTTTCTGAAGAAATTTTGGAGGTCCCTTTCTAGATTGTATTTGTCTACTGGGGAGCTAATTGCGAATCCTAGACCTTTTTCTAGTACCTAAATTTGGATAGGGGAAAGTATTATATCTGAGAGGTTGATTATGGGTGCTTTGTTCAGATGTCCCATTTTTCTGGCTCCTCGTGTAAGGTCTCTGTTGATGTTGAGGCACATATTTGCCGCTGCCTCTCCCCCTCCCTCTCTGTTGTGTGAAGTTTTGGCGTTGTTCTAAAAAAGGGAGTGATGGTTTATTTGGGCCTTTTGGAGTATCCTGTTCTTTATTGCTATGTCTATTCTCGTTTTGTGCTTCGCTCTCACTATCTGAGCTAGTGTAGGAAGTATCAAAAAATCTGACTTTCTTTTTCTGCTGGAAATTTTGACCCTGGTTTTGTTGCCATGGTCTGCGATATTGGGGCGTTTCTCGTGGCCTGTCGTAATAGTCCTTTTGTAGGTAAGGGTATGTGATTTCCGGATTGTATTTAGCCACATCGTTTCTAAATTTATTAGTCTTTTTATTAAAAAGATAGTCCCTATACCCATCGACATCTTTTTGGATATCATCAAGTTTTTTGGTGGCATCGTCTAGGGCCGAGCTTTCATTGAGTTTTTTCTCCATTTCTTTGATCTCTTCTCTTTCAACTATTAGAATGTCCGCGGCTGTTTCTATAATTAAAAGCATCCAGTCGCGGCTGCATCTGTTAGCGACAAAAGTCCATTTTTCAATAAATTTGGGATTCCCAATAAATATACCAGGTTCGTTGGTTACCTGTAGGCCTTTCGGGATAATCCCATTTTTGCAGTAATCTATCAAGAAGTCGGAATGTAATTCTGTACGTAGAATTTTTTTCTTACTATTCCATAACTTGCGCCATTCTTCTTCATCTGTGTTATTAATTTGAACAGATGATATGTTTTTTGTGGCGCCATTAATTATTTTATTGAACTGATCTTCATTATAACTTAAGATCTTCATGCCTTCCATTATAGCTATTAATGAAATTAGGTGAACGAAAACACCTCCCCGGTTAACAAACCGTATGTACAAAGGTAGAAAAAGGAAGGGAGGCCTCCTTTATTCAACAATAAGGGACAAGGAGAACTAGGTAGGAAGAACAAGGAAGGTCCCTGAACCATTCAGCCTATAAGAAACCCGAATATAGTTCTCATATACCTCAAAATGCCAGACTGTAACTTAAAGTATGTACCCTATTAGATATAGACAGATTATTGAACAGAAATAAGAACCTTAGATAGTGTGTTTGTTATAAAAGATATACAATTTATTACAATTCAAAAAGGTTAAAAACATTTTTATGCACATATAGTATTAAAGCATTAAAACATCACAATTTTGTTAAAAACAATGAATACAAGGGGTCACAGTTTGTTGTTGTTGTCGACGCAGCGTTTCGGTGAATCAGTGATAACACCTTCTTCAGGACAAACAATTCTATAAAAGAACATTACAATTAGAAGACATCCCTTTGTGCATAGAAAACGACATTGTGTCTTTTTTTCTAAAACAAATTTTAACCTTTATCTCTGTTTTTCGGGCACAATTATTAAACACACTAGAAACTGCAAATTCAGTATACATGATTAGGTTCTGTAGGGTACATTTCGGAGAGCATTTTGAACTATATCGCTATATGGCTGGGTCTTATAGCTTGTTGACATAAAGTCACTAATTGGGTAGCTTCTAAGAGAGAGAATTTATGAAGCATACCTGTGTGTAACTTCTTCAACTTCCTCTTTTATTCAATTTAGAGGAATTTTCTCATACGAAATCAGGTATGTGAAGCTTCTGGTCTCTTAAATTCCAGTTAGCAATACCTTCAGAAAGAAATAACGAATGTAATCACAATGCTTCGGCCGTTACTTTTCAATTTTACCAAAGTTTACAATTTTGGCGCCCTTAGGTTGAGTTTATGCGCTTTTTTTTACCTGCTTCTGTTAAAAGCTCTGTATTGTAGAGGGTACCGGAGGGGGGCCACCGTGTTGTATGTGGAGACCAGTGTTAAAATCAAAAACGGATAGGGTGGTCTGTATTATTTGTTCTTGCACCAATTATTTCTCTGATAGAATAGGTGGTATGCTCCCTAATTTATTATATTGATACTACTCACCTATACTCGGGATTGTTTACAATCCTTCCTTTTTAATTTAAAACGCGCCACTGGATGCTTTCAATTATGTCCGCAGCGTGGGGTAGTGTCGTTCGCGGTTGTTCTTAAATCCAACCTGTGTGGGAAATATAATATTTACCACAATGGGTACTGGTGTGAGGTTTCACAAAGTGTTACAGGGTAAGTTACTTATTTGTTTGGGGCTAGATGGTCTTGGAAAGGTATTTCAGTATACTATTGTTATTGTTAAGCATTGGTAAAGTTATATAAGGGTGCAGACTGTTGTTACATGAACATGGAGTAGTTTTAGTCAATTGCCGTAGGTTAGTTTGGCCGCAGTTCTTAGAACAGTGGTCGGCTCTCCTATATTGGGCTGGTTTAGCGAGGTTTTATACTCGCGCTTACCTTTTGACTTGTAACCGGCCTCCCTGCTCCCCTCTCGGTCCTTTCTGCATCTGCTAACCTGGACGATCAGCCAAGAATAGACATCGGCGTTCGTCGGCTTCTTAAGAGGACACATTTTCCCAGGAAAAAGTTAATTGGATGACGTTGGAGCGCTACGTCCTCAGCCTATCGTACTGGGTTTAGGTGAAGAACTACAATTGTAGTTCTGTCACTTTCTGCCGCGTCATAATGGTAAATTGTCGCTATTGTGATCTAGAAGCGTATTTGTTTATAGTAACGGAAGACGCGCTAGGAATATAAGGGAATTTCCCTGGGTTCTGAATTCACTGTAGAATTCTTTCCCAGTCTTCTCTTGAGTTAAGACCGTCATTCACGGAGTTGAAGCGGGACATGTAAAATTGTTCCCGTTTTTTCTGCTTTGTATTGATGTCACCACCTCTCATGTTTTGGGTGATTATCTCAAGGCCACACCATTTTACTTCTTCAATTTTGTGACCCGCTGTCTGCCAGTGATCTGTTAGTGGAGCTCCTGGTTTTTTGCAACGTATTGCAGATTTGTGTTCATTTAATCTGAGTCTGATTTCTCGTGATGTTTCTCCAATATATACATAATCGCATGGGCATTTGATTAAGTATATTACATTTTTGGATCTACAGTTTATGAATGATTTGGTGTGATGTTTTATTTTCTTGTGTTCAATCAGGTTGCCCTTGATGACATTACTGCAGTTCGAGCATTTGCTGCATGGGAATGTACCCACAGGAAGTGGGTTGTTGTCTACAGTTCTTTGGGATTGGGTAGTTTCCCTATATGTATGTACTAAGCTGTTTCTTATTGTTTTGTTTCTTCTGAAGGCGAAGATGGGTTTGGGGATTGGTGGTTTGCTGCTATTTGTCGTTACTAAGTTCCAGTTGCGATTAATAATATTTTTGATTTTGTTGCTGACTCCACTATAGTTTGTTACAAAGACTAACCTTTTATCTGCTTCTGTGTTGCTATTCTTTTGTTGGAATAGATTGTCCCTGTTGAAGTATTTGGCTCTTTTCAGCGCTTGATTAACCATCTTTTTTGGGTATCCCCTATCTATACGTTTTTTTGATAGTATTCCTGCATGGTTTAAAAAATCTTTCTTGTCTGAACAGTTACGTTTCAGTCTCAGGAATTGCCCGAAGGGAATGTTATTTTTCTGACACGGGGGATGGTGGCTTTGGTAATGTAGCATTGTATTTCTATCAGTCTTTTTAGTGAATAACTCTACCTGCAAGGTTCCTGTCACATGTTTCATTATTATGTCCAAGAATTCACATCTTTCTTGGTCATAGTGACTGGTGAATCTGAGATTTTTATCTCCCAAGTTTAACCAAGAGATGAACTCTTCAAGTAATTCTGATGTCCCAGTCCAAACAAAAAAAATATCGTCTATGTACCTAGACCATATTGAAATATTTTCAAAAAAAGGGGCAGCTAAATTAAAAATATGTTTTTAAGAGACCAGAAGCTTCACATACCTGATTTTGTATGAGAAAATTCCTCTAAATTGAATAAAAGAGGAAGCTGAAGAAGTTACACACAGGTATGCTTCATAAATTCTCTCTCTTAGAAGCTACCCAATTAGTGACTTTATGTCAACAAGCTATAAGACCCAGCCATATAGCGATATAGTTCAAAATGCTCTCAGAAATGTACCCTACAGAACCTAATCATGTATACTGAATTTGCAGTTTCTAGTGTGTTTAATAATTGTGCCCGAAAAACAGAGATAAAGGTTAAAATTTGTTTTAGAAAAAAAGACACAATGTCGTTTTCTATGCACAAAGGGATGTCTTCTAATTGTAATGTTCTTTTATAGAATTGTTTGTCCTGAAGAAGGTGTTATCACTGATTCACCGAAACGCTGCGTCGACAACAACAACAAACTGTGACCCCTTGTATTCATTGTTTTTAACAAAATTGTGATGTTTTAATGCTTTTAATACTATATGTGCATAAAAATGTTTTTAACCTTTTTGAATTTTAATAAATTGTATATCTTTTATAACAAACACACTATCTAAGGTTCTTATTTCTGTTCAATAATCTGTCTATATCTAATAGGGTACATACTTTAAGTTACAGTCTGGCATTTTGAGGTACATGAGAACTATATTCGGGTTTCTTATAGGCTGAATGGTTCAGGGACCTTCCTTGTTCTTCCTACCTTGTACTTTATAACCAGTATTACTATTGTAGCAGTACATTTCTTATGCTTGAGAAAGAAGACTGTTCAATAAATACCTTTTATTGAAAACACCCGTCTCTCTATTTTCTCAGCACCTCTGGTGAAACGAAGCATGCACGATTGACTGAGTAAAATAGCTATCTATTGTTTCCGCAACTCTAGAGATTGATTTCTTATTCTTGGGAAACAAAGTTGTCATGTTTATGCGGTTGTCAGAAACAAATCCCTTCTTGTTTATTCAAGAAAGTTTCTAGTGACCTCTGAGCTAGCTGGCACTCACAATTAAGTTTAATATATACGATAGAGACCTAGTCGACCTCTGTCCTACGTCTAAACTATAGTATATGTTATTCCAATGCGCAGAGCCTATTGGGAATATAGGAACTACACTACAACCTATAATAAGCTTTGTTTCCACATATAAAATAAATGCCAGGAAAAACTGGATCTTTTCCCCCTTTAAATCCCCAACCCCCTTGAATTCTATAAGTGTCTTTACATTGACTTGCTCCCTCAAAATAATTGTCACACATAGTATTGTCTCTCCTAATACAGAATTTCCCTAACAACAGAGTGTCTATGTTTATAGCTACATTCACATTACTTTCATCAAGATTTTCATCATCAAATGTCCAATATTAAGATTTCTCGTGCCTTACTTTTTCTTTACGTTTTTAAGACATCCTTCTTTCTTCAACCATATCTAAAAATGCTTTCTCTTCCACTCTCATTTTACATATCAAGTTATTCTTAAATGCATTATTGTGGGTCAATTCATCTACTTCTAAAAAATATTCTCCCATAACTCTAGCAACTTTCTTTTTATTCAATGCTTTATCAATCTTCAATTTTGCAAACACTTAATCTGAATTTGAGTAATGATACTCTAGCTTACCTGTTTGATAAAACAGGCTTGCAATCACACTACAAGTAACTCCATATGTAAGCGGAAGGTGGTGATATGTCACCCCCTCGGAAACAGATGCAGGTATCTTTACACACACATAGCAATCGCTAGCATCCATTATCCTAACATACTCAGATAACAAAATGAAAATGAAAATGTATTCTTCGTGAAGTCACTGATCGAACTATCCTGATGTAATTCTGGCCTACATACATGCGGATCACTGACATAATATCGAGGGACATATTATCGACTAGCAAAAATATCGGCGACAAAATATCGACAGACATAATATCGACTTTGTATCTATAAACAGGTAAGTACAAAAATATCGAGTAAAAAACATTGTTTACAAAAATATAGTTCATAAAAATATCGACTTTATTAAAAACATTGTTAAATTAAATTAATATTAAAAATTAATTACTAAAACATACTTAAAATACTTAAATTACCTTATATTAATTGAATAATTAATTTAAAATATAAATAAAATGTTACAATCATATTTGTTAAAACATATATATATAGTAACATAATATAATTAATAAATATTCAATATTGTTACCGTAGGATAGCGGAAGTGTAAAAATTACTATTCCCACTCCAGAGAGTGCAACAGTAAATAAGGCGTTGGATAGCGTAGAGGTAAAAATTACTATTCCCACTCCAGAGAGTGCAACAGTAGGGAAAGGGTTGGATAGCGTAGGGGTAAAAATTACTATTCCCACTCCAGAGAGTACAACAGTAGGGAAAGCGTTGGATAGTGTAGGGGTAAAAATTACTATTCCCACTCCAGAGAGTGCAACAGTAGGGAAAGCGTTGGATAGCGTAGGGGTAAAAATTACTATTCCCACTCCAAAGAGTGCAACAGTAGGGAAAGCGTTGGATAGCGTAGGGGTAAAAAATACTATTCCCACTCCAGAAAGTGCAACAGTAGGTAAGGCGTTGGATAGCGTCGAGGTAAAAATTACTATTCCCACTCCAGAGAGTGCAACAGTAGGGAAAGCATTGGATAGCGTAGGGGTACAAATTACTATTCCCACTCCAGAGAGTGCAACAGTAGGGAAAGTGTTGGATAGCGTAGGGGTAAAAATTACTATTCCCACTCCAGAGAGTGCAACAGTAGGGAAAGCGTTGGATAGCGTAGGGGTAAAAATTACTATTCCCACTCCAAAGAGTGCAACAGTAGGGAAAGCGTTGGATAGCGTAGGGGTAAAAATTACTATTCCCACTCCAGAAAGTGCAACAGTAGGGAAAGCGTTGGATAGCGCAGGGGTAAAAATTACTATTCCCACTCCAGAGAGTGCAACAGTAGGGAAAGCGTTGGATAGCGTAGGGGTAAAAATTACTATTCCCACTCCAGTGAGTGAGACAGTAGGGAAAGTAGATACTTCATTTATTTTTTAAATAAATATATATATTAATATCTATAAAAAAAATATTAAAAGTAATTACCAATTTAATATAATATAATAATTAATTAATTACAAATACTAATTTAAATGAATCATTACAATTAGTTATCTATTAATACTAATCAATTACAAATTAACAATTAATTAATTAGTAATTAAAAAGTTACTTAACAATTAAAATCTAATAAATACCCCCAAAAAATTAACATATGTAATTAGTTATAATTAAATTACTTCCCACCCTATTCCCCTATAAACCCACAACCCGCTACAGATATTAAATTAGTTAAATTAACATAATTATCAATTAATCAATTAAATAAAATAATTTGCAATTAAATTTAATTAATTACCAAATAATAATTATTTAACAATTAATTATAAATACATAACACTACATAAATTAACATATTTAATTAATTATAATTAAATTACTTCCCACCCTATTCCCCTATAAACCCACAACCCGCTACATAAATTAAATTTGTTAAATTAACATAATTATCAATTAATCAATTAAATAAAATTAATTGGCAATTAAAATTTAATTAATTACAAAATAAAAATTAATTAGCAATTAATTATGAACAAATACCAGTAAATAAATGTACATATTTATTTAATTATAATTAAATTACTTCCCACCCTATTCCCCTATAAACCAACAACCTGCTACAGAATTGAATTACGCAAAATTTGAATAACATTAAAATCATTAAATAAATTACATTATAACATAAATAAACACTTTTAAAAGATAAAATACACTATAAAAAATTTGATATTATCAAATGTTCGATATTTTTATTAACCTATATTATGTACTTCGATATTTTGACTATCTATATTTTAAAATTCGATATTACATTACTTACCTTCAAAACGATATTTTTGATGTCTATATTCTATCCATTCGATATTTTGTCCAGCCTATATTTTGTAATCGATATTATGTCCATTCGATATTTTTTAGTCGATATTTTGTCTGTTTACCATACATGCTGCTTGTTAGACTTTGATTCCACATTTTGTTCACCTGAACTTTCATTATGCTTCAACTTCACTAGGTTATCTTGGAAAGGAATAACAATAGCTAATATCATCCAAATCAATATTAGTAATCCAGTACAAATTAGGCACGATCAGCACCATTTTCTAAAAATAGAACATTTCGTTTTATGCTTGTTACTAACCATTTTTTTTTTTTTACACAGCAACATTTTCTAACAGGTTTTCTTCGACCTTGTGTCTTACAATCTTTTTCTTTTCTAACAAAATTTTCTTCGACCTTGTATCTCTTACAAACTTTTACTTTTCACAGTGTCCTTTCTTTTATCCAAACTTCAGGTTTTACCTTTACCTTATTTCTTTTGATCAATTACCACTTTTCTTTGTGATTAAGTCCTTCACTCACTTTTCCCATTTGTCTTTGGGCAATTCAAATTTTCTTGACTACTGTTTACCTCATCAATTGGAGGTAGAACAATGTATGTCCATTTAGGTGATTTGTACTTTTGATTTGGTCTCCTCACTCTTTTTGACCTCTGGACTACATCTATTTTCTTTCCCAATGTCACTCTTTGACTGGTTATTTCATTAACCTGTTCCTCTTGTTTTCTTTCTTTGTTAACCAGTTTGAATCTCAGTCCATCATTTCCTTTAAGCCAATTGTCTCCTTTGCACACTCTTTTTGTCTTAGGCTCCGTGGTGTTATGTTCCACTCTCCAAGCCCTTTTTCTTGAACTCTTTCTCAATGGAGTTTCATCTCCACTGTCGTCTGTCTCAGACAGTTTGATTTATGATGACCTTTACAACGTTTTTCTCTTTCTCAGAGTCAATTTTCCCTTTAGACAGTTCTTTCACTCTGTTAGGAACATCTCCATAGCTGGTACTTGGAATCTCATCCTCTTCGTGAGCTGTTTCCGCATTTCCAGTGTCAGGATTTTCGTTCCTGCTTTCAGAGCTTTCAGTATGTCCTTCAGAATTTTCTTTTTCACCAGTTTTATCTTCACCTTGCTCAGTGTCCTTACTGGTGTCAGTCTTTACCAATTCTCAGATTGATCTTCAGAATTCGGTACTTCAAGAGTTTCTCCTTCTCCTTCAGATGCAGAGCTAGTGTCTGATACTTCCAGATGTTGACGTTCCTGTCGATCTTCAGTATCTGAATTTCCTTCTGCCTCACCTTCAAAGTCAGAATCAGTTGTGCTTTCGCCTTCTTTGTTTATATTTTCTGGTTCAGGAACACAGATTGTGTGGCTTGCATGCACCCATCTTTCCAATCATGCACATTAAACTGCAGTGGTGCTTACTAATTTAACCTGTCTCGGCCTCTGCCAACGAGGTACCAAGCAGTTTCTTCTGCTCTGTACTTTTATGTGCACCCAGTCTCCAGGAACTAGATCTTGAGCTGGATTTTTTTCTTTCGTGTTCGATTCAGTTCCCACCTGATGGAACACAGAAGTCACCACATCAGACAGGTTTTTGCAGTAATCCAGTATGATGTCATTATTAATTGTCAGAAATTTATCAACTGGGACAAATACTTGTCTCATCACCCTTCCCATTAAGATCTCATGTGGACTCAGTCCAGTTTTTCTGTCAGGAATGCTTCTTAATGTCATCAAAACAAGTGGCAAGGCATCGGGCCACTTCAGTCCTGTTGCTAGGCACATTTTTTCAAGCCTGGCCTTAATTGTTCCATTTACTTGCTCTACCACTCCTGAAGCCTCAGGTCGGTAAGCACAATGCAGTCTCTGGCGAATGTCCAGTGCTTCACATACCATTTGGATGAGTTCATTCTGGAAATGTGGGCCACGATCAGTTTCAATTGTCACTGGGAAACCGAATCTCTGTATTATTTCCCTTAGAAGTAATTTTGCAACAGTTAACCCATCATTCCTTCTTGTGGGGAAAGCTTTTACCCATCGGGAGAACAAACAAATGATCACCAAAACATATCTGAGTCTGTTACATGGCGGAAGCTCAATAAAGTCCAACTGCATTCGTTTAAATGGACCTCCCTCCCGTCCTATGGTTCCCAAACTCACAATTGTTTTCCTGTTTGGATTAAACTGCTGACACACCAAACATCTCTGACACAAGCTCTCAGCCATGATTCTGAACTTGGGATTGTACCACGTTTGTCTAAGTAAGCGAAGCATGGCATCTCTCCCAATATGAGCTTGACCATGGTACATCCGGGCCATGTTTGAGATCATGCTATCGGGCATTACTGGTCTTTCATCTTTGTAAACCCAGATTTCATCTTCCTTTCTTTGTCTGCATCCTGCTTTTAACCAGATATTTTTCTCTTCCTCATCAGCTTCTTTCTGCATTTGCCTTCTCACAAACTCTGCATTCCAGATGGGGGGATCCTGCAGAAGTCAAATAGCCTCTTTGGGACCATAGTTGTCCGTAATCATAGACAACCCCAAAACCCCAAAACCATATTGACTGTCGGTCACTATGGTTACCTTGATCTCCCTTCCCAGTTCACATGCTCGAATCAAAGTAATCAATTATGCTATTTGAGCAGAACATATTCCTTTCAAACAAGAAGCTTCCAGTACATCTACCACAGTACAGACTGTCTATGCTACGTTCAAGGCCCCCTCATCTGTTCTCAGACATTAACCATCAACAAAAATCACATAGTCAGATTCAGGCAATGGCTCATCTCTGATGTCTGGTCTTGCTTTGGTACAGTATTCAAGAACATCTAGGCACTTTATTTCTCACTTCAGTTTCCATTGTATCAGGCAATAATGTGGAAGGGTTTACATTTACGCATCTAGAGATTTTCACATTTTCTGCTCCCAGAATTGTCTTTCCGTATCGGGTCATCTGTTATTAGTCAGATACTGTGTTTTTGTTCTAGTGAGGAGAATCTGCACAGAATGAGGTACATACACCCTCACAGGAAATCCCATCACTATTTGTCATGATTCACGCTCCTCACAGGCCTCACTTACATCTACGCATGCATTTACAAGCAGGCGTAGTTTTCCACTCATGAAACCCACCCCTGTCCCGTGCAGCCAGTACGCCAGAAGTTTGTAGCGTGTACATGTGTGATGCTCAAATAGTTGTAATTACTGTACTGCCTAGGAAAATTGTGCTTAGATGTAATGCATGTTTACACGTTTTCACCATTTATTTGCATTTATCAAGTGTTGTTTGCAGAACTATTGCCGAGGTGAGAATGATTTCTGATTAGAGGTCCGCTAAAATTAGAAGTAAGTAGCAATGTTTAAAGAGCTTTAGACTGATATCAGAATCGATTGCTTTGTTAGAGAGCAGGACGGGAGAGGGAGCCGCTCGGAGTAAAGTTGAAGGTGCCGTTTCAGCGCGCGTGCTGAAAAACGGCACACAGACATTTGGCGCATGATGCGTCAACGTTCCCTGGGTGTGGCTGGGTGTGGCGCTGCTATAAATAGCCACACCCAACGTAGGACGGCGCTTTGCCTTCTTACATCGCCCATCAGAGGATCGTTTTAACGAAGTTTCCAGAGACTTGAAGAAGAAGACCTGCATACAGGGATTGAAGGTCATCTTTCTGCAGCGTTCGTCCTGAAAGGAAGAAAAGAGACTAAAAGCTAAGTTACCGGTTCTTTATTTATTTGCACAATCAGGCGCCCAGCGCAAGCAAGCTCCAAAGACTTACCTGGACAGATTTCAGGAACTAAAGACTGTAAAGAACTTTCAATGAAAGAGCGTATTTACAAGAACTAATGGAAAAAAGGAATCAAAGCAAAATTAATGTTATTGTTGTTTGCAAATTTGTTTTGTTTAACATTGTTCATACTAGGGAGTGAAGGAGAAGAACAACGTGGTGGAGAATTTAGAGTAAGTGAAAGGTACTCTTGGAAGGGGCACAGTGTAAACGCAAATAACATAGAAGAACTGTACTCATAATTCCTTTTACACATTGCTTTTCAGAGGAGTGTCGTTGACTACCCAAGCCTTCTTCATCGACACGAACCACGCCCAAACTACACCCTTCACGACGACAACACGGACGCGACGCTACATTATTCTCAGTCGTAGGTAGGCTTCTACTACAGAACAGTTACAAACCTTTAGAGACACGTTAGAGGTAAATCATTAGAAATTCAGGAAACAATTTTCATTACAAAAGTTCTCCTTATTGCTTCGCAGGTCGACAATCAAGGAAGCAGGTAGCGTCCACGATCCGGCCTACCTCTCTAATTTCTATTTAATTGCCTCAGTGTTACTAAGCAATCACTAGGTGTTGTCTAGAATTTGGGGAAGTTGGTCCATAACGTCTCTGTGAAAACCCACATCAAGCAACCTACAGGTAAGGGTGCTTGTAACCTTGTCACTATTCCTTCACTTTGTTCAAGACTAAGACTTGTAGCTGCTACTGCTTTCAGACAGCCTGGCAATGCTTTTGCAACAGGCTCCAAAACAGCTGAGAAATACGCAATAGGCTTTCTCAGTCTTCCATGTCGTTGAATTAATACTGACAATGCACATCCTTCTCGTTCACTGCAGTACAATTCGAACTCTTTTTCATAGTCAGGCATTCCTAAAGCGTCTTTCTGCATTTGCCTTCTCACAAACTCTGCATTCCGGATGGGGGATCCTGCAGAAGTCAAATAGCCTCTTTGGGACCACAGTTGTCCGTAATCATAGACAACCCCAAAACCCCAAAACCATATTGACTGTCGGTCACTATGGTTACCTTGATCTCCATTCCCAGTTCACATGCTCGAATCAAAGTAATCAATTACGCTATTTGAGCAGAACATATTCCTTTCAAACAAGAAGCTTCCAGTACCTCTACCACAGTACAGACTGCCTATGCTACGTTCAAGGCCCCCTCATCTGTTCTCAGACACGAACCATCAACAAACATCACATAGTCAGATTCAGGCAATGGCTCATCTCTGATGTCTGGTCTTGGTTTGGTACAGTATTCAACAACATCTAGGCACTTTATTTCTCACTTCAGTTTCCATTGTATCAGGCAATAATGTGGAAGGGTTTACATTTACGCATCTAGAGATTTTCACATTTTCTGCTCCCAGAATTGTCTTTCCGTATCGGGTCATCCTGTTATTAGTCAGATACTGTGTTTTTGTTCTAGTGAGGAGAATCTGCACAGAATGAGGTACATACACCCTCACAGGAAATCCCATCACTATTCCTTCACTTTGTTCAAGACTAACACTTGTAGCTGCTACTGCTTTCAGACAGCCTGGCAATGCTTTTGCAACAGGCTCCAAAACAGCTGAGAAATACGCAATAGGCTTTCTCAGTCTTCCATGTCTCAGAATTAATACTGACAATGCACATCCTTCTCGTTCACTGCAGTACAATTCAAACTCTTTTTCATAGTCAGGCATTCCTAAAGCTGGTGCTTCACATAAGCTTGTTTTCAGCTGTTCAAATGTTTCCATTTCCGTTTTTGTCAGAATTATAGGGTCTCTGATATCTGCTTTGGTTAATTTCTGCAATGGCTTGGCAATCAGTGAGAATCCACTAATCCACTGTCTACAATAACCCACCATCCCCAAGAACATCCTCACTTGTCTTTTGGTTTTTGGTGGCTGCATTCCCTGTATCATTTTAATTCTTTCTTCAGTGAGTTGTCTGATTCCTTTAGCAATCTTACGACCTAAGTATTGCACTTCTTTCTGACAAAATTGTAATTTTGACGGAGACACTTTATGTCCCTCTTCAGCCAAATGACTCAATAATGCAATGGTATCAGTTACTCATCCATGTCTTCGATGCCACTAGGAGATCATCAATAAATTGGACCAACACCGACTCTCCAGACATGCTCAAACTTTCGAATGATTTCTTTAACAACTGACTAAAGATAGATGGACTTTTAGTATACCCTTGAGGAATTCGGCACCGTGCCAAAATTCGATCTCCGAATCTGAACGCAAAAATTGGCTGGCTCTCTGGGTGCAATGGAACAGTAAAGAACGAATTACACAGATCGATCACAGTGTACCATTCTGCATCATGGGGAATTTGATATAAAATCACTGCTGGATTTGGTACAATCGGACAACATGGGACAACTATTTTATTTACCTTTCGAAGGTCTTATACGATCCTAAATGTTCTGTTAGGCTTTTTCAATCCCATTATCAGTGAATTACAAGGACTACTCTCTATTTCTCTCAATATTCCTTGCTCAATCCTTTTCTTTATCATTGGAGTTATTCCTTCAATTATTTCTGCCGTCATTTTGTACTGGGGAATGTTTGGGTAACTCACACCTTCTTTGATAGAGATTTTTACAGGATGTACATCTTTCATCAACCCAATATCTTCTCCTGTGAAATCCCACACCTTTTCTGTCACTACTTTTTTCAATTCCTCTGGTATCTTTTCTCGATCAAACACAGGAAACAGTTTATTTTGTTCTACCTCAATCATTAACATGGTCATTTTGTACAGACTATCTTCATCTGGGGTTTGCAATTCTATTCCATCTGGTGAGCAATATATGGCACAGTTCATTTTACACAGAATGTCTCGTCCTAACAGATTTACGGGGCAGCTATCACACACCACAAATTGGTGCATGTCCTTGAAATTTCCAATTTCTACTTCAACTGGTTGTGTTAAAGAAGGTTTAATCTGTCTATTAGCTACACCTACAACTTGGATGTGGTCTCCAGAGAGAGGAAGATTTCGGACTTCCACTGATCTAACAATAGAACTGGTAGCACCAATGTCCACTAGAAAAGTTATTTCTACATAATTCACTTTTCCTTTTACAAATGGACCAGACTGATCTACCTCAAGAGTGGCTCCAAGCACACATTCTTCTCCCACTCTCAGGCACCTTCAGAAACTTTCATCCGACTCACTTCCACCTTCTTCTTGCAACCAATACTGGGGACTATAATTCACTCTAGGTGATCTGTTTACCTGTTCAACTCCGCTGAATCCTGTCTCTGCACTGTATCTCTGTTGATATATACTGTGTGGAAGTGGCGGTTGTGGCACCTACCTTTGCTGAGTAACTATCTGCTGCTGTTGCTGTTGAATTACCTCATGCTGCACCTGTGGATTCAATGATGTATTTTCTGGATTATCTCTTGGTGGATACTTACATTCTTTCTTCCAGTGCCCTACCCTGCGGCAATTATGACAAGGGAACTTTTTCTTAAGCTCTTCTATGTTCCCTACTAATTTTGTTTTTGGAAAATTTCCTTTTAATTTTCCTTGATTTGCATCAGCATTTTTATTTTCCAATTGTGCTACTTGGTTTTCTGCTACCTTCACTTGTGCCCACATGGCCTTTTCTTTTAATTTCTTTTGTTTAGCATCGATTTCTTCACTACAATATTTGTCGTATCTCAAAACATCATCCACAGATCCTGACTGCCATCCTATCATATTATGCCTGATCATGTCTCCGATTTCTGGCCTTAATCCATATACGAATCGATATATAAAATGACTCATATCCTTTTCACTCAACTCTTCATATCCACTGTATTGTTTGAATACCAATAATAACCTTTCATAAAATGAATGTACCGATTATTTTGGTTCCTGTGTAGTTCTGTCTATTTTAACCCAATCTGTTTCTTTTGGCGGAATTTTATTTTTCAAAAACACTATCATTTGTTCATATTTTCTCATTACTTCAGGTGAAGGGGCACCTGTCACTTTGTCTCGAGGATACTCTTCTCTTGGCCAATTTACAGATATTTTACATTCAGTCCACAAGTCTGCTGGCACAACTATGAATCCCACAATTTGCTGCATTCCACCCAATCCGGCTTCCGCACCAACTTAACACCTTGGCTGCTAGCGATATTTTCCTAAAGTGCTGCATTCCCAGATTTTCCATTGTTCATGACGAGCTCAGCTCGTCATCAGCACAGCTCAACTGTGCCTCATGACGAGCTGAGCTTGTCATGAGCATGGAAGGGGTTAAGCACCGAAACGGCGCTTTTGGAAGTATCGGAGGCAATCAAGGAGGTTCTGGATTCAGGAGGCAAGACTATGCTTGTGATGCTTGATCTGTCGGCGGCCTTCGACACCGTCCCCCATGAGGGTATCCTTGTCAGACTTCATGAGATCGGTCTGAGGGGGACGGTGCTCAGCTGGTTTAGATCTTTTTTGGCTGGCCGCCGACAAACAATCTGGGCCCCCCCTTGCTCTGCCGTGATACCACCATTGTGAGTCGGAGTCCCGCAGGGCTCAGTGTTGAGCCCGACTCTTTTTAACATCTTCATGACCCCCCCGGCGGCACTGGTGGAAGCGTTTGGGGCTCAGATCATTTCCTATGCCGATGATACCCAGCTCCTCTTCACGTGTGGTAAAGGATCAGACTTTGAAGGAGAGAGTATTCGTGGCTGCCTTGAGGCTGTTTTTAACTGGTTCCAGCTCAACAGCCTCAAGTGCAACTCAGACAAATCTGAGGTACTCCTCTTTGGCTGCCGGTCGGATCCTGACTGGCAGGAATGGTGGCCTGCCAACATGTTTCCTCCAGCAGGCTCTTCCCAGTTAGCCAAGAATCTGGGGATCAAGATCGACAATGGCCTGACGCTGAGATCACAGATCCTGGGCCTTACAGGTACATGTTTTGGCCTCCTTAGGATGCTCCGCAAGTTTCTGCCGTTGCTTCCGGAAGATCATAGGAAGATCACGGTCCAGGCCTTAATTGGCTCGAGATTGGACTACTCCAATGTCCTTTATCTCGGCTTGCCGGAGTATCTTTTTCAACGGCTGCAGGTGGTCCAGAACTAGGCAGCACGGGCCATTTTTGGCCTCCACAGGCGAGCCAGAACCTCTGGCCTTTTGCAGACACTTCATTGGCTGCCTGTCCGGAAGCGGATAGTCTTTAAGGCCCTGACCCTGGCCCACAAGGCTCTTCATGCCACGGGAGCGAAATATCTCCAGAAGAGGCTAGCCTTCTATCGCCCGGCCCGTTCCCTGAGATCTGAGTCTCTTTTCCTGGCCGTGGTCCCTCGAGTAAAAAAGGCACGTATCGGGGGCCGGTCTTTTAGGCTGCTGGCGCCTCAGCTTTGGAACACTCTGCCTGTGGCACTGCGGAGCACTTCCAATCTGGTGACCTTCAGGAAGGGCCTTAAAACCTGGCTCTTTGATCTTTAGATATGCTCTTTCTTCTGTTCTCCATTCCTGTTTTTTGCTGTGTTACGTTGTCTACTACAGGTTTACATTAAAGCGCCGGGACACTCTTTGGAGTAGCCGTGCGCTATATAAGATTTTTGTAACATAACATAACATAACATATGTCAAATAATCCATCCAGATCAACCCATAGTAGTTTTGAAACTTTTACAAATCGATCTACCTGTCGATACCATTCTACTAGTTTCTCTCCTAGGGGCCTATTATGAATGCGGAATTTCCGCATCCTCCGGGCCGGCAGAAGCCACCGGCGGCCCGGAGGATGCGGAAAAACCGCAGCGGACCCACCAAAGACCCACCGCCACATTAGGATGGCTGGTGGGTCTTGGTTTCAGTCCGCAGCTCTCCCACCGCGGTCGGCTTACAACCGCGGCGGAAAAGCCCTAATATGGTGGCGGTGTCTTCCAGACGCCGCCAGCCATATTAGGATTGCTGCCAAGACATGCTTTTCTGCGGCGGGTTTTCCACCGTGGAAAAGCATACGGATCTTCACTGCGGAGCCCGTTGCGGGCCCCCTAGGTGAAGGGGGTGTGGGGGGTGTACATGGGGGTACCTATGGTACCCCCCTGCTTTTGTATGCAGAAAGCGGCAGGCACCGCGCGGTGCCTGCTACTTTCTACATACAAATGCAATGCGTGCATTTTTAACATTGCTACGGGTGCATCTTGAAGCCCCACCCGCCGCAATGTTAAAAATAGGGTGGCGGTCACATCCTAATTGCACAGGAGGGAACGCCGCAGCCCATGCGGATGCTTCCTCATCCTCAGTGATCGTGGATGGACTCAAGTCCGTCCGCAATCATAATTGGCCCCTTAATCTGGGGAAATCATTTGTAAATGACAATATATCCTGACTACTCCATGGAACATGCACATATCCTCCTCCAGGTATTTCTCTCATAGGGAACTCATTTGTGACTATCTCCTTTTCTCTAACTGGGAATGCTAATGTAGATTTATCGCTAGTCTCCTCTTTCTTCTTTGCCCATTTCACTCTCCATTTATTCACATCTCCCCATCTTCATAACAAAACAATTAATTCTTTTATTTGAGTTAGCCTTCCGGCAGTATTCATGCTTTCAATGTCTTTTTCTGAAAAATCTACTCTGTAGGATTTCTGCAATGTTTTATTTTTTGCAAATTCTATTTCAAATTCATTTGCTAGCCCTTCCAATTGATCATGTATCGAATCTGCTTTCCATGTTATGCTTTCACACATGAACATAAGTTCATCATCTTGGTACGTTTTTAACCTTTCTGTTCCAATTGTTCCAATAATTAATTCTTCCATAGCATAATCTTGCTACATTCAGTACTTTAGGTTCATGCTCTTTTATTTTCAAAGTCGTAATCCAATCCCTTAATTCCTTTTCTGATGGTCCTACAGGGTTTTGTATTAGATCTATTTTCTCTATGCTCTTTTCAGGTGTAGCGGAGTCAGATTCTGCTCCGGTTGCATACTTATATAGTAAATTTTGATTGAAGGTTAAATCTGGCGGATTTACATTATGTGTTCGTCTGATTTCTGACAAATCTGGATAGATATTTTCTTTTACTTTTTGCAAGCTCTGTTGTAAAGGGATTGTCAAACTTGGTTCTTTTATTCTTTGATTTTCAAACACTGGAATTACAGGTCCTATCGTTACTGGAACTGTTACTGCTTCTATGTTTTTCGTAAGTTCCTGTATCTTTCTGTCAATGCATTTGTAGTCTGTATATATTCAGCAGTACTGGCTTGCTCTTCAATTCGTTTCTCTACTCTATTTACACTTTCTCGTTCATTAATTTGCATGGGGGTATCGGTAAATCTTGGTTCTGTCATTGAATTACTCGGATTATATCTCACTACTACTCTTTCTGGTACATCTCTAAAATTAGAAAATAGTTTTGGAGTCTGATTAATTCTTTCATCTACAGTTGGAGCATTAGGTGTAGTCCATAAAGGACCTGGTTGATATGGTGGTGGTCTCCTATTTAATATTTATTCTAGTGCCGTATCCTCTTATTCACCTTCTCCATACCTTTCACTTCCTGTTTCTATATTTTTCTTCTGTTCTGTGCATTTCCGTCCTTCATATTCTTCAACTAATCTGACTGGATACATGCCATCACACATGTTAGCATTTCTCCATCTGTCCATTCTACTCTCATGTGTTTCTCCCCATAAATTACGAAATCTACCTCTTGGTCTGATATGCCCTTTCAATCTTTCACTTTCCAATTCATGCATCTCATCTTCCCATTCCACTAAAGCTTCAAACTATGTCGGTCTAGGTCTTGGTTCAAGATTCATCATCTTTACCCTCAGATTTTGCAAAACTGCCACATCAAATGATCCTCCTTCTGGAAAAGCTAGTACACCATCATTTCTGGTATTTCTTGCCCAATTCTCTAACCAAACACACGTATAGTAACCCTATTTCAACAACCTATAAGAAGCAGGCGTTTTTGGTGGAGGAAGTAATTTTCCCTCTCTCGTTATTATCTCCTTGTCCTTTACAAACACATTCTTTAGTTTCTTAAACTATGAAGGTTTCTTCCTTTCTTCTCCAAAATAGTAATCCATTTTCTGTAAATTCCCTGTCTTTCAAAAGATCGCGCACTTCCTGATTGCTGTTCCGTAACACCAACCTATCACAGCGCGGTTTACACTAGCGTACCAATTAGAACAAGATACGTCTCCTTAGTGCTTAACCAATAGTATTGCTGCTTTTCGTAATGAACCAATCAGCCTCTACTCTGCCTTGGTCAAGAGGACCAATCCCAGCGCGGCACTTTTGACGTCACCAGCGCTCCGGCTTCTGCAGCGTCGACTGACCCCTCCTTTACAGGATTTATCGAGAAGCCGTATTTACAAGATATTTAACTTACACAAAACAGCTCCATTCGTCTGTTTCGCTAAACAAAGTGATAGATTTTTCTCAATTATACGAGTATTCTGTATTTTCGGTAGATAGCGCTTACCTCTTTTCTACCACAGAATTTTATATTTGCCGATAAAGTCGCGCTTACCTCTACCTTTGCTCTTCTCACAAGCTTGGATTAAGCTCTATTATTCTCTCAGCAGTAAGTTTTAAATCAGGATACGCAATGATCCCTGTACTTGATAGCCAAGATTTTATAGACTGTCCTCGCTATGCATTTATCCTTTCACACGTAGTGTCCCTAAACAGTAATATACGCCGATACCACCGCAGTATACGACAATACTACTTTTTGAAACAGACTATGCGATGTGCGACTTCACTTGTCACACCTCCTCTGCCTACAGACAGAGTAACCAGCTTCAAGCAATGCTCGGAAGCCTTTTCAGGACTACATATAACGTAATACAAACTCAACAGATGTTAGTCATAATTCTGTACGTTAAAACCCTTATACAACACTTTATACATAATCCTAGCTAATTCTATAGCAACCAATGCTCTGCTACCAAGCTAATTACTGATGCAGCGCTTCTCCGGAAATAATTTCTAATACCATGTCACCTTTCCCTGAAGTACAATATCAAACATCTGCACGTCAGTGGGGCCCATAACACTGCGAGTCACTCATAAAACACTTCCACCCTACTTCATGGATCGGTGAAATTCAAAGGAAAGCTACTGTATCATAGTGGAGTATCTAAACTAAAAAAAAACTGAATATTTATACTATTTACACCTGCAGTTTAGATGAGTTTATTGTGGTTTTCATTGAATCGCGACATTTTATTTAGACACACCACCACTGAGATCAATGGATCTGCTAGTAAAAAATTAGGCGTAGGAAAACTCAAGACCAGCTCAATTCTCCATTTATCTAATTATTATTAAGAACAAATTCAGCATGTCTAAAGTTTATTCACTTTATTTATTTCTTTATTTCAAAACATTTTAAAGAATAAGGATTTTAATTCAAAACAGTTAGATTCATTTATTTTAAGAAAACTCAGAAATAGACATTTTCATTTTATTTTATAAGGCAAGTATTAGCAAATGAGAGATAGTTCCCAAATAACCATTTATTCTCCTAACTTCCCGAACTAAACCCTTAACTAAAGTGCATCTCCCTGTCAAAGGAAATAGAAAAATTATTCAGAGTCTTACATCTCAGGAAAATCAGCATTCCGGCAGCATCTCTCGTAGAAACCGAAAAGAAGATTTTTCTTCAGTAAAATCAGCGCTTTTTATACCTTTTTCGGTAGCTCTATCTATCTAAAAGAGTAACTTTCAGCCTAAATCCGAGTTCTAATTGGACAATTTGGGGTGGATAAGCATCATCTTGTCATCATAATATTATTTTTCCTTCCGTCCACAAGTTTCTATTGGGTCCATTGTTTTGGCCCAAGTCCGGCATAGTCCTGTTCTCCACTCGCAAATTTACAGAATCTTATCACGTTCTGAACCATTGTGCTCATCATCTTGGCAGCCATCTATACTTCCAGGCCACACTGTCCTTGAACCGCAGTCACTCTAGGCACAAGCAGCTTGCATTCGGACTCGGATATTGCTCGCGCATGCGTACTTCTTTTATGGCCACAATAATCGAGTTACTCCATTTTCTATTAGGCCTCACGAGTCAAAAATGAGAACTATCATAGAAACAAACACAAATGAATGTTAATTTAAGAATTTTAACCCTTCTGTTTACCTCCCCCCTTACTAAGGTTTTCCCTATTATGTTATGTTATGTTATGTTATGTTAAAATCATTTTTACCGCGCACGGTCACCAGACGGTTTCATGGCGCTCAAAGACAAAAGCAGAAGGGTCAAGCAGCAGGGTTACTTGTAGGCTAACTGGAAGAGATGCGTTTTGAGTAGTTTGCGAAAGCAGGTATAATTGGGACAGACTCGGATCGTAGTCGGAAGGGAGTTCCACAGTGCAGGGGCAAGAAAAGAGAAACAAGAGCTTCCGTGCTTTCTACGTTTATACCTGGGGACAGTTAGGAGGTTGTGTGCAGAGGACCGAAGATTTCTTGAGGGAATGTGACGCTTGAGGCTGAGGGAAGTGAAAGCTGGGGCAAGAGCAAGAAGTGCCTTAAAAACAGAGCAACCCAGTTTAAAAATGCATCGAGAGGCAACTGGGAGCCAGTGCAATCTCCTCAACAGGGGTGAGACATGTTGGTGCTTAGGCTGTTGGAAGATCAGTCTGGCCGCCTGATTTTGTACCAGCTGAAGCCGATGAAGATGGTAAGCAGGAATCCCAGCATACAGGGAGTTGGCATAATCCAAGTGTGAGAGCCTCAGTAGTAAGAAACCTGTGAATTTTGCAGATCCTGCACAGATGGAAAAAGCAGGAAGAGGTGACAGCATCAATTTGAGGCCTCATAGATAAATCACTAGATATAATTACACCAAGGCTTTTCACCGAATTGACAGGACAGGGTGGGGGGCCAAGGGAAGGGGGCCAGAAACTAGAGCTCCAAGGATTGGCCGACCCTCCTGTCAACACCAGCTCAGTCTTGCTGGGATTGAGCTTCAGTCTCAGAGATGGCAAGCATGGTGGATTGGAAATTAACACAGGAAGAAGGGGAGGAATCAATAGGAAAAATCAGCTGTAAATCATCCGCATAATTGAAAATAGTGACCGGGGTTTGACGGAGAGAAACTATAAGGGGTTGCATGTAGAGATTAAATAAGAGGGGCAAAAGAGCAGAGTCTTGAGGGACGCCACAGGAAAGTGAGGAATAGGGGGCTGAGAAAGTGGACATGTGGACTGACTGGGAGCGCTGGTGCAAGAAGGAGCTGATCCATGTTAGAGCCATGCCCTGGATGCCCGCATTTTTGACACGGTCGATCAAGATGGCACGATCAAACGTGTCAAAAGCAGCCGACAGATCTAATAGAACAAGGGCTTGAGCCAAGTTCTTATCGGCGCCTTGCCTCAGCAGGTCCATTACAGCCACGATGACAGCTTCTGTGGAGTGGGCGGTCTAAAACCGGCTTGCTGGTCGTCTAAAAAAGAAGACCCTTCAATGAATGAGCTGAGGCAGCGGGTGACATAAGTCCCCAGAATGTTCCCCAAATAGGGAGAAGGGAGATCGGCCGATAATTGCTCAGTACAGATGGATCAGCACCATGCTTTTTAAGTATGGGGAAAACAACCGCCTGTTTGAAAGCATCAGGGACAGAGCCTGTGGCAAGCAAGTTGTTGAGAAGTGCCAACGGGGATCAGGACATGCCAAGAAGGCGGCTTTCATGATTTGGGGGGACAACAGTCGTTAGGGGAACCTGAGCTGACCGCATGTAACAGGGAGAAGAACTCTGTCTGGGAAATGGGAGGGAACTCGTTAAAACAACGAGGATTCATGGGGGGGTAAAGAACAGACAGTAGACGAAGAAGGGGGAGGGATATTGTTTTTGATGGTGATGATTTTGTCAATAAAAAATTAATTAAGGGAATCTCAAAGGACTTGTGAGGGTTGGGGTTGGGCAGTAACACGGTCGGGCAGGGAAAGTTCCTCTACGATTGAAAAAATATCCTTAGTTTTAGAGGCAGAACTGAGGATTTTCTGAGAGAAGTAGCAAGTTTTGGCCAGTAAGATAGATTTTTATAAAGTTTTAATAAATCAACATATGCAGTTTTTAGAAGTGAGTCATAGTTATGCCTCCAACGGCGCTCAGCTTGTCTAAGGGCCAGTTTGTCCCGTTTTAATTGATCTGTGAACCAACGCTGAGCATCATGAGGACGTTTAGTTTTAGTAGTTCTCAACGGGGCCACCACATCGCTCGCATGTTTCAGCCACTGGTCGAGGGCGTCAGTCTGGGCAGATGATATAGTCATGTCGCTGGGGGCTGTAGTGAGTAGAATAGAATGAAATTCAGAGATGTCAGCTCGCTTCCAATTCTGCGAAGTAAAGTTGGTGGTAGGGCAGAGCGAATTTCAGTGAAAAAGAGATGAAGAAGTGATCCGACCAAGTGCAGGAATATACTAGGGGAGGAGAGATATCAAGATTGCCTGTCCACACTTGGTCGAGGATATGGCCTTTATTATGAGTAGCCACTGAAATGTGCTGTTTACAATTCAGGCCAAGTAGGAGATCCGTAAATTCTTCAGAAAGGCTACTTTCACAGGGGTCTAGCGGCCAGTAATTAAAATCGCCAATGATGAGAATTTTGGCGGAGTTAATAACTAGCCGGGAAATGAGGTCGCCAAATTGATGGGAGAAAAGAGGCATATTGTCGGGGGTCGATAGACAAGAACACAAATAAAGGAAAACTTGAGAGAAGTAAATTTCAAAGTGAGAATGTCAGTTTTGGGGAGAGTGGTAGTTTCCAAGGTGGTAAAATTATATTGGGAACGAATGATAGCAGCTCCCCCCCCACCAGCTCTACCCGCTGCCCTATTGGACTGTAAGATGTAATAGCCCGTAGGGAAAGCGGCAAGGATGTCGGGGGTAGAGTCATCAGTAAACCAAGTCTCCGAGAGGAGAAGAATGTCAATATTACTATTGTCTAGCAACTGAAATATTTCAAGCTGATGCTTAGCCAGCGAGCGAGTGTTGAGGTAGACTATTGACATGGAGTGAGGTACTGATGGCCCAACAGCGAGTGGGGTGATGGGAGAATCATTGCAAGTAATGGGAGTGCGCACATCAGGTGTACCTGAAAGAGATCTGTCAGGGTTCAAGATGCCGCAATCTCGAGCGGCGCCGATGACACAGGGATCGAGAGAGCCAGGGCGTTGAAGGGAGAGGAGGTCCTTGGAGGAGTAAGTGATGCGGTGGGCATAGTGGGCGGCCGCTGGACGCGGCCGGCCGTTGGCGGGCGCAGATGGGCTTGACTTTGGCATGACTTTGGCGCGAAGTCGGCGCGCCCGCTGCGCTTCCGCAACATCACCATTCTAAATAGGCCAAGGAAGGGGAACAGCTAGCGCGCTGACCTGCGTCGTCAGCGTGGCAGGCAGGAAGTGGTGTCGGGCGTGTTATTCCTAAAATGACCCTCCGCTCGATCGGCACACAGCCGCGGCGGACCGGGGTCAGGAGCAAAGGAAGCAGTAAGAAAAGTGAGTTAAAACAGTTTAAAAATAAGCACAAGTGTAGCAATTCACACCATAGCACAAGTACCGCGACCATACACAGGGAGGAGGCTAGCGCAAGTAAGTTTCCAGCAGCCTGACTTGCCGCTCTTGTCACAGGGAGCGCTTATGCCTACCCCTATTAGTAGTTACCTAGCGAAATAGCCACACTTTAGCATGATATACTCACTTACCTCGCGTTTTGCCACAACATTCATAAACAAAAAGCACATTTATGCTGCATTCCGTTATCTTAAAGCTGCTCATTAATTTAGGACATGACAAAATCACAAGATTAGTTATTTATGATTGCAGCATAAGCATAATTAGTTTCCCACGTATGTCTGTGTAGGTGCAACTTTTATTCTAAGTTGGTTAATTTCATGCGCCACTCAATTAGTTCAAATTATGATTATGGAAGTGTAATTTCACAAGGGGTACACAAAATGTTGTTTCTCCACCTTGCTCCATCAAGTGCACCCGCCATCTGTGGTGGGCTGCCTCTACATTGGCTCTATCAGTGAAAGCTGAGTTGTCACGACACAGATTGATATGCATGACAATGCATTTCATTGCGGTAATGCGGATTACTGCACTGAAATGCGTTAATCTCACGCCCAATGTGTGATACTTGGCAGCAACACCCATGGAACACCCCTTTCACGCAAAGTGCTGGGTTTTAAAGGGCCGTATTTACAAGGACAGGTAAAGCCATGCAGGGTGGCTTTACCTGTCCTTGGAAATATGGGGCAGAGAAATGCTTCTCCGGTGCCCTCTCAAAAAGTGACATACTGGCAGTGCAAGTGGCTTGAAATCGGTCCCAAAAGGTATTGGATTACCCCAGTTCTAAAAAGGAACTCTGTGACAAAAGCAGCAACCCACTGTACTATCTCCAAAAAATAAAAATCAGTGATCTGGGTGTTATAAGACACACTTAGCAGCAGGAAGTTTAACATCTCTGCTACTTTCGAATTAGTCAAAATGGTGACGGGCAAAACACGTCTCTCCAAGAAGCATTTACCACCTGTTATCTTTCGACCTTACAGCTGAAAACTACAGGGTGAGAACACACGGATCCCTGGAACAGGTGGTCTACCCCTGTAACATACTTTAAAACGCAGCCTGTTTGTAACCAATTGCTAACACATTTGTCCTTGTAGCCAATTTGTTTGTGGCAGAATTTATTTTGTACTCTCTACCATTCCTAAGTGACTCTTAGAGTATATCCATTCGCAGTGGTGGCTGGTGACATTTGAAAGTAGTGTGGCGTAAAGTTCAGCGTGTTTGGACTGGTCTGCATCGACATCCAAACATGTAAAAATGACATTCAAAATGCTGCATGAACTGCCTTAACTCGCAAAACTGCATAATGAGCCCTTTTCATGCCACAGAATTTAGTCCACCATGCCACAGAATTTAGTCCTCCATGCCACAGAATTTCCTCCTGTAAAACCACATATTGGTTACAAAGATGGCGAGCAGTTCTTGAGTCAGAGAAAGCGGACTTCGACATAACATACTACAGCTATCGAAAATTCAATCTAAGAATATGTCAGTAGTAGATCCTCTAATATTAACCTGTGGAGGAAGTGATCAGTGAGTTAGTGTCTGGTTTACCCTTGACACTGATTATATATAATGTTGCCTGCAGCACTTAAATTACCAGTCCTGTAGCACCAGTACAGCCACCACCTGCCCTAATGTTACCTCCATACCCGCTTCTACTCTACCACCATTTCCTCACCACCACATGCCCTGGCCTGGCAGTATTATAGTAACCATGCTCCAACACTAGTATCTGCCAGTGCTGCACTATGCTACCACCACAATCCACTACCACTGACAAAGGGCCCGATTCACAGAATGAATTTAAGACTCAATCCTAAACTTACTACTATTTTGGTATTCACGGAATGCACTTACTACTTTTGGTATTCACAGAATGAACTTACTACTCTTGGTATTCACAGAAGTTAGGATTTTGTCTTCAGTCTGTCTTAAGTCTGTCTTAAGTTTGTCTTAAGTCTGTCTTAAGTCTGTCTTAAGACTAACTTAAGACAAAATCCTAACTTCTGTGAATACCAAAAGTAGTAAGTGCATTCTGTGAATACCAAAATAGTAGTAAGTTTAGGATTGAGTCTTAAGTTCATTCTGTGAATCGGGGCCCTAGTGTGCAGTATGCATGTTCACAATGCAGTATTTCATCAGAGGGCCTTTTTCACGCACACACTATCACCATCTTCAACGTTAGCACGCACCCAGTTCAGGGTGTAAAGTACGAGACAGAGTCGGAGTTCTTTAATGAGCAGCCTTGCGTTATAGCAGACACCTTGTACACAGCTTCCCGGCACCTTATCAATATAATATGTAAACATCCAACTAATGGAATAGTGAACTAGAACGTAATTACAGTGTAAAAAGGGTTAAAAAATGCAGACTGATACTATACACTTCCCTCCCCTTATTCGAACACAAACAAACGAAAGTAAAACCACACATAGATTAAACACAATGTATAGAGACATGCACACAATTAAACACAGACCTAAAAAGGAATGTATGAAACAAAACCACAATAGCAAAGTGTTAAATAAATTGCACGCAAAATCTTTAAAGTTCTTGGGAGTAAGAGTGGAAGGTTCTAATCGTCCCTAATTAGACCTTTGATCTTATAGTGTCTACAATGCTTTCCCCCTGCCCACCTACAGCAGATTCTTCAGTAAAGATGCACCCTGTGTGCCCTTCCATACTACAGCCAACTTCCTTATCCCTATCTGAACCAAGTGAGCGAACAAGAGGTTCTTCTTTCCCATCATCTTCAGTTATTTTTCACTTTTCATTAACCATCTGGGCCTTTTATCCATTCTTACATTTCGTTCCATCCTTATAACTTCTGAAGCGCCTATATATGAACGCCTTGTAATACACAGAACTTTCCACAAGGGAAAAATGAAATACACAACAATTACTAGTTTGTTCTTTCATCTATTCAGCTCTATGTCTTTCGTTCATTTCCAGTCATGGCTCGCTCACGCGGGGGGGGGATAAATAAAATAAAATACTTACCTGGTCTTCTTGACCGGGTCCGTGCCGCCTCTGCTCTGGGGTCCCGTTGGCGCCTACTTAAATGCTGCCGGAAAACTCTCTCAGCCAATCACACCCATTAGGAGACCGAGGGGCTCCTAATGGGCATGCGCAAGGCAGGGCAAACGCAAGTGCGCATTACTGGGCAAGGCGAAAAATTCGCCCTTCGTCCCCATTCATGCGCACTTGTGTTGTGCTGCTGGCTGTCCCTTGCTTGTCTGACAATGCCTGTCAGTCACATGACGCTGGACCGCCCACCCCATTCAGACTCTGGGGATGGGCCGTCCGACATCATGTTGATTGACATGATTGTCATCAGTTCTCGCTCGCTTCTCTGAATTTAAGTAAACGGAGAGGTTTACTTAAGTTCAGAGACCCAAGGGAGCTGCGGGCGTGGGCGGCTTGTGAGGCAACGCCCCAGCGCCCCTAATGGACGCACCGCCACTGTCCATTCGTATCCCTTCCCTATCTATATAGAGATAACTATAATCACTAGTATATGCAGTAGACCTTTGTACTGACTACCATTCCTATGTGACTCTTAGAGTATATCCATTTGTATCTCTTACTTGAGTGACTCTACTTTTTGTACATTTGGAATTTTTCTATCTGTTTGTATCTCTTCCTTGTGTGACTTTACATCTTGTACATTTGCAATTTTTTCTGTTTGTATCTTTTATGTAACGCATGTAATCGTAATTCCTTATGTTTTGCAACTGGTTCTTGTGTAAAGCGCTCTGACACCTTCGGGTAAAGTTCGCGCTATATAAAATCGCATTAAACCAAAATAAATAAAAATAAATAAATACTTCACCACATTTCTGCTGGCCATCCCTTGACGCCAATTCATGGGATCCTAGGGCGTATAAATGGCATTACAATACAATGTGACTTTTTTTTCTCCATTTCCGGCACCGATCAGAAGCAGATGAAATAAGGAGGATGCAGTGTGCGCCAAGAAACCGAAGGACACAAACAAGGCGCTCACTCTGCTCAGTCTCTCAGCACAAAGCTGCAGCTGTTGCACAGCCACGCCCCTCGGCCACGCCCCTCTCTCTATTTACACAATCCTGGAGCCGCCAGTGCGAGCACAGTGACGTCATGAGACTCCGCCCTTGTGAGCGCGGAGGGCTCATGATACCGTCTCGCGGGACTTGAGCAGGAAATATAAATACCCACAATCCTTTACACGGTGACAGTTATTTTTCTTCCATTCACAAACGACTTAACGATGTTTCTCTCTAATTGAGATGTAAGACAGAAAAGTACTTGAACTGGGCTGTCATGTTTGCCGGTTCACTAATAAGATTATGTCGCTTTAATAGTCCAAGGTAACATTTACCGTGAGGTAGTTACGATAAACTACAGTTCTTTGCATAATCCGTTAGCCTCCGGTCTTGTCATTGAATTGACACTGGCTTTACTCGCACTTAGTGTGGCAGTGAAGTCCAGTTGCTAACTAATTTTTGTCGGGCTTTCCTACATAGAAGGAGGCCTACAAATCTATGTTAAATGATAGTCTCAAACTTAAATGAGATCTAGATCAAAGTACGAAACTGCTCTGCTTGGGAAGTTTGTGTTACTGAGCAGAATTGGCCATAAATAGTTTCATGTAGAAAAGTTAAAAGTTATTTGAATTTCGGCACTACGTTGCACGGGAGAGAGATATGGCACTCTACAATCTCTATGTGTGCTGCGCCTATTTTGCATCAATGGTGTACCATACCCATGGTAACACGTTTTGACACAAAGCCTTAAACAATACTGAAAATGGTGGGCAGGGCTTTGCACTAAAAACTCTAAGGGGCATATTAACTTTTTTTTTAATGTTTTTATTTATTGCAAGAAAAAGCAAAAAGAAAGAGAAAAGAGAAATCATATTTTGTTATGTATACATCATTACATAAATATATGTACATAGAGTTATCATTGAGATAGAAACAGAGGATTACAGTATAAATATTCACAAGTATCTAAATCAAAACAATAGTGCAAATGTGCTGGTCTCTCAAAACAGTTACATGTTTAGCTAATAAACATTCCCCATATTTTTTCCCTCCCTTTTAAGGCCTTTGGGCCCCTAAGTTTAACCAGTGATAGCTCCAATGTATATATTTCATGAATAAGGTACCATCATTCCATAACACTAGGAGGTTCCTTCGAGATCCAAGTCTGGGCAATGACAAACCTAGCGCAAGCAAAAACAATAGATATCAGGTCTTCATAGTTACTATTAATATCCGGAGTGGATTGTGAAACGAGCTAGACCAGCCCGCACACGAGACCGGGGGTAACTGTGAGTGTCGCGACTAGGGGGAGCGGGATAACCGGGGCACGTGCAACGTCAACTTGAGGCGAGAGAGCCTAGGAGACTCTGCTAAGCCACCCTGATGTCGAGAATCATGGGGAGAAACAGGGCCAAGATACGTGACAAGGGCTCTAGTGTGGACGTTCAGTCTATTGGCTCGGAGGACCTGCTGGCCTCTTCAAATATCGAGATGGTGCCACCAACGGGCAAAGACACACAAGATGCTAAGTTGGACCTTATACTGGCTGAAATAAAGGCCTCCAGAGAGGCGCTTGAAACGCGTATGGACAACATGGCGACTGGCTTGTCGCTCCTACGCGCTGATCATAACAAGCTTGCGGAAAAAGTTACCGAGCATAAGATTGCCTTAGATGACCTGATACCACAACAGACGGACCACTCCACGAAATTGGAGAATGTGAAAAAGCAGCTTAAATTAATCTGGGACAGGATGGACGACGCAGAAGGGCGGAGACGTCGCAACAACGTGCGCATTTTAGGAATGCCGGAGCGCAGCGAGGGGAGGAATCCCACGCAGTTTGTTGAGGACTGGCCGAAGAAAATTGTAGGGCCACAGGACCTCACGCCATTGTACAGTGTGGAAAGGGCACACGGAATGCCAGCGAGGCCACCTCGACCGGGAGCGCCGCCGCGCCCATTAATAGCGAGCCTCCTATATTACAAAGACAGGGACTCTGTGTTAAGGGTGGGGAGAGAAAAAGCACCGCTGAGATTCGAGGACAAGACTATCTCCATATATCCTGATTTCACTCCGACAGTGCAGAAGGCCAGTTTGACGTTTCTGGGGGTGAAGAGTAGGCTGCGGGACAGAAACCTGAAGTATGCCTTGCTGTTCCCGGCCCGCCTAAAAATAATTCATGACAATAAATCATTTTTCTTTCATATACCTGAGGAGGCGGCGGAATGGATGGAGGTGGCCCTGACACCGCTAAACTCACAGGACCCGCTCGAGGAGGACCAAGACGGAGGGCCATCAAACCACTGAGACCATCAGGCTGGCACAGGGAATGTACCCGCGGAGAAAGGTACGACGCACAGAGGGGAAGCACTGACCGAGATGAGGAAGACCCAGGAAAAGACTCTGCTAACGGAGGCCGCACTGGCGGTACACAACGCGAGAGACGAGATGGACTTGGGAAACACCTCAGACACTCACACGGAGGTGTCGGGCTCTGCCAACAGTTTACAACTCTTCCCGAAAATTACTGCCCAAATGGCGGATGACTTTTGATCATGCTTATAGAAGATTCCGATTGGTAACGTATGAGATGCACATAGGACTGGGGGGCGGGGGGGCTGACGGGGCGAGGGGACACATACTTGCCTAGGGCATGCTGTAAGTGACATCAACCGGTACCAGGCGAGGGTAAGTGGTACCACCCCCCAGGGAGCAGTCATGTTACAGTTAGAATGTTACCCATGTTGGGTGACGATGTTTGGACCTCAGGTTTGTTCATATGGGGACCTTGAAGTTTGGGGATTGCACGTTCTTTTGGCACTTAAGGCGTATTTGCTATGTACATTCTCACCAGTGTGGGGCATATTGATAATAACTGTCGAGGACCACCATGGGGACTCTTAACACGTACAAATTGTGCACCTGGAATGTGCGAGGCATGGGCTCGATTCACAAGAGGCATAGGATACTGGCACAACTGAATCGGAGGTGTGTCTCTGTGGCATGCCTCCAAGAAACTCACTTAAACAGTAATGAAAGTGCGAAACTACTTAAGAAATGGAAGGGGCAACTATTCGCTACTACCTACTCTGTGTTTTCACGTGGGGCGGCCATATGGCTTAGAAACTCTAGGGCATATTACGAAGCAATAGCGATAATTATCGCTATTGCTTGGTTAGAGACAAACATTTACCGCAGAGCTGCGGCAATTTTTATCGCAGATAAACCTTGGTATTACCAAGGTTTATCGCAAATGCGATAAAAATCGGCCGCAATGCATGAATATCGCTGAAAAGTCGTGTATGCGCCAAACACGGGCCAGTCAGATTTTCTAGCTGCCCTTAATAGGGTGCTGGCGGACTGGTCGGATCACCAATGGCTTGTTGGTGGAGACTTTAATGCAGTATTAGACATTTTGTGGGACAGGTCACACCCACCACTACAGGCTACCGAGAGTAGGAGACAGGCAGACGCTCTCTCACAATGGGCATCAGGGTGGGAATTGGCTGACGCATGGAGGTGCACGCACTCACGGAATAGGGAATACACTTTTTATTTCCCACCCCAATCTACACACAAGAATAGACCACGTTTTTTGCGCCAAAACACTGATGGGGGTGGTGACCGCCGCTGAACACATGGGGAAGACTTTCTCTGACCCTAACCCTGTGGAACTTTTGACAAAACAAGGACCCCCTGTTATGGATAAATATCCTGGGACAGGGCAAACAATATATGTGAGATAACAATCCCAGGCATACAATTAAGGAAGTGGCACACTAGATTGAGGCAAACAAACAACTAATTCAATATGAAAAAATACATTTTTAATATGATAGAACCATATAATAAAAATCAATACATTGATCCAAATTGATAAAATAACATTGTACTAATACATATGTTGTCACAATAAAAAGTATTATAAGAAGAACAGATGGTTTCCTGTTGACGCGTTTCGACATACACACTATGCCTTCATCAGGACTTTAGCCATCATATTTCTGTGAAAAAAGGATTATAAAAAATGATTTATTACATGGTTCCTTTATTCTGTAACAAGATGATTGAATCAGTTTCAGTTTGCCAAAAAATTCTATTGCCAAATATTTTTCCCAAAACTGATATACTGCTCAATAGTTTAATGCCTGTATTCTTATCAAGTACCTATGCATTACTTATTTTCCAAAAAACAACACAAGTGGAACATGCATGTCTTCAACATAGCACCACATTTGATATAATGTAAACGATGGTTATGTATAAATTTCTATCTTATTCATATATAAGATTGACATTTCCTATTTATACATGATAGCTGGATGCAATAGTCGCTACATGAGTCATTGACAGTTCATCATTATACTTGGGATTTTTATTAATGATTTATCTACAAAAACAACCATTTACTTAGCATGAAAAGGAGTAAGGAATTATAGCATGGAAACTATAGCATGGAAAATAGGAAGAATTTAAGTATAGAGATACAGGTAGAACCATTAGGAGAGGAAACGAATCCTATATTTATGAACCAAGAGTACTGTCAGGGTAAAGGTTCAACATTAAAATACATCCTTAATTTAAAGTTAAGTATCATTCCTACTTGGTATCCTACTAGTCATTTCTACTTTTCAAGCCAGATGTTCACATACTTGAGAATAGGTATATTATGTGGTCCACTTAACAGATTTCCTACTATTTCCTACTATATTGATATTCATATAAGGCTAAGTTTTCTTGTTCCTGAGTAAGGACATATCCCACATTCAGAGGTCTGACTTCAAGAAAATTGCCTTGTCGCATTCACTACCTATATCAGATTCTTACCTTTTAAAAATTGTAAAATTGTTTTTAGACTGGTATAAAATTTGATGGACAAATTTCAAAATTCCAAAATTAGTTTGTTGAACATCTGCGGGTAAAAAGACGATAATTCAGGGCCTGACTTTCACATTTCTAAGTTTTAATTTGTTTGCTTTAACTAGTTTTTATTAATACTAGCACAGTTTCAATCCTAATTTATTGACCATGTGCAGTCTATAAGTTAAGGTTTATCCTTATGACTGCAAGAAGACAATATTGTTCCCTGCATAGCAATTGCCTATACACACACACTGTTATTAAGTAATTAATCCTCTCACGGAGTCCAGCAACATTCTATTTACATAGAGATATAGCCTCTCTTACCATTATTTTCGAGTGGATTCTAATACCACGGGAAACGGAACAGCGATATCTTCAAGTTTAAAATTTATTTCGGAGTTTTTTCTACAAATATAAAACGATAGAAAATCACAAACCCACAAAATATACATGTTAAACCTTAGATTAATGTTTTCTCGCGCACCTAGGCTTACCTAAAGTGTAACGCGTTTTGCCGTGATGGTTCCAATTCAAACTAAACGTATCGGGAAGGGTTGTATTACTTATTCGGCCATTCTCAAGAGGCGTGTGCACGATGTATCTGATTTAATGAGAGTAAAGAGAGGGGCTAAATTTTAGACATAATATAGCCTGACTTGATTTAAACAACTGATTTGGCGGCGTTGCTTTCTTACCGATAGTGGCACGTTAGTACGATGATTCAAAACGGACGGATGCTGTTTTTATTGTTTCAGGGATTCCAGCCCATACATGCGGTACATCTAGATTTTTAAAGGATGGGATTGGAAACTGTCAGTCATTTTGAAACAAGCTGCTTAATTTCTCCTAACCCTGTGGAAGTCACGCTGCAAAGGGGCAAAATACCAACGCCTATACCGACATGGCGCCTGATCCCGGACTTGCTTGAGGACTCTGTCTTCCGGGCGACCCTGGCCGAGGCCATATCACAACACTTTCAAGCAAATACTGGTACGGCTAGTTCGCGACAAATCGAATGGGACGCCTTTAAGGTGTCCATTAGAGGAGAGGCAATGAACGCACGGGCGGGCATGAGACACACGGTTTTAGAGATGCTTAGAGAGGTGGAGGGTCGACTAACAATGTTGGAAAGCGAAGCCGCGGATACGAACTTGTCCTTTACACCAGTACAAGAGGCGCACATACAGCATGCTGAGCTGTTAGAGGAACTGTGTGTCCTAGACTATAGGGAATACACGTGCAGTCAGCACGCGGACGCGGAGAGGTCGGGGCCTTTACTGGCTCATTTGGTGCGAGACGCCCCTGCACATATGCCTATACTGGAGGTTATAGACCAAACGGGGACGCCAGCTGTGTCGCAACTAGACATAAACACTGCCTTTAGGGACTATTACGGATCGCTGTATGGACCACACCAGCAGCTGGCTGAGGAGGCGTTTGAGGAGTTTGTGACCGGGCTTGACTTGCCGCAACTGGAGGGGGCTCAAAGGGAGGATTTGGCACGCCCTATCACGATTGCGGAAATACGACAGGCCATACGCGCGCTTCCAAGGAATAAAACCCCTGGAACTGATGGTCTACCGGCGGAGTTCTACGGGGCCTATATAGATTTATTGGCTCCGCGCCTGCACACAGTGTTCCAGGAGGCAATGAAATCGCAGGGGCTGCCGAAGTCCTCCTTACAGGCGTTGATCGTTTTGCTGCCGAAACCGGGGCGGGACAGCTCACAACTGGCTAATTACAGGCCCTTGTCCTTACTGAATACGGACCATAAAATACTGAGCAAGGTGCTGGTGATGCGGCTGGCCCAACACATTCCGAAACTTATCCACCCGGACCAGTGCGGTTTCCTACCTGGCAGGAGTACGGCAATGAACCTGTGGAGGCTCAGCCAACTCATGCTTCACGAGCGCACTCCCACTGGGACTGAGGGCTGTATTTCCTTGGATCTGAAGCAAGCGTTTGACTCCCTCCGCCCAACCGCTCAGGTCCGTACCAATAGGTGCATATCGTCGCAACTGGATATAGCAAAGGGAACCAGACAGGGATGCCCATTATCCCCCTTATTGTTCATATTAGCTCTTGAGCCGCTGTTGTGTAAACTTCGAACTCTGGCGCAACACAGGGGTATCATCCTTTACCTGCGGGACTTACGGGGCAAGCTAGATCCTATTCCCGGAATCTTTGAGGACTTCCGGTCGTTGTCGGGCCTCACAATTAGTGAGCCTAAGTCGTACAGGTTCTGCTTTAACGCCCTTGAGGCGAGTGCCCCTTTGCCCTTCCCTCCCCACACTTTCGAGGTGGCGGAGACGATCTTCCGATATTTGGGGATACAGATATACAGAGACGCGAAAGACATGATTGAAGGAAACCTGGGCAGGGCTGTAACAGCGCTGAGATCACAAGTGCAATTTTGGATCACATTGCCACTGTCGGTGGCGGGCCGGGTGGCCATCTCTAAGATGGTGGTGCTTCCCCGACTTATTTATTACTTCACGAACCTACCATTCCTGGCACCAGCCGCCATGTTTAGACTCTTAAATACTATGCTCACGGAACTAGTGTGGGGACCGGGATGACGCCGCTTCAGTCTGGCCAAGCTGCAGCTTCCAACGGCGGCGGGCGGATTAGGAGTCCCGGATTTGTTCGCATATAATTATGCATGTCAACTGCAGTGTCTGGCCTCCAAGTTGGCGGCCCACAACCTGCATAAAATAGGCATGTCGGACATGGACAGGGAGAGAGGTGTTATTCACACCCTGTTGTTACAAAGAACCGAGATACCCAGGCAGACTCCACTGTTGCTTTAACTTGCAATCACCTGCTGGAGAAGGGCCGTGCGTTACACGACCCCGACCTCCTCTTATGCTCCCTCGATACCTCTGCTGGGGATTCCACTGGGGACGAGACTGCTGTCTAGTCGGATGCTCACCGCGTGGTCTGACGCGGGCGTGTCACAGGTGGGAGACCTGTTCAGCGAGGGCCGCAAAATGTCATTTTGAGGACTTTCGCAACTCGCATCACGCACCGGGAGGGCTGTTCCTATTGCACGCTGGCGTGCGACGATACATCACACAGAAAGGGGCGCCAGGGGGTGAAGAACCTCGCACAAACCCGCTGTTCACCATAGAGTACCTCATGGGGTCGGGTAACCATCTGACAAAATGGATTACGAGTGGTATACGGGTGGGGAGAGCGACCTCATTGCAACCTTTACGAGATGTATGGGAGGGACATGGGGCGGGGAGTTAGACACAAGGAATGGGAACGCATCCTCAAATTCCCTAAAAAAGTATCAAGGAACCTAAAATTTAAATTCATCCAACTCATGATTCTACACAGAGCGTACCTCACACCTCATCGCTTGCATGCAATGTTCCCTGAGACAGCAGACACATGCCCCCGCTGTGGCGCAGATAATGCGCGATTGCTTCACATGATGTGGGATTGCCCGAAACTGGGCTACTACTGGACGACGGTCCATGATGCTCTGCACAGGGTGGCCCCTGCTAGACGATACGAATCCCTGGAATATAGTTTGCTGGGTTTAGGGCCTACAGAGCAAAAGAAAAGTGTGGCCACATGATTCGCTGACCGTGCCCTGTTACTTGCTAAACACACCATCACAATGCGGTGGAAGTCGGCTCGACCGTCGTCGGTCCGGCTTGCTTGAATCCTGATGGTGCAGTGAGCAAGGGACTCATGTCTGAGTATACCCTGCCGCACCTATAGTGGCCATCACCGAAGACGGCTGAAATGCCAGAAACCGGTCCCCGGAAGCTTGTTTCCTTCCCAGTATAAGAATTGGCTTGGTAGTTTGGTCTGCCCTGTTCCCATGATGCACTGGGCCAGGGTCAGACTAATTTGCATGTAGCCAGGTTCTGAGCTGGGATGGTGCAGTGAGCTAAAAAACGGTGATGGATCAAGCCCTGATCTTTGGACTGGGTAAGAGTGGTCTGCTTAATTCAGACACTCTGTTCATCACCACCCCCTTTTCTGAATCGTTTTTGTCCACCATAAGCGTGGAAGGGTATACTCAGATGTGAGTCCCTTGCTCATTGCACCATCAGGATTCAAGCAAGCCGGGCCGAAGACGGCTGAAATGCCAGAAACCGGTCCCCGGAAGCTTGTTTCCTTCCCAGTATAAGAATTGGCTTGGTAGTTTGGTCTGCCCTGTTCCTATGATGCACTGGGCCAGGGTCAGATTAATTTGCATGTAGACAGGTTCTGAGCTGGGATGGTGCAGTGAGCTAAAAAACGGTGATGGATCAAGCCCTGATCTTTGGACTGGGTAAGAGTGGTCTGCTTAATTCAGACACTCTGTTAATCACCACCCCCTTTTCTGAATTGTTCCAGACTACAGGCCATAGGTTTGAATCCTAACAAGGCCAACACAACCTTCCATCCTTCCGAGGACAGTCAACTGAGAACCATCAAATCTGTGAAAAGAAGAACTCATTGATAACAGCACTTTAAAATGACAAAATGGTGGTATGGATAGCTAAATAAAAATAAGTTGGCATTATTTTTTCTCCCACAATCTCCTGTAAGGGTTTGAGCAGATTCTCCAAGGGCCCTCAACTCAGTGCCATATGTAATAATGCTTTGGGAATGAGTTACTGTCACTACCAGTGTGCCCAAAATTCTTCAATGGGTGGCCCCATGCAGCCCAAAGACTAATGACGATCTTGATATCGATATGGGAGACTCGGGTGTACCATATCACATTCTGTAGGGAGGGCAATCATTTTTCACTACGACACTGGCTTTCCTCTCAGTGTAATTGTGTTGTGGGCTAATCTCCCATCACTGCTCAGTGGTCTGAGAAGATTAGTCCTTCCTGCTCAGTTGCAGCAGGGGGGCGAGTGTAGGAAGGTGGATATCTGACTATGGTTGCCCCCATCTTTTTTGCCTGGTGTTTTGCTGGTTTTTCGACTTAGTTGACCTGGGGCCCTGCTATTCAGGACCCAGGCCCACTGCTCTCTCTGTAAAATGGATTCCATGTACTCTAGGTACATATCTAATTGGATACTGAGTCAACTTATCAGCCCCTGTACAGTGTACCTTAGGTACCCAGGGCATATGTTCACCCAGGGCCTACCAGGGGCTGCAGCATGTATTATGCCATCCCTGGCTGGCCATCCAAATCTGACACAACTGGCTGATCGATCAGCTGGGGCAAGGGGGTGTAATCACCCTTTGCTTTAGATATAGTATCCCTATATCTAACCCTAAAATGGACACATATCCTCCTATCAGTCACTCCTATGGCAGGCCTTATCAATCCTGAAGGCAGACTGCTTGGAATTATGTGAGATGGTGCTCTAGCATGAGCAGAGCCTGTCTGCAGCTTTCAGAACCAACAGCCTGATTCATCAAAGACCCGTTTTACGAGTCTATAATAGCGATTCATAACTACCCATTCATTTCTATGGGCCAAAAGGCCCATAGGTATGAATAAGGAGTATTCCTTATTTGCGATTAGCAATTAGCTAATCGCAAATAAGATAGCGATTTAAAGGGTGCCAGGGGTGTCCAAAGGACACCCTGTAGCACCCCTTAAATGCAAATTGAAACAGGTGTTGCGCACACACATGTCCATGTCGCTATTTACCACGAGGTTTGACCTGGTGGTAAATAGCGGGCCGAAATTGCGAATTCGCAATTTTTAAATGGATGATGAATTGCATTTAAGGAATCTCAAATAGAGATTCCTTAAATGTAATTCCTCGCAAAATTGCGAAATCGCTATTACCGATTTTTGCATTTGGGATGATGAATCCCAAATGCAAAAATAGCACTCGCAAAAGGCCAGATTCTCAAAATCTGGCCCTTTGCGAGCTGATTTCGGCTTGATGAATCAGGCTGCAAGTCCTTTAGCTGTTTCCATGATAACGCTATACCATATACTCTTAAGTGCATTATAATCCTCGCGGTTATTGCCAACTTTGGTATAGCATTATCAATACATGTCGAGTAAGGTGTCATACGAATTGGAATACTACCCCCTCGCCAATTCTGGCAACGGGGGTAGCATTCCACCCTTCTAGAGGGACACGACATGTATGTAACTGTGAACCCCCGTTAAAGTTAATTCGAGCCTCAGGATCACAAAATGGATGCTGCCACCACAGACACAAGTCTGACCTCCTGCTACTGGGAGTCCTTCCAGCGAGGGAGGCTTGGACAAAGGGTTTCCTGCCTTGGGAGGTGCTAGCACCACCCCAGACAGGATTTTGTGTATTAGGTAGGACAGGGCTGAAAGGAATGAGACATGCGTAGGGCACACAAGGTGTCCCTGTGCATACTCCGGTCTAAACCAGTTCCTGGGACACTCCAGTCCCAGCTCTGGCGCAAGACCGGACAAAGGATAGGGGGTGTAACCACCCCCCTTCCTGGTCCCACTCAGAGGAGGGACCTAGTCGTAGTACAGCCCCCTTCAGCCGGATAAAGGTAGGAGCTGGTCCCATTCCAAATTAGATTATCCTGAACAACTTTACAAGAAGACACTCTGGACTTCGACGTTCTGCTCCTCAGAAGACTGAAGAAATCTCCCTTGTGGGCAAGGAGTGTCCACACTGCTTCAGCAGGCACCATCAGCGTCCAGCAGCTTCCCTTTGTCGTCTTCCTTCAAGGATCCAGACTTCAGAGCCCGACGAGACCTGGATTCCCAGACCTCTCCGACCTTTACCTACATCTGCAGCACAGCTGAGATCCGTGGGTGCGACGAGACACGTGGGACCGGCCATCTTGAAAGAAGCAGCACTTCGCTCCAGCACGACTTCTGAGGTATTCTCGTCCAAGTGCTTTGGGGATTGAGAAGCCCCAACCCCGAGCAGCTCCTGCACCGAAGATCAGCCCTCCAGCATCCACGAGATCTGCGTGGGGCCCTTCTGCCTGGTTGCTGCTCGATGCGTTATCTGGTCACTTGCCAGCTGGCTAGTGACCTCCTAGACGACGAACTCCAAATTCGTCACTGCTGGTCTGGTTGCTCCAGACTGGCCCTTGCTCCCTTCCAAAAGAGGAGCACCCCGGACCCTCCTGGTCCACTCCAGACGCCGTTTCCACTCACCGCGTGGGTTGCCTTTGCCAAGGCCTGTTGACTCCGAATCCGAAGCCGACACCGCCGACAGCGGGAGCCTGCATAGTACAGCTATAGCCTCCATCCTGGTCGTCGAAGACACCACCTGGTCCACGTGGCTGCGGAGACAAGCGTCCACTCTCACCTGATCGCGATGACGACATCTGGTTCCACTCCTGGTTCCACTCCAGTCACTGGCTAGTGACTTTGAACATTGTCCCCTCTGCTTTCAGGTTCTTCTCTTCACTGATCCACCCTTGGATCACACCGGACATCTTCCTCCTGATCGCCTGCAGCATCTTTTCTTCCAGGCTCCATAGACTTCAACGCCGGAATCCGACACGACTTGGCACCTATGTACCCGCAGCCTGTGGGTGAGGTAACACAAGCATTTCGGTCCTCAAGGGTAGCTTGCTCTCCTAGTGTCCAGTTCCACAGTCGTTTTAGTTCTACCTAGTCAGGATTGTCCGTACTCACCTTTTCCTTGAACTGTACTGTCCATAGACACTGTTACGCATCTCGCCTGTGAGTTCACACTCTGCACACGCGTTCCGTGGGCCTCCTAGTACCTACTTAGAGTTAGTATAGCGTGGTTCCAGCGATCCTACAGCCTCTGGACAGCTCCATTCCTTTTATCGACTTTCACATTCTACTTACTTAGTATATGGTTTGTCGTGCCCCTAGGGTACCATTGTAATTTGTGCAACTTAAACGTATTTTTCCTAAGAGCTTGTCATGTGCTTAGCCCTCTGATCTCATAAAGAGTTCAGAGGTGTATGTTAGCTAATAAATATCTTGTTTATTTTCATAACAACCTTGGTATTCAAGGGGTTATATGTGGTAAAACAGCTGGCTTCACATGCTAAAAGAGTTTAGCCTAAGACTGCTTTGTCCATGCTACTATTAGGATAGCTGGTCTAAAAGGTTGACTTACAACCAATCACCATAAGGGTTGTTTCGACAGATACAAGGTGATCACTAGAACTAGTGAGCATCATATATCAGGCCAATCTCTCACATTGGTGTGCAGCAGTTGGGATTTGACCTTGCTGTTGTTTTTACCAAATATAATCTTGAGATATCATTTGAAAGATCACATAAGGTACCATAGGTACATATAACAAGCTTAGAAATACTCTGAGTTCCACTGAACCAGCTGTTGTAGTAGAAAGGGAGTAGCACACCCTGACTCAACTCTTAGCAAGGGATCAGTAGGAAAACCCATAGTGTAGGTAAGTGCACCACTTACACCTCACTAGAAAAGCATGTCTATCACAGGAGAGAACACAGTAGCTCCCCTTGGTGATATTGACCCTCCACAGGTCATGTCATGATATGCAGCCCTTAGCTTCCAGGAGATGAGACAATTGTGTACCTCCAGGACGCTAAAACAGGGTTCTAACCCTACAATTCCTTTTCTGATAGGTCTCTTAGAGACATTTGATGCCAGAAGGGCTTCTAATCCATGCCCATCTGACCCTACAGAGGGAACCATGCCCCCAGTAGGGGAGGACTCTAATCTCTCTGAAATGAAATGAAATGAAAATGAGATTTATAAAGCGCTACAGTTGCCCTGAGGCGTCCAGGCGCTGAAAAACAGATGGGGCCCTCTTGAGGTTACTTTGCTATGCATTAAACAGCAAGGTTTTTAGCTGTTTATGGAAAGTGGTCAGGTTGGGGTTGTTCCTTAGCTGCAAAGGGAGTGAGTTCCAGAGTTTGGAAACGTTATACGAGAAGGAGCGACCTCCTGCTCTGACTCTGCGAGTTCTGGGGATCTCGGCCAGGAATGCTGTAGAAGAGCGGAGGGATTTATTCGGCCTGTAGGGAGAGATCAGGGGTCGATTAATATCTGGGCCCGTTTCCCAGAAAGTCTGGTGGGCAATGCAGAGCGATTTGAATCTTACTCTGTCCCTAATAGGTAACCAGTGCAAGGTCCTCAAGCTGGTTCTCACTGAGGTCCTCCGGGGGATGCCCAGCAATGCTCTAGCAGCACAGTTTTGGGTGCGTTGAAGTTTCTGTAGGGTGTAGTCCGGGGCTCCCAGGTATAGGGCGTTATTAAAATCCAAGCGGGATTGGATAAGGCCCTGTATAATTATCTGTTTGGCCTCGAAGCAGAGGAGGGGAAGGACTTTCTTAATCACTCTGAGGAGGCCAAAACAGGTAGCTGAGATCTTAGTGGCCTGTGTGTTAAAGCTCAGAGACTTGTTGAGCCAGACCCCTAAGCTTTTGATGTTGTCTCTGGGGGGTGGAGCCGCTCCCATGCTTGGTGGCCAACTCGCCTCTATGGAGACGGGGGAGGCTGTGCCCAGGATCATCAGCTCAGTTTTATCGTCATTCAACTTTAGGCAGGAGCTCATCATCCACTTCTTTACATCCTCCAGACAAGCCGCTAGGTCTGGTGGCGCCTGGAGGCCGCTCTTCTCTGCCAGGGAGACCACCAGCTGGGTGTCGTCCGCATAGGAGATGATCTTTACACCATGCGGACGGACAACCTCAGCCAGTGGCCTCATGTAAGCGTTGAAGAGCGTAGGGCTTAAGGAAGAGCCCTGGGGAACTCCACATCCCAAGGGACGAATGGATGAGCGTGATGTGCCATCGAAGACCTGAAAGGTTCTGTTGGACAAAAAAAGAATTGAACCATGTCAGGGCATCTCCGGTCACTCCTAAGTTGGCAAGACGGGTTAGCAAGATTTTGTGATGCACCGTATCAAATGCGGCACTTAGATCGAGGAGGATCACTGCCACTGATCCTCCTCGATCCAGGAGCCGTCTTGCCTCCTCAGTCACAGCCAGTAAGGCCGTCTCGGTCCCATGTTTGGTACGGAAACCTGTTTGGGAGGAGTCGAGGAGATGGTTTTCCTCAAAAAACATTGTCAGAGTGGTATTGACATGTTTCTCCAGAATTTTCGATGCCCAGGGGAGTAGCGAGATCGGACGATAATTACTAGAGTTAGTCGGGTCTAGAGAAGGCTTTTTCAACAGGGCCCGCACCATAGCATGCTTCCATGTTGGGGGGACTGTCCCACTGATTATGGAGGAGTTCATGAGCTCCAAGAGCGTGGGGAGAATAGCAGTGCTGGCAAGGTTCAGCGAACCTGGGGGGGCAGGGTCGCACGGGGAGCCGGATTTTATTTTTTGTGCCAGTATCTGTGCGGTTTCCAAAGTTATCAGGGAGAAAGACTCTAGGCATTTGGTTGGGTTTGAAATCAGGTGCGGGTTCTGGCCAGGGGAATCAGAGGGGGGTTTGGGAAAGGAGAGATAGATTTTATTAATTTTTTGGAAGAAGAATTCCGCCAGATCATTGCATTTGGTTGGTGAGTTGTTGTTATCTGTGACTGGGGGCGGGGGTTTGATCAGGGAGTTAACTATGCAGTAGATTTCTTTGGATTTAGATTTTGCCGTGGTTATTTTAAGGTTGTAGAAGGCAGCTTGCGAAGATTTGATAGCCAGTTTATAGTTCCTGATCAGTTCCCTGTACGTGGCCTTTTCTTCAGGGTTGTATGAGGTGCGCCACTTCCTCTCTAGTTTTTTGCAGAGACGTTTGTGGTTCCTGAGTTCTTCTGTGTACCAGGGAGCTGTTTTACTATGTCTCTTAGATTTGGGTGCGTGTTCTGGGAGGACCTGGTCCAGAGAGGTGATTATCCATTCTTCATATTTTTTGTTATTAGCGGTTGGGTCTTGGGAAAGGGAAGGTCTCATGGTGCCTAGAGCTTGTACCCAGTTGTCAATAGGGAGTTTGGACCAGTTACGGGTTTTCCTAGTAGTAAATGAGGAGGAGGGTGATTTGTTTGTGGTCCAGTTGAAGGCTATTAGGAAGTGGTCTGACCAGGGGAGTCTGGTGATGTTTCCCACTTCAAGCTGGTCACAGTTGCTGAAAATAGGGTCCAACAGATGTCCTTTTTCATGTGTGGCATCTGGGACTCGTTGTTCGAGTTGATATGCAGCCAGGCTTGACTTGGTCTCTTGCGCCGACCGGTCTAGTGGGTTGTCAAAGTGAATATTAAAATCTCCAAGTAGGGAGAAGTTGGACGGGGAGACAACCGACTGAGAGGTCACAGAGAGCAAAGAAGTATTAAATTGTCCTATAGGACCGGGAGGGCGGTAGATGAGAATGCCGGTAAAGCAGGCATTGGGAGAGAATTCGATGGAAAAGGAAAGGTTCTCGCAGTCCTCAATATCTTCCGATAAGTGACGACAGAGGAAGCTTTCTTTATGTATGATTGCAAGGCCGCCACCTCTGCCCTTAGGTCGGTCTGCGCGTGCTATCTGGTACCCTGGGATGATAGCTTGTGCTAGGTCTGGCTGAGAGTCTTGGTTCAGCCAGGTCTCAGTCAGAAACATGGCATCTGGGGAGTATTCCTCTAGTAATAGGGAGATCTCTAGAGAGTGTTTTACGAGGGACCTACAGTTTAGAAGAAACATGGAGTAGGTCATTAGCTCACCTGATAGTTTAGTGGTTGGGATGCATAGGTGTAAATTGCAGTACTTACAGCGACGAGGAATCTCCAGGGGGTGTAACGGGATAGCGCATTTAGGAGAGATAGGTGGCCGTAGCTGGCATAAGAGGTCTCGGCTATATACCAGTCTGTCGGCTCTGGGGGAGGCAGAAGGCGTGGCCCCTGGGCCCGGCCGGGCGCGGACGAGCGCAGACGAGCTTGCCTTAAGCGCGCCTTCGGCGCGCAATCGGCGCGCCCGCTGCACTCGTCCGCTGCGCGTCCTATGGTTGCACATGTCTATAGAGGAGAAGAGGAGTCGAAGGGGGCGTGGCCTGTAGGATGGGCGTGTCTCCCTCCGCGACAGCTTCCAATCAGCTGTGCGAGGTGCTGGGTGAAACGCGAGTGAAGTGTTTGTTAAAACCGGAGCTCAAACACATACAGGTGAACACAAGTATACAAATATACAATGTTAAAAATGGAGCGTCTCCCGGCTATTTCGCCTCAGGAGAGTCAGGTCTGTCTAAGCGCCGCTTTCGTTCAGCGCGCGCTTTTGTAAAGGTCGAAGGGGCGTGGCCTGTAGGATGGGCGTGTCTCCCTCCGCGACAGCTTCCAATCAGCTGTGCGAGGTGCTGGGTGAAACGCGAGTGAAGTGTTTGTTAAAACCGGAGCTCAAACACATACAGGTGAACACAAGTATACAAATATACAATTTTAAAAATGGAGCGTCTCCCGGCTATTTCGCCTCAGGAGAGTCAGGTCTGTCTAAGCGCCGCTTTCGTTCAGCGCGCGCTTTTGTAAAGGTCGAAGGGGCGTGGCCTGTAGGATGGGCGTGTCTCCCTCCGCGACAGCTTCCAATCAGCTGTGCGAGGTGCTGGGTGAAACGCGAGTGAAGTGTTTGTTAAAACCGGAGCTCAAACACATACAGGTGAACACAAGTATACAAATATACAATTTTAAAAATGGAGCGTCTCCCGGCTATTTCGCCTCAGGAGAGTCAGGTCTGTCTAAGCGCCGCTTTTGTTCAGCGCGCGCTTTTGTAAAGGTCGAAGGGGCGTGGCCTGTAGGATGGGCGTGTCTCCCTCCGCGACAGCTTCCAATCAGCTGTGCGAGGTGCTGGGTGAAACGCGAGTGAAGTGTTTGTTAAAACCGGAGCTCAAACACATACAGGTGAACACAAGTATACAAATATACAATTTTAAAAATGGAGCGTCTCCCGGCTATTTCGCCTCAGGAGAGTCAGGTCTGTCCAACCCATGAAACTGATGAAGTGGAGGAAGATGGAGACTCATCTGATGGAGAGGTACACCATGGTCAGGGAGGAGTCAGCAGACTTACCAGGGCCAACTTAAGCATACATGAGAATGGAATGGAACTGGGGGAGCCCCTGGCCCATCCTCAGGCAGGCTTAACCTTGGGAATAGACGAGTTAGGTCTCACTCTAGAGGCTCTAACAGATCTATTCACACCCATGTCTCTTAGGCATCTTCTCAGAGAGGGATGACATCCCATCAGAGAAGAGAGCATGAAGCTAAGATGAGGGATGTCAATCTGAGGATTGAGAGGGAAGAACTTGCCCTTGCCAAAGAAAGACTTGTCTTTGCCAGAGAGCAGAAATTGAGTGGGGCAGACCCCACTGGTGGCAGCATTATCCCTAGAGATAAAGACAGGAGTTTTGATACTAGACACCTGAGTAAAATAGTGCCCCCCTTTAAGGTAGGGGATGACATCCACAAATGGATGACTGCTCTGGAGAGGGCCTGCACTGTACAGTGCATCCCCCAGAGTCAGTGGGCAGCTATATTGTGGCTCTCCTTTGAAGGTAAAGGTAGAGATAAGCTCCTCACTACTAGAGCTGAGGATGCTAACAATTACCAAGTCCTGATGAATACACTAATTGATGGGGTTGGATTAACAACTGAGCAGTACAGGTTGCTGTTCAGAGACACCCAGAAAATTCAGTCTCAGGATTGGACTGACTTTGTTGATTGTGCCACTAAGGCTTTGGAAGGCTGGCTACTGGGAAGTAAGGTTACTGATTACAAAGGATTGTATAATCTAATTATGAGAGAGCAAGTCCTAAATAATTGTCAGAACCAGTTATTACACCAGCACCTGGTAGACTCTGATCTGGCCTCTCCACAAGAATTGGGTAAGAGGGCAGACAAATGGGTCAGAACCAGGATTAGGCCTAAGAACCAAGGTGGTGACCAAAAGAAGGAATCAACCAAGCCTCAAGAGAAGGGTGGGAATAAATCTTCAGATCAAACCACAGGGCCCGAAAAATCCTCAGAAGGGTCTGGGTCCCAGAATCCTTCCAATACCCAGACGAAACCTTATTGCCATATCTGCAAACAGGTAGGCCATTGGAAAACTGACAGCAGTTGCCCAAGGGCCAACAACAATAAGGAGAACATACCCCCAAGTAACACTTCCAAACCTCCTGTTACTACTAGTAGTAATCCTCCAGGTGGTGGGAGTGCCCCTAGGAATTTGGGTGGATTTACTTTGGGAGTTCCTGGGGACTCTGGGCTAACCAGGTCCCCTGGCGTAGATACTCTTGTCTGTGAGACTGGCATGGGGTTTGCCAACTTCACAGCTTGTCCCAACACTTTGGACAAGTACAGACAGGAACCCCTCATCAATGGTACAAAAGTTGAGGCCTATAGAGACACAGAGGCTAGCATCACCATGGTGACTGAGAGCCTAGTCCCCTCAGGCAACTTTTACCTGGAGCCACATACCTGGTGACCAACATTGATGGAGTGCAGAGAGATCATCCCATGGCAGTGGTCAATCTCAGCTGGGGAGGTGTCACTGGTCCCAAGAGAGTGGCAGTGTCATCAAACTTGCCTGTAGATTGCCTACTGGGGAATGATTTAGAGATCTCAGCCTGGGCTGAGGTAGAGCAAGAAATCCATTTTAAAATGGTAAACCTCCATGGTAAGGTTAGTGGGGCAGTGATGGCCACAGCCCCAGTCCAAAATGTCCTCCCTGAACAGGTTAGGAGGGCTGTGCCAGTCTCAGCCCAATATCAGACAGATTCCTTCCCTGAAAAGGTTGGCAAGGCTGTGATGGTAACAGCCCATACCCAAAATGAGTCCCTTCCTGAAAAGGTTGGTGGAGTTGTGATGGCCACAGCTCACAATCAGACAGATAATAGTGTTGTGAAGCCTGAAACTGTGGATCACTCCACTCAGAGAGCATTGAGGAGGAAGAGAAATCTCCCTCCCACCAGACTTTAGAAAAGGATCAGCCTCCTCAGGGAACTGATCCTACCCCTTGTGAAGGAACTGCCCCAGAGGTAGTCAGGCATAGCCTGGCAGAGCCCCTGATGTCAGTGGACCCTTCCAAGGTGGGACCCAGTCTGGAGCAGGTAATCTGCCCCTCTCTACCCTGCCTCAGTCAGCCCAGGGCTGTAGAGGTCAGGGAGGCCAGAGGTGGACCCCAAAGGGCCCCCTGTCCAAAAGAACTCCCCAATCAGCAGATTAAGGGCCCTGAAGCTAGCAGACCTAGCCAAGTGAAAATAAAACAAACTCCTGAGGGATCCCCCTTACACTTAGTTAGGGACCTCCCACAGATGGACACTGTTGTGCACAGCCAAACCTGGGACTTGAGGGCCCCAAACCTGACCTGTCCCTCCAGTAAGCCAAACAGAGGGACCCAGCCTCCAGCTTTAGGTAGCCAGAGGTTGACCCTGGGAGCACACTGCAACTCAGTCCTGGAAAGAAAGGCATATATGGTAGATAATGATTGGAGGAAGTTGAGCCCAACAGTAGTGGAGTCTCACTTCAGTACTCCATCCCAACACCAGCCTTTTACTTTGCCAAAACACACCACAGGTAGAGATTCCCTATGGTGGAGACCCTCAGATACCCTTAGGGTGAGGGATTGCTTAGTGGACCATGAGATAGGGGGTAACCATGCCAGTGCATATACCACCTCATACGGCCACTCAGGCAATATAGGCTTACCTGGTCAAGGATAGCCTTATCTCCTTTCGTTTGGGGGGGGGAGGGGGTTATGTAGGAAGGTGGATATCTGACTATGGTTGCCCCCAACTTTTTTGCCTGGTGTTTTGCTGGTTTTTTGACTTAGTTGACCTGGAGCCCTGTTATTCAGGACCCCAGGCCCACTGATCTCTCTGTAAAATGGATTCCATGTACTCTAGGTACATATCTAATTGGATACTGAGTCACCTTATCAGCCCCTGTACAGTGTACCTTAGGTACCCAGGGCATAGGTGCACCCAGGGCCTACCAGGGGCTGCAGCATGTATTATGCCACCCCTGGCTGGCCATCCAAATCTGACACAACTGGCTGATCGATCAGCTGGGGCAAGGTGGTGTAATCACCCTTTGCTTTAGATGTAGTATCCCTATATCTAACCCTAAAATTGGCACATATCCTCCTATCAGTCACTCCTATGGCAGGCCTTGTCAATCCTGAAGGCAGAGTGCTTGGAATTATGTGAGATGGTGCTCTAGCATGAGCTGAACCTGTCTGCAGCTTTCGGAACCAAGGGGCATATTATCAAGCCTGTGCGCTAAAATTATCGCCGCTTTATCGGCCGAAAACGGCCGATAAAGCGGCGATAATGGGCTTGATAATATGCTCTATGGAATTCCAATCGAAGCACATGTTAGATGTGAAGACATCTAACATGGGCTTCGATTGGAATTGCACAGAGCATAATATCAAGCCCATTATCGCCGCTTTATCGGCCGTTTTCGGCCGATAAAGCGGCGATAATTTTAGCGCACAGGCTTGATAATATGCCCCCAAGTCCTTTAGCTGTTTCCATGATAACGCTATACCATATACTCTTAAGTGCATTATAATCCTCGCGGTTATTGCCAACTTTGGTATAGCATTATCAAAACATGTCAAGTAAGGTGTCATACGAATTGGAATACTACCCCCTCGCCAATTCTGGCGACGGGGGTAGAATTCCACCCTTCTAGAGGGACACGACATGTATGTAACTGTGAACCCTGGTTAAAGTTAACTCGAGCCTCAGCATCACAAAATGGATGCTGCCACCACAGACACAAGTCTGACCTCCTGCTACTGGGAGTCCTTCCAGCGAGGGAGGCTTGGACAAAGGGTTTCCTGCCTTGGGAGGTGCTAGACCACCCCAGACAGGATTTTGTGTATTAGGTAGGACAGGGCTGAAAGGAATGAGACATGCCTGGGGCACACAAGGTATCCCTGTGCATACTCCGGTCTAAACCAGTTCCTGGGACACTCCAGTCCCAGCTCTGGTGTTAGACCGGACAAAGGATAAGGGGTGTAACCACCCCCCTTCCTGGTCCCACCAAGAGGAGGGACCTAGTCGTAGTACAGCCCCCTTTAGCCGGATAAAGGTAGGAGCTGGTCCCATTCCAAATTAGATTATCCTGAACAACTTTACAAGAAGAAACTCTGGACTTCAACGTTCTGCTCCTCAGAAGACTGAAGAAATCTCCCTTGTGGGCAAATAGTGTCCACCCTGCTCCAGCAGGCACCATCAGCGTCCAGCGGCTTCAATTTGTCGTCTTCCTTCAAGGATCCAGGCTTCAGAGCCCGACGAGACCTAGATTCCCAGACCTCTCCGACCTTTACCTACATCTGCAGCACAGCTGAGATCCGTGGATGCGACGAGACACGTGGGACCGGCCATCTTGAAAGAAGCAGCACTTCGCTCCAGCACCACTTCTGAGGTATCCTCGTTCAAGTGCTTTGGGGATTGAGAAGCCCCAACCCCGAGCAGCTCCTGCACCGAAGACCAGCCCTCCAGCATCCACGAGATCTGCGTGGGGCCCTTCTGCCTGGTTGCTGCTCGACGAGTTATCTGGTCATTTGCCGGCTGGCTAGTGACCTCCTAGACGACGAATTCCAAAATCTTCACTGCTGGTCTGGTTGCTCCAGACTGGCCCTTGCTCCCTTCCAAAAGAGGAGCACCCCGAACCCTCCTGATCCACTCCAGACGCCGTTTCCACTCACCGCGTGGGTTGCCTTTGCCAAGGCCTGTTGACTCCGAATCCGAAGCCGACACCGCCGACAGCGAGAGCCTGCGTAGTACAGCTCGTGCCTCCATCCTGCTTGTCAAAGACACCACCTGGTCCACGTGGCTGCAGAGACAAGCGTCCACTCTCACCTGATCGCGATGACGACATCTGGTTCCACTCCTGGTTCCACTCCAGTCACTGGCTAGTGACTTTGAACATTGTCCCCTCTGCATTCAGGTTCTTCTCTTCACTGATCCACCCTTAGATCACACCGGACATCTTCCTCCTGATCGCCTGCAGCATCTTTTCTTCCAGGCTCCATAGACTTCAACGCCGGAACCCGACACGACTTGGCACCTATGCACCCGCAGCCTGTGGGTGAGGTAACACGAGCATTTCGGTGCTCAAGGGTAGCTTGACTCTCCTAGTGTCCAGTTCCATAGTCGTTTTAGTTCTACCTAGTCAGGATTGTCCGTACTCACCTTTTCCTTGAACTGTACTGTCCATAGACATTGTTATGCATCTCGCGTGTGAGTTCACACTCTGCACACGCGTTTCGTGGGCCTCCTAGTACCTACCTAGAGTTAGTATAGCGTGGTCCCAGCAATCCTACAGCCTCTGGACAGCTCCATTCCTTTTATCGACTTTCACATTCCACTTACTTAGTATATGGTTTGTCGTGCCCCTAGGGTACCATTGTAATTTGTGCAACTTAAACGTATTTTTCCTAAGAGCTTGTCATGTGCTTAGCCCTCTGATCTCATAAAGAGTTCAGAGGTGTATGTTAGCTAATAAATATCTTGTTTATTTTCATAACAACCTGTGTGGTGTCCTTCACTTGGTATTCAAGGGGTTATATGTGATAAAACCGCTGGCTTCACATGCCAAAAGAGTTTAGCCTGAGACTGCTTTGTCCATGCTACCATTAGGATAGCTGGTCTATAAGGTTGACTTACAACCAATCACCATAAGGGTTGCTTGGACTGATACAAGGTGATCACTAGAACTAGTGAGCATCATATATCAGGCCAATCTCTCACAGCGAGCAACAGCTGTGATTGCATGTTAGAGTCTGTGGTTTGCAGTATAACCCCCACACACAGAAAAGTGACAGGAAAGAGCTGTAACACCTCTGCTGCTACAGACGGGAATTATGAAGATCACACAGTGCTATAGTGTACACCTGGACAGTGAATTTCGACCATGAACATTTTTTCTTCGCCCCGATTGCTGCTGGAAATCAAAATGTCCGGGGAGCAACTGGGACATAAATGTTCATACATTTAAACATGCGCACAGCTGCCTAAGGGGTACTAATTCATTAGGCCCAGGGCAGAACCAGTTAATTATAATCTGAGTTAATTGAACTATGTGGCGGGGACGATCATGCCTTAGAGTTGACTTCATTTGATGGCAAGAAAAGGCAAACTATGCAGCATAATGCATCGCATTTTGTGATAGTATTACTTCGTTATTACAATTCTTAACACTGTCTGCGCGTCGGTTTTACTTCATTAATAAAAGTTTAACACCCTGATATAGCAATATTCAAGAGAAAGGTGACCAGTCAAACTTTGTGAGGGGCCTTCCATTGCACTGCAACTTGTAACCACACTTTTAGTCACTTTTCATCGGTGTGAGCTACAAACAAAACATTATTTTTGTTAAAATGTTCAGATTATTCAGCAGTTGATGGATAATGTGGCAAACGACACGAAAATAGCATGAGTGCAGTGACCATGATTATATGCACTTGCACAGGAAGACTCTCCTCAGACCCCCCAAAACGCAAAAAAAGGTGTGCAGAGGCAGGCGTAGCTACGAACCTTACCTGAGTTTTGGAAAAAGAACAGCGAAGCCCGTCTTTTCCTAGAAGCAAACCCATGTGCTCTACTCCCATTCTTGTAGTGTTGGGTCAGGTAAGAGCAATGAGTGGTTAGATGACTTGATCTACAAATCATTAACGTGTCCTACACATTTCTTCTTGCGCCATGAGTACTGCATACATTCAAACGGAGCTCCCGGTCTCTGCAGGAACCAACAACACAGCATTAATAATTACGGCGTAGAGGCACGGCACAGCCCTGATGTCAGCACGCACGTCGCGGCCGGCGCTACTTCCATGGGACTACTTTTTTTTCTCGTAAAATTTTTAAATAACGTATATTTTTTTTATTTATATAGCCTATGTTCATCTGCACACCCTGACAATTTCAACGATGTATCGGGTGTGTGGATTGGCGCTGTGGTTCCTGAGTTTACCCGCCTCAAAGGTTCAAAGTTCTTCCTTTATAATAGTAGTATAGATTGATATGCCTAAATGTGAGTGCCAAGGGGGGATACTGGGTGGGGGGAGTTGGGAGGGAACCGTTGGGTATGCAACTAAAACAGAAAATTATTACTATATGATTGTCACAGTTGATGGGAGAAAACTAAATGCCCATGTAATATCTATGCAAAATACATTGTATGCTTCTGTCCACAGTTATACTGCAAATAAAAAAGGTTTACAAAAAAAAATCTGTATATATTTAAAACTAGCAGCCCGTCCCGACGTTGTCCGGGTATGAATTGCTGCCGGCCAGTAGTATATTGTTTCGTAGGATTTCATTTTGATAGCATTTCTTATCTGTGACAGGCCTGTGAAACGCTCCGATTCACAGTGCACTGCTGATGCACTTAAGAGTGCGCGTTCAGTAGTGTGTGAACTCGAGTTTCCCTACTTTATTTTCCTTGCAATATTATATAGCGCGAACTCGACAACATGGCATGAGCACAATTTACATTACAGAAGAACATATTGATTTGTGGTAGGCACGGGGAGACAAAGCAATTTGCCTGGAATCACAGGATGTTGAGCTGATGCCGAGACGTAACGTAGCTCCCCATCTCTAAAGTTCGCAATTCTAGAACTTGTGGTGGGAGGTGTGTCTAAAAGTGTATGTCGGTGCTGGGCATCAATGAGAGAGACCTGTGCATTTTTCCAATTGGTGGTGAAAAAATATGAGTAAGTTGCTGGAGATGTGGGCCGCCGTGCCACCAATGTACTTACGGGGGAGGGTAAACACTCATTATTCCGCAAATTTCTTTCCGCATACCATCACTCTGCATACTTTCATTACGAAAGTACCATGACTCCGCAATGCCATTATAACGCATGGCATTACATTTTATATGCTTTTACCACGCATACATTTACAACGAAATTCGTTGTAAATGCATGAATGGTAAAAGCATGTTTTTTAAAAATGTTTGGATAAGGCAAGTATGGGTATAGGGGTATATGTTTTGGGGTACTGCGGTATATGTTTTTGGGGTGTTTGGGTATTTTAATGGTTCAGAAATAGTTTTGGGTTATGGGGTACAGGGGTATTTTTAGGGTTCAGGGCTAGGTTTGGGTTTTGGGGTATAGGGGTATTTTTAGGGTTCAAGGGTAGGTTTGGGTTTTGGGGTACAGGGGTATTTTATGGGTTCAGGGCTAGGTTTGGGTTTTGGGGTACAGGGGTATTTTTAGGGTTCAGGGCTAGGTTTGGGTTTTGGGATACAGGGGTATTTTAAGGTTCTGGGCTAGGTTTGTGTTTTGGGGTACAGGGGTATTTTTAGGGTTCAGGGGTAGCTTTGGGTTTTGGGGTACAGGGGTATTTTAAGGGTTATGGGCTAGGTTTGGGTTTAGGGGTACAGGGGTATTTTAGGGTTCAGGGGTAGGTTTGGGTTTTGGGGTACAGGGGTATTTTTAGAGTTCAGGGGTATGTTTGGGTTTTGAGGTACAGTGGTATTTATAGGGTTCAGGGCTAGGTTTTGGTTTTGGGGTACAGGGGTATTTTTAGGGTTTAGGGATAGGTTTGGGTTTTGGGGTACAGGGTATATTTATAGGGTTAAGATGGGTTAGTGTTTAAGGGTGTTGGGGTATTTTATAGAGTAAGTGTGGGTTATGATTATGGGGTGCAGGTGTATTTAAAGTAGGGGTGGGCGGAATTGGCGCGAACTTGGTACAATAAATCCGCAATATTTTGTTCCGTCAGATTTCCAAATATTAAAACAGAAACCTCATATATTCAAGGTAAAATAACAAGTATTTCTACATGCTAAAATGCATATAGTCATTTCACAAAGGTGAAATTAGCTTCCAGCAAGCAGTGACAGAGGTGATGATTTTGAGATCAAGCCCCTGCAAACCATTATGGGACGAGATAGGCAGTGGGAAGTGAATATTATAGTATCCAAATAATTCTACAAAGAGCTGCAGTTCACCTCGTTCTCCCCAGTTGTCCCCAAGAGGCAAATTCAATAGCATTAAAAAAATTATACATCAAGCTGCAGGTCACCTCATAGTCCCTAGATGTCCCTGATGGGGCAAATGCAATAGCATTTAAAATATTACACATCAAGCTGCAGTTCACCTCATGTCCCTAGATGTCCCTGATGATGCAAATGCAATAGCATTTAAAATATTATATATCAAGCTGCAGTTCACCTCGCCGTCCCTAGATGTCCCTGATGAGGCAAATACAATCGCATTTAAAATATTATACATCAAGCTGCAGTTCACCTCGTTGTCCCAAGATGTCCCTGATGAGTAAAATTCAAAAACATTGAAACCCTTTCATGAATGCTAAAAATTATGCTAAGCTTATCCCATAATGCTTTGCAGGGCCTTTTAGTTGTATTTTTGCCCATAACTGTGCTTGGGGTGGTTCTAAGAGAATGGGACCTCCACTGAATTACTATTTAAAGGGAGCAGGAATGTATAGAACCTGGGAAGAAAAAACAACACTCGTAGCGGAATGCCCCCAGCGATTGTCACGCCCCCAGCACACACCCACAGCACAATGCAGACACGCCCACAAGGGACTACTTTGCTGGCACGGTTCTTTTACATTTTAAATGTATATGGTGGGCGTCTGCATAGCCTATGTCCTTCTGCTGCAACTGCCCTTTCCAACGCTGTATTGGGTGTTGTGATTGGTGCGGTGGTTCCCGAGTTTACCTGGCCAAAAGGTGCAAGTTCTCTCTTTATAATAGTAGTATAGATACATAGCATCGCTAATTTTATACAGTGTTTTTAGTATACTAAAACTCAAAAGGCCATCTGGTCCATATAGATCGCCTAAAGTATTTATACCATGATCTACACATTGTGTGCAGGCGCCATCAGAAAAAATGCCTGGCATCCTTGGATTCCCCCAGATTTGTAGCTCAGCATTGAAGAATGGAATTTTGTCAATGCTCATAATTTGATCCCAGATTCTTTTGATATCTCTTGCGGTCTTAAATTTGACCCTCTTGTAGTAATTGGGGTCATGCACACGAAATGAAAACTGATTACTTTGTGATCCTAACATAAATTGGTGATAAAATAGGGAACCTTCCTTAGACACGAGACTACGTATACGTTGGATAAAGGTAGCAAAAAAATAGATTTTGAGGTCCGGGAAATTTAATCCTCCCTTTTCTATTGAGAGTTTCAATGCGATTATTGACCTTCGTGCTTTTTTATAGCCCCAAATATAGCTGCTACATATACTCTCTATTCTCTTAATATATATATTATTCAATTGCATAGGGATAGACCTAAATAAATACAATATTTTCGGTACAATCTTCATTTTGATTATATTTATACGTCCTACCAAACTGAGTGGTATCTTATGCCAGTTTTTAAGAGTAGCAGTAATCTCTTTGAGTAGAGGGTAATAGTTTAGTGCTATGATTTTCTCTATATCGGCGGTAAGTTTAACTCCTAAATAGATAGCATTTGGGCAAAGCCCTAATATCGGTTGTATAGGCTTATAGTTGGCAATTACTTGAGTTTTACTCACATTTAACCTATACCCTGAAATGACACCAAATTTGCTAGCTTCCTCAATTATCTTAGGGATGGCCAAAACTAAGTCGGTAGTATATATAGCTATATCATCAGCAAAAGCTGTGATTTTCAAACTCTTGCTTCTATGCTCTATTGGAATTATATTATCCTGAGCTGTTAGTGCATTTAAAAATGGCTCCAAAGCTAAAGCAAATAGCAGGGGTGATAAAGGACACCCCTGCCTAGTCCCCCTTTTGATTGAGAAATTAGCCGAATTAGTTCCTTGATAGCTAACTATTGCCGTTGGTGATTCATATAGAGATTGGACCCAACCGAGATATTTCCCCTGTATACCAAATGTACTCAACACTGCCCATAGGTACTCCCACCCCACTCGGTTGAATGCTTTCTCTGCATCTAACATAACCATTCCAAGTGGGGCGAGAGTAGCTGCGGCAACGTCGAAAGCTGTAACAGCAGTGTTGATATGGGTAGTGGTGTCTCTCCCCACCACAAACCCATGTTGTTGGCAATTTACTAAATCTGGCATAATAGGAGCAAGGCAATTTGCCAAAACTTTGGCAAACACTTTTGCCTCAGTATTAATGAATGAGATTGGCCTATATGATCCCCGTTCCTCCGATGGCTTGTTCTTCTTTAAAAAGAAAACTATTTTAGCAGTACGCCATGATATAGGAGCACTTCCTGTTTCCCCCATGGAGTCTATCACCCGCTGTAGGAGAGGAAGTAATTCCTTTTCGCAGATCTTATAGATCTCTATAGGCAAACAATCTTCTCCCGCAGCCTTACCTAGAGGCAATGCTTGTATAGCTTTCCCTATTTCATCGGTTGTAATTTGGAGCCAAGTTGTCTAATTACTTCTGCATCCAATCTCCCGGATGTATGTTTCTCTAGATAAAGTCTATTTTCTTCTGAAGTAGGTGAATTTTCTGGAGTATAGAGGTGACAGTAATATTTGGCGAATTGATCTAGAATCTGTTCCGATTTTCTGTATTCCTTAGAGTCTAGCCCTTTTATTATTTTTATAGTAGTTTTGGCCTTTTTATCAGCTACCTTGTAAGCCAAAATTGTATCAATTCTGTCTCCCCCTTCGTACTGTGCCAACTTATATTTATGTATTTTGGAGCTGTATTTTTCCCTAAGAGTTTTCTTTAATGCCGCCCTCAATGACACTAACCCTAAACCTAACTCTTCGATATTAGTTTTGCCCTGTATTAAAGCATCGGACAGTTGTTGTTCAACTAGTAGAATATTAGATGTGGTCAATTTTCCTACGCCACATTTTTCAGAGTTGTCCCTTAAAATGTATTGTTGTACATAGCCTCTAATACTACATTTACACACATCCCATACAAAATTAACAGTTGTTGAATTAATGTTCAATAATGTGAATTCCTTTATGTGACTTTTAATACCAAGAATAAATTTAGAGTCTGTTAGTAAATATCTAGGGAGTGTAAACTGTCAAGGGGTTTGTTTACTGTCCAAAATTTTTAATTCAAACAGTATCGGATTGTGATCAGAAGTGACTTTAGGACAAAGTTCTATATCGCAGTTCTCCAGAATATTGTCTGTTGCCCATATCATGTTGATTCTAGAGCAAGCTTTATGTGGAGCCGAGTAGTATGTAAAGCCAGGTATGGTAGGATGTTTAATACGCCAAGTATCTTTCAGATTATGAATCCTGGCCAGTTCTATTATAGCTGTCCTCACTTTACCCATCCTAGTTCTATTTTCTTTACTTATAGAATCTATTTTATAATTCATGACGCAATTAAAATCCCCCATTATCAACAGTTCGCCTTCCCAGTCAAGTAGTTCAATATTCAATTGCTCATAAAGTTTGGGTTCATCTATATTGGGACCATATACAATACAAAATACATAGCCTTTTTTATCACATTGCAGCTGTGCTATTGCCCACCTCCCCTTGGCATCAGCTGCGGTTTTAATGATATTCATTCTTAACCATTTTTGTTTCACAATAGCTACCCCCCGAATTGATGCCCCTAAGGTTGAACAAACAACAAGGTCATAACCCATTTGCGATAAGAGCTTACGATCTTGAAATCCAATATGAGTTTCAGAAATGAATGCCATATGTGGTTTATACATGTTCATTTCTTCTTGTACCAATCTCCTCTTACATTTATTATTGAGTCCAGCAACATTCCACACCAAACATCTAAGAGAGGACATAACCTGTACTTATATTTCTCAACCTCTTCTGCATAGTATATTGCTTGATAAACAAAAACTCAGAATCCTTAATTTCCGTTTCTACCCAGATTCTATTCTTGCAATAACAAAAGTTCCCCCTTTTAATCCCCACCCACGCCAGAGCCCTGGCCCCTCCCACCCGCCCTCTCACCCTCAGGTCCGTAAGGGGGGAGCATCCCTCTATCCCTTGCTGCCGCTGGAAGGGCAGCAAAGTGAGGTGATAAGCATGGAGCCTGCCCCTTCCGCTTCCAAACTAAGATCATAGATTCATCAAAAAGGAAAGCGTTAGAATAAGAGAAAAATAAAAGAAAAAAGAAGTAAAGAATGTGAAAAAGAAAAAGTTTCTACCAAAACGTGCCTCCATTTTCCAGTTCAGCTTCAAATAGTTTCTAAATAGTAAAAATGATCAGGATTATGTCCTGTTAATGTCAATATTATTTTATTTGTCTCGCTCTCTTGTAAATTTCTCTAGAGTCTGGATCGCCTCTTCCGGTTCAGTGAAAAATAATGACAGGCCATTTCTAATAACTTTAAGGTGGGCAGGTTCCTGTAGATAAACCATGCAGCCTATAGCTTTAAAAGAGTCAATCAATTTGCGAAGCAGGGCCTTTTAGTTGTATTTTTGCCCATAACTGTGCTTGGGGTGGTTCTAAGAGAATGGGACCTCCACTGAATTACTATTTAAAGGGAGCAGGAATTTATAGAACCTGGGAAGAAAAAAAACAACACTCGTGACGGAATGCCCCCAGCGATTGTCACGCCCCCAGCACACACCCACAGCACAATGCAGTCACGCCCAAAAGGGACTACTTTGCTGGCACGGTTCTTTTACATTTTAAATGTATATGGTGGGCGTCTGCATAGCCTATGTCCTTCTGCTGCAACTGCCCTTTCCAACGCTGTATTGGGTGTTGTGATTGGTGCTGTGGTTCCCGAGTTTACCTGGCCAAAAGGTGCAAGTTCTCTCTTTATAATAGTAGTATAGAATAATATCTTGTATATCTAACAATATCAAGTATGCAGAGAGAGCGGGTGTTGTTATGTGTCTACTATTAAGAGCCTCTGTTATTCCTTGCCAGAATGTTGTGAGTTTCGGACACTGATAAAGCATATGTTCTACACCAGCAGCTTCCATATTGCATTTTAAACATTTAGTACGCTCATTAGAAATATTTCCAGAGGTCCAGCTAGCAATTCTTTGAGGCGTATAGTAAATTTGAGTAACTGTTCTATAAATTTGCAGCCTCAAATTTGAAGATTGAACCACTCGATTTTTTAGTTTGAGCGATCCTGCTATCTGGGTGGAGCTGATATTAACTCCTAATCTGTTGGTCCATTTGTCCGCCATTTTCGCACAATCACCTGTTCGGCCTTTATTAAGACAAGCGTAGCTCTTGCTAATAAGTGATTTAGTATAGCTAGAATATATACATTGTAAAGTATCTGAACGTTCTATTCTCCCAATTTTCATTTTATTAACCAAGAAGTCTTGATCTGTTTATATTTAAAATGGGGGGCATGGCCACGAGCCGAGCATGGTGGACGCTTTTTGAGATAGCTCCGTCCTCTGCCAGGAATACAAGCTAATTATCCTGTTTCCCCGGTAGCCCTTGCCGCCAACCCAAGTCCAGAAACGTCAGAAGGGGAGAGGAGTGGATCGGTCGGAGTTCTACGCCCCGTACTACATCTCAAAGGCGGGTGAGGCTCCCGAGACCGGAGAGGCCTGCACTTCAGAGGCGAGCCGCGGCCTAAAGTACAGTGAGGCGCCGAGCGAGGGAGACAATAGCAGAGGCGACGCAGGCGAAAACGGCGAAACTGCCCAGGACCCACCTGCATCGGTGTGCTTAACAGCGACGGCTCCCGAAGTCGCGCCTCATCGCCCGGGCTGGGCATGCACAGCTTATCACGGGGATTGAGCCGAACACCAGAGGCGCCAGCGGAAAGACGACATAACCGCTGATACAAGTGAGCGTGATGTAGACGCGGCGTTTGGCCCTGTAAACTGCTGCGACTCACACAATGTGTAAGTGCCCTGGATGTGCATTAAATAGCCTGACTAATTGAGGAACAGGCCCTGGGACTGTGCTGCGTGGCGCGGCGCCATCCTAGAAACACGGAAAAAGGCCGCCATTACACTGCGACGTCCAGAGCGGCCTCCGGACTGCTGGCAGATATGAAGTGAGTCCCTGCCTGTGCTGAGCGATCTAGAAGCTACTAAGTTGTGAAGATACTGCTGTGGTGTCATAAGACGAGTAACAGAGACAGGCATATACCGCTGCCGCCCCCCCCCGGGCGCCCCACTGTGCTATACTAGCCAGAATTGCTGGGTGCCTGGCTGTGAGCTGTGGCCTGTACCAAAGGTGGAGGCGGTGATATGCAATACCGACCCCAGAGGTGCTGGATCTAACGAGAGGCTGACTGCCCAATTATATAGCGGCACGACCAGGAGGGGTAATCTGATAAGGTACATTGCGCCCCCTGAGTACCATGCCTCGGGGACCCCCGTAAAACACCTGGCAGGCACCGGACTGAGGACCTGGAGATCCTTGGAGAGAGATCCGGAGTGGATTGTGAAACGAGCTAGAGCAGCCCACACACGAGACTGGGGGTAACTGTGAGTGTCGCGACTAGGGGGAGCGGGATAACCGGGGCACGTGCAACATCAACTTGAGGCGAGAGAGCCTAGGAGACTCAGCTAAGCCACCCTGATGTCGAGAATTATGGGGAGGAATAGGGCCAAGATACCTTACAAGGGCGCTAGTGTGGACGTTCAGTCTACTGGCTCGGAGGACCCGCTGGCCTCTTCAAATATCGAGATGGTGCCACCAACGGGCAAAGACACACAAGATGCTAAGTTGGACCTTATACTGGCTGAAATAAAGGCCTCCAGAGAGGCGCTTGAAACGTGTATGGACAACATGGCGACTGGCTTGTCGCTCCTACGCGCTGATCATAACAAGCTTGCGGAAAAAGTTACCGAGCATAAGATTGCCTTAGATGACCTGATACCACAACAGACGGACCACTCCACGAAATTGGAGAATGTGGAAAAGCAGCTTAAATTAATCTGGGACAGGATGGACGACGCGGAAGGGCGGGCACGTTGCAACAACGTGCGCATTTTAGGAATGCCGGAGCGCAGCGAGGGGAGGAATCCCACGCAGTTTGTTGAGGACTGGCTGAAGAAAATTGTAGGGCCACAGGACCTCACGCCATTGTACAGTGTGGAAAGGGCCCACAGAATGCCAGCGAGGCCGCCTCGACCGGGAGCGCTGCCGCGCCCATTAATAGCGCGCCTCCTACATTACAAAGACAGGGACTCTGTGTTAAGGGTGGCGAGAGAAAAAGCACCGCAGAGATTCGAGGACAAGACTATCTCCATATATCTTGATTTCACTCCGACAGTGCAGAAGGCCAGATTGACGTTTCTGGGGGTGAAGCGTAGGATGCTGGACAGAAACCTGAAGTATGCCTTGCTGTTCCTGGCCCGCCTAAAAATAATTCATGACAATAAATCATTTTTCTTTGATAAACCTGAGGAGAGGCGGCGGAATGGATGGAGGTGGCCCTGACCCCGCTAAACTCACAGGACCCGCTCGAGGAGAACCAAGACAGAGGTCCATCAAACGTCCATCAAATGTGGGTGAGGTAACACGAGCATTTCGGTGCTCAAGGGTAGCTTGCTCTCCTAGTGTCCAGTTCCACAGTCGTTTTAGTTCTACCTAGTCAGGATTGTCCGTACTCACCTTTTCCTTGAACTGTACTGTCCATAGACACTGTTACGCATCTCGCCTGTGAGTTCACATTCTGCACACGCGTTCCGTGGGCCTCCTAGTACCTACTTAGAGTTAGTATAGCGTGGTTCCAGCGATCCTACAGCCTCTGGACAGCTCCATTCCTTTTATCGACTTTCACATTCTACTTACTTAGTATATGGTTTGTCGTGCCCCTAGGGTACCATTGTAATTTGTGCAACTTAAACGTATTTTTCCTAAGAGCTTGTCATGTGCTTAGCCCTCTGATCTCATAAAGAGTTCAGAGGTGTATGTCAGCTAATAAATATCCTGTTTATTTTCATAACAACCTGTGTGGTGTCCTTTCACTTGGTATTCAAGGGGTTATATGTGGTAAAACAGCTGGCTTCACATGCCAAAAGAGTTTAGCCTAAGACTGCTTTGTCCATGCTACTATTAGGATAGCTGGTCTATAAGGTTGAGTTACAACCAATCACCATAAGGGTTGTTTCGACAGATACAAGGTGATCACTAGAACTAGTGAGCATCATATATCAGGCCAATCTCTCACATTGGTGTGCAGCAGTTGGGATTTGACCTTGCTGTTGTTTTTACCAAATATAATCTTGAGATATCATTTGAAAGATCACATAAGGTACCATAGGTACATATAACAAGCTTAGAAATACTCTGAGTTCCACTGAACCAGCTGTTGTAGTAGAAAGGGAGTAGCACACCCTGACTACAACTCTTAGCAAGGGATCAGTAGGAAAACCCATAGTGTAGGTAAGTGCACCACTTACACCTCACTAGAAAAGCATGTCTATCACAGGAGAGAACACAGTAGCTCCCCTTGGTGATATTGACCCTCCACAGGTCATGTCAAGATATGCAGCCCTTAGCTTCCAGGAGATGAGACAATTGTGTACCTCCAGGAAGCTAAAACAGGGTTCTAACCCTACAATTCCTTTTCTGATAGGTCTCTTAGAGACATTTGATGCCAGAAGGGCTTCTAATCCATGCCCATCTGACCCTACAGAGGGAACCATGCCCCCAGTAGGGGAGGACTCTAATCTCTCTGAAACTGATGAAGTGGAGGAAGATGGAGACTCATCTGATGGAGAGGTACACCATGGTCAGGGAGGAGTCAGCAGACTTACCAGGGCCAACTTAAGCATACATGAGAATGGAACTGGGGGAGCCCCAGGCCCATCCTCAGGCAGGCTTAACCTTGGGAATAGACGAGTTAGGTCTCACTCTAGAGGCTCTAACAGATCTATTCACACCCATGTCTCTTAGGCATCTTCTCAGAGAGGGATGACATCCCATCAGAGAAGAGAGCATGAAGCTAAGATGAGGGATGTCAATCTGAGGATTGAGAGGGAAGAACTTGCCCTTGCCAAAGAAAGACTTGTCTTTGCCAGAGAGCAGAAATTGAGTGGGGCAGACCCCACTGGTGGCAGCATTATCCTTAGAGATAAAGACAGGAGTTTTGATACTAGACACCTGAGTAAAATAGTGCCCCCCTTTAAGGTAGGAGATGACATCCACAAATGGATGACTGCTCTGGAGAGGGCCTGCACTGTACAGTGCATCCCCCAGAGTCAGTGGGCAGCTATCTTGTGGCTCTCCTTTGAAGGTAAAGGTAGAGATAAGCTCCTCACTACTAGAGCTGAGGATGCTAACAATTACCAAGTCCTGATGAATACACTAATTGATGGGGTTGGATTAACAACTGAGCAGTACAAGTTGCTGTTCAGAGACACCCAGAAAATTCAGTCTCAGGATTGGACTGACTTTGTTGATTGTGCCACTAAGGCTTTGGAAGGCTGGCTACTGGGAAGTAAGGTTACTGATTACAAAGGATTGTATAATCTAATTATGAGAGAGCAAGTCCTAAATAATTGTCAGAACCAGTTATTACACCAGCACCTGGTAGACTCTGATCTGACCTCTCCACAAGAATTGGGTAAGAGGGCAGACAAATGGGTCAGAACCAGGATTAGGCCTGAGAACCAAGGTGGTGACCAAAAGAAGGAATCAACCAAGCCTCAAGAGAAGGGTGGGAATAAATCTTCAGATCAAACCACAGGGCCCGAAAAATCCTCAGAAGGGTCTGGGTCCCAGAATCCTTCCAATACCCAGACGAAACCTTATTGCCATATCTGCAAACAGGTAGGCCATTGGAAAACTGACAGCAGTTGCCCAAGGGCCAACAACAATAAGGAGAACATACCCCCAAGTAACACTTCCAAACCTCCTGTTACTACTAGTAGTAATCCTCCAGGTGGTGGGAGTGCCCCTAGGAATTTGGGTGGATTTACTTTGGGAGTTCCTGGGGACTCTGGCCTAACCAGGTCCCCTAACTTAGATACTCTTGTCTGTAAGACAGGCATGGGGTTTTCCAACTTCACAGCTTGTCCCAACACTTTGGACAAGTACAGGCAGGAGCCCCTCATCAATGGTACAAAAGTTGAGGCCTATAGAGACACAGAGGCTAGCATCACCATGGTGACTGAGAGCCTAGTCCCCTCAGGCAACTTTTACCTGGAGCCACATACCAGGTGACCAACATTGATGGAGTGCAGAGAGATCATCCCATGGCAGTGGTCAATCTCAGCTGGGGAGGTGTCACTGGTCCCAAGAGAGTGGCAGTGTCATCAAACTTGCCTGTAGCTTGCCTACTGGGGAATGATTTAGAGATCTCAGCCTGGGCTGAGGTAGAGCAAGAAATCCATTTTAAAATGGTAAACCTCCATGGTAAGGTTAGTGGGGCAGTGATGGCCACAGCCCCAGTCCAAACTGTCCTCCCTGAACAGGTTAGGAGGGCTGTGCCAGTTTCAGCCCAATATCAGACAGATTCCTTCCCTGAAAAGGTTGGCAAGGCTGTGATGGTAACAGCCCATACCCAAAATGAGTCCCTTCCTAAAAAGGTTGGTGGAGTTGTGATGGCCACAGCTCAAAATCAGACAGATAATAGTGTTGTGAAGCCTGAAACTATGGATCACTCCACTCAGAGAGCATTGAGGAGGAAGAGAAATCTCCCTCCCACCAGACTTTAGAAAAGGATCAGCCTCCTCAGGGAACTGATCTTACCCCTTGTGAAGGAACTGCCCCAGAGGTAGTCAGGCCTAGCCTGGCAGAGCCCCTGATGTCAGTGGACCCTTCCAAGGTGGGACCCAGTCTGGAGCAGGTAATCTGCCCCTCTCTACCCTGCCGCAGTCAGCCAAGGGCTGTAGAGGTCAGGGAGGCCAGTGGTGGACCCCAAAGGCCCCCCTGTCCAAAAGAACTCCCCAATCAGCAGATTAAGGGCACTGAAGCTAGCAGACCTAGCCAAGTGAAAATAAAACAAACTCCTGAGGGATCCCCCTTAAACTTAGTTAGGGACCTCCCACAGATGGACACTGTTGTGCACAGCCAAACCTGGGACTTGAGGGCCCCAAACCTGACCTGTCCCTCCAGTAAGCCAAACAGAGGGACCCAGCCTCCAGCTTTAGGTAGCCAGAGGTTGACCCTGAGAGCACACTGCAACTCAGTCCTGGAAAGAAAGGCATATATGGTGGATAATGATTGGAGGAAGTTGAGCCCAACAGTAGTGGAATCTCACTTCAGTACTCCATTCCAGCACCAGCCTTTTACTTCGCCAAAACACACCACAGGTAGAGATTCCCTATGGCGGAGACCCTCAGATACCCTTAGGGAGAGGGATTGCTTAGTGGACCATGAGATAGGGGGTAACCATGCCAGTGCATGTACCACCTCATATGGCCACTCAGGCAATATAGGCTTACCTGGTCAAGGATAGCCTTATCTCCTTTCGTTTGGGGGGGGGTATGTAGGAAGGTGGATATCTGACCATGGTTGCCCCCCACTTTTTTGCCTGGTGTTTTGCTGGTTTTTCGACTTAGTTGACCTGGGGCCCTGCTATTCAGGACCCCAGGCCCACTGCTCTCTCTGTAAAATGGATTCCATGTACTCTAGGTACATATCTAATTGGATACTGAGTCACCTTATCAGCCCCTGTACAGTGTACCTTAGGTACCCAGGGCATAGGTGCACCCAGGGCCTACCAGGGGCTGCAGCATGTATTATGCCACCCCTGGCTGGCCATCCAAATCTGACACAACTGGCTGATCGATCAGCTGGGGCAAGGTGGTGTAATCACCCTTTGCTTTAGATATAGTATCCCTATATCTAACCCTAAAATGGACACATATCCTCCTATCAGTCACTCCTATGGCAGGCCTTGTCAATCCTGAAGGCAGAGTGCTTGGAATTATGTGAGATGGTGCTCTAGCATGAGCTGAGCCTGTCTGCAGCTTTCGGAACCAAGTCCTTTAGCTATTTCCATGATAACGCTATACCATATACTCTTAAGTGCATTACAATCCTCGCGGTTATTGCCAACTTTGGTATAGCATTATCAAAACATGTCAAGTAAGGTGTCATACGAATTGGAATACTATCCCCTCGCCAATTCTGGCGAGGGGGTAGCATTCCACCCTTCTAGAGGGACACGACATGTATGTAACTGTGAACCCTGGTTAAAGTTAACTCGAGCCTCAGCATCACAAAATGGATGCTGCCACCACAGACACAAGTCTGACCTCCTGCTACTGGGAGTCCTTCCAGCGAGGGAGGCTTGGACAAAGGGTTTCCTCCCTTGGGAGTTGCTAGCACCACCCCAGACAGGATTTTGTGTATTAGGTAGGACAGGGCTGAAAGGAATGAGACATGCCTGGGGCACACAAGGTATCCCTGTGCATACTCCGGTCTAAACCAGTTCCTGGGACACTCCAGTCCTAGCTCTGGCGCTAGACCGGACAAAGGATAGGGGGTGTAACCACCCCCCTTCCTGGTCCCACCCAGAGGAGGGACCTAGTCGTAGTACAGCCCCCTTTAGCCGGATAAAGGTAGGAGCTGGTCCCATTCCAAATTAGATTATCCTGAACAACCTTACAAGAAGAAACTCTGGACTTCAATGTTCTGCTCCTCAGAAGACTGAAGAAATCTCCCTTGTGGGCAAGGAGTGTCCACCCTGCTCCAGCAGGCACCATCAGCGTCCAGCGGCTTCCCTTTGTCGTCTTCCTTCAAGGATCCAGACTTCAGAGCCTGACGAGACCCAGATTCCCAGACCTCTCCGACCTCTACCTACATCTGCAGCACAGCTGAGATCCGTGGGTGCGACGAGACACGTGGGACCGGCCATCTTGAAAGAAGCAGCACTTTGCTCCAGCACGACTTCTGAGGTATCCTCGTCCAAGTGCTTTGGGGATTGAGAAGCCCCAACCCAGAGCAGCTCCTGCACCGAAGACCAGCCCTCCAGCATCCACGAGATCTGCGTGGGGCCCTTCTGCCTGGTTGCTGCTCGATGCGTTATCTGGTCACTTGCCAGCTGGCTAGTGACCTCCTAGACGACGAACTCCGAAATCTTCACTGCTGGTCTGGTTGCTCCAGACTGGCCCTTGCTCCCTTCCAAAAGAGGAGCACCCCGGACCCTCCTGATCCACTCCAGACGTCGTTTCCACTCACCGCGTGGGTTGCCTTTGCCAAGGCCTGTTGACTCCGAATCCGAAGCCGACACCGCCGACAGCGAGAGCCTGCGTAGTACAGCTCGTGCCTCCATCCTGGTTGTCAAAGACACCACCTGGTCCACGTGGCTGCAGAGACAAGTGTCCACTCTCACCTGATCGCGATGACGACATCTGGTTCCACTCCTGGTTCCACTCCAGTCACTGGCTAGTGACTTTGAACATTGTCCCCTCTGCATTCAGGTTCTTCTCTTCACTGATCCACCCTTGGATCACACCGGACATCTTCCTCCTGATCGCCTGCAGCATCTTTTCTTCCAGGCTGCATAGACTTCAACGCCGGAACCCGACACGACTTGGCACCTATGCACCCGCAGCCTGTGGGTGAGGTAACACGAGCATTTCGGTGCTCAAGGGTAGCTTGACTCTCCTAGTGTCCAGTTCCACAGTCGTTTTAGTTCTACCTAGTCAGGATATTCCGTACTCACCTTTTCCTTGAACTGTACTGTCCATAGACACTGTTATGCATCTCGCGTGTGAGTTCACACTCTGCACACGCGTTCCGTGGGCCTCCTAGTACCTACCTAGAGTTAGTATAGCGTGGTCCCAGCAATCCTACAGCCTCTGGACAGCTCCATTACTTTTATCGACTTTCACATTCCACTTACTTAGTATATGGTTTGTCGTGCCCCTAGGGTACCATTGTAATTTGTGCAACTTAAACGTATTTTTCCTAAGAGCTTGTCATGTGCTTAGCCCTCTGATCTCATAAAGAGTTCAGAGGTGTATGTTAGCTAATAAATATCTTGTTTATTTTCATAACAACCTGTGTGGTGTCCTTCACTTGGTATTCAAGGGGTTATATGTGATAAAACAGCTGGCTTCACATGCCAAAAGAGTTTAGCCTAAGACTGCTTTGTCCATACTACCATTAGGATAGCTGGTCTATAAGGTTGACTTACAACCAATCACCATAAGGGTTGCTTGGACTGATACAGGTGATCACTAGAACTAGTGATCATCATATATCAGGCCAATCTCTCACAGCGAGCAACAGCTGTGATTGCATGTTAGAGTCTGTGGTTTGCAGTATAACCCCCACACACAGAAAAGTGACAGGAAAGAGCTGTAGCACCTCTGCTGCTAAAGACGGGAATTATGAAGATCACACAGTGCTATAGTGTACACCTGGACAGTGAATTTCGACCATGAAAATGTTTTCTTTGCTCCGATTGCTGCTGGAAATCAAAATGTCCGGGGAGCAACTGGGACATAAATGTTCATACATTTAAACATGCGCACAGCTGCCTGAGGGGTACTAATTCATTAGGCCCCGGGCAGAACCAGTTAATTATAATCTGAGTTAATTGAACTATGTGGCGGGGACGATCATGCCTTAGAGTTGACTTCATTTGATGGCAAGAAAAGGCAAACTATGCAGCATAATGCATTGCATTTTGTGATAGTATTACTTCGTTATTACGATTCTTAACACTGTCTGCGCGTCGGTTTTACTTCATTAATAAAAGTTTAATACCCTGATATAGCAATATTCAAGAGAAAGGTGACCAGTCAAACTTTGAGAGGGGCCTTCCATTGCACTGCAACTTGTAACCACACTTTTAGTCACTTTTGATCAGTGTGAGCAACAAACAAAACATTCTTTTTGTTAAAATCTTCAGATTATTCAGCAGTTGATGGATAATGTGGCAAATGTGGCAAAAGACACGAAAATAGCATGAGTGCAGTGACCATGATTATATGCACTTGCACAGGAAGACTCTCCTCAGACCCCCCAAAACGCAAAAAAAGGTGTGCAGAGGCAGGCGTAGCTACGAACCTTACCTGAGTTTTGGAAAAAGAACAGCGAAGCCCGTCTTTTCCTAGAAGCAAACCCATGTGCTCTACTCCCATTCTTGTAGTGTTGGGTCAGGTAAGAGCAATGAGTGGTTAGATGACTTGATCTACAAATTATTAACGTGTCCTACACATTTCTTCTTGCGCCATGAGTACTGCATACATTCAAACGGAGCTCCCGGTCTCTGCAGGAACCAACAACACGTCATTAATAATTACGGCGCAGAGGCACAGCAGAGGCACGGCACAGCCCTGATGTCAGCACGCACGTCGCGGCCGGCGCTACTTCCATGGGACTACTTTTTTTTCTCGTAAAATTTTTAACTAACGTATATTTTTTTATTTATATAGCCTATGTTCATCTGCACACCCTGACAATTTCAACGATGTATCGGGTGTGTGGATTGGCGCTGTGGTTCCTGAGTTTACCCGCCTCAAAGGTTCAAAGTTCTTCCTTTATAATAGTAGTATAGATTGATATGCCTAAATGTGAGTGCCAAGGGGGGATACTGGGTGGGGGGAGTTGGGAGGGAACCGTTGGGTATGCAACTAAAACAGAAAATGATTACTATATGATTGTCACAGTTGATGGGAGAAAACTAAATGCCCATGTAATATCTATGCAAAATACAATGTATGCTTCTGTCCACAGTTATACTGCAAATAAAAAAGGTTTACAAAAAAAATCTGTATATATTTAAAACTAGCAGCCCAGCCCGACGTTGTCCGGGTATGAATTGCTGCCGGCCAGTAGTATATTGTTTCGTAGGATTTCATTTTGATAGCATTTCTTATCTGTGACAGGCCTGTGAAACGCTCCAATTCACAGTGCACTGCTGATGCACTTAAGAGTGCGCGTTCAGTAGTGTGTGAACTCGAGTTTGCCTACTTTATTTTCCTTGCAATATTATATAGCGCGAACTCGACAACATGGCATGAGCACAATTTACATTACAGAAGAACACATTGATTTGTGGTAGGCACGGGGAGACAAAGCGATTTGCCTGGAATCACAGGATGATGAGCTGATGCCGAGATTCTAACGTAGCTCCCCATCTCTAAAGTTCGCAATTCTAGAACTTGTGGTGGGAGGTGTGTCTAAAAGTGTATGTCGGTGCTGGGCATCAATGAGAGAGACCTGTGCATTTTTCCAATTGGTGGTGAAAAAATATGAGTAAGTTGCTGGAGATGTGGGCCGCCGTGCCACCAATGTACTTACGGGGGAGGGTAAACACTAATTATTCCGCAAATTTCTTTCCGCATACCATCACTCTGCATACTTTCATTACGAAAGTACCATGACTCCGCAATGCCATTATAACGCATGGCATTTTTTTTTTTTGTATGTTCTTATATAGCGCTCGACTACCCGGAGGCATCTCGGCGCTTGCCTTGGGAACCCGTCCTGGCTTTTCCCTGTGAGATAGCCCCTAACGGGCATCCCCAAGGTGAAAGCCAGGCATCCCGCCGCGCATGATTAGGTCAGGCACCGAAGCGAGAATTATCGAGTCCGTGGACATTTGAGCTCAAGACCCTGCCGCGTCTGGAATTGAACCCTGGTCCCAGGTCTGACCTCTGCTTCAGGGTCTGCCTGCTCTAACCAGTGAGCCACACTTCTCCACGCATTACATTTTATATGCTTTTACCACGCATACATTTACAACGAAATTCGTTGTACAGGGGTATTTTTAGGGTTCAGGGCTAGGTTTGGGTTTTGGGATACAGGGGTATTTTAAGGTTCTGGGCTAGGTTTGGGTTTTGGGGTACAGGGGTATTTTTAGGGTTCAGGGGTAGGTTTGGGTTTTGGGGTACAGGGGTATTTTAAGGGTTATGGGCTAGGTTTGGGTTTTGGGGTACAGGGGTATTTTAGGGTTCAGGGGTAGGTTTGGGTTTTGGGGTACAGGGGTATTTTTAGAGTTCAGGGGTATGTTTGGGTTTTGAGGTACAGTGGTATTTATAGGGTTCAGGGCTAGGTTTCGGTTTTGGGGTACTGGGGTATTTTTAGGGTTTAGGGATAGGTTTGGGTTTTGGGGTACAGGGTATATTTATAGGGTTAAGATGGGTTAGTGTTTAAGGGTGTTGGGGTATTTTATAGAGTAAGGGTGGGTTATGATTATGGGGTGCAGGGGTATTTAAAGTAGTGGTGGGCGGAATTGGCGCGAACTTGGTACAATAAATCCGCAATATTTCGTTCTGTCAGATTTCCAAATATTAAAACAGAAACCTCATATATTCAAGGTAAAATAACAAGTATTTCTACATGCTAAAATGCATTTAGTCATTTCACAAAGGTGAAATTAGCTTCCAGCAAGCAGTGACAGAGGTGATGATTTTGAGATCAAGCCCCTGCAAACCATTATGGGACGAGATTAGCAGTGGGAAGTGAATATTATAGTATCAAAATAATTCTACAAAGAGCTGCAGTTCACCTCGTTCTCCCCAGTTGTCCCCAAGAGGCAAATGCAATAGCATTAAAAAAATTATACATCAAGCTGCAGGTCACCTCATGGTCCATAGATCTCCCTGATGAGGCAAATGCAATAGCATTTAAAATATTACACATGGAAAGGGGCGACCACTCGGTCCCCCCGAACGTATGGTAGGGGGCCCTGATCCTCCCGGGAAACCATTTTGGGTGGGAGGGGCGTGTCTCGGCTGGTATGCCCGAAGCGGCGTAGCCGGGCGCGCCTTTTTCCCGCCCAAGAGGGGTTGTCCTAGACACATACACCGTTGGCCACGCCCCGTAGGCGTACCAGAGGAGGGTACACGCCCTCCCGAAGAGGAATAAAAGGAGCAACAATCCAAAGAAGCATCCTCTTGTTCCTGTGCTTGGAAGCTGCACCCTCTCATTGCACGTGAGCCCTCGACGGAACAAGGAGCAATTTTGAGAACTTGTAATTTTTTGTGTTTCTCTTCCAGGAGCCTTCTCTTCACGTCGGACCTCCGGACTCAGGACCTCGTTAAACAGCTAAGCAGCAAGGGTCGAGTATCCGAACAACGATGCCTGGCAAGAAGGTCGGAAAGAAGGCTGGGACGGAGCAGATGCTCCGCATGCTGGTGAAAGATATGGCGAACATGAAGAAGCAAATGGCGGCAATGAACGGTACGGGCAGACCGAAGAAGGTCATCGGACCAGCATTGCCGGGAGTAGTTCCCGCAGGGAGAGGTAAAAGGGCGAGGAATAGGGCGGCAGGGGGAGAAGCCCCAGTTCCCGAGTCACCCCCGGTAAGCCCGGTCAGTCCGGTACCGACCCCGGTGCCATCCCAACCGATTCCCGTTATAGTTACGCCCACAAGCGAGGAGGACATGCCTCCTGAGTTAGCCGCCCAGTTGGCCGCATGGCTTGGGAAGAATGCCGAGGGCACGGCGGCACCCGGGGACGCAGCCGAAGAGGCTAAATTGCTAATGAAGCAGTTGCGGCAATCGCGAGATGCTGCGAAGGCGAATCTCCCTCTTGTCCCCTCACAGATTCCTTCGGGAGGAACAGCGGCTGGCGGTGGAAATTCAGCGGGACCAGCTATGGAGTCTGGTAAGCAGCCACTGCCAATGGCAAGTGGGGGGTCTTTGCCCTCAAGGAGGGAAAATGTAGTTCAGCATATCCCGCTGGCCACGAAGGAAATGATTTGGGCTGATAAATATGTTCTCACTTCTGACTGACCATCACGAGATTGAGTACGTTAAGGCTCAGAGGATTTGTTGCATCCGAGTGTGTGGCGCGCAAAAATGGCGGGCTTCAGGGTGGATGAGACGATCTCTAATTGGGCCAAGGCCTTTGGGATGTTTACAGCTATTATGGGGGAACGTAAACCCGAGATTTTAGGTGAATTGGCATGTTATCAGACACGCATAATGGATTTCTATGAGACCTATGAGGGGGATCAATGGAGGGGTTATGATAGTAAGTTTTGTAAGGCCAAGGAGCACGATTCGTCTCTGACGTGGGACTGTCTCGACTCCGTATCATGGCAGAAACAGCTCTTGCCGGGCACGACAAAGTCGTCCTCGCTCGGTGAGTATGGGTCGGCGCCTTCCCGCCATCAATCGGCGGCGCCCTTTCGAGCAAACCTCGCTGGTGATCACCAACCCAGGAGTGGTGGGAATGGGGGTAGAAGGGGGGTTTGCTGGAATTTTAACAGAGGCAAGTGCACGAGGCCACAGGGCACATGTAAGTTCAGGCATGAGTGCGCAGGATGCGGACACTCATCACACCCGGAGAGTTCGTGCAGAGCCAAGAATGGGGATACCGGGGGTAGAGGAGGTGCCAAACAGGTCTAATATCGGCCGAGGGGAACCACTTCCTACCCCCGTGGATATCATGGCAATGATCCCCTGGCTAAACGAATACCCTGATCATGTCTCCGCTGGGGTGTTACGGAACGGCTTCTCGTATGGGTTCCACATCCCGGCGGGGGATTTTCGGGGGGAATCACTGTGTAGAAATCAACTGTCTGTTCAGCAGCACCCGGTGGTTGTAGAAAATAAGATTGCAAAGGAGGTTGCCCGGGGCCGGGTTGCCGGCCCGTATAGGCACCCGCCGGTTCCTAATTTCATTTGTTCACCGTTGGGAGTGGTCCCCAAGAAGGACCCATGGGAGTTTAGGTTAATTCATAACTTGTCGGCTCCTAGGGGTCTTTCGGTAAACGATGCGATTGATCCAGGAGTCTGTTCGGTGCGGTATGCATCCTTTGATGAGGCCGTCGCCATGTTGAATCGCCTGGGGCCCGGAGCGCTGATGGCTAAATCGGATATTGAGTCAGCATTCCGGTTGCTCCCGGTACACCCTCAGGATCAGCGTCTGTTAGGTTTTGTGTTTCAAGGATGTTATTACATGGATAGATGTATGCCAATGGGTTGCTCCATCTCTTGTGCTTATTTTGAGAAATTCAGTTGTTTTCTGCAATGGGCATTCACCAGAGCTACGGGCTATACACATGTGATGCATTACTTAGATGATTTTCTGTTCTTGGGGCCAGCCGGTGACACGGAATGTGCACAGGCGTTAACGGAATTTTGCAATCTCATGAAACGATTCGGTGTGCCACTGGCACCGGGAAAGACGGTGGGGCCATCCACTTCACTCGAGTTTCTTGGAATTGAGCTCGATTCAGTGGAGGGATTTTTCCGCTTGCCCAGGGACAAAGTAATGAAATTAAGGGCATCGCTAGAATTGTGCATTAGCAAAGAAAAGGTAACTCTCCACCAGTTACAACAAGCGGTGGGCCAGCTTAACTTTGCCCTCAGAGTGATACCAATGGCCCGCCCCTTTTCCCGCTCTATCTCACAAGCCATGGTCGGTCTCAAAGAGGGACACCACCGCACAAGACTGTCGGCAGAGGTTCGCCAGGATATGCACATATGGTTGGCATTTCTGGCGGATTTCAACGGTCGAGTGGTATGGAGCAAACCACCAGTATCCTCAGACGAACTGGGTTTGTGGACCGACTCGGCAGGGAGCGTGGGATTTGGCGCCATTTTTGGTAATCGATGGTCGGCGCAAACATGGCCGACGTGGTGGCACACCAATGGGTTAACAAGTAACATTGGGTTTCTCGAATTGTTCCCCATTTTGGTGGCCCTAAAGGCATGGCCGGATAATTTCCTTGATCGCTCAGTGGTGTTTTGGTCTGATAACATGACCGTGGTTGAATGCATAAGTAACCAGGCAGCACGCTGCAAGTGGATTTTGAGATTGTTAAAGGAAATTGTATTACTATGCATGAGACTGAACGTCCAGTTTAGGGCAAAACACGTGCCCGGTGTTTTGAACAAGGCGGCTGATGCACTCTCTCATTCCCACATGCAGGCCTTCAGGGGTTATCTACCTTCTGCGGATCTAGTAGCGGCACCATTTCCCGAAGCTCTATGGTTGCTTGGTGCCCAGGATTACAAGACCTCGTGGGAGCCAGCTTAGCCCCCAGGACAAGGATAGCGTACGAAGGAAAGTTTCGTTCCTATTGTGCATTTTTGGGTCCGGCAGGAGGGGATAAGTGGGGGCAGGAGGAGTATGTACTGAAGTTCTTAGTAGCACTCCACAAGGCAGGCCGATCGGCAGCAACGGCCAATAGGCACAGGGCCGCCATTGCATTCATGGCGCAGGCGTATGGTATCAAGGACCCCACATCGTCCTTTTTGGTAAAGAAGGCACTGCGAGGGTGGCAACGCCTCGAGGGTCATAAAGTAGACGAGAGGCACCCGATTGGGTTAGAAAGATTGTCCCTGTTGATGTCGGTACTCCCCGAGACATGTTCCTCCCAGTCCGAAGCAGTGCTATTCCAGGCCGCTTTTGCATTAGCATTCCATGGGGCTATGCGGGTAAGCGAGCTGGTGGCCAAAAATAAGAAGGATGTGGGGGGAGGTCTGTGTCGGGAGCACGTCCAGATCAAGGGTCATTCCATGGTAATCACAATCACCAGGTCAAAAACCGATCAGGGTGCGATGGGGGACAGTATTGTGGTCCAGCGCATGCGAGGGTCCCCCATGTGCCCGGTGCAGTGCGTTGAGGTATATCTGGCGCAAAGGGCGGCAACATGGGGGGGTAGCTTGCTGAGACACACCGATGCCACCCCACTGACAAGGTTTCAGTTTCAGCGGGTGTTAACTTTGGCAATCGCGGCAGCGGGCTTGAACCCGAGCGATTTTGGGACCCATTCCTTCAGAATAGGGGCTGCTACAGAGGCTACAGCCAGGGGTCAGAGTGTTGAAATGGTGAAACATTTGGGGCGATGGTCCTCGAATTGTTATAAAAGGTATGTGCGGTTGCACATGTTGTGAAGCTAATGTCATGCACTCACGCTTCTTGTTTTTGTTTGGTTTACAGTTTCGCGAGCTTGCGAGGCGGGGCGGACTGTGCAGTTGACCCGACACCTGGGGACCAGCGGTCAAAGAACACCGGCTGAGGAAAGAGTGGTGTGGGTCGTGGGCCACTCATACGTGAGGCGTGCCGCGGACGTATTCAAAGCAGGTGGCATGATTCACGCAGCTGGGGAATACGGGTACAGGGTGACCTTCCACGGAAGGGGCGGGCTCTGTATTGACCAGTTTCAATGTTTTTTCGAAGGACTGTTAGGGCGGAAAAGGTCACCGCCGTCTATAATCATAGTGCATCTGGGAGGCAATGATTTGGTGGCGCCCGGTCGACGAGTACTCCTCGAGCATATTCTATCCACTGTTAGCTGGTTGGCAAAGAGGGTTCCGGGGTGCACGATTGCATGGTCGCACATGATTCCAAGGAAGGTGTGGCGGGGGGCCCTCTCTGTGTCGGCTTTGAATCATTCAGTAAAGAAAATCAATATCAAGCTGGGTAGATTGTTTCGTTCAGGACAGTTGCACTGTATTCCACATGGATGTATTCGGGGGGATAACATGTACCTAGAAGATGGGGTTCATTTGTCCCGGGTGGGGAATGTCTTACTCATAGGAGACTTCATAGCTTGGTTAAGGGGTTTGTGTAATCATGACCTTTAGTAGGAGTGTGGGGGGGTCCGGATAGCCGGTCAACTATCCGGGCCTGTGGCGGTAAGGTCATGATCGGCGAGCAGTAATTTCAAGATCCCTAGAGGAGGGGCGCCACCCATTATGGATGGGAGCGCCCGGGGGGAGGTGGCCATGGGCCCTTCACATGGGGAGGCGGCACCCACTAAGTATGGGGTCGCCGAAGGGAAGGCGGTCATAGGCCCCTCCCGGGGGAGGAGGCGGCTCGATGCCCCTCCTAGGAATTTCCCGGGGCCAGGATATCCGCGACGGCGGATGTGGTGAACAGTGTGGGGTGGGAGGGGGGTCCACGCTACCTTCCAGACACCTCACACGAGTCCTCGGACGGCCATTAAGATGGCGTCGAGTATATAAGGGGGCCCCCGCTAAGACAAGGGAAATTGGAAGTTGGCACAGAGGTACAGTCCTCTGTGCGGCCGCCCCTCACACGTGAGGGGGGAGTTCTGGTAGTAGGGATCTGACACCGGTTACGACCTTGCCGTTGGCCCGTAATGTTAGGATGTACAATTTTATTTAGAGAGTATGCATTTGCAGGATGTTTAGACTCGGTTAGGAGAACCTTTGTATTAGAGATTTGTTAAGGTTAGCCGATAACCATCGTAATGTATAAATGAAAATTGTACATGATATGAAACTGTTATTTTAATGTTTTAATTTTGTTTCATATTTTAATAAATACGGCCGGGAGGGTAACTCCTTCCCGCCTTCCAAAAGTTCAGACCTGCATCCGTCTTCCCATTGTTGGGGATTGTGTTGGGAGGGGGTGAGAGGCATCCCGGCCATATGGAAAGGGGCGACCACTCGGTCCCCCCGAACGTATGGTAGGGGGCCCTGATCCTCCCGGGAAACCATTTTGGGCGGGAGGGGCGTGTCTCGGCTGGTATGCCCGAAGCGGCGTAGCCGGGGCGCGCCTTTTTCCCGCCCAAGAGGGGTTGTCCTAGACACATACACCGTTGGCCACGCCCCGTAGGCGTACCAGAGGAGGGTACACGCCCTCCCGAAGAGGAATAAAAGGAGCAACAATCCAAAGAAGCATCCTCTTGTTCCTGTGCTTGGAAGCTGCACCCTCTCGTTGCACGTGAGCCCTCGACGGAACAAGGAGCAATTTTGACCCACCCACCAGCCCCTGATGGCAGCGAGTAGTAGTGCAACTAAGTTGATTTGCGGTGATAATATCTTTTCCTTCCAGGGTTCTTTCGAGTGCAATAAAGATTTCAATGTTTGAACTGCAATAAAATGATTTACTTCATAGCATGTTTCTCACTCAAATTGAGCGGAGTATCACAGTCTGATTTTGAAATATGTGACATGTGTAGATAAAGGATTAATAGTGCAATGTTTAGTTTAACCGCTTTTTTGCTCTTCTTTAGGTTCCAAAAACGTTGTATTTATTTTGGTCGGGCGGTAAGGTCATGACCGGTGAGCAGTAATTTCAAGATCCCTAGAGGAGGGGCGCCACCCATTATGGATGGGAGCGCCCGGGGGGAGGTGGCCATGGGCCCCTCACATGGGGAGGCGGCACCCACTAAGTATGGGGTCGCCGAAGGGAAGGCGGTCATAGGCCCCTCCCGGGGGAGGAGGCAGCTCGATGCCCCTCCTAGGAATTTACCGGGGCCAGGATATCCGCGACGGCGGATGTGGTGAACAGTGTGGGGTGGGAGGGGGTCCACGCTACCTTCCAGACGCCTCACACGAGTCCTCGGACGGCCATTAAGATGGCGTCGAGTATATAAGGGGGCCCCCGCTAAGACAAGGGAAATTGGAAGTTGGCACAGAGGTACAGTCCTCTGTGCGGCCGCCCCTCACACGTGAGGGGGGAGTTCTGGTAGTAGGGATTTGACACCGGTTACGACCTTGCCGTTGGCACGTAATGTTAGGATGTACAATTTTATTTAGAGAGTATGCATTTGCAGGATGTTTAGACTCGGTTAGGAGAACCTTTGCATAAGAGATTTGTTAAGGTTAGCCGATAAACATCGTAATGTATAAATGAAAATTGTACATGATATGAAACTGTTATTTTAATGTTTTAATTTTGTTTCATATTTTAATAAATACGGCCGGGAGGGTAACTCCCTCCCGCCTTCCAAAAGTTCAGACCTGCATCCGTCTTCCCATTTTTGGGGATTGTGTTGGGAGGGGGTGAGAGGCATCCCGGCCATATCAAGCTGCAGTTCACCTCATGTCCCTAGATGTCCCTGATGATGCAAATGCAATAGCATTTAAAATATTATATATCAAGCTGCAGTTCACCTCGCCGTCCCTAGATATCCCTGATGAGGCAAATACAATCGCATTTAAAATATTACTCATCAAGCTGCAGTTCACCTCGTCGTCCCAAGATGTCCCTGATGAGTAAAATTCAAAAACATTGAAACCCTTTCACGAATGCTAAAAATTATGCTAAGCTTATCCCATAATGCTTTGCAGGGCCTTTTAGTTGTATTTTTGCCCATAACTGTGCTTGGGGTGGTTCTAAGAGAATGGGACCTCCACTGAATTACTATTTAAAGGGAGCAGGAATGTATAGAACCTGGGAAGAAAAAACAACACTCGTAGCGGAATGCCCCCAGCGATTGTCACGCCCCCAGCACACACCCACAGCACAATGCAGACACGCCCACAAGGGACTACTTTGCTGGCACGGTTCTTTTACATTTTAAATGTATATGGTGGGCGTCTGCATAGCCTATGTCCTTCTGCTGCAACGGCCTTTCCAACGCTGTATTGGGTGTTGTGATTGGTGCGGTGGTTCCCGAGTTTACCTGGCCACAAGGTGCAAGTTCTCTCTTTATAATAGTTGTATAGATACATAGCATCGCTAATTTTATACAGTGTTTTTAGTATACTAAAACTCAAAAGGCCATCTGGTCCATATAGATCGCCTAAAGTATTTATACCATGATCTACACATTGTGTGCAGGCGCCATCAGAAAAAATGCCTGGGATCCCTGGATTCCCCCAGATTTGTAGCTCAGCTTTGAAGAATGGAATTTTGTCAATGCTCATAATTTGATCCCAGATTCTTTTGATATCTCTTGTGGTCTTAAATTTGACCCTCTTGTAGTAATTGGGGTCATGCACATGAAATGAAAACTGATTACTTTGTGATCCTAACATAAATTGGTGATAAAATAGGGAACCTTCCTTAGACATGAGACTACGTATACGTTGGATAAAGGTAGCAATAAAATAGATTTTGAGGTCCGGGAAATTTAATCCTCCCTTTTCTATTGAGAGTTTCAATGCGGTCATTGACCTTTGTGCTTTTTTATAGCCCCAAATATAGCTGCTACATATACTCTCTATTCTCTTAATATATATATTATTCAATTGCATAGGGATAGACCTAAATAAATACAATATTTTCGGTACAATCTTCATTTTGATTATATTTATACGTCCTACCAAACTGAGTGGTATCTTATGCCAGTTTTTAAGAGTAGCAGTAATCTCTTTGAGTAGAGGGTAATAGTTTAGTGCTATGATTTTCTCTATATCGGCGGTAAGTTTAACTCCTAAATAGATAGCATTTGGGCAAAGCCCTAATATCGGTTGTATAGGCTTATAGTTGGCAATTACTTGAGTTTTACTCACATTTAACCTATACCCTGAAATGACACCAAATTTGCTAGCTTCCTCAATTATCTTAGGGATGACCAAAACTAAGTCGGTAGTATATATAGCTATATCATCAGCAAAAGCTGTGATTTTCAAACTCTTGCTTCCATGCTCTATTGGAATTATATTATCATGAGCTGCTAGTGCATTTAAAAATGGCTCCAAAGCTAAAGCAAATAGCAGGGGTGATAAAGGACACCCCTGCCTAGTCCCCCTTTTGATAGAGAAATTAGCCGAATTCGTTCCTAGATAGCTAACTATTGCCGTTGGTGATTCATATAGAGATTGGACCCAACCGAGATATTTCCCCTGTATACCTAATGTACTCAACACTGCCCATAGGTACTCCCACCCCACTCGGTTAAATGCTTTCTCTGCATCTAACATAACCATTCCGAGTGGGGCGAGAGTAGCTGCGGCAACGTCGAAAGCTGTAACAGCAGTGTTGATATGGGTAGTGGTGTCTCTCCCCACCACAAACCCATGTTGTTGGCAATTTACTAAATCTGGCATAATAGGAGCAAGGCAATTTGCCAAAACTTTGGCAAACACTTTTGCCTCAATATTAATTAATGAGATTGGCCTATATGATCCCCGTTCCTCCGGTGGCTTGTTCTTCTTTAAAAAGAAAACTGTTTTAGCAGTACGCCATGATATAGGAGCACTTCCTGTTTCCCCCATGGAGTCTATCACCCGCTGTAGGAGAGGAAGTAATTCCTTTTCGCAGATCTTATAGATCTCTATAGGCAAACAATCTTCTCCCGCAGCCTTACCTAGAGGCACTGCTTGTATAGCTTTCCCTATTTCCTCGGTTGTAATTTGGAGCCAAGTTGTCTAATTGCTTCTGCATCCAATCTCCCGGATGTATGTTTCTCTAGATAAAGTCTATTTTCTTCTGAAGTAGGTGAATTTTCTGGAGAATAGAGGTGACAGTAATATTTGGCGAATTGATCTAGAATCTGTTCCGATTTTCTGTATTCCTTAGAGTCTAGCCCTTTTATTATTTTTATAGTAGTTTTGGCCTTTTTATCAGCTACCTTGTAAGCCAAAATGTTATCAATTCTGTCTCCCCCTTCGTACTGTGCCAACTTATATTTATGTATTTTGGAGCTGTATTTTTCCCTAAGAGTTTTCTTTAATGCCGCCCTCAATGACACTAACCCTAAACCTAACTCTTCGATATTAGTTTTGCCCTATATTATAGCATCGGACAGTTGTTGTTCAACTAGTAGAATATTAGATGTGGTCAATTTTTCTACGCCACATTTTTCATCGTTGTCCCTTAAAATGTATTGTTGTACATAGCCTCTAATACTACATTTACACACATCCCATACAAAATTAACAGTTGTTGAATTAATGTTCAATAATATGAATTCCTTTATGTGACTTTTAATACCAAGAATACATTTAGAGTCTGTTAGTAAATATCTAGGGAATGTAAACTGTCGGGGGTTTGTTTACTGTCCAAAATGTTTAATTCAAACAGTATCGGATTGTGATCAGAAGTGACTTTAGGGCAAAGTTCTATATCGCAGTTCTCCAGAATATTGTCTGTTGCCCATATCATGTTGATTCTAGAGCAAGCTTTATGTGGAGCCGAGTAGTATGTAAAGCCAGGTATGGTAGGATGTTTAATACGCCAAGTATCTTTCAGATTATGAATCCTGGCCAGTTCTATTATAGCTGTCCTCACTTTACCCATCCTAGTTCTATTTCCTTTACTTTTAGAATCTATTTTATAATTCATGACGCAATTAAAATCCCCCATTATCAACAGTTCGCCTTCCCAGTCAAGTAGTTCAATATTCAATTGCTCATAAAGTTTGGGTTCATCTATATTGGGACCATATAGAATACAAAATACATAGCCTTTTTTATCACATTGCAGCTGTGCTATTGCCCACCTCCCCTTGGCATCAGCTGCGGTTTTAATGATATTCATTCTTAACCATTTTTGTTTCAGAATAGCTACCCCCCGAATTGATGCCCCTAAGGTTGAACAAACAACAAGGTCATAACCCATTTGCGATAAGAGCTTACGATCTTGAAATCCAATATGAGTTTCAGAAATGAATGCCATATGTGGTTTGTACATGTTCATTTCTTCTTGTACCAATCTCCTCTTACATTTATTATTGAGTCCAGCAACATTCCACACCAAACATCTAAGAGAGGACATAACCTGTACTTATATTTCTCAACCTCTTCTGCATAGTATATTGCTTGATAAACAAAAACTCAGAATCCTTAATTTCCGTTTCTACCCAGATTCTATTCTTGCAATAACAAAAGTTCCCCCTTTTAATCCCCACCCACACCAGAGCCCTGGCCCCTCCCACCCGCAATCTCACCCTCAGGTCCGTAAGGGGGGAGTACCCCTCTATCCCTTGCTGCCGCTGGAAGGGCAGCAAAGTGAGGTGATAAGCATGGAGCCTGCCCCTTCCGCTTCCAAACTAAGATCATAGATTCATCAAAAAGGAAAGCGTTAGAATAAGAGAAAAATAAAAGAAAAAAAAGTAAAGAATGTGAAAAAAATAGAAAAAGTTTCTACTAAAGCATGCCTCCATTTTCCAGTTCAGATTCAAATAGTTTCAAAATAGTCAAATGATCAGGATTATGTCCTGTTAATGTCAATATTATTTTATTTGTCTCGCTCTCTTGTAAATTTCTCTAGAGTCTGGATCGCCTCTTCCGGTTCAGTGAAAAATAATGACAGGCCATTTCTAATAACTTTAAGGTGGGCAGGTTCCTGTAGATAAACCACGCAGCCTATAGCTTTAAAAGAGTCAATCAATTTGCGAAGCTCCCAGCGTCGATCTATTGTGCCCTTACTCAAGTCCGAGCGTACAAAAAAGGTAATATTATCGATAGTGACTGGGCTGTTAGGTTTAGCTTTAAGAGACACTGCTTGTCTCAACAGAAAATTCCCAAAGTATATCAAAAATGGTCTAGGGAATTTGTTGTTTTTGTTCTTTTGAAAGAGGGGCAATCTATGTACCCGCTGTAATTGGGAGTCCCAGTCCCAATCCGATAGTTCGCTAAAGGCCTTTTGGAGAAGTTTCACAACAAAGGTTTTTGGATCGGCCTCCTCAATGCCCTCAGGAATTCCAAACAGTCTAAGGTTGTGTCTGCGCGCCCTATTATCCATGTCCTCCACTTTAGCCTCCAATTTAGATATGCATATTGAATGAGATCTTGTTTTTGACTCCGATCGAATGGCGCCTTCTTCTACTTCCACAACTCGTTGTTTTAAGTCTTCCATCTCTTGCGTGACCCCACCAAGCTTTTGACACACTTCGCTCATATAAGCTTGCATTTTGGTATTATCCTCTCTTAATTGTAGGTATTGTTGTTGGCTTTCTTGTCTTTGTGCCATAAGAGTTTGCATTATTAAATCCGTAGGTGTAGTGTCTGGATGAGCTTTTATTTTTTCCCCCTGTATTGCAGATTAGGTTTGTAGTTAGCTTAATGTGTCACTGTGGTCCAATGTTGTGGCCTAATTATTAGCCCCCAGAGAACTAGGGCTCGCATTTATTTTCGCTATTTCAATATTTTCAGCATTTGGTACTTCCAATGGATAGTTGTCAGAATCAATTTCTATTGGAGTTGAGCTTGTCTTGGAGCTTGTTGTATCCGCTTGTGGATTAATGGTGGCGTTAGCAGCAGCGCTACTCGTCAAATTGGTAGACAAGATTGGAGCTATAGTATCTGACTGTACAGCCGTAGTGGAGCCCACGTCACTAGGTCCAGTGTTGGTCAATAGAGTTGGTGAGGCTATTATATCTACGTTCGTTTTCGAAGCCTCCATTCTGGGAAGTATATTTTTGTCTCGTAAATTCAGGTCTTCCTCAGGACTTTCTCCAGAAAGTCTATCCCCCACATGCATCAAAGTGTTTTGGAATCACAAACGGTGCGATTCCTTAAAATCGGCCGTTTGCGACTCTAAAATAGCTTTTTGGAATGCATCATTCAATTTTAGAATTTGCATCATTTTTGCGATTTCTAAAATTGCATTTGCTTTTAAGAAATCGCGAATATGCGATTTCTTAAAAGCAATGCATGAATATTTTTCAAATTGCGAATTCGCAATTAGGGGGTTAAATTTACCGAGTGGTTGGACCACTCGGTAAATTTGGAAAAAGGTGTAAAAATGCTTAAAAATGCTTTTTTTAAGAAGTCATGTTACGGACACACATGTCCTTAGGACATGTGTGTGTGTAACATGATGCGAAAAATACATTTCAGGGGTGCAGGGGGGGGTCCTTTGGACCCCCCCTGCACCCATGAAATGCATTAACAAATTGCGATTTTCAAAATGAAAATTGCAATTTGTTAAAGTCTTCCCATTGATCCCTATGGGCCTTTTGGCCCATAGGAAACAATGGGAAGTGCGAATTCGCACTTTGGAATTCGCATAATATTTGAGAATCGGTAAAAATTGCGATTTTTACTGATTCTCAAATATTTTGCACAAATGTACATGCATCCCATTTTGCATTTCCTAATTTGCGATTCCCTAAAAATCGCAAATTAGAAAGTGCAAAATGAAACAATGATGCATGTGGGGGTTAAAGCCATACCCTTCACTCCTCCTTTTGCTTCAATCCATTTCCTCAACGGGCTATCATCAACTATAGCCTTACGTCCCTTTTATTTACAATAGGGTCTTTATTCAATGGTCTACGAGTTGTGGTTTATTGTTTAGTTTTGGCTTTCAGTTTTGCTTTTCTTAAGCCGGATACTCGACAAGCATTAATTCTGTAAGTGGAAGTTTCCGTATCGGTTTCGCCCTCTTCAAAAATTTCTTCATAGTCAGGATTGGAGCTTTCTTCCGCCCTCTCCATTTCATCGTTATGCAAACATACAGAGATATTCTTTCCCAGTATAGTTTCGTCAAGTTGCTTCTCAAATGTAGATTCGGCTGTGATTAAATCAACCACTTGAGTAGACTGTGTTGTGTCTATATGGCAGGTTGGATCGACATATGTGTTTATAGTAGCATGAGGTATTATTGGCACGGTGTCTAGATAGACGTTTTGTTTTTACATTTGTATTTGCCCCCCCTTCTACTGCAGCTACTTCAAGATTTACAATGTCGCTTTACTTTTGCCTTATTGCTTCAGCCTCAGGGGCAGAATCTCCATCTGTGTGAAATTCAGCCTTATCAACTTTATCAGCTTTATCAACCTTATCATTCCTGTCTTTGCCTTTATCTTTTCCCTTAAAGGTCGCTTTGCCTGTATCAGCGATAGTAAGTGGGCTGGGACAGTGCTGATTGTTTTTAAAGCAGTTACTCCGTTACTTCCTGCCCCCTCTAATTTGCTTTGAAAAGGCAAGATCTGATGGTTTGAGGTTTCATCAACAAAGAGCCGATAGTTCGACATTGTTACTGTCGCTTACATCATGTGTAACTGGGCAGGGTGACTGCTTTTCCATCGTAGCCTTAACTACACCTTTGCCTCCAGTGCTAACAACCATAACACCCGTAGCCATCTTAACTTTCACAGCAGAGTTCCCCAATGCCGCTTTAGCTTCGCTGGCAGACATCATACCTGAGCCGTCCGGTTTCCCCGTCTTCCCCGCTCTTCCAGTTCTAGTGGAGCGGGTATTCTGCCTCTATGTCATCGGCGCAGCAGCGAACCTAGGTTCTAATTTCGGCTCTATTGGTAGATGCGGCGTTCGGTCTTCACTCAGCAAAACACACAGCTGAGAAGAGAGTAATCCGGGGTCCGCCCCATTGCACGCCCTGCCGAGCGTTCGGAGGGGGCCGGTACACCTGAGTCTCCAGACCGGCAAAACCCCTCTGCTCAGCCAACAAACAAACTGCAGCATCCAATCCAGACAACTACAATAGGATTACGGGTGTTTTCCCCTGCAGGAGTATTTTTCGAGTAAAGCAAGCTCCGAGTTTTTATATTTGCCCCTTTTGATTACTCAAGTCTCAACAGATTACAGTGCTAGAGAACAATGCTACATGAACGCTTTCGCGTAATTTTTCTAGAAGCGGTGGGGAGCTACTCCATGCGATCTCCTTCACCTGGCGGCTCCAACCCGCCATCTTGACTCCACCCTGTGCGGCTTGTGGGGCAACGCCCCAGCTCCCCTAATGGACGCACCTCCACTGTCCATTCGTATTCCTTCCCTATCTATATAGAGATAACTCTAATCACTAGTATATGCAGTAGACCTTTGTACTGTACGATAACCTCGCTACCGCGGAACACCTCCACTTCCAGATCCACACCGACCCGAAGTCCACACTCAGAGGCACCCTCATCTATAGACCACCAGGTCCCCGCGCACAATTCTGCGAAGACATCACTGAATTCGTCACCCCTCACGCCCTCCCCTCCGAGGACTATATCCTGCTAGGAGACATCAACTTCCACCTAGAAAAGAACAATGACAGCAACACCACCACCCTTCTGGACAACCTCGCCAATCTCGGACTCAAACAACTTGTCAACACCCCCACTCACAATGCAGGCCACACGCTTGACCCAATCTTCACCTCCAGCAAGCATATCTCCTTCGACCACACCACAGCCCACCAATGGACAGACCACAGCTGCGTTCACTTCAGCTACAAAAAGACTACAACCCACAACCTCCCTCAACCAATTCCGCGCAGAAACTGGAACAAAATTACAACCGACCAACTCTTCACATCACTGCAACAAAACCTCCCTGCAAAATCATCGGACCCAAACCTTGCAGCAACCAACCTCACACAATGGATCACCCACAGCGCTGATGAATTAGCACCCTTGAAAAAACAGCAATCCAAACAAATCAACAATAAAGCCCCTTGGTTTAATGAGGACCTCAAAAACTCCAAGAAGACCTGCCGCACCTTCGAGAAAGCCTGGAAAAAAGACCAAACCTCTGACAACCAGGCAGCCTTCAAGAACGCCATCCGCAAACACCACCAACTGATCCGATTCACCAAGAAATCAGCACACAAAGACCGACTTGACAACAACGCCCAAAACAGCAAGGAACTATTCAACATTGTCAAAGAATTCACCAACCCCCCCGCCGGCACGAACGATATCACCCCCTCCCAAGACCTCTGCGACTCCTTAGCCTCATTCTTCCACAACAAAATCGCAGACATACATAACAGCTTTGCAAATGAGACCGGAATCCAAGCCCCACCACCCTCACCTGAACTTAAACACCCCCCTAACAACCTCTGCGCCTGGAACCCAATCTCCACTGAAGAAACCATCCGTCTGATGAACTCCATCCACTCAGGATCACCAACCGACCCATGTCCCCACTACATTTTCAACAAAGCAGACTCCGTTATCGCACCCCATCAACGAGATGTCATCAACTGCTCCCGAAAACGCTGCCACCTTCCCAGAAAGCTGGAAACACGCCGAACTCAGCGCCCTCCTGAAGAAACCCACAGCAGACCCCACCGAACTCAAGAATTACCGCCCCATCTCACTCCTTCCTTTCCCTGCCAAAGTCATCGAGAAAGCCATCAACAATCAGCTCTCCGCCTTCCTCGAATCCAACAAATCCCTCGACCCTTCACAATCCGGCTTCCGAGCCAAACACAGCACGGAAACCGCCCTCATCGCAGCAACTGACGACATTCGGACACTACTGGACAATGGAGAAACAACTGCACTCATCCTACTTGACCTCTCGGCAGCATTCGACACAGTCTGCCATACCACCCTTATCAAACGCCTTAGCAACGTCGGGATACGAGGTAAAGCACTAGACTGGATAGTCTTGTTCCTCGCCGGTAGAACTCAGAGAGTCCGCCTCCCCCCCTTCAGATCAGAGGCCACCGAAGTCATCTGTGGTGTACCACAAGGATCTTCACTCAGCCCCACCCTCTTCAACGTATACATGAGTCCCCTCGCATCCATCGCACGCAAACACAACCTCAACATCATCTCCTATGCAGACGACACACAGCTCATCCTCTCCCTCACCAACGATCCCAGTACCACCAAAACCAACCTACATGAAGGAATGAAAGAAGTAGCCGAATGGATGAAAGACAGCCGTCTAAAACTGAACTCGGACAAAACTAAAGTCCTCATCTTAGGCTCATCCCCCTCCGCCTGGGACGATTCTTGGTGGCCACTGGCCCTGGGAATTGCACCCACACCTGCTGACCACGCACGCAACCTGGGTTTCATCCTAGACTCCTCCCTCTCAACGACCAGACAAGTCAACGCCGTCAACTCATCTTGCTTCAACATCCTACACATGCTTAAAAAAATCTTCAGCTGGATCCCCACCGAAACAAGAAAAACGGTCACCCACGCACTGGTTACCAGCCGACTGGACTACGGAAACACCCTCTATGCCGGAACCACCACCAAACTCCAGAAAAAACTCCAACGCATCCAAAACGCCTCAGCCAGACTTATACTGGACCTCCCCCGCCGAGCGCACATCTCCGGGCACCTGAAAGACCTCCACTGGCTTCCCGTCAACAAGAGAATAACGTTCCGCCTCCTTACCCACGCACACAAAGCCCTCGACGACCTAGGACCCGACTGCCTCAACACACGCCTGTCCTTCTACACCCCCCCCCCCCGCCAACTACGATCATCCACACAAGCCCTCGCCGCAATCCCACGCATCCATAAGTCCACCATGGGAGGAAGATCCTTCTCCTACTTAGCGGCCAAAACCTGGAACTCTCTCCCCACCCATCTCCGCCTTACCCAAAACCACCTCACCTTCAGAAAACAACTAAAAACTTGGATATTCGACAAATAAACTTCCCCTTCCCCCAAGCGCCTTGAGACCCTCTGGGTATATAGGGCGCTATACAAATTTCAAACTTGAAACTTGAAACTGACTACCATTCCTATGTGACTCTTAGAGTATATCCATTTGTATCTCTTACTTGAGTGACTCTAATTTTTGTACATTTGGAATTTTTCTATCTGTTTGTATCTCTTCCTTGTGTGACTTTACATCTTGTACATTTGCATTTTTTTCTGTTTGTATCTTTTATGTAACACATGTAATCCTAAGTCCTTATGTTTTGCAACTGGTTCTTGGGTAAAGTGCTCTGACACCTTCGGGTAAAGTTTGCGCTATATAAAATCGCATTAAATAAAAATAAATAAAAAACTTCACCACATTTCTGCTGGCCATCCTTTGACGTCAGTTTATGGGATCCTAGGGCGTATAAATGGCATTACAATACAATGTGAGTTTTTTTTCTCCATTTCCGGCACCGAACAGAAGCAGATGAAATAAGGAGGATGCATTGTGCGCCAAGAAGCCGAAGGACACGAACAAGGCGCTCACTCTGCTCAGTCTCTTAGCACAAAGCTGCAGCTGTTGCACAGCCACGCCCCTCGGTTACGCCCCTCTCTCTATTTACACAATGCTGGAGCCGCCAGTGGGAGCACAGTGACGTCACGAGACTCCGCCCTTATGAGCGCGGAGGGCTCATGATACCGTCTCGCGGGACTTGAGCAGGAAATATAAATACCCACAATCCTTTACACGGTGACAGTTATTTTTCTTCCATTCACAAACGACTTAACGATATTTTTCTCTAATTGAGATCTAAAACAGAAAAGTACTTGAACTGGGCTGTCATACTTGCAGGTTCGCTGATAAGTATATGTCGCTCTAACAGTCCAAGGTAACGTTTACCGTCACCCTGTTCCGATGCACATAATGTCGTTGCATAATCCGTTAGCCTCCGGTCTTGTCATTGAATTGACACTGGCTTTACTCGCACTTAGTGTGGCAGTGAAGTCCAGTTGCTAACTAATTTTTGACGGGCTTACCTACATAGAAGGAAGCCTACAAATTTAAGTCAAATAAAAGAAATTTGCCTTATTACGGAATAGATGAAATAAAGAAACGAAGGTCGAGACTGCTGTTTCTGATTCATAGAGTAACATCGTGGATTGTATGAAGAAGCTAATCAGAATCTTGTGAAAGCATAGGTATACTCACAATGAGTATTGGCAATCTTGTATTATTGAGCAGAATTGGCCGGAAATATTTTCATATCGAAGAGTTGGACGCAGAATAGAAATAAGGGCGAGAGCAGTTTTAGAAGTACTACTGCATTTACTCATAGATGACTAGGGGCACATTTATCAAAAGTTTATTGAATATCGGCACTACGTTGCACGAAGGGGAGAGAGATGAAAAGTGCCATGCCAAAATATGGCACTCTACAACTCTCTATGTGTGCTGGGCCTATTTTGCATCAATGGTGCACCATACCCATGGTAACACGTATTGACACAAAAGCCTTAAACAATAGTGAAAATGGTGGACAGGGCTTTGCACTAAAAACACTAAGGGGCATATTATCTTTTTTTTTAAATATTTTTATTTATTGCAAGAAAAAGCAAAAAGAAAGAGAAAAGAGAAATCATATTTTGTTATGTATACATCATTACATAAATATCTGTACATAGAGTTATCATTGAGATAGAAACAGAGGATTACAGTATAAATATTCACAAGTATCTAAATCAAAACAATAGTGCAAATGTGCTGGTCTCTCAAAACAGTTACATGTTTAGCTAATAAACGTTCCCCATATTTTTTCCCTCCCTTTTAAGCCCTTAGGGCCCCTAAGTTTAGCCAGTGAAACCTCCATTGTATCTATTTCATGAATAAGGTACCACCATTCCATAATAATAGGAGGTTCGTTCGAGATCCAAGTCTGCGCAATGACCAACTTAGTGCAAGCAAAAACAATAGATATCAGGTCTTTATAGTTACTACTAGCAGCCCGTCCCGACGTTGTCCGGGTATGAATTGCTGCCGGCCAGTAGTATATTGTTTCGTAGGAGTTCATTTTTATAGCATTTCTTATCTGTGACAGGCCTGTGAAACGCTCCGATTCACAGTGCACTGCTGATGCACTTAAGAGTGCGCGTTCAGTAGTGTGGGAACTCGAGTTTCCCTACTTTATTTTCCTTGCAATATTATATAGCGCGAACTCGACAACATGGCATGAGCAAAATTTACATTACAGAATAGCACATTTTGTGGTAGGCACGGGAAGAAAAAGCGATTTGCTTGGAATCACAGGATGTTGAGCTGATGCCAAGATTCTAACGTAGCTCCCCATCTCTAAAGTTCGCAATTCTAGAACTTGTGGTGGGAGGTGTGTCTAAAAGTGTATGTCCGTGCTGGGCATCAATGAGAGAGACCTGTGCATTTTTCCAATTGGTGGTGAAAAAATATGAGTATGTTGCTGGAGATGTGGGCCGCCGTGCCACCAATGTACTTACGGGGGAGGGTAAACACCCATTATTCCGCAAATTTCTTTCCGCATACCATCACTGTGCATACTTTCATTACGAAAGTACCATGACTCCGCAATGCCATTATAACGCATGGCATTACATTTTATATGCTTTTACCACGCATACATTTACAACGAAATTCGTTGTAAATGCATGAATGGTAAAAGCATGTTTTTTAAAAATGTTTGGATAAGGCAAGTATGGGTATAGGGATATATGTTTTGGGGTACTGAGGTATATGTTTTGGGGTGTTTGGGTATTTTAATGGTTCAGATATAGTTTTGGGTTATGGGGTACAGGGGTATTTTTAGGGTTCAGGGCTAGGTTTGGGTTTTGGGGTACAGGGGTATTTTAAGGGTTCAGGGGTAGGTTTGGGTTTTGGGGTACAGGGGTATTTTTAGGGTTCAGGGGTAGGTTTGGGTTTTGGGGTACAGGGGTATTTTAAGGGTTATGGGCTAGGTTTGGGTTTTGGGGTACAGGGGTATTTTAGGGTTCAGGGGTAGGTTTGGGTTTTGGGGTACAGGGGTATTTTTAGAGTTCAGGGGTATGTTTGGGTTTTGAGGTACAGGGGTATTAATAGGGTTCAGGGCTAGGTTTTGGTTTTGGGGTACAGGGGTATTTTTAGGGTTTAGGGATAGGTTTGGGTTTTGGGGTACAGGGTATATTTATAGAGTTAAGATGGGTTAGTGTTTAAGGGTGTTGGGGTATTTTATAGAGTAAGGGTGGGTTATGATTATGGGGTGCAGGGGTATTTAAAGTAGGGGTGGGCGAAATTGTCGCGAACTTGGTACAATAAATCCGCAATATTTCTTTCCGTCAGATTTCCAATTATTAAAACAGAAACCTCATATATTCAAGGTAAAATAACAAGTATTTCTACATGCTAAAATGCATATAGTCACTTCACAAAAGTGAAATTAGCTTCCAGCAAGCAGTGAGAGAGGTGATGATTTTGAGATCGAGCCCCTGCAAACCATTATGGGACGAGATTAGCAGTGGGAAGGGAATATTATAGTATCCAAATAATTCTACAAAGAGCTGCAGTTCACCTCGTTCTCCCCAGTTGTCCCCAAGAGGCAAATGCAATAGCATTTAAATTATTATACATCAAGCAGCAGTTCACCTCATGGTCCCTAGATGTCCCTGATGAGGCAAATGCAATAGCATTTAAAATATTACACATCAAGCTGCAGTTCACCTCATGTCCCTAGATGTCCCAAATGCAATAGCATTTAAAATATTATATATCAAGCTGCAGTTCACCTCGCCGTCCCTAGATGACCCTGATGAGGCAAATGCAATAGCTTTTAAAATATTATACATCAAGCTGCAGTTCACCTCGTCGTCCCAAGATGTCCCTGATGAGTAAAATTCAAAAACATTGAAACCCTTTCATGAATGCTAAAAATGATGCTAAGCTTATCCCATAATGCTTTGCAGGGCCTTTTAGTTGTATTTTTGCCCATAACTGTGCTTGGGGTGGTTCTAAGAGAATGGGACCTCCACTGAATTACTATTTAAAGGGAGCAGGAATTGATAGAACCTGGGAAGAAAAAAAACAACACTCGTGACAGAATGCCCCCAGCGATTGTCACGCCCCCAGCACACACCCACAGCACAATGCAGTCACGCCCAAAAGGGACTACTTTGCTGGCACGGTTCTTTTACATTTTAAATGTATATGGTGGGCGTCTGCATAGCCTATGTCCTTCTGCTGCAACTGCCCTTTCCAACGCTGTATTGGGTGTTGTGATTGGTGCTGTGGTTCCCGAGTTTACCTGGCCAAAAGGTGCAAGTTCTCTCTTTATAATAGTAGTATAGAATAATATCTTGTATATCTAACAATCTCAAGTATGCCGAGAGAGCGGGTATTGTTATGTGTCTACTATTAAGAGACTCTGTTATTACTTGCCAGAATGTTGTGAGTTTCGGACACTGATAAAGCATATGTTCTACACCAGCAGCTTCCATATTGCATTTTAAACATTTAGTACGCTCATTAGAAATATTTCCAGAGGTCCAGCTAGCAATTCTTTGAGGCGTATAGTAAATTTGAGTAACTGTTCTATAAATTTGCAGCCTCAAATTTGAAGATTGAACCACTCAATTTTTTAGTTTGAGCGATCCTGCTATCTGGGTGGAGCTGATATGAACTCCTAATCTGTTGGTCCATTTGTCCGCCATTTTCGCACAATCACCTGTTCGGCCTTTATTAAGACAAGCGTAGCTCTTGCTAATAAGTGATTTAGTATAGCTAGAATATATACATTGTAAAGTATCTGAATGTTCTATTCTCCCAATTTTCATTTTATTAACCAAGAAGTCTTGTATCTGTATATATTTAAAATGGGGGGCATGGCCACGAGCCGAGCATGGTGGACGCTTTTTGAGATAGCGGGTGAGGCTCCCGAGACCGGAGAGGCCTGCACTTCAGAGGCGAGCCGCGGCCTAAAGTACAGTGAGGCGCCGAGCGATGGAGACAATAGCAGAGGAGACGCAGGCGAAAATGGCGAAACTGCCCAGGACCCACCTGCATCGGTGTGCTTAACAGCGACGGCTCCCGAAGTCGCGTCTCATCGCCCGAGCTGGGCATGCACAGCTTATCACGGGGATGGAGCCGAACACCAGAGGCGCCAGCGGAAAGACGACATAACCGCTGATACAAGTGCGCGTGATGTAGACGCGGCGTTTGGCCCTGTAAACTGCTGCGACTCACACAATGTGTAAGTGCCCTGGATGTGCATTAAATAGCATGACTACTTGAGGAACAGGCCCTGTGACTGTGCTGCGTGGCGCAGCGCCATCCTAGAAACACGGAAAAAGGCCGCCATTACACTGCGACGTCCAGAGCGGCCTCCGGACTGCTGGCAGATATGAAGTGAGTCCCTGCCTGTGCTGAGCGATCTAGAAGCTACTAAGTTGTGAAGATACTGCTGTGGTGTCATAAGACGAGTAACAGAGACAGGCATATACCGCTGCCGGCCCCCCCCTGGCGCCCCACTGTGCTATACTAACCAGAATTGCAGGGTGCCTGGCTGCGAGCGGTGGCCTGTACCAAAGGTGGAAGCGGTGATATGCAATACCGACCCCAGAGGTGCTGGATCTAACGAGAGGCTGTCTGCCCAATTATATAGCGGCACGACCAGGAGGGGGAATCTGATAAGGTACATTGCGCCCCCTGAGTCCCATGCCTCGGGGACCCCCGTAAAACACCTGGCAAGCACCGGACTGAGGACCTGGAGATCCTTGGAGAGAGATCCGGAGAGGATTGTGAAACGAGCTAGACCAGCCCACACACGAGACTGGGGGTAACTGTGAGTGTCGCGACTAGGGGGAGCGGGATAACCGGGGCACGTGCAACATCAACTTGAGGCGAGAGAGCCTAGGAGACTCAGCTAAGCTACCCTGATGTCGAGAATTATGGGGGGGAATAGGGCCAAGAAACCTGACAAGGGCGTTAGTGTGGACGTTCAGTCTACTGGCTCGGAGGACCCGCTGGCCTCTTCAAATATCGAGATGGTGCCACCAACGGGCAAAGACACACAAGATGCTAAGTTGGACCTTATACTGGCTGAAATAAAGGCCTCCAGAGAGGCGCTTGAAATGCGTATGGACAACATGGCGACTGGCTTGTCGCTCCTACGCGCTGATCATAACAAGCTTGCGGAAAAAGTTACAGAGCATAAGATTGCCTTAGATGACCTGATACCACAACAGACGGACCACTCCACGAAATTGGAGAATGTGGAAAAGCAGCTTAAATTAATCTGGGACAGGATGGACGACGCGGAAGGGCGGGCACGTCGCAACAACGTGCGCATTTTAGGAATGCCGGAGCCCATCGAGGGGAGGAATCCCACGCAGTTTGTTGAGGACTGGCTGAAGAAAATTGTAGGGCCACAGGACCTCACGCCATTATACAGTGTGGAAAGGGCCCACAGAATGCCAGCGAGGCCGCCTCGACCGGGAGCGCCACCGCGCCCGTTAATAGCGCGCCTCCTACATTACAAAGACAGGGACTCTGTGTTAAGGGTGGCGAGAGAAAAAGCACAGCTGAGATTCGAGGACAAGACTATCTCCATATATCTTGATTTCACTCCGACAGTGCAGAAGGCCAGATTGACGTTTCTGGGGGTGAAGCGTAGGCTGCTGGACAGAAACCTGAAGTATGCCTTGCTGTTCCTGGCCCGCCTAAAAATAATTAATGACAATAAATCATTTTTCTTTGATAAACCTGAGGAGGCGGCGGAATGGATGGAGGTGGCCCTGACACCGCTAAACTCACAGGACCCGCTCGAGGAGAACCAAGACGGAGGGCCATCAAACCACGGAGACCATCAGGCTGGCACAGGGAATGTACCCGCGGAGAAAGGTACGACGCAAAGAGGAGAAGCACCGACCGAGATGAGGAAGACCCAAGAAAAGACTCTGCCAACGGAGGCCGCACTGGCGGTACACAACGCGAGAGACGAGATGGACTTGGGAAACACCTCAGACACTCACACAGAGGTGTCGGGCTCTGCCGACAGTTTACAACTCTTCCCGAAAATTACTGCCCAAATGGCTAATTACTTTTGATCATGCTTATAGAAGACTCCGATTGGTAACGTATGAGATGCACATAGTACTGGGGGGGCTGGCGGGGCAAGGGGATACACACTTGCCTAGGGCACGCTGTAAGTGACATCAACAGGTACCAGGCGAGGGTAAGTGGTACCACCCCCCAGGGCACAGTCATGTTACAGTTAGAATGTTACTGCTCTGTAGAGGCCTAGTACACACTAGGTCTGCCTGGGAGCTCACCCTGTGTCCCTAGGCTTTCAAGTCTTTAGCTCATTAATCAATAGTAAGAAAATTACTCAAGGTTAATTAATACGCAAGATTTTTTGTAGGTATAACTTTCTTTAGTGATACTCTATTCATATATATGCATTCAAATCATAAATGATGTCACAATCAAAAATAACAATTTCAGTTTTCAAAGAGCGAGCAAATTAGAACAGTAGCATAGTATTACTTAAACAAATGAATCTTGTAGAACTTAAATCATAACATTTCCCAATGCATTTCGGGTCTAGTGCGACCCTTCTTCAGGGGAATACAATTACGAATGACGAATCCAATCTTGATACTGTTTTGAACACATAAATCATCACATCAGTTCCGTTTTCAGAGCACTGTGAAAAAATAATAATATGTACCAATGTATTTACATGGTATATACAAGATCTAAGAAATAGAATTAACACTATAATCCATAAGTGTGAATCCAAAGCGTCTAATTGCGAGAAAAATAAAAACTGAAAATGGCTCATAGCCAAACGTGATGAATCGAAAGTTTCTACAAACAGGTGTAACACCCAATACCACCAAGTGTACAAAAAAAACGTTAAGAAAAAGTAGAGATGTGTATAAAATCAGCCTGAGCCCATGACCAGAGATAAGAGATAATCTAACATGAAGGAAAGGCATCTACCTGATGTTGGACATGTTGTGATATCTGCGTGTCAATGGCGAGCCTGGAATAACGTGATCGGCCTCTGGGGAAAATGTGGTGAATAGGCTCATGTTACAATGGGATGTAAACATAACAAATCGAACCAATGAGGGAGATACGTGCGTTCAGTTCTTACCCTAAATGTGGTGTATTTGCGACTCCGATATGTCAGATGGAGAAGGCGTGATACCGGTTGTGACTGCCGCGAAAAAGTAAACGATGCACATCAGCTGCCCATCTTTTTAAGATATCCGGTAAATGTTATCTAGAGTGTCCCAAAGTGGAGGCGTTTCTTACCTCGCCAAACTGGCGTGTCGTCACAAGTGTTTCCGATGCGCCTGGCAGACAACACGTGTAATGCGGTTGCCGCTGCAAATATAAAGTAGAAAGTGCGCGTCAGTAGCCTATTCTTAAAGTTACCGGTAAAGAGTTCCAAAGTGGTGGCGTCTTTTACCTCGCCGAACTGGCGTGTCTTGGCTTCTGACCTCACGAGTGATTCCGGTAACAACATCCGGTGTGTAGGCTTGTCCCTTAAATAATGGGACGTGCGCGGTACTAGTTTTAAACTGTGGAATATAGTGGCGACATATTATAATGTGCAATGTGTGCACAGGGTCATGTATATTAGCAAGGATGTATGTTTAAAAGATGTATATTTCAATGCGTAATAAACGCAAGTGTTTAAGGGTGTTTTACAAGATAGGAGAAATAAAAGCGTGTAATAAAGCGAGAAACAATGTGAAAGTAACAAGAGATAACGAGTGCATCTGTCCATATGGACTGCGTGTCAATTCTTTTTTTTGAATTAAAAAAGACATGGTCTCTGTTGGCCCGAGTAAATCAAGCGAAGGTCCCCTGACAATATACAAATAAATAGGGTTTGACCAAAATATATCTTTACATGAGAGTAAATCATCACACAGTTAGACTATCTATAGGAAACATGCCATTTCATACTGATCATTAAGCCCACCCGGGGTCAATGTTCCCAATCTTTTTATCCAAAAAGTTTCCCTCTGGGATAGTGCTGTGTGGTGGTCCTTGCCCATGTGTTTCTCTACTATTTCCAGTACATTGAATCTAAGTTGTGGTATGGTGTGGGGTACTTGAGACCAATGTGTAGCTAAACTGGATGTAGTGGACCTGTTACGTATAGTACTCTTATGCTCAATTATGCGGGTCTTGATTTTGCGAGAGGTCCTGCCAACATAAGTTAATCCACACGGGCAAAGGATGGCATAAATCACCCCTGTGGTGTTACAGTCAGCGCTGTGTTTAAGTTGTATGTCTTTACCAGTTTGAGGGTGAGCAATAACCTTGCCCCCTATAGCATTGTTGCATTGGCCACAATTGTGACATCTCCGCATACCTCTATAGGTGATTGTTTGATTGTTACGTGGATGCTTCAGTATTTCTCTAAGGTTTTTGGACCAAGTGTGTGCCATTATGGGAAAGTTCTTGAAGATGTTAGCAAAGTCAGGTTCATTAGCGATCATTTCCCAACGTTTCTTGATGATATGTTTAATCCTTTGCGATTGCGTGGAGTGTTTCATTACAAATACAATTCGTTCATTGGCTGATTTTTCTGTTTTCTTCAATAGTTGTGTTCTATCCATTTTCGAGACCTTCTGTACTGAAGCTTCAAGAATGCTTGCGGGGTAACCCCGTTCACTGTATCATCTGACTTGTTCTTCAATGAGAGTGTTGCACTCATTCGAATCAGAGGTGATTCTTTTAATTCTGATCAACTGTGAGGTGGGTAGGTGATCCTTAAGGTTTTTTGGGTGAGCGCTCGTGTAGTGCAGCGCATTATTGACATCCGTTGGTTTGCGGAACACTTTCGTTGAAATACCTTGTTGTGTCTTGCAAATTTCTATATCCAGAAATTGTATCTTTTCGTTCTGGATATTGTGAGTGAATTGAATCCTCGGGTTGCATTCATTAAGTGTTTTAATCCTGCTTTCCAATTGACTTTTGGTGCCCTTCCAAATTATGAGAATGTCGTCAATGAAACGTAAGAACAGCACTAGGTTGTCTGTCCACACCGTTTTTGATAAAATGTATTGTTGCTCAAAATATGCCATAAAGGTATTCGCGTATGCAGGCGCCCCGGAAAATCCCATTGATATACCTGTTCTTTGGAGAACAAACGGGGATTTCCAGGTGAAATAGCTGTGGTACAAAGAAAAATGTAGGAGCTCTAATAGAAAAACTCCTAATTGTTGGTCAAAGTCAGACTGTAAAAATCTCCATTCTATGGCTTCCAAGCCTTCTGTATGCGCTATTGACGTGTAGAGTGCCACCACATCTATGGTGCACAATATCGTGTTACATAACAGTTAGAATGTTACCCATGTTGGGTGACGATGTTTGGACCTCAGGTTTGTTCATATGGGGACCTTGAAGTTTGGGGATTGCACGTTCTTTTGGCACTTAAGGCGTATTTGCTATGTACATTCTCACCAGTGTGGGGCATATTGATAATAACTGTCGCAGACCACCATGGGGACTCTTAACACGTACAAATTGTGCACCTGGAATGTGCGCGGCATGGGCTCGATTCACAAGAGGCATAGGATACTGGCACAACTGAATCGGAGGCGTGTCACTGTGGCATGCCTCCAAGAAACTCACTTAAACAGTAACGAAAGTGCGCAGCTACTTAAGAAATGAAAGGGGCAACTGTTCGCTACTACCTACTCTGTGTTTTCACGTGGGGCGGCCATATGGCTTAGAAACTCTGTTCGCTTTAAACTGGCGGAAAAGAGGCTGGATCCGGAGGGCAGATATGTGTTTGTTAGTGGGTTGCTGGATGGATCCCCTGTTGTGATCGGATGTGTGTATGCGCCGAACACGGGCCAGTCGGATTTTCTAGCTGCCCTTAATAGGGTGCTGGCGGACTGGTCGGATCACCAATGGCTTGTCGGTGGAGACTTTAATGCAGTATTAGACATTTTGTTGGACAGGTCATACCCACCACTACAGGCTACCGAGAGTAGGAGACAGGCAGACGCTCTCTCACAATGGGCCTCAGGGTGGGAACTGGCTGACGCATGGAGGTGCACGCACTCAAGGAATAGGGGATACACTTTTTATTCCCCGCCCCACAATCTACACACAAGAATAGACCACATCTTTTGCGCCAAAACACTGATGGGGGCGGTGACTGCCGCTGAACACATGGGGAAGACTTTCTCTGACCACAACCCTGTGGAAGTCACGCTGCAATGGGTCAGAATACCAACGCCTATACCAACATGGCGCCTGGCCCTGGACTTGCTTGAGGACACTGTCTTCCGGGTGACCATTGCCGAGGCCATATCACAACACTTTCAAGCAAATACTGGTACAGCTAATTCGCGACAAATCGAATGGGACGCCTTTATGGTGTCCATTAGAGGAGAGGCAATGAACGCACGGGCGGGCATGAGACACACGGTTTTAGAGAGGCTTAGAGAGGTGGAGGGTCGACTAGCCATGTTGGAAAGCGAAGCAGCGAGTACGAACTTGCCCTTTACACCATTACAAGAGGCGCACATACAGCATGCTGAGCTGTTAGAGGAATTGCATGTCCTAGACTATAGGGAATACACGTGCAGACAGGACGCGTACCTGGAGAGGTTGGGCCTTTACTGGCTCGTTTGGTGCGAGACGCCCCTGCACATATGCCTATAGTGGAGTTTAGAGACCAAACGGGGACGCCAGCTGTCGCAACTAGACATAAACACTGCCCTTAGGGACTATTACGGATCGCTGTATGGACCACACCAGCAGCTGGCTGAGGAGGCGTTTGAGGAGTTTGTGACTGGGCTTGACTTGCCGCAACTGGAGGGGCTCAAAGGGAGGATTTGGCGTACCCTATCATGATTGCGGAAATACGACAGGCCATAAGCGCGCTTCCAAGGAATAAAACCCCTGGAACTGATAGTCTCCCGGCGGAGTTCTACGGGGCCTATATGGATTTATTGGCTCCGCGCCTGCACACAGTGTTCCACGAGGCAATGAAATTGCAGGGGCTGCCGCAGTCCTCCTTACAGGCTTTGATCGTTTTGCTGCCAAAACCGGGTAGGGACAGCTCACAACCGGCTAATTACAGGCCCTTGTCCTTACTGAATACGGACCATAAAATACTGAGCAAGGTGCTGGCGATGCGGCTGGCCTAACACATTCCGAAACTCATACACCCGGACCAGTGCGGTTTCGTACCTGGCAGGAGTACGGCAATGAACCTGCGGAGGCTCAGCCAACTCATGCTTCACGAGCGCACTCCCACTGGGACTGAGGGCTGTATTTCCTTGGATCTGAAGCAAGCGTTTGACTCCCTCCGGTGGGATTTTATGTTTGCAACGTTTGACAAGTTAGGGATCCCTGCTGAATTTGCCACCACTCCTCAGTCTCTTGAGGTTATTAATCCCTGGGGGTTCAGTCTTCCCCCTTCCCACACTCTCCTTACTGTACTGTGGAGACTGCAATGGCCAACGTCTCCAAGTGACTGAGCTGTCAGGTGGCTCTGCAGAAGTTCCGGCCGGCAGCTGCTCAATCTGCTTCCTCCCGCCCAGCCAGCCACTCGATCTCAGTGCTGGCACGGGGAGGACCGGGGAATGACTCTCCCCTATTCGGGAACTGCTGTTGGCTCTTCCGCTTATCCTGCCACACAATTTCGGAGCTGGCGCAGACAAGGCTGACCACCGCTGACGAGCGCCGCTTCCGCTCCTCTTCTCCGGCCGGCTCCGCCTCACAGAGCCAGACGGCTCAACCGGGCATGCGCGGAGGTGAAGTGTCTCCCCGCTGGAGCCCGCGCTCTTCTGCCGGCGCTTCCCCTTTCACTCCGCCCACTCCAGAACCAATGGAGGATACACCAGGGCTGCGCTACCCAGTGAAATAACTCCCTCACTACTCCTCCGCTCCTCTCACTTCAGGACCGGCGGCCACACTTCCGGGTTTGCGCTGTTTACCTCACGCTGGCTCGGGAATAGACCAGTTCGCTTTCACTCCTCTCCTGCTCCCTCAGCGACCGCTGCTCCAAACACACGGACCCTATCTTCCCCACTTAGACAGCTGCTCTTCTCAGCCAGCAGTCTGCCACTACAGGTAGGAGGAGGAATTCCGTGTGGTTATGTCGCCAGGGGAAATCAAGGGCAACCACGAGCAGAATTCTTTTAAGGAGCTAATCGAGAGGGCCACAAAGAATAACCCCTCAGCCTTAATCCTCTCTTCTTCTTAGCAATGCTCTGCCAGGGTCTTTCTAAGGTCTTTCCAACTAGGCAGAGGACTGCGCTCCACAGCGCCGCAGTCTCCTTCACCCACTCACACCCCTTTCTTCCAGGCTAGGGGTTGGTCAGGCGCCCAGGTCTCCAGTAATCCGACACAGCGGGGACAAGTCAAGTAACCCAAGGGAGGAAGGGTGGTGAATCAATAAGGAAGCGTCCCTAGACTGGGAGGTCAACCCTTTGACTATCCTACCCCCACCCTCTGCTACAGCCCGTCCTCCAGCTGACTATCTCTGGTAAGACAAAATGGCTGACCAGCATTCCGCCTTATATAGGCTGACCCTCAGAGGTCCAGAAGGGACCGGAAGGTTCAGGAATGCCCTACTCTATCATATGGGAGAGGTCCCAGGTATGACAGTTGTGACAGTTGGTAGCCACCATTTTGTGACTCCAAGGAAATTCCTGTCAGGAAAGGCCTCTAGGCCTGAGGTAAAAAACTATGAGGGCGAAAGAGCACCTATCGCCCAGACCAACACCTTGAAAAATCTAGTGGATACAAAAAATGAATAAGGGTATGAGGGGCAAAAAGGGGACAAAATAAATAATAAATTGGAGGGACTACGCAAAAGGCCAGACAGGTCTAACACGTGTCCCCCCAGCAGAAAGTGGGGAGAACTACCCAACCCCTTGGGAGTCCTCTTCACTAAGGCGGAAATACCTAGAGAGACCGTCTGCATTGGCGTGGTCCACTCCAGGCCGATGTTCCACCCGGAAGTCCATTCCCTGTAGGAAGATGGACCATCTCAACAGCTTGGGATTCTCCCCCTTCATCTGCATTAGCCAACGAAGGGGTCGGTGGTCAGTCTGAACCAGGAAGTGTGAGCCAAACAGGTATGGCCGCAGCTTCTTCAGAGCCCACACCACCGCAAAAGCTTCTCTCTCAATTGCACTCCACTTCTGTTCCCGGGGAAGCAGTCTCCTGGATAGGAAGACTACAGGCTGATCCAGGCCCTCTTCATTTAGTTGCGATAACACTGCCCCAATACCATGCTCTGATGCATCTGTCTGGACAATGAACTCCTTGGAGAAGTCTGGGGCCCTCAGAACCGGTGCTGCACACATTGCCTGCTTCAGTCTTTCAAAAGCTTGCTGACAAGCCTCTGTCCAAACTACCCGTCGAGGTTGTTTCTTTGAGGTGAGCTCTGTGAGGGGCGCTACAATAGGGCCATACCCCTTCACAAAGCGACGGTAGTAGCCTGTGAGGCCCAGGAAAGCTCGGACCTCAGTCTGTGTCTTGGGGGGTTCCCAGGCCATGATTGCCTCAATCTTTGCCTGCAGGGGCTGCACTGTCCCCCTACCCACCAAGTGTCCAAGGTACACAACCGACCCCTGCCCAATATGACATTTGCTGGCCTTGATTGTCAATCCAGCTTGTTTCAGGGCCTGGAGAACTGCTTGCAAATGGTGCAAATGGTCCTCCCAACTGCTACTGAAGAAAGCAATGTCATCCAGGTAAGCAGCAGAGAAACCCTCCATTCCGGAGAGGACCTGATTCACCAGCCGCTGAAAAGTGGCAGGGGCATTTTTGAGCCCAAAGGGCATCACACAAAATTGGAAGTGTCCCTCAGGCGTAGAGAAGGCTGACCTTTCCTTTGCTCCATCTGTCAAGGAGATCTGCCAGTACCCTGAAGTGAGGTCAAAGGTACTGAGATATTGGGCAGCTCCTAGCCGGTCAATTAATTCATCCGCCCTAGGGATCGGATGAGCATCAGTTTTTGTAACTGAGTTCAGTCCCCGGTAGTCCACACAGAACCTCAGTTCTGGATTGGTGCCTGGTGGAGCGGCTTTTGGTACTAGCACCACCGGGCTGGACCAGGGGCTGTTGGAAGGTTCTATAACTCTTAGCTCTAGCATCTTGGCAACCTCTCCATGGATGCTAGCCTTCACCTTGTCGGACAGCCGGTAGGTCTTTGACTTCACTGGTGAGCTGTCCCCTGTGTCCACATCATGGGTACACAGGAGAGTCCTTCCCGGGACAAGGGAAAACAACGTAGAGTACTGCTCCAGTATCTGGCGACAGTCTTCCCGCTGTTCAGGAGTTAGGGTGGGAGAGAGAATCACTCCCTCCACTGACCCATCATTTTCTTGAGACGAGAACAAGTCTGGGAGAGGTTCGCTTTCCGCTTCCTCTCCCCCATCAGTCATCATCATTAAGATGACCTCGGGCCTCTCATGGTGGGGTTTGAGTCGGTTGGCATGAAGCACCCGTAGGGGCTGTCGTGGGGTCTTAAGGTCCACCAGGTATGTGGCCTTACCCTTCTTCTCCAATACCTCATAGGGGCCTGTCCAACGGTCCTGGAGGGCACTCAGCTCTCCAGGCTCCATCACCCACACCTTCTGACCAGGCTCCAGCTCCACCGGGTGAGCATTGTGGTCATACCACTCTTTCATGACTGCCTAGCTGGCCTCCAAGTTGTCAGAAGCTTGCTTCCACAACTTCGCCATTTGGCTCCTGAAGGCCAGCATGTAGCTCACCACATCCTGGGGGGGTTTCCTGGGAGATTTTTCCCAACCATCCTTCACCAGGCTGAGAGGACCGCGTACAGGGTGCCCATACAGAAGCTCGAAGGGGCTGAAGCCCACTCCCTTCTGTGGCACTTCCCTGTAGGAGAATAGCAAACAGGGCAGGAGGACGTCCCATTTCCTCCGCAGGCTTTCAGGCAGACTTCTGATCATGCCCTTCAAGGTCTTGTTGAACCTCTCGATCAGTCCAATCGACTGGGGGTGATAGGGGGTGGTGAACCGGTAGGTCACTCCACACTCCTTCCACATTGCCCGCATGTACGTTGACATAAAGTTGGTTCCCCTGTCAGACACAACTTCTTTGGGGAAACCCACTCGGGTAAAGATCCCCATTAGGGCCTTAGCCACCGCAGGTGCAGTGACAGTCCTCAGAGGAATTGCCTCTGGGTACCGTGTGGCATGATCCACCAGAACCAGGATGAACCTGTGACCAGCTGTTGTTGGTGGATCCAAGGGCCCTACAATGTCGATGCCCACCCTTTCAAAGGGGGTGCTAACGACTGGCAGTGGTTCCAGGGGAGTTTTCAGCTTCACCCCTGTTTTCCCACTGGCCTGGCAGGATACACATGTCCGACAGTAGGTGTTGGACGCCACTTTCATCTGAGGCCAGTAAAAGTGGGAGACAAGGCGAGCAAAGGTCTTGTCCTGACCTAAGTGTCCTGCCAAGGGTATAGCATGAGCCAATTCCAGCAGAAAGGCTTGGTATCGTTGCGGGACTACCAAGGCCCTTGATGAACCAGGTAAGGGTACCTTGGGTTCACTGTAGAGGAGTCCATCCTCCCAGTAAATGTGGTAGTGTCCCGTGACATCACCTGCTGCCTGGGCTTCAGCCTGTCGCCTCAGTCCCTCAAGGGTAGGGCACTCCCTCTGCCACTTACAGAATTCCTCTCTGGTAGGCCCTCCCTCCACATGCCACTCAGCAGGGATGGGTAGGTCCTCCAGAGAGACTACTTCCCCCTCCACGGACTCCTGGTCCACCACCGCCGGTGGCCGATCTGTCACATGGGGTGCGGAAGCCGAAGCAGGCTCTTCCTGTCTTCGGGTCTATCCCTTTTTGGCAGCGGGTTGGGCCATTGTTCCAGGCTCCAACCCAGGCGAACTCCCTCTCCGGGCAGTCGCAGACCTTGTGCTCACACAGGCCCAGTCAGGTGTACCCAGCATCGCAGAGTGCGTCCGGTATTCCACCTCTCTCCAAGCGTTGTGCTCCATATCATTCCCCAGCAGGCAATCAACTGGCACGGCAGGGCTTACAGCAACTCGAAGGGAACCTGCAACCCCTTCCCACTCAAAGGGAACCTCAGCCACGGGATAGTGGCCCATTCTGCCGTCAGCCATCGCGGCGGGGTGGAGTACATTGGGAACCACCTGCTCTGGAGACACCAGTTGACTTCTCACCATAGTCATACTGGCTCCTGTGTCTCTCAGAGCCTCCCCTCTCTGGCCATTGATGGTGACCCATTGCCCATACTTAGCAGTATTTGGGGGCACCTGGATCTTAGGAACCATCTCCCATTCTCCCAGGGACACTAAGGTGACACCCGCCCACCGACCCCCCTTATCTAAGGGCAACTCCTCCCCGAGCGCTACACTAGCTACTCCCGGTGGTTTTCCTCCGGTGGGAGGGGGTGGTCTCTTTGGGCATCTGACATCTTCTTATAATGTCCAACACCACCACACTCGAAGCAGTGGAGAACCCTTGGCTGCTGGCTTTGGCCAGGATTAGGGTTTCTGGGCGGGTTTGCCTTAGGGGTGAAACCTGTTCCCTTTACCTGGAAATTGTTTTGGGGACATTTAGAGAACTTCCGCTTTTTATCTCCCCCTCCTTCTTCTGGGGGGTGCCCTGTCCGGCCTTTTGGGAATCCCCTCCAGTCCCCTTTGAGGACACCTGGGTACTTGCCCAGATGTCCGCCTCCTCTGCAAGCTTCCGGGGATTGGTCAGCTTGCTGTCCACCAGGTGTTGGCGCAGCTCGGGAAAGCATTTCTCGAGTAGATGCTCTTTCAAAAATAGATCATACAACCCTTCATAATCCTTCACCTCACTGCCCTTTACCCAGCCCTCCAATGCCTTTCTTGCATAATCAAGGAAGTCCACCCAGTTCTGGGTGCTTAACTTGTGGCTCCAACTGAACTTCTGGCGATATTTCTCTGGGGTTAACCCAAACTTCCTGATTAAGGCTAGCTTCATGGTGGGGTAGTTGGTCTGCTCCTCTGGTTCCAAGGCCAGCAAGGTGTCCCGACCAGTAGGAGGCATGTACTTGTACAGACCGCCCACCCAGTGCTTCTCCTGCACCCCATGGGCTCTTAAGGAGACCTCATAGGCAGCCAACCATTTGGCTATATCATCCCCTTGACTATAGCTAGCAATTAGGTCTTTAGGCAAATAGGGTCTGGACTCCCTGGCTGTTTCTCTGGATTCGCTGCCACCATCCATAACAGGAGAGGGTCCCCGTTGCAGGGTCTGGAGTTCTAACTCTTTCAACCTAAATTCATGAGCCATCCTCCGCTCTTCCTTCTCCTGCTCCAGCTTAGCCAACTCCCATTTTAATTGCCTCATTTCCCTCCTGTCAGTGAGCTCTGCTTCGGTCAAGCTTCCCCCGGCGATGCTACTGCCCCTCCTAGAGTAGGACACTGGTCCTGGGAGTAGGTTTTCCCCCTCTGAGTGGAATAATCCATCTATCTCCACAACCGTGTCCCGGTCTGTCCCTTCATCCTCCTCCTTCCCTTCTCTGTGTGCTTCCACCCAGGCCCTTAAACTGGTCTGGAGTTCCCCCTTCTTGGCACCACGCTTACCCCCCCCCCCCCATTTGTTGGCAGAAATCTTTTAGTTGGGCCACAGAGTAAGTATCCAGCTCTTCCAGCGCAAATTCCATTTTGCAACAGGCAATTCAAGGCTACACACACAAGGAAAATAGAGCTACAAGGGCAACCTGAAGCTACCACCACCCCACCACCAGGAACAAATTTGGAAAAAACAAAAGTAAAAATTAGGAGGGCCGCTAGGAGAAAACTCCAGGTGTAGGCTAGTGGATTACACTCAATTACTGCAAAGTAGCTGCAACCACAGTCAACATCCCACTGCTAGACAGCAACTTGTTGGAACCTAATGTTGTCAGGTCACCTAGGGTAGCCTGGCCTAAGGTAAGACAATATCAATAGAGGCACATGTGTAAAGGTTGCAAGCCACCCAGCATTAATTCAATGCAATATCACTCAAAAATGACACTACACCAATGTTTGTGTAAAAATATGAGCTGTTTTATAAAAATATACTTTGCTCTTTTGTCTAGGATCAAACTTCAGTTAATGCAGTGTAACACCATATGTCAAGCAGGGAAAGTATTACTCTTTCAACAGTTGCCAAATTATTTCATTAATCAGTTTCTTTACATACAGCACATTACATTAGTCTCCAAAGAGCAGTGTTTAGACTCCTCCAAACTTTACTGGACTTGACTTCTCTGAAGTGCTTTATACCTTTACCCCCTCTCCACCTTTAACCACCAAGAAATGTACACAACCAGTGAGAAATGTCAGTGATTACATGAGATTTACATATGCACTAGTAACCCCTATGAGGACCTTATATTTTTCTTAGTCAGAAGGTACTTTTAGCACTACTTTGGCAGTTGATTCTACCCCCAGATTCTGGTTCAGTGGCTGTTTTTCCCTGGACCTGAAATCAATGAGGATTACATCACCAAGCTACTCCCCACCTTCAAGGACACTGTAAGGGGAAAAACGAACAGTGTGTCTGGACTATATTTACATGCACAATGACTAATTCTTCTCTACGCGGAAAGACCTTCTAAGAACACCACTCCTCAGTCTCTTGAGGTGATTAATCCCTGGGGGTTCAGTCTTCCCCCCTTCCCACACTCTCCTTACTGTACTGCGGAGACTGCAATGCCCAAGTCTCCAAGTGACTGAGCTGTCAGGCGGCTCTGCAGAAGTTCCGGCCGGCAGCTGCTCAATCTGCTTCCTCCCGCCCAGCCAGCCACTGGATCTCAGTGCTGGCAAGGGGAGGACCGGGGAATGACTCTCCCCTATTCGGGAACTGCTGTTGGCTCTTCCGCTTATCCTGCCACACAATTCCGGAGCTGGCGCAGACAAGGCTGACCACCGCTGACGAGCGCCACTTCCGCTCCTCTTCTCCGGCCGGCTCTGCCTCACAGAGCCAGACGGCTCAACCGGGCATGCGCGGAGGTGAAGTGTCTCCCCACTGGAGCCCGCGCTCTTCTGCCGCACTTCCCCTTTCACTCCACCCACTCCGGAACCAATGGAGGATACACCAGGGCCGCGCTACCCAGTGAAATAACTCCCTCACTACTCCTCCGCTCCTCTCACTTCAGGACCGGCGGCCACACTTCCGGGTTTGCGCTGTTTACCTCACGCTGGCTCGGGAATAGACCAGTTCGCTTTCACTCCTCTCCTGCTCCCTCAGCGACCGCTGCTCCAAACACACGGACCCTATCTTCCCCACTTAGACAGCTGCTCTTCTCAGCCAGCAGTCTGCCACTACAGGTAGGAGGAGGGATTCCGTGTGGTTATGTTGCCAGGGGAAATCAAGGGCAACCACGAGCAGAATTCTTTTAAGGAGCTAATCGAGAGGGCCACAAAGAATCACCCCTCAGCCTTAATCCTCTCTTCTTCTTAGCAACGCTCTGCCAGGGTCTTTCTAAGGTCTTTCCAACTAGGCAGAGGACTGCGCTCCACAGCGCCGCAGTCTCCTTCACCCACTCACACCCCTTTCTTCCAGGCTAGGGGTTGGTCAGGCGCCCAGGTCTCCAGTAATCCTACACAGCGGGGACAAGTCAAGTAACCCAAGGGAGGAAGGGTGGTAATCAATAAGGAAGCGTCCCTAGACTGGGAGGTGAACCCTTTGACTATCCTGCCCCCACCTTCTGCTACAGCCTGTCCTCCAGCTGACTATCTTTGGTAAGACAAAATGGCTGACCAGCATTCCGCCTTATGTAGGCTGACCCTCAGAGGTCCAGAAGGGACCGGAAGGTTCTGGAATGCCCTACTCTATCCTATGGGACAGGTCCCAGGTATGACAGTTGTGACAGTTGGTAGCCACCATTATGTGACTCCAAGGAAATTCCTGTCAGGAAAGGCCTCTAGGCCTGAGGTAAAAAACTATGAGGGCGAAAGAGCACCTATCCCCCAGACCAACACCTTGAAAAATCTAGTGGATACAAAAAATGAATAAGGGTATGAGGAGCAAAAAGGGTACAAAATAAATAATAAATTGGAGGGACTAGGCAAAAGGCCAGACAGGTCTAACACTGTTGCTAACTGGTGTTAGCGACAGCTAGGTAATAGGGAGGTCATTTTATCTCCGCTTTCTTGGCTTTTAAAGCCAAAAAAGCGGAGATAAACCTCCTTGATAATATGCCCCCAAATTTGCTAGCTTCCTCAATTATCTTAGGGATGGCCAAAACTAAGTCGGTAGTATATATAGCTATATCATGAGCAAAACCTGTGATTTTCAAACTCTTGCCCCCATGTTCTATTGGAATTATATTATCCTGAGCTGTTAGTGCATTTAAAAAAGGCTCCAAAGCTAAAGCAAATAGCAGGGGTGATAAAGGACACCCCTGCCTAGTCCACCTTTTGATTGAGAAATTCATAGATAGCTAACTATTGCTGTTGGTGATTCATATAGAGATTGGACCGAATCGATATATTGCCCCTGTATACCAAATGTACTCAACGCTGCCCATGGGTACTCCCACCCCACTTGGTCGAATGCTTTCTCTGCATCTAACATGACCATTCCGAGTGGGGCGAGAGTAGCTGCGGCAACGTCGAAAGCTGTAACAGCAGTGTTGATATGGGTAGCGGTGTCTCTCCCCACCACAAACCCATGTTGTTGGCAATTTACTAAATCTGGGATAATAGGAGCAAGGCGATTTGCCAAAACTTTGGCAAACACTTTTGTCTCAGTATTAACTAATGAGATTGGCCTATATGATCCCCGTTCCTCCGGTGGCTTGTTCTTCTTTAAAAAGAAAACTATTTTAGCTGTACGCCATGATATAGGAGCACTTCCTGTTTCCCCCATGGAGTCTATCACCCGCTGTAGGAGAGGAAGTAATTCCTTTTCGCAGATCTTATAGATCTCTATAGGCAAACAATCTTCTCCCGCAGCCGTACCTAGAGGCAATGCTTGTATAGCTTTCCCTATTTCCTCGGTTGTAATTTGGAGCCAAGTTGTCTAATTGCTTCTGCATCCAATCTCCCGGATGTATGTTTCTCTAGATAAAGTCTATTTTCTTCTGAAGTAGGTGAATTTTCTGGAGTATAGAGGTGGCAGTAATATTTGGCGAATTGATCTAGAATCTGTTCCGATTTTCTGTATTTTTTAGAGTCTAGCTCTTTTATTATTTTTATAGTAGTTTTAGCCTTTTTATCAGCTACCTCATTAGCCAAAATGTTACCAATTCTGTCTCCCCCTCCGTACTGTGCCAACTTATATTTATGTATTTTAGAGCTGTATTTTTCCCTAAGAGTTTTCTTTAATGCCGCCCTCAATGACACTAATCCTAAACCTAACTCTTCGATATTAGTTTTGCCCTATATTATAGCATCGGACAGTTGTTGTTCAACTAGTAGAATATTAGATGTGGTCAATTTTTCGACGCCACATTTTTCAGCGTTGTCCCTTAAAATGTATTGTTGTACATAGCCTCTAATACTACATTTACACACATCCCATACACAATTAACAGTTGTTGAATTAATGTTCAATAATATGAATTCCTTTATGTGACTTTTAATACCAAGAATAAATTTAGAGTCTGTTAGTAAATATCTAGGGAATGTAAACTGTTGGGGTTTGTTTACTGTCCAAAATTTTTAATTCAAACAGTATCGGATTGTGATCAGAAGTGACTTTAGGGCAAAGTTCTATATCGCAGTTCTCCAGAATATTGTCTGTTGCCCATATCATGTCGATTCTAGAGCAAGCTTTATGTGGAGCCGAGTAGTATGTAAAGCCAGGTATGGTAGGATTTTTAATACGCCAAGCATCTTTCAGATTATGAATCCTGGCCAGTTCTATTATAGCTGTCCTCACTTTACCCATCCTAGTTCTATTTTCTTTACTTGTAGAATCTATTTTATAATTCACGACGCAATTAAAATCCCCCATTATCAACAGGTCGCCTTCCCAGTCAAGTAGTTCAATATTCAATTGCTCATAAAGTTTGGGTTCATCTATATTGGGACCATATACAATACAAAATACATAGCCTTTTTGATCACATTGCAGCTGTGCTATTGCCCACCTCCCCTTGGCATCAGCTGCGGTTTTAATGATATTCATTCTTAACCATTTTTGTTTCAGAATAGCTACCCCCCGAATTGATGCCCCTAAGGTTGAACAAACAACAAGGTCATAACCCATTTGCGATAAGAGCTTACGATCTTGAAATCCAATAGGAGTTTCAGAAATGAATGCCATATGTGGTTTGTACATGTTCATTTCTTCTTGTACCAATCTCCTCTTACATTTATTATTGAGTCCAGCAACATTCCACACCAAACTTCTAAGAGAGGACATAACCTGTACTTATATTTCTCAACCTCTTCTGCATAGTATATTGCTTGATAAACAAAAACTCAGAATCCTTAATTTCCGTTTCTACCCATATTCTATTCTTGCAATAAAATGTTTTCCCCCCTTTTAATCCCTACCCACACCAGAGCCCTGGCCCCTCCCACCCGCCCTCTTACCCTCAGGTCCGTAAGGGGGGAGCACCCCTCTATCCCTTGCTGCCGCTGGAAGGGCAGCAAAGTGAGGTGATAAGCATGGAGCCTGCCCCTTCCGCTTCCAAACTAAGATCATAGATTCATCAAAAAGGAAAGCGTTAGAATAAGAGAAAAATAAAAGAAAAAAGAGAAAGAAAAAAGAAGTAAAGAATGTGAAATAAATAGAAAAAGTTTCTAGCAAAGCATGCCTCCATTTGCCAGTTCAGATTCAAATAGTTTCTAAATAGTCAAATGATCAGGATTATGTCCTGTTAATGTCAATATTATTTTATTTGTCTCGCTCTCTTGTAAATTTCTCTAGAGTCTGGATCGCCTCTTCCGGTTCAGTGAAAAATAATGACTGGCCATTTCTAATAACTTTAAGGTGGGCAGGTTCCTGTAGATAAACCATGCAGCCTATAGCTTTAAAAGAGTCAATCAATTTGCGAAGCTCCCAGCGTCGATCCATTGTGCCCTTACTCAAGTCCGAGCATACAAAAAAGGTAATATTATCGATAGTGACTGGGCTGTTAGGTTTAGCTTTAAGAGACACTGCTTGTCTCAACAGAAAATTCTGAAAGTATATCAAAAATGGTCTAGGGATTTGGTTGTTTTTGTTCTTTTGAAAGAGGGGCAATCTATGTACCCGCTGTAATTGGGAGTCCCAGTCCCAATCCGATAGATCGCTAAAGGCCTTTTTGAGAAGTTTCACAACAAAGGTTCTGGGATTGGCCCCCTCAATGCCCTCAGGAATTCTAAACAGTCTAAGGTTGTGTCTGCACGCCCTATTCTCCATGTCCTCCACTTTAGCCTCCAATTTAGATATGCATATTGAATGAGATCTTGTTTTTGACTCCGATCGAATGGCGCCTTCTTCTACTTCCACAACTCGTTGTTTTAAGTCTTCCATCTCTTGTGTGACCCCACCAAGCTTTTGACACACTTCGCTCATATAAGCTTGCATTTTGGTATTATCTTCTCTTAATTGTAGGTATTGTTGTTGGCTTTCTTGTCTTTGTGCCATAAGAGTTTGCATTATTAAATCCATAGGTGTAGTGTCTGGATGAGATTTTATTTTTTCCCCCTGTATTGCAGATTGGGTTTGTAGTTGGCTTAATGTGTCACTGTGGTCCAATGTTGTGGCCAAACTACTAGCCCCCAGAGAACTAGGGCCCGCATTTATTTTCGCTATTTCAATATTTTCAGCATTTAGTACTTCCAATGGATAGCTGTCAGAATCAATTTCTATCGGAGTTGAGCTTGTCTTGGAGCTTGTTGTATCCGCTTGTGGATTAATGGTGGCGTTAGCAGCAGCGCTACTCGTCAAATTGGTAGACAAGATTGGAGCTATAGTATCTGACTGTACAGCCGTAGTGGAGCCCACGTCACTAGGTCCAGTGTTGGTCAATAGAGTTGGTGAGGCTATTATATCTACGTTCGTTTTCGAAGCCTCCATTCTGGGAAGTATATTTTTGTCTCGTAAATTCAAGTCTTCCTCAGGACTTTCTCCAGAAAGTCTTAAAGCCATACCCTTCACTCCTCCTCTTGCTTCAATCCATTTCCTCAACGGGCTATCATCAACTATAGCCTTACGTCCCTTTTTATTTACAATAGGGTCTTCATTCAATGGTCTACGAATTGTGTTTTTTTGTTTAATTTTGGCTTTCAGTTTTGCTTTTCTTAAGCCGAATACTCGACAAGCATTAATTCTGTTAGTGGAAGTTTTCGTATCGGTTTCGCCCTCTTCAAAAATTTCTTCTAAGTCAGGATTGGAGCTTTCTTCCGCCCTCTCCATTTCATCGTTATGCAAACATACAGAGATATTCTTTCCCGGTATAGTTTCGTCAAGTTGCTTCTCAAATGTAGATTCGGCTGTGATTAAATCAACCACTTGAGTAGACTGTGTTGTGACTATATGGCAGGTTGGATCGACATATATGTTTATAGTAGCATAAGGTATTATTGGCACGGTGTCTAGATAGACGTTTGTTTTTACATTTGTATTTGCCCTCCTTCTACTGCAGCTACTTCAAGATTTACAATGTTGCTTTCCTTTTGCCTTATTGCTTCAGCCTCAGGGGCGGAATCTCCATCTAGGCGAAATTCAGCCTTATCAACTTTTTCAGCTTTATCAACCTTATCATTCTTGTCTTTGCCTTTATCTTTTCCCTTAAAGGTCGCTTTGCCTGTATCAGCGATAATAAGAGGGGCTGGGACAGTGCTGATTGTTTTTAAAGCAGTTACTTCGATACTTCCTGCCCCCTCTAATTCGCTTTGAAAAGGCAAGATCTGATGGTTTGAGGTTTCATCAACAAAGAGCCGATAGTTCGACATTGTTACTGTCGCTTACGAGTGTAACTGGGCAGGGTGACTGCTTGTCCATCGTAGCCTTAACTACACCTTTGCCTCCAGTGCTAACAACCATAACACCTGTAGCCATCTTAACTTTCACAGCAGAATTCCCCAATGCCGCTTTAGCTTCGCTGGCAGACATCATACCTGAGCCGTCCGGATTCCCCGTCTTTCCCGCTCTTCCAGTTCTAGTGGAGCGGGTATTCTGCCTCTATGTCATCGGCGCAGCAGCGAACCTAGGTTCTAATTTCGGCTCTATTGGTAGATGCGGCGTTCGGTCTTCACTCAGCAAAACACACAGCTTAGAAGAGAGTAATCCGGGACCCGCCCCGTTGCACGCCCTGCCGAGCGTTCGGAGGGGGGCGGTTCCCCATGAGTCTCCAGACCGGCAAAACCCCTCTACTCAGCCGACAAACAAACTGCAGCATCCAATGCTCTGAAAACAGAATTCCTGCTGATCACACCTCCCGCGAAGATCCCCATCACGCAAACCTGGCTTAAACTGTTAACTGCACTCAATGTCCAACCCATCATAGTGGACTCAGCGAAATCTTTAGGCATAACCCTCGACTCCAACCTTAACATGCAGCATCATATCAGCAAGGCTACTAAGGGAGCGAACTTCCAAATCAATACACTTAGGAAACTTAAACCCTTCCTACCAGCCAAAGACTTCCAAACTGCAGTTCAAGCTCTAGTAATCCCGCGAATTGAATACGGCAGCACCGCCCTCTGCGGTCTCCCGTTAACCAGCACTGCACCCCTAAGAGCCTCTCTAAACGCTGCAGCCAGACTCATCACTGGATCAAAAAAACACTCTCACATCACCCCTGATCTGAAAACACTGGACTGGCAGCCTTTTGAAGCCAGAATACATTTGAAAATCGCCTGCATGACACACAAGGCTCTACATCTGAGCTCTCCCAGATACCTCAATCAGAAGCTGTCAATCTCTGGCGGCTCTAGAAACACTAGAGGCACAGACAATCTTCTGCTAAAACCTCGAAGATTCCGGAATGTAAAAACCTATAAACGCTCTTTCTCAGGAATGGCACCCAGGATCTGGAACTCACTCCCTCCTGAAACCAGGCTCATCTCCTCCTGCACACTCTTTAAGAAAGAAGTAAAAGCTATTTTTATGGCCAAATACACTTGACCTATTAGCGTGGATTTGGAAAGACCCTACTCCGACCTGTATTACTTTGTTCGAACTTTATGACTATGTATTTCACCTGAATTATTGGCGCTACTAACTATCCACGCACACATTTAACTCGCTGTTCGAACTCTATGACTATGTATCTCACCTGTATTATTGACGCTACTGACTATCTATGCACACATTTAACTGTTTTATTTGTATTGATGTGCTGTACTACTTATGTGTAGCCCCACTCTTTTGCTGGCATTCCCAGCCATGTAAAGCGCTCTGATATTGTATTATTGACGCTACTGACTATCTATACACACATTTAACTGTTATATTTGTATTATTGAAGTGCTGTTCGCTTACAGGCTGAGTGGTCGCTCCCAGTGTCTCTTGCAGGCATCTGGTATTGCTGCGCTGCATTGCTAGAATTGATTTTAAAAAGCGCCTTTCCATTTGGTTACATTTCGCCTGCTGTGTTGATTATATCGTAGCGCTGCCTTGCTTGAACTGCTTTAATTGTGCAATTTCATTTGGCTACATTTCGACTGCTGTGTTGCATATTTCCGCTTTGCTTCGTTAGCGCTTTATTTATTAATTAATTTCCCACTGCTTTCAGTCCTGTTAGCGCGTTTGACTCTAGCGCTCCGCTGTGCTCCCCCCTCCGCCTCCATTTTGTTTGTTGTTGTCCTCGTGTGCCCACCCCGCCTCCCAGCTGAGATGCCCTCGCCCCTCCCCCTCCACTCTCCATATATGACAGGAGTTCCCGCGCACAGCGTTTACGCGCAGCGACCGCGCCCAACCCGCGCCGAAGGTAAGCCAAAGGTAAGCCCGTCTACGCCCGTCCGCGCCTGGACCGCGCCCAGCGCCAGACCCCCTGCCCCTCACGCCTCCCAGCCCTCCCGCATTACCTACGATGCCGCCTCCCTCCTAGCCCTTAACCCCGGTCGCGCCCCCAACTGCGTCCAAGCCGCTCCTGGACACACTCATGGACCTTTCTCATGCTACTCCTGCAAATTCAGCGGCACCGACAACATCTCCGCTACGACCACACATCAGACTCCCGACCCCAACCACTTACAATGCATCCTTCTCAACACCCGATCGGTCCACAGGCACGCCATTGACCTATGGAATCTACTAGACACCATTTCTCCGGACATCGCCTTCCTTACAGAAACATGGATGAACGCTTCCTCCGCACCAGACATCACCATTGCCATCCCTGAAGACTATAAGATCACTCGCAAAGACCGTACCAGCCACACAGGAGGAGGAATCGCTATCGTCCATAAGAAATCAATCCGCATCTCAACCAGCTCTGACGCCAACCTCGCCAACTCCGAACACCTTCACTTCCAGATCCACATCGACCCCAAAACCACACTCAGAGGCACTCTCCTCTACAGACCACCAGGACCCCGCGCAAAATTCAGTGAAGACATCACGGACTTCATCACTCCACTCGCGCTCCCTTCCAAAGAATACATCCTTCTGGGAGACCTCAACTTTCACCTTGAAAAGATCAACGACCGCAACACCGCCACCCTCGTGGACAAACTCGCCAACCTCGGACTTAAACAACTAGTCACTTCCCCCACCCACATCGCAGGTCACACACTCGACCCCATCTTCACATCCAGCAATCTTGTCTCCTTCAGCCGCACCACGGACCTCCTCTGGACTGACCACAGCTGCGTTCACTTCACCTACAACAAACCAAAACCCAACATCCACCTCCAACCTACCCTGCAAAGAAACTGGAACAAAATCACCACGGACCAAATCTCCGTATCGCTCCTTCGAAACTCCCCAGCCCTCTCTTCTAACGCTAACGAAGCCGCCGCCAACCTCACCCTATGGTTATCCAACACCGCTGACACCTTAGCACCACTGAAAAAACGTCAAAGCAAACCTGGCAGCAAGAAGGCCTCATGGTTCAATGATGATCTCAAGAAGTCCAAGAAACTCTGCTGCTCCCTTGAAAAGGCCTGGAAAAAAGACCCAACCACCAGCACCAAGGACGCCTTCAAAAGCGCCACCCGCACTCACCACCAACTGATCCGAAAAGCCAAGAAAACAGCACTCAAGGATCGACTTGACAACAACGCCCACAACAGCAAGGAACTTTTCAACATCGTCAAGGAATTTTCCAATCCCTCGGCCAACTCCAACGACATCACCCCCTCTCAAACCCTCTGCGACTCCCTAGCATCATTTTTCCACAACAAGATTGCAGACATCCACAACAGCTTTGACAACCAACCCGGAAACCAACCCACCCTACCATTTGCTGATCATCTTCCCCCCTTGAACACCCTCAACGACTGGAACCCAATCTCCACTGAGGACACCATCCGCCTGATGAATTCCATCCACTCAGGATCCCCCACAGACCCATGCCCTCACCACATCTTCAACAAAGCAGACTCCGTCATAGCACCGCACCTCCGAGACGTCATCAACTGCTCCTTCAACTCCGCCACCTTCCCGGAAGACTGGAAACACGCTGAACTCACCGCCCGTCTGAAAAAACCAACAGCGGACCCCACCGAACTCAAAAATTACCGCCCCATCTCGCTTCTCCCATTCCCGGCCAAAGTCATCGAGAAAGCTGTCAACAACCAGCTCGCCTTCCTCGAAGCCAACAAATCCCTCGACCCCTCACAATCTGGCTTCCGAGCAAAACACAGCACTGAGACCGCCCTCATCGCAGCAACAGACGACATTCGAACTCTACTAGACAATGGAGACACAGTCGCCCTCATCCTCCTCGACCTCTCTGCAGCCTTCGACACAGTCTGCCACAGCACCCTTTTACAACGCCTCAATAACATCGGAATCCAAGGAAAAGCACTTGAATGGATCACCTCGTTCCTCACCGGAAGAACCCAGAGAGTCCGCCTTCCTCCATTCAAGTCTGAGGCCTCTGAAGTCATCTGCGGCGTACCACAAGGATCCTCACTCAGTCCCACCCTCTTCAACGTATACATGAGCCCCCTCGCGGCCATCGCACGCCAACACAACCTCAACATCATCTCTTACGCGGACGACACTCAACTGATCCTTTCTCTCACCAATGACCCCAGCACCGCCAAAACTAACCTACACGAAGGAATGAAAGAAGTTGCCGAATGGATGAAACAAAGCCGTCTGAAACTGAACTCAGACAAAACAGAAGTCCTCATCTTAGGTACATCCCCCTCTGCATGGGACGACTCCTGGTGGCCGGAAGCCCTCGGAAAAGCACCCATCCCGACAGACCACGCACGGAACCTAGGCGTCATCCTGGATTCTTCACTCTCAATGAACAGACAAGTCAGCGCCGTATCCTCTTCCTGCTTCAACATTCTTCGCATGCTCAGAAAAACATTTCGCTGGATCCCCTCCGATACAAGGAAAACAGTCACCCACGCTCTAGTCACGAGCCGACTGGACTACGGAAACACCCTCTACGCGGGTACTACCGCAAAACTCCAGAAGAAACTCCAACGAATCCAAAACGCCTCAGCCAGGCTCATATTAGACATCCCACGCAACGAACACATCTCTGGTCACCTTAAAGACCTCCACTGGCTACCCGTCAATAAGAGGATCACTTTCCGACTGCTTACCCACGCACACAAATCACTCTACGACATCGGACCAGATTGCCTCAACTCACGACTGTCCTTCTACACCCCCTCCCGCCAACTACGTTCTTCCAGCCAAGCCCTCGTCACTGTACCTCGCATCAACAAGACCACCATGGGAGGCAGATCCTTTTCATACCTGGCTGCTAAAACATGGAACTCGCTCCCCGCTTACCTTCGCCTTACCCAGAACCACCTAGCGTTCAGAAAGCAACTTAAAACGTGGATATTTGACAAGTAATCCTCCTCCCCTTCCTAAGCGCCTTGAAACCCTCTGGGTATGTAGTGCGCTATACAAATTCTATGACTTGACTTGACTGACTTGACTTGACTACTTATGTGTAACCCCACTCTCTTGCTGGCATTCCCAGCCGTGTAAAGCGCTCTGATATCTGCAAAGATCTTGTTCGCGCTATATAAAATTTTCAAAATAAAATAAATAAATAAATAAATCGAATCCAGCCACGGTAAGAGACAGCTACAATAGGATTACGGGCGTTTTCCCCTGCAGGAGTATTTTTCGAGTAAAGCAAGCTCCGAGTTTTTATATTTGCCCCTTTTGATTACTCCAGTTTCAACAGATTACAGTGCTAGAGAACAATGCTACATGAACGCTTTCCGCGTAATTTTTCTAGAAGCGGTGGGGAGCTACTCCATGCGATCTCCTTCACCTGGCGGCTTTAACCCGCCATCTTGACTCCACCCTGTGCGGCTTGTGGGGTAACGCTCCAGCGCCCCTAATGGACGCACCGCCACTGTCCATTCGTATCCCTTCCCTATCTATATAGAGATAACTCTAATCACTAGTATATGCAGTAGACCTTTGTACTGACTACCATTCCTATGTGACTCTTAGAGTATATCCATTTGTATCTCTTACTTGAGTGACTCTAATTTTTGTACATTTAGATTTTTTCTATCTGTTTGTATCTCTTCCTTGTGTGACTTTACATCTTGTACATTTGCAATTTTTTCTGTTTGTATCTTTTATGTAACGTATGTAATCCTACATCCTTATGTTTTGCAACTGGTTCTTGTGTAAAGCGCTCTGAGACCTTCGGGTAAAGTTCGCGCTATATAAAATCGCATTAAATAAAAATAAAAAACATCACCACATTTCTGCTGGCCATCCTTTGACGCCAATTTATGGGATCCTAGGGCGTATAAATGGCATTACAATACAATGTGACTTTTTTTTCTCCATTTCCGGCACCGATCAGAAGCAGATGAAATATGGAGGATGCATTGTGCGCCAAGAAGCCGAAGGACACGAACAAGGCGCTCACTCTGCTCAGTCTCTTAGCACAAAGCTGCAGCTGTTGCACAGCTACGCCCCTCGGCCACGCCCCTCTCTCTATTTACACAATGCTGGAGCCGCCAGTGCGAGCACAGTGACGTCATGAGACTCCGCCCTTGTGAGCGCGGAGGGCTCATGATACCGTCTCGCGGGACTTGAGCAGGAAATATAAATACCCACAATCCTTTATACGGTGACAGTTATTTTTCTTCCATTCACAAACGACTTAAAGATATTTCTCTCTAATTGAGATGTAAAAGAGAAAAGTACTTGAACTAGGCTGTCATGTTTGCCGGTTCGCTAATAAGTTTATGTCGCTCTAATAGTTCAAAGTAACATTTACTTTGACCCTGTTCCGATAATCAAAGTTTCAGTGCATAATCCGTTAGCCTCCGGTCTTGTCATTGAATTGACACTGGCTTTACTCGCACTTAGTGTGGCAGTGAAGTCCAGTTGCTAACTAATTTTTGACGGGCTTCCCTACATAGAAGGAAGCCTACTCTTCTAAGTCAAAGAATAGATGATAGAAAGAAATGCAACTCGAGACTGCTGTTTTTCTATATCATAGTAGTGCATCGTGGATTGATTTAAGGTGCTAACCAGAATCTTGTGACAGCATAGGTATACTCAGAATGAGTATTGGCAATCTTGTACTATTGAGCAGAATTGGTTTAAATATTTTTAGATAGAAGAGTTGGACGCAGAATAGAAATAAGGGCGAGAGCAGTTTTAGAAGTACTACTGCATTTACATATAGATGACCAGGGGCACATTTATCAAAAGTTTATTGAATATCGGCACTACGTTGCACGAAGTGGAGAGAGATGAAAAGTGCCATGCCAAGATATGGCACTCTACAACTCTCTATGTGTGCTGTGCCTATTTTGCATCAATGGTGCACCATACCCATGGTAACACTTTTTGACACAAAGCCTTAAACAATACTGAAATTGGTGGACAGGGCTTTGCACTAAAAACACTAAGGGGCATATTATCAAGGGGCAGCAATAATTTTATCGCCGCCTTTGAGCACGTTTTCGGACAAAATGCGACAATAAAATTATCGCTTTATTTACAAGAGCACGCTAACGAGTGTTTAACTCCTTCCATGCTCGTCATGAGCCACGGTGCTCCGGTGCTCGTCATCGTCATGGTCCGTGGAACGCTCAGGTGCGGGGAGAATTCCCCCGCTGTGCTGAACGTCCACGGAGCCAATGCACCTGTGACGAGCTGAGCTTGTCATGAGCACAGGAGTACTGTAGCTCATGACGAGCTGAGCTCGTCATGAGCATGCGGGCGCTGTGCATGCCCTCTCCCCCCAGCACAGAGGGGGGAATAACCCCTGCAGCGAATGGGTTAATAGGATTAGGGGTTAATAGGAAGCGCTGGCTTCAACATTGCATCGCCTTGCATCCCTAATGAGATGCAAGGGAGGCGTGTCCCGTGAAACAACATGGCATAATCTCGCTAACCCAGCTTAAAGCAGTTTTCTGCCGATAAAAGCGGCGATAATGTATCGCCTTTTGTTGATAATATGCCCCTCTGTGTCATCAAGAATTTGAGCAGTATTTTCTTTAATGAAGTTCTCTTACTGCAGGCAGTTCGTGCTTTGGTGCCTTCTCTACCCCCGGCCTTCCCTCCTGTTGTCCATGCCTTCTTCCCCCCGCATGACCTCCCACTTGTTGTCTGTGCCTTCAACCCCCAACCCCATTGTCCGTGCCTTCTCCCCATCCCCGACCGCTCTCCCCACCCACCCCTGTCCTCCATCCCGTTGCCCGTGCCTTCTCGCCACCCTCCCTCCTGTTGTCCGTGCCTTCTCTCCGCCCTCCCTCCTTCCCGCTGTCGTAATGCCTACCATTTCCAATGCAATAGTTCTCGCGTAAATGAGAGACCTTTTCGATTGCAAATGCTTGTATTGCCTGGGCAGCAGACATGGGAGGTGTGAGAGGCTACTGCTCCCCCAGCCCTCCCAATTCTTCCCTCTCCACCACCACACAGTTCAGCAGCACATCACTCCTCTGTAGAAGACCAGCACTGCACTGAAACCCCAACCAGTGCATGCCCAAAGCATCAAACACAATATTTTTTAAATTGTCACGAAATGCTGTTCGCTCAGTACACTCCATTTTAGTGGGAGGAAATACCACTGAGACGCGCCTGCAAACAGGAGCAGAAAGTTGATGAAATGCAGCCCTTTTTGCCCCCTCCGCCATGTGAGCTCTACCACCTAGAGTAGCTGAAGAGCCAAATCTCCCACTGTATCAGGGCCGTACCTACATCTATGTGTTGTCTGTACATTTCCAGTGCACACGGGACTGCACTGTCCCATCTGCCTGCACCTTAAAGCGTTGTGCGGCATTCGTGGTGTTTTAAAAAATGCGGTAGCATACTTTAATATTGGCGTAAATAACAAGGACCCCCTGTTAGACAACTGAATTTGTTATACAGGGAAAATAGACAATGTAAGAAAAACAGGCGATTAAATAACGTAGCCAATGAGAGAAAACATGTAGGAAGCACAACAACCAATTAAAAAGTACAAAATTGAATTTATTTATAAGTATACATATTCATGGTAAAAACATATTAATTCAAAAACATAAACACCAAACATTAAAGAAGACAGTTAATTCAATGCAAATAAAATATTTTTCTAACACAATTGCACAAAAATTCATAAAACAGTGGCGGACAGAAATAGTCATCAACGCGCGTTTCGGCGTTTTAACAGAACGCCTTCCTCAGGAGCCACATTAAAATCTGAAAAACATATGTAAAATAAATTAAAAACAAACAGAGGAAAATTTCTCACTCCTATCATACATGTAATGGTACATATGCATAAAACTATGCTTATGGCTGTGCTTACAAAACAGTTTCTCCCTACTTATGTAGCTAACCAATATAGCTACACAAGGTACAAACTAAATATTTTATATTTGAGCAGTATTATATTATAGGGGTAGTGCAAACCATAAATTAATGCCCCCCATTAAATCGAACTAGTACAATGGACTTCTAATGCTCACAATAAGGGATAGAGAGACCATGAGCATGCTTATTTAGTTGTATTCATACCTGACCAGGGAGAACATGGGATAAATGCTCACTCTGTTTTCCTTATGTATATTTCATGGATGGATAGAAATATATTTTCTATATTCTCCTTTCATCTAGGCGCAGACACATTTCACTCCACGAAAATTGCGATCTAGAGTGGTAAGATCATCACTATTGAGAATACATCGCAGTTCTAGATACCCTATTTATATAGCGCCAGTGTATGTTGAACCTATTTTTCTTACCAGGGTAATCGATGCATTCGTGATTTCCACTGAAAAGAGCACTATAAAGTAGCTCCGGTGCCTAACTTTGTCACTCGGCCATCGGGTCTTAGTGCTGAGAAAGAAAGTCGATAAGAACATTAGTTGTTCTTCTATATATGAATGCTGCAACTATGCCGGACTATTATGGGCTGCAGATATCATGGGATTCATCAATGTAATTTGATCTTCAAAGCGGATATTTTTTCAATGGGGAATTCTCCCCCGTTTAGAAAGGTTTAAAAATTTCCACACAGAGTACATCTATGGTCCATATGCAGATTATCTTGCATATGAGGACACTCTCTATTATCAGTATTAGAAGATGTAGTGGCGGGCCATCACGTGACAAACAGGGATCCACCTTGTCACTCGCCGCCTTTCTTTAGCCGCTGCAAATACTTGTCACGATGGTTAAACTAAAAACATCTGATTAGCATTGAGATTGATTTCATTATTCGGGAGATACACCCCCATATTGTCATAACACGCGCTGTGAATTGCTGCTCTGGCTCTTTAAGATATGCCTCACATGCACCATCCGCCGATTTTCAAACTGCGGGACACTTTCCCTTTAAGCAGAGGCTCTGACGATTTGACACGTCAGCACAAGCAATTTAGTCAGAAGGATTTAAGAAAGGGCGGAACAGTTGGCTAGGTTAACCACCTTTTCCAACGGCTGCGGGACGCTAACATACACGTCGAAGGTGGCGCCCGCAGGTTGATGTCAACGTTCGTCCACAGGCATTCTCGGTAAGCATAGAGACATCCCCACCCCTTATAACTTGCCCCGTAATAGTGCCGTTTAATTATACCATCCCGATATTCTAGAGTAAATACAGATTTGTTGAACTCTCTTCCACAGTATTGAAGACTTGCCAAGGGATGCCAGCGTATATTCTGTGTGCGGCTCCCCCGTTTTCTGTAATATCAACCACCTATGGTATAGAATCGGTAAGTTTTGTCAGGGTTACTTGCGATATTGCATTAACCACTTACGCTATTTCGTATGTGCGTGCAGGTGGTCCCCCCTTGAACTTGCCCTATAATAGCGCAATCGGATCTGACACTTGAGAGTAATTGCAAGCGCATGCAGACCTCCCTTTGAACTTGCTTTGTAACAGCGCATTCGCACCCGACACTTGAAAGTAATTGCAGGGCGTTTGTTTCATTTTTTGCCCACAGTTCGAAGACGTTAACAAGGGACGCTAGTGGATATCCTGAATTCGGCGCCCTCTCTTTTATATTAGCAATTATCCTTTTGCGTATATTCGGTAAGTTTTGTTGCCCTCAATTGCATAATTCTTTCAGTAAACTTAACTACTTCAGCACATATTTACAAACATCGTCCGGTCTCGCATTAACAGTACCGAAGATTGACGGATGCTTCTTCGGTTACCTAGGCGCAATCTCCCATGTTGATTCAATACTTGGTAAGATCTTGATATCTGCAGCCCATAATAGTCCGGCATAGTTGCAGCATTCATATATAGAAGAACAACTAATGTTCTTATCGACTTTCTTTCTCAGCACTAAGACCCGATGGCCGAGTGGCAAAGTTAAGCACCGGAGCTGCTTTATAGTGCTCTTTTCAGTGGAAATCACAAATGCATCGATTACCCTGGTAAGAAAAATAGGTTCAACATACACTGGCGCTATATAAATAGGGTAACTAGAACTGCGATGTATTCTCAATAGTGATGTTCTTACCACTCTAGATCGCAATTTTCGTGGAGTGAAATGTGTCTGCGCCTAGATGAAAGGAGAATATAGAAACTATATTTCTATCCATCCTTGAAATATACATAAGGAAAACAGAGTGAGCATTTATCCCATGTTCTCCCTGGTCAGGTATGAATACAACTAAATAAGCATGCTCATGGTTTCTCTATCCCTTATTGTGAGCATTAGAAGTCCATTGTACTACTTCGATTTAATGGGGGGCATTAATTTATGGTTTGCACTACCCCTATAATATAACACTGCTCAAATATAAAATATTTAGTTTGTACCTTGTGTAGCTATATTGGTTAGCTACATAAGTAGGGAGAAACTGTTTTGTAAGCACAGCCATAAGCATAGTTTTATGCATATGTACCAATACATGTATGATAGGAGTGAGAAATATTCCTCTGTTTGTTTTTAATTTATTTTACATATGTTTTTCAGATTTTAATGTGGCTCCTGAGGAAGGCGTTCTGTTAAAACGCCGAAACGCGCGTCGATGACTATTTCTGTCCGCCACTGTTTTATGAATTTTTGTGCAATTGTGTTAGAAAAATATTTTATTTGCATTGAATTAACTGTCTTCTTTAATGTTTGGTGTTTATGTTTTTGAATTAATATGTTTTTACCATGAATATGTATACTTCTAAATACATTCAATTTTGTACTTTTTAATTGGTTGTTGTGCTTCCTACATGTTTTCTCTCCCTGGCTACGTTATTTAATCGCCTGTTTTTCTTACATTGGCATACTTTAATATGCCTCTCTACTGTTTATTATCTCATTCCTGTCTGCTTTTTCTTTATTTACCACTGTTTTTATCTCTCCAATATTCTCGCTTCACAGGCTTCTTACCTGCCTTCTTCCCTCTTCCCCTCTCTTCCTCCCACTCTATCCCCCCTCCCACTTTTAGGAATCCATAAAATGTTGTAGTTTTCTTCGTCTGACATATATTTTCTTTAGTTATTTCTTAGGATTGCTGCCAATAGTTAAATACAAACTGAAACATGAAGGAACATCTCATGTCTGCAGGGTAGGGAAAAAAGATACATCTATTCCGTGCACCACAAAAAGTGAAACCAACAAACGGATCATTAAGCACTTACCCATCCCCCTCTGAACACTACCAGTCCCGAAGGCTTACAAGCCATTATCATTCAAGCTCTGCAGGCTGCATATCAGGAGACTTATGGCCCGCTCTTGATAATATGGCGCAAAATTCTCTTAGGGACTTATAATCAAGGGCTGGCGATATAATTATCGGCGCTTTGGGGTCCGTTTTCGGGCAAAAAACTGCGATAATTATATTGCATTATTTACAAGGACATGCTAGCGTGTGTTTCCTAGATTCAACTCCTGTTTTGTTCACGCTTCACTTTGCATCTCTAATGAGATGCAAAGTAGGTGTTCCATGCGAAACAGATTGAAAATGATCGCTAACTGTCCTTCTCTGAGTTTACAATACGTCCTAGGACACTCATAGCAATCTTTAATGCCGCGCTAACAGCGGTTATCGCCATTATTGTACGTCTGCATTTTTCCTGACTAACCTATCTTTGACATGGGAAGTGGATTGAGTGGCTAAATCCACATCTCCCTATCAGTAAGTATTCCCTTATTGCTGCAGTATTATTGCTGGATTCTCAGCACATCGGGCCCAAATACCTCAAAGAAAGAGTCTCCTTCCAAGTACCCAAAAAGAACCCCTGCTCTGCTGACACGCCCTGGCTGCAGAGAGCCCACTCATCCACAGAACCAGAGCACCTTCATGTCTCTTATCAGGCCATAGCAGCAAGAGACTGCAGAAAGTGAATGAAACGCTGCACAGGCCCTGTTGGATCCCTTACCATATTCATTGGTGGTGAGAATATATTTTATGTATAAGTGAGATTGTGAGAATTACGCTCTAGTCACTTAAATTTCCTTTTCCTGATCAGGAATGTTTAAAGTAATGATTTCCACACGGAATTGGATCCGGAGGCTATATGGTCTAATGTTTACATAAATGTTTTAAAGAGAATATTGTAACAATAGATCAAATGTGACACTGGCACATAATGACATTGTACTGAAACATCTATAGAAAAACTTGATATACTCAGTGATGTTTACTACATTTGTGAATATGAGATTAAAGATAGTTGTCAGTCATCCCTGAATGTACCGTGTGGGCATACAAATTTAAGCTACAGTGTTAACTTTGGAACTGTGAATAGTGCACAATCTAAAAAGAGCAGATATTGACATACTACTCTTCTCCCTAAACAGAGAAAACAAAATCTGAAATCCTTTTGACCCCTATCAAGAAGTCCTGAGGAAGGTGCCACAGAATTAAATGTATTGCACCGAAACGCGTCGACGCATCCTTTAAGTAAAGAATCCAAGTGAAGCCTAGTACGCACTGGATGTACATGTATTTGTGTCACAGCTGTCTACGATAGTGAATATAATCCTAGGCCTTTGGATCTAGAAATCGATAGTGGTAAAAATATCCAGGAGCCACAGTCATAATAGGGGTTTATTACTTTGTAGTTTGTTTTGTATTTCTAACTGTTTATGAATTGCAAATGTGTCATGCATGTATTTCTTTGCCCTGTAATTTTTATTTGCTATATTGTCTAATTGTGCATATAAGATATTGATTTCATGTATTTTAACTGTTCAAGGAATAGTTCTTTGAAATTTTTAATTGCTATGCTTTTTTATTGTTCATTGTATGAATTTTTATTAAAAATAGATTGTTAACGAATCCTATTTTTCTGTGGAAATTATTACTAAACTTCACCCCATAGTACAGTGAATTATAGTGTCCTGCTATTTAAAATGCTCAAGTGTATTTGTAATGGTATTGATATATGAGTCCAACTAGCGTTTTCCAGGGATTTCCCTCTGACTTGTAGTCTACATTTAGGTCTCTCATCTGGCACTTGTACGGGGCAAATTGCCTGCGCCCTTCTTGCACACATCCTGTGAAGTCTGGATATAAGGAGATATTGGACCCCTCATATTGCAGAGAATTCTTGGACGTTGCAGCAACCAATGCAGAGTCACGGTCTCAGTAATTCAGCAATCGTGCTATTATGGGCCGTGGTGGTGCACCAGGAGGGGGGCATGGGCCCAACGATCCATCCTCCCGCTCCACCACAAAAATGTTAGAAAACACTTAATTTCCCGGTAGTGTGGTCAGCAGCGTCTCAGTAAACTTCTCCATATTGCCCGTTGGAATTGATTCTGGGGCCCCTGTGATGCGCATATTATTACGGTGTGAGCGCGCATCCAAATCTTCGGCCTTGTCTTGAAGGGCTTGCAGGGCTTTTTCCGTTTTTAGGTGACTCGTGTTGAGTGATGCTTGTGCCTCTTCCACCTTGGTGATCCTTTTCTCTGCCATGTCTAGTCTCTCCGCATGCTTGTCTATTCTTTCGGACATTCTGCCCATGCGGTAAGAGAGTGCATCTATTTTTTTGCCCAGGCCTGCCAGAGTGCCTTGAAGATTTTTTCCATTGTCGAATGTGAGCTTGGGTTGATTTTTGTCAACTCTGCCCATTGTGTGTGGCGCTGCACAGGCAATCACAGGCTCGCCAATGTTATCTCGGCAGGGCCTCTAGAGAGGCAACAATAGTAGGGCAGAAGTGGCGCTCAACAGGTCCTTTTTGCTTTAGCAAGTAGCTCTGTCCAAGTATTCAGCTGCCCTCAGATCGTCGGTTTATTAGCCTGGTGCAGCATAGTATAATAATCCCAGCCGGTCTATGTAGCTCGTGCTATGTCTTGCTGGGGGGACACGTAGGGGCAGATTTACAATTACTGGCGCATCCCTGCATATCAACAGGGATGCACAAGTAATTGTGCGCCGCAGCTCCGCCTCCCTGGATGCGCCGCATATACAATGCAGCGCACCATGGGGAAAAAGCAGCACAGATGCATCACGCATCTGTGCCGTAAAAGCGGCACATTGCTAGAGTTGCGTCGCAAGCGCGATGCAGCTCCAGCAATGCTCTGGGGGACTCTACCTCCAAAATTCTGCGTCAATGGAACGCCCCCTGCGATGGAACGCCTCTTTCTGGTGCAGGGCTTAACAACGTGATGCATCTGGGAGATGCGTCACCTTGTAAATACCCCGCGCCATGGCGCATCATTTGCGCCGCAGCTGCATCACAAAAGTGATGTAACGGCAGCGTAAAAGAGGCGCTAAGGGCTTGTAAATCTGCCCCGTAGTGTAATGAGCAGCGTAAGAAGGCTTTTTTGTCCCCCCCTAGCTCTGTGTATGACAGCTGACTTGCAGTGATGTATCAGCTCTGGTCTCCTCACCGAGATGGAGCACCCCTCTTTGGTTATAAAGCCCCCTACTCTCGCAACCTTCAGGCGTGCTGAAATCACCAGTGCAGCTCCAATCTATGCGCTCACCTCATCTCCCCTGCAGGGACCTTTGCAAGACTCCGGCAGCGGCCCGATCTCGGATCTGGAGTGCGTTGCGTTGGTGGCTGAAATTAGCATCAAGGCTCATGCGGCAGTCCGCAGGATCCGATCGAGGCATCTAGAGCCTATTCTTCGCCGCTCATAGCCTTCCAGATGTCCGATGGGGCTCGGTGTTGCAGGCGCCTGCTCTGCGCCGTGATGTACCTAGCGGCACACACTTTAGGTTGGGGCCTCAGCACCTCGCAGTATCAGCGGGATGCAGATAGGCAGAAAGGTCCCGAACAGTTCTACCTGGTGCCAGCCTCTTTAGTGCTTAGTGCAGCAACAGAGTAGGGTTGTTGAGGGCGTTAGAAGGATACTGGGGCATATTATCTAGGGATTCATCTCCCGTTTTTTGGCTTTAAAAGCCAAGAAAGCGGAGATAAAATTATCTCCCTATCAGCAACAGGGTGCTAACACGCAAATTCGCATGTTAGCACCCTTTTTCTCTACGCTTCCCCGTGCATCTCTAATGAGATGCAAAGGGGTCGTTCCAGAGAAAAATAATAGGAGAAATGTTGTTAAGCGACATTTCTCCTATTATCAAGGAATCGCTAACCCTGTTAGTGATAAAAAAAAGCAGCACTAACCGCGGTTAGCACTGCTTTTTTTTACACCTGGTATATTCCTGACTTAGCCATGATATGCTATGGAAGGTGGATATCATGGCTAAGTTTGTGAGCCCCTATCATCAAGCTAACGCCAAACTTCGGGAGATTATCGTTGGTTTTCCAGCGATAATCTCTCATTTGGCAGTTAGCGTGAGGATTTTTATCACTTCTGAGATAAACGTTGCTAATAGCAAGTTATCTCAGCGATAATTTCCGGCGATGCTTAGCGATAAAAAAATCGTTGCAAAGCCTAGTTAGTGATAAATATTGCTACTCGTTGGTAATGTGCCCCATTGTTCGGATCGTGTGGCGGCTTCTCGGAGCTGGGTTTTTAAGCTGCCAACTTGCCGTCTGCAAGCTCAGCCCTCCCCCCATGCAGCAAGGGGTTAGAATCATCCAAATGCTTGAACACTTTTGGAGGAAACTGTTTCACTTTCTTTAGGAGAGACAACTGGTAACAGGCAGTCTTTGTGTTTTTTGGCAATGTGTTCCTTGGGAGTGAGATTGGACTACAGTGTGAATCCAAGCAACTGGCCATTTGGTGAAAGTTGTGGCATGATGCCATCGAGGTTCAGGCCAGTACACCAGGTTTGTACTGCTCCTTGCTTGTTGCTCTTCGGAAATAATAGGAATTCTGGCTGAGCTTCAGGGACGCGTTGGTCTGGATGATGTGCAGGCAGTGGTTCAGGTGTTGGATATCTAAAGTAGAGAAGTCTTTCAAGTAGATTTGATTTTGATTTGATGTTCTTTCGCTAAATTAAAAAATTAGATTTGCAAATTAGTATCATACTATCTATACTATACCATAGGATTTCAGCTCCACAAAGTTGTAATTTGCTCTTGGTGTGCTCTGAACCCCAAAAAAAATTCTTAGAGCATGTTTTCTCATCCTTATTATGGGTATTAATTTGTCCAGTGCTTGGCTAATGGAAGGTTTAGATTTTGTCCCAATTAAAAACAAATGGGTTGAGTAAGCCAAGTAAAAAGGTCAGGATGTGGAGAGGTGAGCTTTAAGGGGCAGATTTACAAGAACCTTGCGCCACTTTTGCGTCATTTTTCCCATGTTAAAAATGATGCAAAAGTGGCGCAAGGGGCTTGTAAATCTGCCCCTAAGTTTCTAAAGAACCTTTACATTTCTGAGCGGCACCCAAAGGAACTTCGAACCATAGGTTTAAGTCTACTAAGGCCGCCAGGTACCTATTCCACAGACTTTGAGTACCAAGATCCTTCAGAAACAGGTCAACTGAGGCTAGAGGATGTTGTGAGGGTCGGTGAATCCATACTAATATAATAAAGAGAGAGCCAAAAACCTTTGAGGCGGGTAATCTCAGGAGCCACAGCACCAATCACAACACCCAATACAGCGTTGGAAAGGGCAGTTGCAGCAGAAGGACATAGGCTATGCAGACGCCCACCATATACATTTAAAAAGTAAAAGAACCGTGCCAGCAAAGTAGTCCCTTGTGGGCGTGTCTGCGTTGTGCTGTGGGCTTGTGCTGGGGGGGGGGCGTGACAAATGCTGGGGGCGTGTGGTACGTTCCGCCCTTCGGGCTAGACTGTTACCATGAGGCACAGGGTCAAGGCTGATTTGCATATGGCCATGTCTGAACTGGGGTGGTGTGGAGTGCAAAAAAACGATGGATTTAGGCCCAGATCTCTGTACTGTGGTGAATGTATGACATTGTTCTGCATTCTGTCCATCAACTGTTGTTTTTGCATTTGTCACCCCGAGTGGGATGGGTATGCTCAGACGTGAGTCCCATGCTCTACACACCACTGCGTTCAAGCTATCCTGGATGAAGATGGCTGATAGCCAGGAATTGGTCCTAGGATGCTTGAGTACGGTCCAGGAAAGACATGGCTTGGCAGTTTGTGGTAAATATAATTTACCGGTCAATTTTTACCGTATAATTACTGACAGAAAAGAATAGCTCAATTAAATGAGAGGCAGAGTCCGGGGTGTCTGAATCATACGGGCTTTAATTCAGGATGGCTCAAGCCATGGAAATCAATTCCATCAATACAAGGGTTCGGGTGTATATGCAATGATGGCAAAAAGATGTCAACGATTTATTAACAGTACATGACATATATAGTATAACGGTGCAATAGCAATGAATACAATAGGCGTGACAAGTGAATGTGCGTAGCAAAAAGGCGTGTACAAAGGCGTGCACGGAGGTGTGTGCTGGAAACGTCACAGAAAAGTGTCATAAGTGGGTGGATACATAGAAGATTCTGCAGAGTCAGCTGAAAACCTGCAACCTGGGTGCGCGCGCAGCTGGTATGACGTGTGATTGACGTGTGTCTGGAGAAAGCTGAGGGTCTGACTTTTAGCACTAGTAGAAGAGACAGAAGTCTGGCATGTCAGATCGACCTGTTCCTATAACATGTCTGATATCTTGTATTTGGGGTAGGTGTAATCTGAAGTAAAAGGTCTCTCGGGCAGAGGCTATTCTATACTGAATGTATATGTGTCTAAGTGCAATGCGCGGGGCCATGGGCCTATCATGGTAACGGGAGCAATGAATTACATGAGACAGACGGGAAGGCTTGGCCCTTTGCTCTGCAGCCGGGGAGCTGTTTACCTATTTCACTAGACAGGAATGTGTTTTCGAGGAGGCTGAGCTGGCTACACTGATAACTTGAAGGCAAAATACTGTTTGGCAGGCAGGCCAGGCCTAGCCAGGCACCGCTTCGCTTGGCAGGAAGTAAGGCAGAGGTCAGGGATGCATCTCCACGTTGCAGCTTTCGGAGACAGAGACAGAAAGTGGTTCGATGGCAGAAATCAGGGCCTAGCTCTGCAGAGCCAGGAAAACGTGAACGTGCACCATGTAAAGACGTTGGCAAGGCATAGTTAGGAACGGAATTATCAATCCATTCATGGTGGATCTGATAGAGGACATGTTAACGTTGGACGCAAATGTATTTGCGTCTTCAGATTCGGTTGCGGAGGGAAGTAACATGCACTTTAAACTCGTACATGGAGACGATGGGGTACTCGTTAGGGGACATACTTGACCATAAAAATTTCAATTACCTCATTCCCTCCTTGTCCCCTACGGACCCATTAGGATATATCTATTTTCATGAGACCATCTATCTGTTCATATAACATCATCTGTTCTTCTTTCTTTCTTCGGGAATGGGAACGTGAACTTGAGTGGGGAATACAAACTGTGGCGCACAAGCCGCAAATCGCTGGCCCACATTGAAGACATAGACAACAACTGAATACTATGGCCAATATAATCCCAAGGAATGACAGTAGCTTCCATCCCCAGGCTGTTATTATACTCCAGAGCCAACCGGACCAAGTCCAGGAGCCTGGATTCTGATGTATCTGATGGGCAATTTCGTGGAGTCTGGTGATGGCCTTATAGACTGATGGCGCGTTATTAGGAATAAACACACAACAACTGGATCCGATGACTCTACAAGCTCCGCCCCTATCGGCCAGGATGACGTCAAGGACAAGGCGGTTCTGAAGAACAACAAGTCTCATAGCAGACTGCTCCTCTGTTAAGTTGCCCAAAGCTGAAGTAGTCTCATTCACTACTGCTTCGAGAATTCTGGTTAATTTGCATATCAGTTTACTATTGGAGACAGTGCCTAAATAAGGGAAGAATCCTTTATTGAAATCTGTATATTGTTCCCATGCGGTTTCAGTCTGATCAACTATGGGGAGATCTCTCTTGTGTCTAACAAGATTGAGGCGGGAATTCCTGTGATAATCAGATGGGGCTAGAAAAACTGGTGGCAATAGGAATGCAATGAAACAAGTACCATCCCAGTCTAGAGGTAAACGTACATAAGCTGTATGACCACAAATAAAATAGGAATGTCGGGAAGCTTTGAATGTAGACTTGCCTTCATCACTGAATTCGACCACAGTAGTACAGTCACTATGGCCTAGATGTACTGAACCATTCTTTCTGACGCATAATACACCTTTTGCTGGTAAAACTGATATAGATGGCAAGCCTGGACTAATTTCTGACTGAACATTTAGAATCATGAGGTTGAGTGTAAAATTGCCTAATCCATACACTACATTTTCTAGATCGGTCCCTGTCATTTGTGGAAGACCTCCTTCATCTGGGAAACATGCTTTGTTCATGACTGTGTTCAGGTTTCCCCATATCCATTTGCCTTGGGAAACTCTGGATTCAGTGTCTAAAGAGGATATTAAACTAAACCATGCACCACAGGAACCATTATGTGTAAACGGGTAAGGAAAGAGGGGCAGAGCTCCCTTGTAGTTCTGATAGGGAGGGAGTCGGCCACATATCCAACAGTTAGTAGCATTGTTGATCTGGTGTGAATGGTGTAACATACGAATGAATGTATTGTTGCGCAGCGCAAGTCGATAAGACAATTCGTGTGGGGGTAGTTCACTAAACGTGTGCTCTGCAGTATCATTAGAAAAAGAATGTACAATCGGAAAATACATATATAACATCCAACTGATGCAGATTAACGTAAGACTCAGAAAAAACATAATAATCAGTGTGCAGATACATCGACTACGGAGATTTTTACAATAATGATTTCTTTTCTGGATCTCCTGTCTATCTCTCTCTCTATTGGGGTCTAACTTGTACATGTCAAGAAACTGTCTAACCGCTTCACCCAGGAGGGGACTTAAACAATTAAACTGTCTGACTTACTAGACCTCAACTTCATACGGAACTCCTGCTGAGGAGTTTTCTCTACCAGGGGGAGTTTAGTATCAGTCTCTGGAATGTGGCAAGGCTGGGAATCAGTCTTTGGCGGAAGTCCATAAAAACGTTTTACATGACTCGAGTGGAGCCAATTTTTTCTTCCTTCAAGTTTCACCGCAGTCCTGGTTGTTAATAAGACGATCTTCGGCTCCTTCCAGCGGGGCTCCAGAGGACTTGACCGGTCGAAGTTACGTACTACAACCACATCTCCGGGGACCAGCTTGTGCGGTTTCACCTCGGTGTTGTCTGGAAAGGCTGCTGCAACCTGTGAACGACATGATTGTAGTGCAGACATCAAGGAAGCAAGGTAATCTGTCAGCATAGTACTTTCAACATCAGTAATCTTTCTCGGCGTAGGCGTCCCCCACATATTAGGAGGTCTACCGAAGACCACCTCATACGGGGATAGCCCTGTCCTAGAATGTGCTACCATTCGCATATAAAAAAGGGCAACTGGTAAAGCTACTATCCAATCTACGCCTTTCTCTTTACACACTTTGGCAAGACGAGTTTTCAGAGTCTGATTATGTCGCTCCACGAGACCTGCTGCCTCGGGATGTCGGACACAGTGGAATTTCCACTGATAGCCCAAAAGAAGGGAAACCTGCTTCATGAGTTCGGACGAAAATGGCTGACCATTGTCCGAATACACGACACGGGGCAAACCGTACCGCGGGAAGAATTCACGAACCAACTGTTTGGCAGTGGTCGGAGCAGTGTAATCTGGGACGGGATATGCCTCTGTCCATCGGGATAGGGCACATACAACTACAAGGACATATTTAAAACCTCTGCATCTGTCCATCTGGATATAATCCATCTGGAGGACTTCAAAAGGATGGTCGGGAGGATGAAATCCACCTTGTTCCACCAGAATACCTTTTCCTGGATTGAACTGACAACAGATCATGCAGGTACGCACTTTCTGTTTTGCTGCTGCTCGTAAATGTTTGTTAAACCAGAGGTTCTGTAAACTGTCTAACATTGCTTTTTCACCTAAATGTGCTGGACTGTGTGCAGTGTTGATAATAACTTGGACCATAGAGTCGGGGAGGAACCATGTGGTCTTTCCCCTCGTCATCCATCCCTGTTCAGTCTGGACCCCTCCTTGTTCAACCCCTTTCTTGATTTCGTCTGGAGTAGCATGTGTCTGTATGTCAATGACATTTTGCGTGGGGTCCCTAACTGTCATGCAATGTGTCAGTGATGATACGTCAGTCTTGGTCATATCAGTCGTATGAATATGAGTCTGTGCTGTATGTTTTGCTGTTCGATCTGCAAAGTCGTTACCCTGGGAAATTGTGTCTGTGACTTTTGTATGTGCTTTGCACTTCATGATGGCTATGGCTGTAGGCAAATGTATTGCTTCCAACAGTGCTTGAATGAGGGGACCATGCTGGATTTTGGCTCCGTGAGAGGTCAGGAAACCTCTTTCTTGCCAGAGGACACCGAAGTCGTGTACGACTCCAAATGCATAACGTGAATCTATGTATATATTTACTTTAAGGTTCTTGGCTCGTATACAGGCTTGGGTCAGAGCAATGAGCTCTGCTGCTTGGGCTGACAGGGTGTCTATGCGATGTGTTTCTAAGACTTCAGTTTCAGTGGTCACTGCATATGCGGCCACTAGCTCTCCTGTACTTGTTCTCATACATGAACCATCCACATAAAGTGTCAGGTCTGAATCGGGTAATGCAACATCTGTCAAGTCTTGTCTGGGTTTCGTGATTGTATCAATGACCTCCACGCAGTCATATGGAGTAGGATCTGTTGTGCTCGATGGTAAAAGTGTAGCAGGATTCAGTGTATTGCAACGTCGGATTTCTATGTGTGGTTGGAATAACGTCAACTCATAACCTTTCAGTCGTGCTATAGTCAAGTGCTGAGTCTGTGTTCTGTTTAGGAGAACTTCCACAGAGTGTGGAACCTGTACTGTCAATTGGTGTCCTAATACAATGGAATCACTTTGTCTGATTGCTAGGACTGTTGCTGCAACTGATTTTAAGCACGCAGGCAAGGCCTGGGCTACTGGATCTAATGTGCTCGAAAAATAAGCACACGGTCTGTGTTTGTCTGCTTGAACTTGAGTGAGAACCGACAACGCTGTGCCATCGCGTTCTGTGACAAAAAGTGTAAAAGGTTTGCTGTAACATGCGGTCGCTAAAACAGGTGCTTGACATAAGGCTTTCTTCAATTCGTCAAAAGCTTGTGTATGTTCCTGAGTCCATGGGAGGACAGACGAAGACGCTGCCTCTTGTGTTGTCAACTGTATAAGTGGTTTAGCTAGAAATGCGTATTGGGGAATCCATTGTCTGCAATAGGAAGTGAGTCCAATAAAGGCTCGTACTTCCTTCTGTGTCTTGGGTTGTGGAAGATGTGCAATTAACTGAATACGATCTGGTGTCAGCTGTCTCCCCTCTTTGGACAGCAAGTGCCCAAGGTACACCACTTGCTGGGCGCAGAATTGCAGCTTCGAAGGAGACACCTTGTGTCCCTTGTCCGCCAGGAAAAACAAAACTGTCAGTGATGCTTGTTCACACTCTGGTTCACTACGGGCGGTGATCAATAGATCATCGACGTATTGCAGTAGGGCAGTGTTAGGAGGCATGTGAATATTGTCAAGTTGTCGTTTCAATGCTTGGCTGTAGATGCTGGGGCTTTCTGTGAATCCTTGAGGGGCGCGTACAAATTTGAAGCTTCGGCCATTTAAACAGAATCCGAAAAGATACTGGCTTTCCGGATCGATGGGGACACTAAAGAAGGCGTTCTTGAGATCGATTACAGTAAAGAACGTCGCCTCTGAGTCAATAGCTGTTAATAGCTGTTAATAAGGAAGAGATATCTGGGACCACAGGATACTGTGGTACAATGCATTTATTCAATTCTCGTAAATCAATCACCAGTCGATATCTGGAGGTGTATTTGGATCAGTGCGTTTAAGAATCGGAATGATAGGGGAATTACAAACATTGGAGTCGGTTTCTACAACCACTCCTTGTGCAATGAGCTCATCAATGATTTTCAGCAAAGCCACTACAGCATCAGGTGGTAACTTGTATTGTCGGATTCGAGGCAGTACTACTCCTGGCTTGAGTGTGACACGGTATGGTGTAATGTGCATACAACCTACATCAGTGGGGCCTTGTGCCCATAAATGTGCAGGAACATTCTGTAACCTGGGATCACCATCTCTCAACACATAATGGCCCTTGAAATCACGAAGGAACAGCCTTACTCCTTCCGGAGAACAACAAATTACAGCTCCTAGAGCTTTCAGAGTCTTATACCAAGCAAGTTTTCTGGACATGATTTCGTAAGCAATAAATCAGTAGTACGGGATAATGGACCGACTGCAAGGGGAACAGGTTTCGATACTTCGTTAACAATAGGCTTTCCTAAAAAACCAAGGGAAACATTCTGTGAGCTTGAGAGGGGTGCCCCTGGAACCTCGTCATGACTAATGGTAGTTCTGCTTGCCCCTGTGTCAATCAAAAACTTTCTATCCTTTCCTAATACCTGACTATGTACATAAGGACCCTCTTGATCTACAGGAACTTCAATAAGAGGCAAGCCAACCTCCCTCTCTAGGCTGTTTCATGTGTATTGCTGATAATCGGGGTAATCGGATTGTGCATATTGGTACATCTGCTGTGTGACATGCTGGGTTGCGGCAATAGGTTTGGGCTGTGGTACCGCTAAGGTCTGCTGTGGAACATGCATAGGTTGTACATGTTGTTGGACCTGGTGTTGGACCTGGTCCTGTCTGGGTGCACGTGGTCTCTCTTTAGTTTTACCTGTGGCGATATTGTGTTTCAGAACTGTACAATCGTTTACATAGTGACCTGGCTGTTTACAATAGTTGCATGTCCCTTTAACGGGAGCCGCCGAATTATTGGACTGTGTCGCGCCCTTTTTCTGACCATCTGCTGGAACTGACTGAGCAACTAGCATCTTCATTTTCGTGTCTTTCATACGTCTCTGTTCGTGATCATGTTCCTCTCTAATTCTGTTCTGGTGGTACTGTAACATTTGTAACATTTGGGAAGGAGTATTTGCTTGCCATGTGCTCTCGACTTTCAATACACGGTTCTTAACCTGGGGCAATGAATTCTCAACCAATTTGGTTACAAATAGGTGTGGGTATGACTCGCTACTTGTTTTCAGGCCACTATTAATAATAAAACATTTCTCGAATCTGGAATAAAAATCACTAGTGTCTTCATCATGTTTGCAGGCTGAGATTGCATCCCAGTCCTCCTTTTTAGTTGTCAACAATCTTGGCAAAACCTGTACTAATAATCCTGGTAACGCTTTAGTCTTATCCCCAAGACCTAAACCTGGGGTCCGACCCTTGTCTTCGTCTTCCAATTCAGTCCAATTAATCTTTTTGTCTCCCACCTCCCATTCTTTTTCTTTGAGCTTCTCGTAAATACCGGCAGGCAATAACACTTTCAGTATTTTCATAATATCGGAATATGTGTAATCTCCCATGAGTAGCATGTCTTTTATTTCACGATGAAACCCTGCTGGATCTTTATCATGACTAGGCACTATTTTCTTCATTTCCAATAATTCCATTTTAGTTATGGGCGTATATACAAATACGCGTTCAAGTGTATTATCTGGTTTCCGGATGGGGTGTACTTCTCGTAAAGGGTTCTGTCTGTCTAAGTGAAAATGATTGTTTACTGGGGGTGGAACAGGTACAAAACGCGGAGTCAAGAACGTTCTGTATTTATGGCGTTGTTCGAGAATTACATTAATCAAGTCAGTACCTAGGCCTCTCCATCTATGCAGGAGTAAGTCTTGCAATAGATTATACAACGGACCTGGATCAGATTGTTGATTCTCGTACTGTACAATAAGATGTTGGGTCATGTATATATCAGCTAGTCGCTGTTCTTCTGGAGTAAGACTTAAAAATGTTTGCACTACTAAGTCATCTTTATATATACTGTCATCCCCGGCCCATTGGACTGCGGACCGGGCTAGTTCCTGATCACGCAAGGTAGTGAGTTCATGATAACCTACTCTTTCTTTCAGGATTCTATCAGTAACTTGGAAAACATGTTCAAGGGAACATTGCTCTGGAATCGGGGAAAGGTAACGTTTCTTGTTTTCTAGGCGAATGGGTCTGTCAAAAGGCCTATCAAGAGAATACTGTTTAGGGAGTTTCGCCCTACCTACGTAAGCTATCGTGCCTGGAGGCACTTGGGTCGCTGCTGAATCTTCCGGTTCTTCCTCCTCTGAGGTGTCTTTATCGTCTGACTCGAGAGGCTTGTCAGTCTCTCGTCTGGCATGTATTGCTACAATTTCTTTACGGATCTTTCTAGTCATGGCCGCTATACATTTCTCTTTATCATGCTTACAATCAGCAATATTCTGACTCCACCTCGTCAATCCCTCCATCTCTTCTAGCGAAAAGCCGGGCTGGTCCAGTACCCTTATCAAACAATTAATCAGAAATCGCAATATCATACTCTGTGTCTCAACTTTCTCGTGTGCCATGGCTTCGCGAACACATTTTGGCCTTTCTCCTGTTCTAACAACATGATATATGTTGTCTAGATGTTCTGGCATGTCTGGTAATAACAGCAGATAGTCTGTAACACGGTGTAGTCGTAGTGAGGCTAACATCATGGTTCCTGTCTTGCCAGGTACTGGATCGTATCTACAATCTGTCAGGTACTCTTTAAGTTTTTCGGCTGGGCTTGCTTTAGGTGTACGTGACATGGCTATTTCTCTCATTGTCACTCGGTGTAATGGTGGCGGAGTGTGATGGGAACCTCCTGAAGCACTTCCTGAGGCAGAACCGTGAGCATGACTCGATGTCAATGGGTGTGGGTAAGGTATGTTTATCGGAGACGACTGACTCCGAGTCGCATCTGTACCAAAAGGGTTATTAGGACCAAGAGTAAGGGGACCAGCAGGGGAAGTGACAAAGGGTGCGGGAAGTTGATGACGTGGAGGGGTCGTGGCTTGATCAGCAGGAATCAGCAGCGGCAGATTATTATTAACGGGTTGTCGGGGTACATTGGCGTATGCGGGAACTACATCATCTAAATAGGAAGAAAGGAAACTATCTGCTGCGGTCTGTTTATGATGTACTTTGGTCGGAACCAATGGAGGGGGCAGATCATTTGGTATTTCCGGGGTCGCCTTGGGCCCTCGGCCCTCGGCCAGAACTGGATACAGTCCTGTTATAAGAGCATTACTCTGTCTTTCATGTTGTTCGATCCTGACTCGCTGTCTCTCTTCTAGTAGTTCTTTTTCTTTAGCTTTTTCGGAATCTTCTCTACTCTTTTCTGCTTTTCTGAGTGCTTTCTCTGTCCGTCTATGTGATTCTTTGCGCCACAATTCAATGGCGTCTTTCTGTGATTGTCTGGCTTTCTTTTTCCATAACGCTTCTTCTACTCTCATGATGCACTCGGCATCCCATGTCCCTGTAACGGGCCATCTCTGATTCTCTGCCAGGTCTTTTGTATAATCCACCCATAGGTCTAAGTACAGTATGGCATCTAAGCCATGCTTATGGTACATAAAATGTCCTGGAGTGTCCCTAGGTGGGATGGGAACTGCTTCTTCAAGTATACCTTTCCTAGTTCCAATCTGTCGTAATTTCGAGAACAAAGGCATTGCTACCTCTATGTTGAACGCAAACACAATGATCACAGTAAAAAATGCAAACAATCACTCATACCACGACATTAAACACATTGAAACATTTAGAACAGATATTGACTACCAACGAGTTCTATAACGAAAACAAAACTGAATCGCTGAATAACTGAATTACTAGATGTACTGCTAAACAGCACAGATACACTGCTAAAACAGTGCAGACCGGGTCTGTGTACCCAAACCCGTCTTGACCGGATACAAATTAATGCACCCGTCTTGATGCGTCCCCAGCAACGGTACTCACCGGGAAGCACGGAACGGAAGGCCTCGGAAACTCGACTGGACTGGACCGCTACGACGTCACTGCTGCTGCGCACTACGCATGCGCCTCAACGCTTCGGACAGGTGGGCCTCTGGACACCTCGGACACTGTTCTCTCGGCTGGGCTCTGGTCGGGATCCTCCGCACTCCTCACCGCCTCGTCTGGATGTCGATCGCAGTCTCCGTCACCTCCGTAGGCCTGAGGGAGATACAGGAAAACCTGCAGATGCGCATAGAAGTCCGTCACGGCTGTGGCAGGGGGCAAGGCCTGCGACGCATCGCCGGCGCGTGGGGTGGGGGAGGGGTTCCTGTTCGGGCGCCAAATTATGTGGTAAATATAATTTACCGGTCAATTTTTACCGTATAATTACTGACAGAAAAGAATAGCTCAATTAAATGAGAGGCAGAGTCCGGGGTGTCTGAGTCATACGGGCTTTAATTCAGGATGGCTCGAGCCATGGAAATCAATTCCATCAATACAAGGGTTCGGGGGTATATGCAATGATGGCAAAAAGATGTCAACGATTTATTAACAGTACATGACATATATAGTATAACGGTGCAATAGCAATGAATACAATAGGCGTGACAAGTGAATGTGCGTAGCAAAAAGGCGTGTACAAAGGCGTGCACGGAGGTGTGTGCTGGAAACGTCACAGAAAAGTGTCATAAGTGGGTGGATACATAGAAGATTCTGCAGAGTCAGCTGAGAACCTGTAACCTGGGTGCGCGCGCAGCTGGTATGACGTGTGATTGACGTGTGTCTGTAGAAAGCTGAGGGTCTGACTTTTAGCACTAGTAGAAGAGACAGAAGTCTGGCATGTCAGATCGACCTGTTCCTATAACATGTCTGATATCTTGTATTTGGGGTAGGTGTAATCTGAAGTAAAAGGTCTCTCGGGCAGAGGCTATTCTATACTGAATGCATATGTGTCTAAGTGCAATGCGCGAGGCCATGGGCCTATCATGGTAACGGGAGCAATGAATTACATGAGACAGACGGGAAGGCTTGGCCCTTTGCTCTGCAGCCGGGGAGCTGTTTACCTATTTCACTCGACTCGAGCTCGGCGGAGAAGGGTAGGTCAGACAGCAAAGGCACAAGCGACTGGAGTTTTAGACTTAAGGACTCCTCCTTGATGCCTTCCCCCGCCGACCCCTCAGGTGGCTGGTAGTTCTTAGCAAATAGGCATAGGACAACCCCCACAGAGGTAAAATAAACACAAACTCACACATGACACCAGCATGTTGTAAATCACCTTTTTAATAGGTCCTGATGAATCGCGGGTAACTTTTACCCACTGCGAGAAACATGTCGACCGTCTTCACCACTAGCCCCATCTAGGTTCACCTGACTATGCTCGTTGACTCCTAGTAAGCTAGCCCCCTGTTTTTATTTGCAGCGAGGGACCCCCAGAATAAAATTGATTCCGGTACCCTTAGCTACATTTTAATTATCCCTGTTCCACTATCACATAACCCCCTGCCCACACACCCACACCTCACCATAAGGCTGTTGGAAAAAAGATCTCCGCCAAAGAGCCCCTCTTTGAGGTGAGCCCGTCGGGGATTGCACCGCCTCCCCGACGAGGAGCAACCGCCGATGATGAAGCATGACATCCTTCGGGGTGTGTGAGGCCAATCCATCCAACACAATGGATGCCCTTGGGTGTTACATTTACACCTTTGGTCACGCCAGTTAGTTCCTTCCTTTAGTCACGCTTAGGAACAGTTCAGCAACCCTTCCTTGTTGTTACCTATTTCACTAGACAGGAATGTGTTTTCGAGGAGGCTGAGTTGGCTACACTGATAACTTGAAGGCAAAATACTGTTTGGCAGGCAGGCCAGGCCGAGCCAGGCACCGCTTCGCTTGGCAGGAAGTAAGGCAGAGGTCAGGGATGCATTTCCACGTTGCAGCTTTCGGAGACAGAGACAGAAAGTGGTTCGATGGCAGAAATCAGGGCCTAGCTCTGCAGAGCCAGAAAAACGTGAAAGTGCACCATGCAAAGACGTTGGCAAGGCATAGTTAGGAACGGAATTATCAATCCATTCATGGTGGATCTGATAGAGGACATGTTAACGTTGGACGCAAATGTATTTGCGTCTTCAGATTCGGTTGCGGAGGGAAGTAACATGCACTTTAAACTCGTACATGGAGACGATGGGGTACTCGTTAGGGGACATACTTGACCATAAAAATTTCAATTACCTCAAGTTCGGTCTGGAACGTTCCCATGAGGCACAGCGTCAAGGCTGAGGTGGTGTGGAGTGCAAAAAAAATGGTGGATTTAGGCCCAGATCTCTGTATTAGGGTGAATGTATGACATTGTTCTGCATTTTGTCCATCAACTGTTGTTTATACATTCTGCCCTTCATGCCATGTCTGATAACGTGTGCTGGGGGTGTGGGCGGGTGCGGGCGCGCGTTGTGTCAAATATATCATTGTTTTTTCTTCCCAGGTTCTGTACATTCCAGCTCCGGGTGTTCACCCTGCTCCCTTTAAATACTCCTGCACCCTATAATCAAAACCCACCCTTACTCCTTAAAATACCCCAACACCCTTAAACACTAACCCATCTTAACCCTATAAATATACCCTGTACCCAACAACCCAAACCTATACCTAAATCCTAAAAATACCCCTGTATCCCTGTGAGACTTGGCCCTTTCCCCAAAATTTTTCGCCTTTTATTCCCCTTTTAATTTAGAATGCCCTCATGGTAACAACAATGTATAGGCCTTGTGTAGTGAGGAAAGCCCTGTGTACTGTGAAACTGATGTTGAGGTGCAGGTGACTTATACCCCTAACATGGCTGCCACTGACCACTGCTGCTGCAGCATGGTTTAGTGGGCGCATTCTAGTGGCCAGGGCCTGGCTGGAACCCTCCAAACAATGTATCCATCTTAGCCTGCCAGCCTGCCCACAGATAGAATGGTGGAACCTCCTGGAAGCCTCTGGAACCTTCTGGAAGAAGTGAGGTGACACCAACTGCCACTCTCAACTGTCAACTGGCAGTATATAAGGAAAGGGAGGGAAACTTTCCTGTCGGAGTGACTGAGGGGAGACCTGGGGGAGGAACCCACGCAGGAGTTTAGGCAGTGGGGGCCTAGTCAGGGACTATCAGCCAGATTCATGAAGCATTTTTGCGGGCGCAAACGGTGCGAATCGCAGAATTCGGCCGTTTGCGCCCGCAAAAATTGCATTAGAAATTCATCATTGGGTCATGTACTCGCAAATTGAGAAATCGCAAAAAATTGCGATTTTTCAAATTGCGATCACATTTAAGGAATCTCAATTTGAGATTCCTTAAATGATATTCATGACCCAATATAAAATTGCGATTTCGCTATTTTTGGACGCAATTTACCGCGAGGTCAAACCTCGCGGTAAATTGCGAAAACTCAGAAAAATGCATTTAAAGGCATTTTTCTGAGTTGCATGTTACACACACAACATGTGTGTGTGTGCAACACCTGTGTCACATTTCATTTGAGGGGTGCTACAGGGTGTCCTGTGGACACCCCTGGCACCCTTCAAATCGCAATCTTATTTGCGATTAGCTAATTGCTAATCGCAAATAAGGAATACTCCCCATTCATTCCTATGGGCCTTTTGGCCCGTAGGAATGAATGGCGAGTTATTCCTTATTTGCGATTAGCAATTTGCTAATCGCAAATAAGGAATCAGTAGGAATCGCATTTTATTATGCGATTCCTACATGAATGCCGTTTTGCGAGTCCTTAATAGCGAATCGCTATGATTCGCTATTAGGGGCTCGCAAAACGGCCCGTTGATGAATCAGGCGGTTTGATACTGGAAGTGACAGGGCTTATAGTGCTGCCTTGCAAGTATTGAGTACTCCTGTAAATCCCCCCTGACCTAGCCCAGCGGAAGGGAACCCCCAGGGACCACTTGAAGGGATTGGCTGAGAAGAACTTGGAACACCAGCCACCAATTTATCCCCCCCTTCAAGGAATAAGAAACCAAGCAACTATACCAAGGGCGCAAGAAACATAGCGCCAAGAAGAAAACGAAATCACCACAGGACTTTTGAGGAACTACCCAGGTTGGTGCTGTGTTGCTCCCTGTGCCCCTGACGCCATCTGGGATTCCCCTACCTGATTGTCCACTGTTGGGTGGCCGGTCCTGTATGATCTGATGTCCTGCTCCTAATTTAAAGGAACTGTCTGCTGGTTAAGCGCTCCCATTTTCTAAGCGCTAGCATCCTGAGCTACCTGTCCTGCAAGCGCTGCCTGAACTGCCTTATTTCTGGGAATGGCCCCTGGGAAGAGCGCTGAGGTAATGGAGGAGGTTGCTGCCTAGTTGAAGCGCTGGGAAGTTGAGAGACTGTTGCCTGAAAAAGCGCTATAACCTGATCCTCATCAGCGCTGAGAACTGTGTGTGAAAAGCGCTGGTAATTTCTCCCCTGCTGGGCCCCCATTGGAGCGCTGTGAAGTGCTGACGAGCACGCCCTGTCAACTGGCCTGTGAAGCGCCATGACACCTCTCCTCAGAGCGCTTACCTTATTGCTTTAGGAGCGCTGTAACCCTCCGTCCTGTTGGGGATCTGTAGGCTGGTGTGACCCTGTGGCGCTGTGTGGCCAGCGCTGCTGTCGGAATTGCCGCTATTGCCCTGAGGCACCGCGAAGTCCATGGGCGCGATCTCTATCTGTAGCGCTTTGAGGGGGAGGAGTGCTGTCTGAGTGCCCCGACGCCACCGTGGAGCGGACCCGATCGCGTGCAGTGGCTGCAGTGGCCCCCGGAGTCTTGGGGAGGTCGCTCCGATTTCCTGGGAGCCTCCTGTCCTGTTTTGTATCCTGTTGCGGCGGCCCCCGGTGTGAGGAGAGGGCCGCCAGAGTTCCAGTCAGGCTACGCTGGGCCTGACAAGCCTTGAAGCCTCTCAACTCGCGTCACGTGACGGGGGGGGGGGCGCCGGAAGAGATTCCGCCCCCGCCACACTGTGACTGGTTCCCCGGGTCCTGCCTCTAATGCGCCTTCCTGCCGAGTGGTTTCCAGGCCCCAGACGTGCTTGAAAGCCTGGGGACCGGACACGATACTGCGGAGGGCTCCGAGGAGCAAAGGAGTCCCTCGCTGTTAGGCTGCAACCCCGGGCCGGGCCGTCTGTCAGTGCGGCCCGCTAAGCCTGGGCCCTCCCTTTAGCAGAATCGGCGCTAGGGCTCCTCAAGGAGCAGAAGAGTGAAGGTAACCCTGATGGGAGGAGGGAGGCCTAGAATCCGGCCCCTCCCCTCGGGGAAAAACTAAGTTGGGCCCGTGGCCCTGATTATCTAACCACAGGGGAGGAGGGCGTAAATCACAAGGAGGTCCCGGTGCCGCCCCTCCTCTTGGGAAAACCTATTGCTGAGCCCTCCTGGCCACCCACCAGTACTGGATTTGGGCCAGGGTTCAGTAACATTATGAAAGCCCATTAGGGACAGTGGGTTCTGAGTAAACCCCTGACTAGGGGAAGGATTACTGTAAATGTGATCGGCTTGAAGGAAATGTTTATCCTTACATAGGGAGATGATGATGAAATGTTCTTCCTAGTTAAAAGAAATATTTTTAGTAGCTTAATGAAAGGCCTATGCTTGCCTATTGAGATGTTGTACTCTTAGCCTTAAGAATTGTTATTCCGGCCCGATGACATGTTGGCCTCGCCGGATGAGATGTTCCCTAGTCCATAAAAGAACGTTTTATACTCCTGCCCCAGTGTTCTAACTTCTACCTACTAAGAGGGTTACCCTTGGGGGCTGACATGTTTATGCCTGCTTAGAGTAGGTAACAGAATGTGTTGATTCCTGGGTAAGGAAATGTGTATTCCTGTTTAGAGGAGTGATGAAATGCACTGTTGCATATTAGGATGGAATGCCCTATAGGAATATTTGGTACTGGGTAGTAAAATGTCTTACTCTGCCTAGTGCAATGCCTTTCAGCTATCTAAGAAAACGTTGGGCCATATTATCAAGAACTGGCGATAAAATTATCGGCGCTTTATCGGCAGGAAACTGCTGCTAAAGCAGCGATAATGGGCTTGATAATATGCCCTTGAGAATTCCCATAGCAGCCCAGGTTAACACCAGAACCTGGGCTGCTATGGGAATTCACAAGCACATATTATCAAGGCCATTATCGCCACTTTAGCGGCAGTTTCCTGCCAATAAAGTGGCGATAATTGTATTGCCTGTTCTTGATAATATGGCCCACGTTATTCCTGCAGGAGTGTGTCTTGCAAGTAAAAGTTGATTACTTACCTCCAAGGGGGTAAACCAGAAGATTATTCCTGATTCCTTATTGAGCAACTGGTTATCACTCATGTAAGGTGGAAGGGCCTAACTTCTAACGAAGAGTGTTACATAGAGAAATGCTCTGCCTTTAAGGGAATGTTTTATGCATACTATGTTGAAATGCCTAAATGAAATGCTGGTTTTCCCCAGTGAGGTGTTTTATTCCTAAATAAGGAGATGGTTAAACCTACACAAGGGGATATTTATTTTTAATGAAATGTTTTGCCTCTTCAGTGCTATATTTACTGAAACCTACAGTTATTTATTTACCTATTTATGTTTAGTGAAACAAGGGTGAAATACCAACAGGAACAAATGCCATGTTATTTGGTTGTCTCCTTAATGCATTTTTACAGGTGCTGTCAAGAAGCAAGGCGAAGGACAGGCCTGTGTTTTACTAAAAATGTATTTATCTAACTAATATTTATTGATCCAATATTTAATATTTATTGCAGATCGGATATTTATTCATCTAATATTTAATGTGAGTTTTGAGACACATGTATTTTAAATGAACTTGTGATTTCCCTGACCCTGCTCTATCTGACTATTTATCTTAATACAAATTACTTGTTTTTATACAAGCTTTGGAGTGGAGTCATTTATTGCGTGCCCATGTTTCTGTCTCAGTGTGAGTGTGTGCTGCATGATCGCTTTACACATGTGCTTTCGGATGCCTACCCGCTCGTGCCATGCTACCCTAGAGGACTGGTGACCCCAGTTCCAACAACCCCAAAAACCAAACCTACCCCTAAACCCTAAAATAACCCTGTACCCCAAAACCCAAACCTACCCCTGAACCCTAAAATAGCCCTGTACCCCAAAACCCAAACCTAGCCCTGAACCCTAAAAATACTCCTGTACCCCAAAACCCAAACCTAGCCCTGAACCCTTAAAATACCCCTGTACCCCAAAACCCCAAATTACCCCTGAACCCTAAAAATACCCCTATACCCCAAAGCTCAAACCTAGCCCTGAACCCTAAAAATACGCCTGTACCCCAAAACCCATACTTATCCCTAAACGCTAAAACTACCCTTATACCCCATAACACAAAACTATATCTGAACCCTTAAAATACCCAAACACCCCAAAAGATATACCCCTATACCTATACTTACCTTATCCGAACATTAAAAAAAACATGCTTTTACCATTCATGCATTTAAAACGAATTTCGTTGTAAATGTATGGGTGGTAAAAGCATATAAAATGTAATGCCATGCGTTATGATGGCATTGCGGACTCATCGTACTTTCATAATGAAAGTATGCGGAGTGATGGTCTGCGGAAAGAAAGTTGCGGAATAATGGGTGTTTACTCTCCCCAGGTAAGTACATTGGTGGCACGGCGGCCCACATCTCCAGCAACATACTCATATTTTTTCACCACCGATTTGAAAAAGGCACAGGTCTCTCTCATTGATGGCCAGCACGACATACACTTTTAGACACACCTCCCGCCACAAGTTCTAGAATTGCGAACTTTAGAGCTGGGGAGCTACGTTCGAATCTCTGCATCAGGTCAACATCCTATGATTCCAGGCAAATTGCTTTGTCTCCCCGTGCCTACCACAAATAGTGCAAAGGCTAGAACGGAAATGGCGTAGGCACTATAATAATGACGATCAGGAAGTCTTTAAGATAGCTAGGAGGAAATACCATGCACTAATCAAATGCACCAAAACGAACTATTTTACAAACCTGATTGAAACCTCACAGAACAAACAAAAGGAAATTTTCCGAATTGTAAATAGCTTTAGAAATCCAAAATTTCTGTCCCACTAAATTCCACCCTCACAGACCTTTTGTAACGAAATTGCAACATATTTCGAACAAAAAGTTATAAATCTCACCAAAGATTTTCCCCAAATCCCCCAAGAAGATGAAGATACCATACAAGATAATAAGTCTGGGTCAGTCAATTGGAATACCTTTGCTACGATTAGTCTTGCAGACTCTTCGCAAATCATCTCAAAAATTAAATCTTGCTCGCCACTTGATCCCTGTCCCCCCTCATTGCTTCATGCAATTAAAGAGGAAGTAAACCCCGTGATTAATACTATTCTTAATACATCACTCCAAACTGGAGAGGTTCCTACCTCATGGAAAACCGCAGTAGTCAAACCACTGCAAAAAAAGATCCTGCATGATCCATCAGTTCTATCTAACTTGCGGCCCATTTCTCAACTCCCTGCCATATGTAAATGTGCTGAAACCTTTGTTAATAAGCAGCTTTCAACATTCCTGGAAGAACATAACATCCTTCATCCAAACCAGGCAGGGTTTAGAGCAAGCCATTCTACAGAATCGGCACTTCTGTCAACTACGGAAACCATAAGAGCTGCACTGGTTCTAGGTAAGAGGGCAGTTTTAATCCTCCTAGATCTATCTGCAGCATTTGACACGGTGTCCCATGCCATTTTATTACATCGCCTAATCAAGGCAGGCATAAGGGGCACAGTGTTAAAATCGTTTAAAAACTTCCTGTTGAACAGAAGACAGATAACCATGCTAGGACAATTCCACTCGGAAGAGAAGAAGATTGGTTCAGGGGTGCCCCAGGGCTCAAGTTTGAGCCCTACCTTGTTTAATCTTTACATGGCTCCCCTGATCAACCTGTTTGCATCCTACGACATCAGCACTATAGCTTACGCAGACGACACTCATTTAGTCCTTGTTCTAGATGAAAACTCAGAAAAAGCCGAACACGTTCTGAAAGAGTGTCTGACTGCGACTTTCAACTGGATGCACAACAATCACCTCAAATGCAACTCTGCTAAAACAGAGATTATACCATTTGGGAAAAACAACCTCTTCTCCCCGCACACCTGTTGGCCATCTGACGCGGAAGCCCCACCAAACACCATTATTGCAACACGGAATTTGGGAATAAATTTCGATGAGATGCGCTCCTTCAAACAACAAACGAGAGAAGTTGCCGGCCTATGTTTTAATATCACAAAAGGCCTCAGAATTTCTTTTGATTTTCTGCCTCTATCAGCCCGCCGTACTGTAGCAATTGCATTGATCACATCAAGGATAGATTACTGTAACAGTCTGTATGCAGGGGTGGCAAAATCTACCCTGCATAAACTACAGATGGTACAGAATTCGGTGGCGCGGCTGGTTCTAAGGTGGCCCAGAAAATCATCAGCATCGGCCGCTTTGGACATGCTGCACTGGCTCCCTATTCAGAAGCGCATTCTGTTTAAAGTCCTTGTGATCACCTTTAGGGCTTTCCACAAGCGTGGCCCACAATATCTGTATAATAAGTTCAACAGATACCATCCTACAAGAGAACTTAGGTCAGCGACTGCCAACTTGATGACTGTCCCCAAGTTCAGACTGGCCACAAAGGGAGGAAAAACTCTGGCAGTCATAGGAGCCAAGGCATGGAACAAACTGCCCTCCCACCTTCACACAATTACTTCTGAACAGACATTTAAAAAATCCCTTAAAACATGGATCTACGGGCTAGCCGACTCAGTTTGCAAATCACTTGTCTGACCTTTTTGTGTACAAAACATCGACAAACAGTAAAAGCATACCATCTTATCAGTAATGGAGTTGGAGCGCCAGAATGCTCCTTGGAGCCACAGTGCGCTATATAAATATTCTCACATAAACATAAACATAAACATAATGTGTTCTTCTGTAATGTAAATTGTGCTCATGCCATGTTGTCGAGTTTACGCTATATAATATTGCAAGGCAAAATAAAGTAAGGAAACTCGAGTTCACACACTACTGAATGCGCACTCTTAAGTACATTAGCAGTGCACTGTGAATCGGAGCGTTTCACAGGCCTGTCACAGATAAGAAATGCTATCAAAACGAAATCCTACAAAACAATATACTACCGGCCGGAAGCAATTCATACCCGGACAACGTCGGGACGGGCTGCTGGTCTAAATATAAAAAGTCGGTTTATAATATCTCCAAAATATATCAAGCCTTACTGCACCTGATCTCAACGGCACAACATGTTATAAATTCAACAACCCTTCAACCACCACATTAAAAGCAGGTGTTCACGATTCCCCAGTCTCAAGCGTTTCAGTTTGGTTTTCCTTGGTTATTCCTTGTTTGGGAGATAGATGCTCCCGTTCCTGAAGTATGGTGAGGGGGGAGGGAGTTGGGTTGGGGGGACTGTTGTTTCAAACTGCCTTTGTTGTTTTATTAGCTTCTTACACCAGCTTGCATTTCCAACTGCACGACAGGCACGTGGGGCCCTACATGGTGGCATAGCACCCACCACCTCATGTACATGCGCTAACAAACCTGCACTGACCACCCGCGCTAGCTGTCCTGTTCTACACCCGTGTTCCCAATGACTGACACTCATGCTGAGAAAGCGACGCTTCACATAATGGCCTGGAATGTTAACGGCTTGCTGGATAAGGTCAAGCACACAGTGGTCCTGCGCTATGTTCAGTGTCACATGGTAGATCTGTTGCTACTCCAAGAGACACACCTGGTAGGCAACCACTGTCCTTTCCTGGCCCGTTATGGCTTTGCAGAGTTTGGCATGCCGGTTATAATCGGGGATCACAAGGTGTGGCTGTTCTGGTGCACCATGGTCTTCCACTCGTGGTGCGTAAAGCAACACAGAATCCAAACAGCTGCTTTGTCAGCCTAGAAGGGAATCTTGGGGACTAGCCTCTGAATTTGCTTACTGTATACTCCCCCCCTCCCTAATGACCTCCACACTACAGCATCTTGCTACACAAGTTGTGGCCCTACCCCTGGAGACGACTATTGTTGGGGGAGACTTTAACGCAGTCATGGACCCAGTCCTTGACACAGCTACAATGCCCTTCACCTCTAGGGCCGCTCAGTCTGCTCTTCTGTCGAACTTGGCGGCTGCTCTGGGTCTCGGAGACACCTGGGGGCATATTATCAAGGGATATATCTCTGCTTTTTTGGCTTTAAAAGCCAAGAAAGCGGAGATAAAATTATCTCCCTATCAGCAACAGGGTGCTAACACGCAAATTCCCATGTTAGCACCCTTTTTCTCTACGCTTCCCCTTGCATCTCTAATGAGATGCAAAGGGGGCTTTCCATAGAAAAATAATAGGAGAAATGTTGTTAAGCGACATTTCTCCTATTATCAAGGATTTCGCTAACCCTGTTAGAGATGAAAAAAGCAGCGCTAACCGTGGTTAGTGCTGTTTTTTTTACACCTGGGGGCATATTATCAAGGGATTTATCTCCGCTTTTTTGGCATTAAAAGCCAAGAAAGTGGAGATAAAATTATCTCCCTATTTGCAACAGGGTGCTAACACGCAAATTCGCATGTTAGCACCCTTTTTCTCTACGCTTCCCCTTGCATCTCTAATGAGATGCAAAGGGGGCGTTCCAGAGAAAAATAATAGGAGAAATGTTGGGGCATATTATCAAGGAATTTATCTCCGCTTTTTTGGCTTTAAAAGCCAAGAAAGCTGAGATATAATTATCTCCCTATCAGCAACAGGGTGCTAACACGCAAATTCGCATGTTAGCACCCTTTTTCTCTACGCTTCCCCTTGCATCTCTAATGAGATGCAAAGGGGGCGTTCCAGAGAAAAATAATAGGAGAAATGTTGTTAAGCGACATTTCTCCTATTATCAAGGATTTTGCTAACCCTGTTAGAGATGAAAAAAGCAGCGCTAACCGTGGTTAGCGCTGCTTTTTTTTACACCTGGGGGCATATTATCAAGGGATTTATCTCCGCTTTTTTGGCTTTAAAAGCCAAGAAAGTGGAGATAAAATTATCTCCCTATTTGCAACAGGGTGCTAACACGCAAATTCGCATGTTAGCACCCTTTTTCTCTACGCTTCCCCTTGCATCTCTAATGATATGCAAAGGGGGCGTTCCAGAGAAAAATAATAGGAGAAATGTTGGGGCATATTATCAAGGGATTTATCTCCGCTTTTTTGGCTTTAAAAGCCAAGAAAGCTGAGATAAAATTATCTCCCTATTAGCAACAGGGTGCTAACACGCAAATTCGCATGTTAGCACCCTTTTTCTCTAAGCTTCCCCTTGCATCTCTAATGAGATAATCGGGGATCACAAGGTGTGGCTGTTCTGGTGCGCCATGGTCTTCCACTCGTGGTGCGTAAAGCAACACACAATCCAAACAGCTGCTTTGTCAGCCTAGAAGGGAATCTTGGGGACTAGCCTCTGAATTTGCTTACTGTATACTCCCCCCCTCCCTAATGACCTCCACACTACAGCATCTTGCTACACAAGTTGTGGCCCTACCCCTGGGGACGACTATTGTTGGGGAGACTTTAACGCAGTCATGGACCCTGTCCTTGACACGGCTACAATGCCCTTCACCTCTAGGGCCGCTCAGTCTGCTCTTCTGTCGAACTTGGCGGCTGCTCTGGGTCTCGGAGACACCTGGAGACTTTGGCATCCAATGACCTGACTTTACACTCACGCATCAGCCTTCCATCATACACATCCACAACTCAACTATGTTTTCCTGCCGGCTCTAGATTGTCGTGCTATTCAAGACGTTACCATCCTCTCCAGAGGTCTGTCAAACCACTCCCCAGTGGCGGTGCGGATGGGCAATATTCCTGTGTCCTCAAGAACGCATGGTTTCTCCAAGACAAGGATTTTAGTGACCAGGTGGGAGATGAGCTCTGTCACTTTTCGACACTAACCACGGGTCGGTGTCCTCTCCCAGCATCCTATGGGAAGCCGGTAAGGCCACCATCCGAGCCTTTGCCAAGGGCTAGCTCAAACTTAAGCGTCAGAGGCAGGACTCCCAACTCACACTTCTGGAGGCCCAGGCTGTCCTAATTGAAACTCAGCCCCCGGAGGAGAGATCAGAGGCCCACGACAGGAGACCGGCGTTTCTCAGAGATGAGATTAAGCAAACGTCCCTAGAAGCGGCCAAATTGCTCTGGAGGTACTCTGTGGCATGTGTCTATGGATGGGAGGACAAAAACTGGAAACTTCTCCATCTTCTTGCCACTTACCGGATGGCTAACCGTATCATACTCTGTGTAAATGGAGTGCTCCATCGAGCTACCAATGCAGTGGCCCAGTGCTTCGCCACCTATTATGCTACCCTTTATTCCGCATAACTCCCCACTCTGTCACTCCCGGAGCTCCTCAGGCATGAACAGTTCTCCCTCCCTTGACTCATTGAGTCGGAAGCAAAAGGGCTAGAACTCCCTGTCACCCCAGAGGAGATTAGTGACGCCATATCGCGCATGGTGGCAGGTAAGACACCAGGACCAGACGGACTCCCACAGGAGTTCTACGCATCCTACCGGGACACGCTGAATCCCCACCTTCTAGAGATGTATCAAGAAGCATCAGAGCGAGGTTCATTTCATCCCGAAACGGACATGGCCATGCACTGCCTCTGACGCCTCCACCTGGCCTTAGCAAACCAGCACCAATTGACCCCATATTTGGCTCTCCTTTTCGTGGACTTTGAGAAGGCTTTCGACTCGGTGGATTGGCACTACTTGGAAGCGGTCTTGGTGGAGATGAGTTTTGGACCCCCTTCTGTGGCATGGTTAGGTCACTTTACTGTAAGCCCAGGGCCCAGGTGCTGGTTAATGGGGCCTGTCGAACCCCTTCCCCATCAGCAGAGGCATGAGGCAGGAGTGCCCCCTCTCACCCCTCTTATTCGCATTGGTGATGGAACCCCTCACCTGTCTTGTACGGCCTGACCAGCTCCTCACAGGCTGGCTATGGCCCGGCTTAGAGGAAGACTAAAAAATTTTTGTTATTTGTAGCAGATCCGGCTCAATCGGGACCCTGCTGTCTCCGGGCCCTGATTCTTTTTGAACAGGATTCTGGTCTTTGGCTGAACACGACTAAATTCGTTTTGGTCCCTTTTCTTCTCTAAAGAGAATGCTTTGACTGGCATTCGTCGATACCTCTTCGGCGACAGTCCTTTAAGTATCTGGGGATCTGGGTAGCCCTCCTCCCCGACCTCGCCTGGTCGCTTAATTTCACTCCGTTAGTGAAAAAGGCCCGGGCTGATCTCCTTAGATGGCAAACCCTACCGCTCAACCTTATGGGCAGAATAGCCCTTTTTAAAATGATGGTCCTACCTCGATTTCTCTATATACTCCAAAACACGCACCGCTCCTTCTCGAGGCCGTGGTTCCGGGAACTAGACGGCATGGCCACCAAGTTCCGATGGGGGGGTCGGAGGCCTCGGTTGGCCCTCGCCCAGTGCCAGATTCCGCCCTTTGATGGCGGCTTGGGGATGACAAACCTTTATCTTTATTATCTCGCAACCCGGCTCCTTAGCGTGCATGATTGGTTTAACGGTGGCTGGTCGTACCCGGCATACCGCTTGGAACTGCACACCCTGGGACTGTCCAACATCCAAGGGATGTTTTATGGGAATCCCATCTCCCAAACTTTGCCTGAGATCACCCGTGGGGTACTTTTGGCATGGCGGGCTTCCCTGCACCACGCCCAATGGTCAAATAAACTGACCCAGCATACTCCACTGTGGTGCAGCACATGGCTTCGAGAGGTTGCCAACCTCTCTGGCTTTCGAATGTAGCATCTCATTGGCATATCCCTGGGGGGAGACATCCGGAGTGGGAACCACATGCAGACTTTCAAGGAATTGCAAACCTGTTACTCACTACACCCTTCCCAGTTCTATCGATATCTACAGATATGGCATGCACTTCAATCTCACATTCCAGATGGCTCCACCCTGCCTGAACACAGCCCACCCGAAGCCCAGACCATGACTGGTAACCTAGGGAAGGGAGGGATCTTCCATATCTACAGATCCCTTATTAATACACCCCAACACACTATCACACCTCAGGGACAGGTGGGAGGGTTAGCTCGGGTCCCTGGATGACACTGATTGGAGAGATGCATTGATGGCCCCCAAGTCAGTGACAGCCTCAGCAAGGATCCACCTGGTCCAAATATATTATCTCCACACAGTTTATCTTACACCGCTGCATCTCCAGTACGCAGGACTGTGACCCGATGCTTCCTATCCTCGTTGTAGCCACCCACAAGCTGACTTTTAACACATGGTATGTCTCTGCAATCATACTCTACTGGGAGTCTGTAACTAGGGGATCTCACCGACGTTCTGGGCTGGGAGATGTCCCACCTAACCCACTGAATGTCCTGCTGGGTGTCACCAAGGGGATGGGCAGCTCTAGAGCTGAAAAAACGTTTTTATAACACAGCACTGATGGTGGCAAAAAGAGACATCGCGGCCAACTGGTTGAGCTCAACAGCCCCCACCATGGCACGTTGGCGCAGTGGGGTGGATTGGTGTGCCACTCAGGAACGACCGTTATATGAGGCAATAGGTTGCCCAAAGAAATTTAGCAGAATGTGGGCCAGATGGGTTGGGATGGTGGAAGATTGATACTCTCAATGAGCGCCCGAGGCTTGGAATGAGTGCAGTATATTTTTGACCTTTGCTTTGCCTATCAATTCCTGTATACTGATGTAATGCCCTCCTGTATGTGCCTTACACGTCCACTTGCGCAAGTAGCTGGTATTGTTTGTAAGAAAGTGGTTCTATATATATACTGAACCAAAGTAAGGTACAGTGTGTATAGAGTCCACAATCCCCAGAGGTATAACAGAGGTTAAAGCCAGGTGTGACCTTACTCTCTAAAGTGGTAGCTTGGTCGAGCAGTAAGGCAGTACCAGAGGACAGTGCAAAGCATTTGTTGTACCCACTCAGTCAGCAAAAGGTTTCACACACTCAATGACTGAACTCCAGGCCAATTATTTTTATACTAGCAGCCCGTCCCGACGTTGTCCGGGTATGAATTGCTGCCGGCCAGTAGTATATTGTTTTGTAGGATTTCGTTTTGATAGCATTTCTTATCTGTGACAGGCCTGTGAAATGCTCCGATTCACAGTGCACTGCTGAAGCACTTAAGAGTGCACATTCAGTAGTGTGTGAACTCGAGTTTCCTTACTTTATTTTTCCTTGCAATGTTATATAGCGCAAACTCAACAACATGGCCTGAGCACAATTTACATTACAGAAGAACACATTCATTTGTGGTAGGCACGGGGAGACAAACGGGCATATTATCAAGGGGGTTTATCTCCACTTCTTTGGCTTTAAAAGCCAAGAAAGCAGAGATAAAAGTATCTCCCTATTACCTAGCTGTCGCTAACACCAGTTAGCGACAGCTAGTTGGAGATAGCGACCATCTTGGGCCCAGCTTTGCATGTCAGTGATATTTATCACTAATGACATGCAAAGTGGGCCTGCCAAGATGTAAGCGACTGGACACAGTCAGTAACATCGATATCTCCAAAAGCTAACACCTGCCCCTGAGCAGTTCTTAGCCATGTTATCCAATGGTAGGTGGATAACATGGCTAAGAGCATTAGCTCGCTAATGCATGAATATCGCGGACTTTTCAGCGATATTCATGCATTTCGGCCGATTTTTATCGCTTAGGATATAAACCTTGATAATAGCAAGGCTCCTAAGCGATAAAAATCGCTGCATATAGGCGATAAAAATATCGCCGCTAAACCAACATAGCGATAATTATCGCTAGTTGTTGGTAATATGCCCCAAAGTGATTTGCCTGGAATCACAGGATGTTGAGCTGATGCCGAGATTCAAACGTAGCTCCCCAGCTCTAAAGTTCGCAATTCTAGAACTTGTGGCGGGAGGTGTGTTTAAAAGTGTATGTCGGTGCTGGCCATCAATGAAAGAGACCTGTGTATTTATCAAAACAGTGGTGAAAAAATATGAGTATGTTGCTGGAGATGTGGGCCGCCGTGCCACCAATGTACTTACCGGGGGAGGGTAAACACCAATTAGTCCGCAACTTTCTTTCCGCATACCATCACTCCGCATACTTTCATTACGAAAGTACCATGGGCCTTATTTATGAAGGTCTTGCGCCGCCGGTGCGTCACTTTTGAAATGAGAAAAAGTGACGTACCAGTGGCGCAAGGCCTTCAGAAATGAGGCCCCATGACTCCGCAATGCCATTATAACGCATTGCATTACATTTTATATGCTTTTACCACGCATACATTTACAACGAAATTCGTTGTAAATGCATGAATGGTAAAAGCATGTTTTTTTAAAATGTTTGGATAAGGTAAGTATGGGTATAGGGGTATATGTTTTGGGGTTTTGAGGTATATGTTTTGTGGTGTTTGGGTATTTTAAGGGTTCAGATATAGTTTTGGGTTATGGGGTACAGGGGTAGTTTTAGGGTTTAGGGATAGGTATGGGTTTTGGGTTACAGGGGTATTTTTAGGGTTCAGGGCTAGGTTTGGGTTTTGGGGTACAGGGTTGTTTTTACGGTTCAGGGCTAGGTTTGGGTTTTGGGGTAGAGTGGTATTTTAGGGTTTAGGGGTAGGTTTGGGTTTTGGGGCACAGGGTTATTTTTAGGGTTCAGGGCTAGGTTTGGGTTTTGGGGTTACAGGGGTATTTTAGGGTTCAGGGGTAGGTTTGGGTTTTGGGGTACAGTGGTATTCTTAGGGTTCATGGCTAGGTTTGGGTTTGGGGGTACAGGGGTATTTTTAGGGTTCAGGGGTAGGTTTGGGTTTTGAGGTACAAGGGTATTTATAGGGTTCAGGGCTAGGTTTGGCTTTTGGGGTACAGGGGAATTTTTAGGGTTAAGATGGGTTAGTGTTTGAGGGTGTTGGGGTATTTTAAGGAGTATGGGTGGGTTATGATTATCGGGTGCAGGGGTATTTAAAGGGAGCAGGGTGGGATTAGCACACGATATGAGACATGGCATAAAGGGCAGAACGTACCACACGCCCCCAGCGTTTGCCACGCCCCCAGCACACGCCCACAGCACAATGCAGACACGCCCACAGAGACTACGTTGTTGGCATGTTTTTTTACCTTTTAAATGTATATGGTGGGCGTCTGCATAGCCTATGTCCTTCTGCTTCAACTGCCCTTTCCAACGCTGTATTGGGTGTTGTGATTGGTGCTGTGGTTCCTGAGATTACCCGCCTCAAAGGTTTGGGCTCTCTCTGGACTAGCAGCCCGTCCCGACGTTCTCCGGGTATGAATTGCTACCGGCCAGTAGTATATTGTTTCGTAGGTTTTCTTTTTGATAGCATTTCTTATCTGTGACAGGCCTGTGAAACGCTCCGATCACAGTGCACTGCTGATGCACTTAAGAGTGCGCGTTCAGTAGTGTGTGAACTCGAGTTTCCCTACTTTTTTTTCCTTGCAATATTATATAGCGCAAACTCGACAACATGGCATGAGCACAATTTATATTACAGAAGAACACATTCATTTGTGGTAGGCACGGGGAGACAAAGCGATTTGCCTGGAATTACCGGATGTTGAGCTGATGCCGAGATTCGAACGTAGCTCCCCATCTCTAAAGTTCGCAATTCTAGAACTTGTGGTGGGAGGTGTGTCTAAAAGTGTATGTAGGTGCTGGGCATCAATGAGAGAGGCCTGTGCATTTTTCCAATCGGTGGTGAAAAAATATGAGTATGTTGCTGGAGATGTGGGCCGCCGTGCCACCAATGTACTTACAGGGGAGGGTAAACACCCATTATTCCGCAACTTTCTTTCCGCATACCATCACTCCGCATGCTTTCATTACGAAAGTACCATGGCTCTGCAATGCCATTATAGCGCATAGCATTACATTTTATATGCTTTTACCACGCATACATTTACAATGAAATTTGTTGTAAATGCATGAATGATAAAAGCATGTTTTTTTAAAAATGTTTGGATAAGGCAAGTATGGGTATAGGGGTATATGTTTTGGGGTACTGGGGTATATGTTTTGGGGTGTTTGGGTATTTTAAGTGTTCAGATATAGTTTAGGGTTATGGGGTACAGGGCTATTTTTAGGGTTCAGGGCTAGGTTTGGGTTTTGGGTATAGGGGTATTTTTAGGGTTCAGGGCTAGGTTTGGGTTTTGGAATACAGGGGTATTTTAGGGTTATGGGGTAGGTTTGGGTTTAGAGGTACAGGGGTATTTATAGAGTTCAGGGCTAGGTTTGGGTTTTGGGGTACAGGGGTATTTTTAGGGTTCAGGGGTAGGTTTGGGTTTTGGGGTACTGGGGTATTTTAAGGGTTTAGGGCTAGGTTTGGGATTTGGGGTACAGGGGTATTTTTAGGGTTCGGGGCTAGGTTTGGGTTTTGGAATACAGGGGTATTTTAGGGTTCTGGGCTAGGTTTGGGTTTTGGGGTACAGGGGTATTTTTAGGGTTCAGGGGTAGGTTTGGGTTTTGGGGTACAGGGGTATTTTAAGGGTTATGGGCTAGGTTTGGGTTTTGGGGTACAGGGGTATTTTAGGGTTGAGGGGTAGGTTTGGGTTTTGAGGGACAGGGGTATTTTTAGGGTTCAGGGCTAGGTTTGGGTTTTGGGGTACAGGGGTATTTTTAGGGTTTAGGGATAGGTTTGGGTTTTGGGGTACAGGGTATATTTATAGGGTTAAGATGGGTTAGTGTTTAAGGGTGTTGGGGTATTTTATAGAGTAAGGGTGGGTTATGATTATGATGTGCAGGGGTATTTAAAGTAGGGGTGGGCGGAATTGGCACAAATTTGGTACAATAAATCTGCAATATTTCGTTCCGTCAGATTTCCAATTATTAAAACAGAAACCTCATATATTCAAGGTAAAATAACAAGTATTTCTACATGCTAAAATGCATATAGTCATTTCACAAAAGTGAAATTAGCTTCCAGCAAGCAGTGAGAGAGGAGATGATTTTGAGATCAAGCCACTGCAAAGCATTATGGGATGAGATTAGCAGTGGGAAGTGAATATTATAGTATCCAAATAATTCTACAAAGAGCTGCAGTTCACCTCGTCGTCCCCAGTTGTCCCCATGAGGCAAATGCAATAGCATTTATAATATTACACATCAAGCTGCAGTTCACCTAGTTGTCCCTAGATGTCCCTGATGAGGCAAATGCAATAGCATTAAAAAAATTATACATCAAGCTGCAGTTCACCTCGCCGTCCCTAGATGTCCCTGATTAGGAAAAATTAATAGCATTTAAAATATTATACATCAAGCTGCAGTTCACCTCGTTGTCCCAAGATGTCCCTGATGAGTTAAATTTAAAAACATTGAAACCCTTTCATGAATGCCAATAATGTTGCTAATCTTATCCCATAATGCTTTTCAGGGCCATTTAGTTGTATTTTTTGCCCATAACTGTGCTTGGGGTGGTTCTAAGAGAATGGGACCTCCACTGAATTACTATTTAAAGGGAGCAGAAATGTATAGAACCTGGGAAGAAAAAACAACACTCGTGACCGAATGCCCCCAGCGATTGTCACGCCCTCAGCACACACCCACAGCACAATGCAGACACGCTCACAAGGGACTACTTTGCTGGCACGGTTCTTTTACCTTTTAAATGTATATGGTGGGGGGGCGTGGCTTCGAGGGCGAAGATGGCGGGCGCGGCTCTGTAGAGCTCCTGCCAGCCCGTTCCTTATCCGCTGATTTATCCTGGCCTTACCTCCTCCTCCCCCGTCTCAGCTAGTGTGGGAGTTTGCTGGAGTCCTGAGGATCCCGGTGGTGTGCTTCTTGGAGCTCCAGGTGCCCGCTGGCGCGACCACCGAGGGCCGTCCATCCTGGGCCTACCTGCCGCGTGGCGAGCCGGGGCCTCGATTTTCCATCCGCCCGCTGGTGGCCGGTGGGGCCTCGGCCATCTCAGCGCGGCCTGTTGGGGCGGAGTCACCGGAGCCGGATTCAGGGGCTCATGAACGTGCCCTGCAAGGAGAAGGTTCCAGCGCGCCAGTGGAGGGGACCCAAGGCGTATCCTGATTGCCCTGTCTAGCGGGGCCGAGACTGTAGAAAATAAGAAGTATTGATGTACATAGGCAACGTTCATTTCCCTTTTCCCACTCCCCTCCTTGCACGCACCATGAATATTGTAAAGCATTGACTGCATCCCTCAGCCCGCAAAGGCCTGTACCCATGTGTACATGATAGCCATTTTAGGCACCTTGGCCTCTTGCCCACTCATTAGAATCACTGGCTTCCCTCCTGCGCGCATTTGAGCACACCCCCCCCCTCTCCCACTCTCACATACATAGACCATGAAACCCGGCACTCTGCGCGACCCTGCTATGAAAGGCAACCCTCCTGCTTGACCCAGGCACCCCCCCCCCCCATTTCCCTCTTGAAGAGGCACCCTTCGCCTCAGCTGACATAGCCCCCCAGTTGTATCTGACTGCCCCTGTTCTCTCATATACAGGTCATAAGATCTCTCTCTCTCTCTCTCTCTCTCTCTGCGCGACTCTGGCCCTGCATGCACCCTGACCCCCCCCCCTCCTTCTCCTCATATGAGCAAGTCATAAACCCTCTTCTTTCGCAAAGCCCTGTCCTTGAGAATCACGGCCGCGCCTGACCAGCACCTCCTTCCCTTCCATGAATGCCCCTCTATTGACGAGCCCTCCCTCCGCGCTCGATTGTCCACGCAGGCATGAATACCACTCCTTTGATGACCCCTTCCCCCGAGTTCGGCTGACCACACATGTCCGAGGCCATCGCCTAAGCCAGGAGATACCATTTACTGCCCTTATTGTATGCCTAGCCACCCGACCCCCTGGGCCATGATCAGGCGCACACATCCTACGACACACTCAGTTGCACGATCGCCCTTCCCTCTTATCAGCAGGTCAAGGGTCCCCATTGTGAACGTATGTGGAGTAGGATCATCACGAGGATTATAGGAATGTTTTCCTTTTGCGACACACTGACCTGATTGTATCATCAAATGTTCTGCAAATGTATAAAAGCCAGAGTCTCAAGCTCACTTGTTAGAGCACCTCCCGAAAGACACTGTGTTTCGTGTCCGAAATGACTGGCTCTCCTCATGAGAAATAAACTCTGTTCTTGATTCCTGCTCCCAGCGCCCGTCTCTTTATTTGGTAAATTATTCGGAATGGAAACTAAGAGGCGGTTTGCGCCAGCAGCCTGGGCATTGGTAGAATTATGGGCTCACCTTCAACAATTGGCGTCCCAACGCGGGGTCCATCAGTGACATAGGGTTCGGTAAGAGAGATCCAGACGAAGAAGTGAACGTCTAAAATGATCGGAGTATACCTGCCTTGAGAGGGCCCTAGCCCGGCTGCCGATCGACAGAACTTCACCAATTCTGAACGGACCTCTCTTGAGTGACCTATTGTCCTGACTGGAATCCCACAGGAATGCTACATGGAGTAAGAGAACGATCGGGCGCTGGAGGAGGGAGTCGAAGAACTGTCCGTATGGTCCGGTCCGGGTAAGATTAAGTAGGGTGTTTTTACGCCTGATTGGTAGGGTGGCTCTGTCCACCTGATTGATTGATTGTTTGTATTGAAAACCGGTATTTGTATACTGGCATTGTTGGTATTGGTTATTGATTGATTGTTTGTATTGAAAACCGGTATTTGTATACTGGCATTGTTGGTATTGGTTCATTTAGCTTTGAGGGCTACTTGACATATTGGTTCTCTTTTGAGAACGAGACATTCTCTGTTTGCAAACAGCGGCGAATAGGAACGTCGTCCCTCTTTGCAGATAGAGAAGGGTAGGTAATGCAGACTTTTGTCCCCGGTGTAATCCGTCATGCCTACTTTTCTCCCCACTGATTGTTTGAAGTCGATTAATAATCGATTGTTGCTCTTTGAGATCTTCCCTGTCCACAAACAGAGACGAATAGGAATATTCTGTTCCCTTTATGGATAGCGAAGGGCAGGTAATGCAGACATTTGTCACCGTTGTAATCCGTCATGCCTGTTTTTCTCCCCACTGATTGGTTGGTTGCCTGGACATTGTTGTTCCAGGAATTGTTTCGTTTGAGGTATTTTCTATTTGCAAACAACGTGAAATAGAAACACTCTGTCTAGTCTTTGCAAGTAGAAAAGGGTAGGTTATGCCCCTTTGTGAATTCGTCAGTCCTACCCACTCCCCACTGGTTGGTTATTGTGGGGTAGCTCGCATGGTCCGCCCAGGAGACTACTCTTATGGAGGACATATGCTCTCTACTCATGGGCCATTTAATAGAAATAGACCGACTGGTCCGTCCAGGAGGCTACCCTAGTAAGTGGAAGTACATCGCTCGGTCTGTCCAGGATGATACCCTAATGAAGGAATATATGTTCCCCTTTTGATCGATAATCTCGTTCCACCCCGGACCATTTATTGGAGGGGACTCGTCTGGTCCGTCCAAGTGTACCCCCCTAGTGAAAAGGACACATAAAAATATGAAGTGATCACCGTTCCCTACTAACAGAAAGCTTTAGCTCGAAACACGCTAAGGAAGAGAAAGAAAAATAAAAAGAAATCAGGCTAAGTCAGTAACCCCCTGATGAGCTTTTGACTTCACCAAAAATAAGAAACATTAGAAGTAGTTCGTAATAAGAAATGTAAAAAGGCGAAAAGATTCGATATCAGAACATAGCCACGAGGTAGCTAGGCTTCACTGCCTGTTCCTGTTCCCAACATGTCTGCCTCATTGCCCGCCCCGCCCAAATAACGGTCACATGAAATAGAAACAACTCAATAGGTACCTACCCCCATTCCGGAAGCTCCCGAAGTGCAACAGGTCCGCGGTTACGCCCATCCGGAAGGCGAGGCCTGGAGGCACGAGGGACTCGCCTGGCCACGGTCAGGAGGAGATGACGTTGGGCAGGCGGTCCAAAGGATGACAAGGACCTCTCCGTCTTCTCCCTTCTGCCGCCCTGCAGGCCGCGGGGAGAGAGGGGGCTGTCTTGCCTCGGCCACCGACCACCCCTCTCTCTCACCCGATCCGGCTTTTGCCAAAGGCCGACGCCAAGGCGAGAACAGCGGCGGATCAGATAGTCCTGCCACATGTCAAAAAGGGAGGGGGGGGGCTGTCTTGCCTCAGCCGCCGACCACCCCCCCCCCCCCATCATCAATGGCTGGCACGGCCAATGTCGAAAACGATGGAGCCGGGGAACGGCGCGGGGTCGCTGGAAGGGGGAGGTGCCGCGAACGAACCTCCCCCACCTCCCTCCAGGTGGAGGCTTCCAGCGACACCCCAACACTCTTCGCTTAAAGAGGGTCAACATCAAAAAGAGGTCTTCTGCCCAGGACGGGCACACGCTCCATATCGCCTCTCCTCGACCTTGAAGATTCTATAAGAGCCGGGGGGCCCCCGACCCTCTGCATGGGTGCCCCCGCCCCCTTCACTGGGAACCACGACATTGGTGCTACTCCTGCCGGCACCAGACTCGGATCGGAAATGGCTAAGATGCCGCCACGGCACAGGCTTGTTCAGTTCCGGAGGAACACCAGAATGACCCGGTAGGAAAATTGTTGCCGCCCTTCCCACTCTTTGACTCATGGTCCATATTTGTTAGATTGTTAACCACATTGCACGAGACTTTCTGAACTGCCAATGGAAAGTTCTGGGCCAACCTTGCGAGACTAGAGACACTCTGACTGTGCTGGAACTTGCCTGACCCCACCCAAAATGGCGCCGACACAAAATGAGGCGTTTTTAATGAACTTTGTTGCACCCTGATTGCGCAAGCTTTTTGCCCCGAGATATATATAACGTTTGGATAATGAAAGTAGATATGACGGATATTGAGTATGTGCTTGGACAATGAATTGACTTAAGGGTGGGTACTGATTATGAGTTGGAAAATGAATTGGTGTAATTTAAGGTAATGAATGAACATTGGATGATGTATTTATGAATGTATTAAAGATGAATTACTGACATACATCCTGCTTGCTCTGTAGGGGAGTTTAATATGATTTTATTGCACTGCCGCACTTTATGCAATGAACTGCCACCAGCTTCGTTCCTCCCATGTACAGTTCCAATCTGCTCCGTGGCTAGCCCACCGGGTTGTAGGCCTGTATTTATGTGTCAACCTTCTTCATTAAAGGTATTTTGGAAACAAAAGCATAGTTGTAGCGGATTGCATTAATGAGTTTTGAATGTATTACTACTATGAGCAACGAGAAAGTATGATGAAGGCTAAAGGTTAAAAAGGACCCGATATTTAGCAGCCACACTATGTGTGACAGGCAGCCGGAAAGGTGCTTTAGAAGCCCTAAAACGACACCACAGAAATGCCACCTGACCGCCACCCTTGTACCCGATCAAAAGGGGTTACGACCAAGTAGCTCATGTCGCACAGATCGTCAATGATTATCTGTCTGACCTTTCTGGTCCATCTGGGCTTAAACGCCGTGATGGTAGGGAAATGCACTACGTGAAAATAGGTCGAGTATGTGGTAGGTAAAGCGTTTCCGGTTTACTGCACGTTGATGAGGTTTTGAATGTTGCCCCCCACCCCTTCTTTTTCCTCCCTTCTGCAGGTCACGTCGGAACACTGGCTGATGTATGGATGGACGACGACCGAACCGCCGATGAGAGGGGGAAAAAGGGGAATATGAGCATGGTCCTTAGGACAAATAAAAGTTTTTAAAAGACGTAGACTTAAACATGACTGTTCCTCCTTAGAACATAGCAACGGGAGGATGGACTGACATAAAGACTGGACAAGTACTGAATGACAAAAAAAAAAATATTTGACTAGAAACGACGCGTTAAATAATGTAACTGGACGTTTTGACTAGGTAGGGAAAGGACAAAGAAAAAAAAATTGTACGGGTAAGGGTTGCCACGGCACCACCAGCCTAGGAAGTTAGGAATGTTGCCGATGTTCAAAATGCACTGCCCCCTTTCTCACACTCTTACAGATATAGCCAAGCTGTCCGACTGTTTTCCCGATCAATACTTGCCGTTGCCTCAGCCTGGAGAACTTCCCACCAAAGGAGGGAACAGAAAAATGGTTTAAGATCCAACCATGGGTAACTAGCACGACCAGGTTAATTTCCGATCAACTAAACGGAGGTGTGAGTATTGGTAATTGGGAACGCTCGCAGGCGTGACAAACGAGAAGGAAAAGGGGGGAAGGGCAGAAAGAGCTAAGCACGTAGATAAATAGGATAGTAAAGATACGTAGGATATATATAAAAACAGATGTTGTAGACTAACAATTGTTTTCTGTCTTGTTGTGAATGTCTTGTATATGTGTAATACATGTGCCGTCTTCCCTGTCCGAGTTTGTGTGTGTGTAACGTACGAATATATGTCTCCCCTCTGTCTATATCTGCATGTTACCCGACCTTTGCTGTTCTGTGTTGTGAGCGCACTAAATGACCTATTTTCGTACACGTCTCTCTCTCTCTCCACCCTTTTTTTTTTCTCTCTCTCTACATGTCATACGTGTACCGAATGGCTCGTTTAGATTGCGGACGACTCTCACTCTCTAGGAGAGTCTCTCTATTTTCTCTCCCTCTTTTTGGTAAAATTTGTGCCCCACCGGCACCAGTCTGATTTGATACATATTGAACACGAAGGTGTTCAGCGAAATTGACCGAAACTAAAATGACTGTATCTCGCCATGTTACTGCCTCTCCTTTCTGCAAAATGAATGAACTTGAATTGGCTGAGAAGGAAAGGACAGGTAAGACGGCTAAGGTCCCCCAATTTGGCCTTTTATAGGGGAACTATATGTCAATGGCATCCTAATTTTTATTGTTAGAAACAAGCGCCAAGGTCCAGATTGACCCCCAATGCCCAGATTGCCCCACCCCTTTGCACCCAAGCACGAATGCCCGAAGCGTCCCCGCCCCACTTGATCGACCCCAGCTACTGTCCCCGATATATATATATGATGACCATGAGTAACTGCCGCCCCTCGAGAAAAACTTGTTTGACTCTGTCTTTCAATGATTGCACCCCCGCTTGTTTTAAAGAGTTAGCCAGCTCTAAAGGGAAATGTAAGACTGTTAAGGCTCGAATTGGAAGGACGAGTCTCTCCTGAATGTTGTCAATCTTGGGGTTTTTTGTTGAAATACGCAGGTGATAAGAGTCCGACCTCTGTCCATATATGTCATGAACGAACGCCGATTAGACTTGGTGCGAACGCAGTAGAAATACCCACCTACTTACTTCATGGTAATAGACTTCTGACTATGACCAATGAGCATAACGCCAGGTGCTAGGATTGCGAGTGGAATTCATATGTAAAAATCTCTTCTCCTGCCAGTTCTCTAAAACTTGTTTTTACCCATTTTAAAGATACTCAATCACCGGAGGAGAAGGGCCGGATGTGACGCACAGCGTGGCTGCAGATCATGAGACACATGCGACCTCAACCAGAGGTGGAGCCGCAGGACAACAAGAAACGGGACGAGGCAGCACTCTCAAAGGCGGTAAAAGAAAGAATGAAGGGCTGTCCTGAAGCTCTCTGTCCGCCAACCCACGTGTGCCTGGAGCCTCCGTCCCTCTTTTCAAGCCCGATTGATGGGCCTGCTTGCTTGTTACCCATTGCTCCCTTGGTCCCTTTGGTGTGTCCCGGGAAAATCTGCCCCCACTCCGCCCTCTCACTCCCATCGACTAACGAAACAGCACACCCTCTTTTCCATGCGACTCTCTGCTGAAAGGAAGAACAGCATCTAGATGGAAATGGGGTTACACCACGGAAATATAGGTGCCAAGCTTAAGGCGCCACTCAAAGGATTGGTTAGGGAACAGGACTGTGGTCTAACAGCAGAGGACTGACCGCACCCTGCAACGCGCAAGGATAGAACAGAGCTGGACCTATAGCTCCACCGCGGGTGCTCAACAGCGCCAACGAAAGGACACGGACTAGAGCCTACCAGTGATGGCTCACTGATAAAAGACACTGTGACGAAGAGATCTTGCGTATTGAACTGAATTCCTCCCTTGACTACTTGGTCAAAATGTTCATTGGTCACATTTTTAAGTCAGAAACATTTATGCTATGTAGTGATTTGAAATGATAGGAACTCGACAAATGCCATCCCCTATGTGCTGCGTTCTGCCAAATACATCAACTGTCCATGATTATATGACATATGTTAGTATTGACAAATGCAAATTCTTCGATCGCACCTGTTTATATGTACCTTCATCGACTGTAAAAATGAACTTTGCTATGTAAAAAGGGGCGACTGTAGAAAATAAGAAGTATTGATGTACATAGGCAACGTTCATTTCCCTTTTCCCACTCCCCTCCCTGCACGCACCATGAATATTGTAAAGCATTGACTGCATCCCTCAGCCCGCAAAGGCCTGTACCCATGTGTACATGATAGCCATTTTAGGCACCTTGGCCTCTTGCCCACTCATTAGAATCACTGGCTTCCCTCCTGCGCGCATTTGAGCACACCCCCCCCCTCTCCCACTCTCACATACATAGACCATGAAACCCGGCACTCTGCGCGACCCTGCTATGAAAGGCAACCCTCCTGCTTGACCCAGGCACCCCCCCCCCCATTTCCCTCTTGAAGAGGCACCCTTCGCCTCAGCTGACATAGCCCCCCAGTTGTATCTGACTGCCCCTGTTCTCTCATATACAGGTCATAAGATCTCTCTCTCTCTCTCTCTCTCTCTCTGCGCGACTCTGGCCCTGCATGCACCCTGACCCCCCCCCCTCCTTCTCCTCATATGAGCAAGTCATAAACCCTCTTCTTTCGCAAAGCCCTGTCCTTGAGAATCACGGCCGCGCCTGACCAGCACCTCCTTCCCTTCCATGAATGCCCCTCTATTGACGAGCCCTCCCTCCGCGCTCGATTGTCCACGCAGGCATGAATACCACTCCTTTGATGACCCCTTCCCCCGAGTTCGGCTGACCACACATGTCCGAGGCCATCGCCTAAGCCAGGAGATACCATTTACTGCCCTTATTGTATGCCTAGCCACCCCACCCCCTGGGCCATGATCAGGCGCACACATCCTACGACACACTCAGTTGCACGATCGCCCTTCCCTCTTATCAGCAGGTCAAGGGTCCCCATTGTGAACGTATGTGGAGTAGGATCATCACGAGGATTATAGGAATGTTTTCCTTTTGCGACACACTGACCTGATTGTATCATCAAATGTTCTGCAAATGTATAAAAGCCAGAGTCTCAAGCTCACTTGTTAGAGCACCTCCCGAAAGACACTGTGTTTCGTGTCCGAAATGACTGGCTCTCCTCATGAGAAATAAACTCTGTTCTTGATTCCTGCTCCCAGCGCCCGTCTCTTTATTTGGTAAATTATTCGGAATGGAAACTAAGAGGCGGTTTGCGCCAGCAGCCTGGGCATTGGTAGAATTATGGGCTCACCTTCAACAAGGCTGCCCGGCGCGGAGGTTCCGGTGTGGGTCTCGGGCTTGGTGGACCTGGCGCCGCGGAGGCGGGGAGAGACTTTCATCACTCCGGGGTCTGCATTCCTTCCCGGCGACGCTGGGCGGCCCGCATCCGAGTCCGTCCCTCCGGCTGCCTGCCTCGGCGAGGTGCCCCACGGCGGGGCCCTTCCTCCGGCCCATCTCATCGGCGGCCATGACGCGGGGCCGAGGCAGCCCCACTGTGGCCACGAAGGGGCCCATCGACAAATTCACTGGCCCGGGGAACGGTGCTGGAGCGTCCGGGGGGAGCCAACCGGCAGGCCCGGACAATGCTACATTACTCACGGCCATCACACAATCCAGAGACATGTTAGACGCGAAGATCGGAGCGGTGGGCGCCGACGTAATGTTGCTGCGCCAGGATCTCCGCAACGCGGTGGCCCGCATCACGGAGACCGAAACCCGGGTCACGACGGTGGAGGGTGATGTCGATGCCCTAAAGAAGAGGGTCGCCGATTTGGAACAGACGCAACGGGGTCTGGCGCTCCAGGTGGAGGACGCAGAAGGACGGGCACGGCGCAACAACCTCCGCTTTGTGGGCTTTCCGGAGGACTGCGAGAAGGGGCCCATGGACGTTTTCCTCTCCCGGTGGCTGGAGAGTTGGTTGCCTCCGGACGTTTTATCGAACTGTTTCGTGGTGGAACGTGCCCATCGGGCCCTGGTTCAGAAGCCCCCGACTGGAGAGCGGCCTCGCCCGATCATAGCTCGGATCCTGAACTATCATGACAGGGATGTCATCCTTCGGGAGGCAAGGCTCAAGGACGCTCTACTGTTTGACAACTGCAAAATCATGATTTTCCCTGACTATACTAAGTTGGTCCAACAGCAGCGGCACTCCTTTCTGGCGGCCAAGGCCCGGCTCCGGGGTCTGAAACTACAGTACTCCCTGTTGTATCCGGCCCGCCTTCGGGTCATCTTCAACTCGAAGACACACTTCTTCGATACCCCGGAGGCCGTCTTTGCCTGGACCGATGAGGCGGTCCGGCTTCGCCCACATGTCCAGCCGGGGCTCCACTCCGGCGCCTCCCGTAGCTCTTCCCAGGAGCGGGACGACCAGCGTGCCAAAGGGAAGCGGCACCGTAAGTCCCGGTCGAGGCGGCGATCCTTGTCTCGAGACCCTCTCCTGGGCGATACTCAGCCTGAGACGGATCCATCCGGGGGGTCGTGACTTCCCATGGCTGACCCTTGATTTCTGCCTCTCGTTTGGGACCACCTGCTGTGACGGCGGATTGCAGCTCAACGGCCCGGGCCGGGTCTGGTGCAGTATTGATTGACCTTTACGGGCCTCACTGGGACTCTGGTGGACATTTGCACTATATTTGTACTGCTATTGCTGATGCTCATTTTGGGGGGGGGTGGGGGGGGTATGTTTCGTGGGCTGCCTCCTGCTGTTGGGGTTGGGGAGGTTCTTGTGTTGGGGTGTGTGCTAGGTTAGTCCTTAAGGGTTGAGTGGGATCCATTGGCATACCTACCTTTTGGTGCTCTGTTTGGCGCCTAAACTACCGTATGCCGCGACAGGTACTTCATTGTTTTTTGAGGTATTGGGGTGGGGGTGGGGGGTCCGGGTTGGTTTGTTGGGGTGTTGGGGGGGCTGCTAGTGTGGGGGGTGTGGGTAGTGGGGAACTGTTTCTTGGGGTGCACGTGATCTGTCTAAATACTGTTGCTACGTGGGTTGGGACCAGGGCCCCGGGCCGGGGTGTGTGGGGTTCGCTGTGTCGAGATGATGGCTGACGCAATTCGATTGGTGCCTCATGGCGCCACTATGCATGTTCTTAGCTGGAATGTCCGGGGGCTCTTGGATAAGATCAAGCGGGGGGCGGTCCTGCGCTGGGCCAAGAGGGATCTTGTGGATGTGCTCATGCTCCAGGAAACACACATGCTTGGCACGAAGGCCCTCAGTCTCCAGCGTTTTGGTTTTCACCACGTATTCCATGCTGGGTTTGCCAGGGGCTCTAGAGGGGTGGCTATCCTTGTTCATAGGCGCCTGGCGTATACGCACGAGCGCCAGTGGCTTGACCCCCAGGGGCGCTTTGTATTCATCCAAGGAAGAGTGGGTGTGGAACCGGTGGTGTTTGGGTGTGTGTATGCTCCCCCCCCCCTGCAATGGGCATTGGCTGAACGTATACTCGCTCTATGGGCTGACCTCCCTGATTCCTTGGCGGTGATCGGTGGCGATTGGAATGATGTTGTGAATGTGGCGATGGACCGGCAGCGGAGGCAGGGGGTGGCGCCTGCCCCCCATCCTACGCGGTTGGGCGCTATGTTGGATGCGCTGGGCTGGACTGATGTGTGGAGGCACTTGCATGCGGAGCGCCGCGAATACACGTACGTCTCGGCAGTTCATGGCTCCCTTTCGCGCCTAGACTACATCTTCGTCCCACGGGCCTATCTTGCCAGAGTGAAGGGGGCTGTTATACGGCCCCGCGGGCTCTCCGACCATTCCCCGGTTGCAGCCCGGATAGACCTGCATCAACCGCGCCAACCCTTCCGCTGGCGGATGTCCACGTGGCATCTGCAGTGGCCTGACTACTCCCAGCATCTTCGCGGCGCTATCGCTCAGTACTGGCAGGATAACCTGGGGGTGGGGGTGGATGCGGTGACGGTCTGGGAGGCCATGAAACCCACAATGCGAGGAGTCGACCTGGCTTGGTGCGCATCGGCTCGGCGGGCGCGGTTGGAGGGTATTGCCGCAGCGGCGGAGCGGGTGGAGGATTTGGAGGCCCGCCACAGAACTCTGGCGGATGACCTCACACTGAGACAACTCCTGCAGGCGCAACAGACACACTCCTCGGTCCTGCTAAATGAGGCTCGACAAGCATGGCTGGCCACCCGTAGCCGGGTTTATCAGTGGGGCGACAAGTCTTGTACCATGCTTCACCGGCTATGTCAGCAAACCCTGCAGCCCCTTACGCTCCCAGGCCTGGTGGACGATGCGGGTGTTGCCATCACGGACCCGGCTGCGTTGGCTGCCAGCTTTGCGCGTTACTATGGGAGTCAGTACGCCTCCCGGGAGGCGGTCGCTCCCGCTGCCATCGCTGAATATCTTGCCTCGGTCCCCCCGGCTGCGGTGTCTGATGAGGTGCGTGATGCTCTCGACCTTCCCCTGACGGCAGAGGAGCTTGGAGACGCGCTGGGTCAATTAAATGTGGGCAAGGCCCCTTGGACCGAGTGGCTTCCCCAGTGAGTTCTATAGAAAGTTCCACCTGCAGCTCGGGCCGCATTACCTGCGTGCGCTGGAGATGGCGCGTGGGCAGGGCCGCCTCCCACCGGATTGGCGACATGCCGAGATCGTTGTGTTCCAGAAGCCGGGGAGGCCTCCGGACCGGCACGACTCTTACCGCCCCATTTCTCTTATTAATTTTGAGGCCAAGCTCTTGGCCAAAGCACTTGCTAACCGCTTGCTTCCCCACATCACCGCCCTTGTCCATCCTGATCAGGCCGGCTTCATGCCGCACCGGGCGACACGGCACAACATACGGCGGGCGCAGGCGGCGGTTGACGCTATTGGGGCGTCGGAGGACCAGGCTGCACTTTTGCTGGCCGACATTGACAGCGCTTTCGACTCAGTCAGCTGGACCTTCCTGTTCACGCTTCTACCACTGCTGAACTTAGGCCCGGTCTTTGTCTCCTACATCCGCCTGTTATACACGGAGGTTACTGCCTCGGTGCGGATCTCGGGGGCGATCTAGGCGCGCTTCCCCGTTACTCGGGGCACGCGGCAGGGATGTCCACTTTCTCCCTACTTGTTCGCACTGGCTATGGAACCGCTGGCTGCCAGGGTCCGCGCTGATGCGCTGTATCAAGGCTTCATCTGGGGTGCGACCCACACCGACCGCATCGCTCTGTACGCGGATGACGTGCTGTTCTTTATGACCGACCTTCGGGTCACGGGCCCCCGGGTCCTGGAGCTAATGCAGGGCTTCGGCCGGGTGTCGGGCCTCTATCTTAACCCACGCAAATCGACTCTTTGGGTGTTGGGCGGTGGTGCAGTGGACCTTCCTTGGGCAGCGTCCCTTCAGATGGCGGTAACAGGTGTAAAATACTTGGGGGTCTTCCTCTCCGCCTCGCCCACCGAGGCGTGGAACCGTAATATCCAGCCAGTCTGGGATCGGGTCCAGCTGGACATCAAAACATGGACTCGCATGCCCCTTAACATTTATGGCCGATCGGCCATTTTCAAAATGGTGGCTCTGCCCCGTCTTCTCTACCAGCTACAGAATCACCCCTATCCGATCGACCCGCAGTGGTTCCGCAGTGTCGATTCGGTGCTGGGAAGGTTCCTGTGGGCGGGAGGTGCCTCTCGGGTGGCGCTCCGGACGTGCTTCCTCTCCACCTACTGCGGTGGCCTGGCTACCGCGGACATGCTATCCTACTATCAGGCCTCCCATCTCCTGGTACTTAATGAGTGGTGGTATGGGGACCATGGTGATCCGGCCTATGCCCTTGAACACCTCTTGATGGGTGACGCCTCTGTCCACACTCTGCTCTACTCGGCCAGGAAGAGGCGGGCGCTCCCGCGTGTTACCCAGCTAGTGTTTGCCGTTTGGCGGAGGGCCCTTCACCGTACGGGGTGGTGGGGTAGACTGACGGCGGAGACACCGCTGTGGCGCAATGGCCTACTGCCGGCGCTGGCGTCACTACAGGGCTTTGACGGGTGGGATGCCATCGGGGTTTCATCCTTAGGGCATGTCCTCTCCGGCACCACTCTTAAATCCTTTCAGGAGCTTAGCACCGAATTCAGCATGCCCAGGTCCCAGTTCTTCCGCTACCTCCAATTCCGCCATGCCCTTGCTCCCAGCCTGGTGGGGCTGGAGCAGCTCCCGGACTTTAGTCCCATAGAAGCGAAGTTGTTTATGGGCGACTTGGGTGCCAAAAAAGTCTCCCAGATCTACCGCTCCCTGGTAACACACTGCTCCCCCTCGCTCTCGGCGCTGAAGGCCCAGTGGGAGGCCGATGTCGGCCCCCTGGACGAAGATGATTGGCGGGAAGCCCTGGAATCCCCTAGGGGGACTGCCATTGCAGTACGCCTCCGCTTTATTCAATTCAAATATCTGCATCGCGCGTACTTTACGAGGGAGCGACTGTGGCGGGCGGGCCTGATTGCAAACCCTGAATGCCTGCGGTGTGGTTCGGAGAGGGGCACCCTTTTCCATACTGTGTGGTCCTGTGGGCGGCTGACTCGGTTTTGGGCCGGGGTTTGGGATTGCTTGTCTGAGGTGCTGGGATGGGACCTGCCTCGTACGCCTCGGCTGGGCCTGCTGCATGTGCTTGAAAATATTGGGGGCAATGTCTACAAGCGCCACCTGCTGTTGCTGGGACTGGTTGTAGCAAAGAGGGACTTGGCGCAGGCCTGGAAAAGTGAGCGCGCCCCTCCTCTGGGGGCCTGGAAGGCGGGCCTGGATTTCGCTATGGGATTGGAGCAGCCTGTCTTCGAAGCTCGGGGATGCCCCCGTAAACACTTTAAAATTTGGAAAAGGTGGGCGGACTATAGGGGCCTCCCCCTTGATCCCCCTATGGACATGGATGATGCATTACCTCACGACGTGGACTCTGCGCATTAGGCCGGTGGCCGGCCCTATCTATGTACATCTTTTGTCCTGGATGTTTAGTGATCACGTGCACGGGGTTAGGGAGGGATAAGGGGTGGGATGTAGTTGGGAGTTGGGAGTCGTTCTGGGGGGTGGTGGGTGGCTGTGTGTTCTCTTCTTATTTGGTACGAAATTCTTCATAGGAGAGGTTTGATGCTATGCTCTACTTTTGCTTTTGTCATGATTATTAATGACAGTCCCCTCCTGAATGTGGAGGGCTGTGCTTGCACTTGCTTGAACCTCTAATAAAACTGGTTTTGAAAAAAAAAATGTATATGGTGGGCGTCTGCATAGCCTATGTCCTTCTGCTGCAACTGCACTTTCCAACGCTGTATTGGGTGTTGTGATTGGTGCTGTGGTTCCTGAAATTACCTGCCTCAAAGGTTTGGGCTCTCTCTTTATTATATTAGTATAGATAGATAGTATAGTTCTACAAAGAGCTGCAGTTCACCTCGACGTCCCCAGTTGTCCCCGATGAGGCAAATGCAATAGCATTTAAAATATTATACATCAAGCTGCAGTTCAACTCGTGGTCCCCAGATGTCCCTGATGAGGCAAATGCAATAGCATTTAAAATATTACACATCAAGCTGCAGTTAACCTCGTCGTCCCTAGATGTCCCTGATGGGGCAAATGCAATAGCATTTAAAATATTATACATCAAGCTGCAGTTCACCTCGCCGAGCCTAGATGTCCCTGATGAGGCAAATGCAATAGCATTTAAAATATTATACATCAAGCTGCAGTTCACCTCGTCGTCCCAAGATGTCCCTGATAAATAAAATTCAAAAACATTGAAACCCTTTCATGAATGCTAAAAATTATGCTAATCTTATCCCATAATGCTTTGCAGGGCCTTTTAGTTGTATTTTTGCCCATAACTGTGCTTGGGGTGGTTCTAAGAGAATGGGACCTCCACTGAATTACTATTTAAAGGGAGCAGGAATGAATAGAACCTGGGAAGAGAAAACAACACTCGTGATGGAATGCCCCCAGCGATTGTCACGCCCCCAGTACACACCCACAGCACAATGCAGACACGCCCACAAGGGACTACTTTGCTGGCACAGTTCTTTTACCTTTTAAATGTATATGGTGGGCGTCTGCATAGCCTATGTCCTTCTGCTGCAACTGCCCTTTCCAACGCTGTATTGGGTGTTGTGATTGGAGCTGTGGTTCCTGAGATTACCCGCCTCAAAGGTTTGGGCTCTCTCTTTATTATATTAGTATAGTTCTACAAAGAGCTGCAGTTTACCTCGTCGTCCCCAGTTGTCCCCGATGAGGCAAATGCAATAGCATTTAAAATATTATACATCAAGCTGCAGTTCAACACATGGTCCCCAGATGTCCCTGATGAGGCAAATGCAATAGCATTTAAAATATTACACATCAAGCTGTAGTTCACCTCGTCATCCCTAGATGTCCCTGATGAGGCAAATGCAGTAGCATTTAAAATATTATACATCAAGCTGCAGTTCACCTCGTCGTCCCAAGATGTCCCTGATGAGTAAAATTCAAAAACATTGAAACCCTTTCATGAATGCTAAAAATGATGCTAATCTTATCCCATAATGCTTTGCAGGGCCTTTTAGTTGTATTTTTGCCCATAACTGCGCTTGGGGTGGTTCTAAGAGAATGGGACCTCCACTGAATTACTATTTAAAGGGAGCAAGAATGTATAGAACCTGGGAAGAAAAAACAACACTCGTGACGGAATGCCCCCAGCGATTGTCACGCCCCCAGCACACACCCACAGCACACACCCACAGCACAATGCAGACACGCCCACAAGGGACTTCTTTGCTGGCACAGTTCTTTTACCTTTTAAATGTATATGGTGGGCGTCTGCATAGCCTATGTCCTTCTGCTGCAACTGCCCTTTCCAACGCTGTATTGGGTGTTGTGATTGGAGCTGTGGTTCCTGAGATTACCCGCCTCAAAGGTTTGGGCTCTCTCTTTATTATATTAGTATAGATCAAAGATATAGTCGTTTTATTTCTAGAACCAACAGGTATCAAAATATACTTTTCTCAATATGAGGGGTCTCAGACGAGTGCTTTGCAGAAAGGCAATAAGCTTTGTAAACACAATAGGTACAGGGGTTGCAGTAGGCAACATAATTCAAAACACAATTTAGCATTGAGCTCAATAGGTTTTTCTATATAAATACAGCTGATTACTTTGTAGATTACTCTGGTAGTTCCAGGACTGGATCCAATATTCAGTCCTGGGATCTAATCTGAAAACAGTTTAGTAAAAATGTTTTAGTTATTGCAGTGATTTTTAAGGAATTTAAAGCTATTTCAAAAGTTCACACTTAGTAACTTTCAATGAAAATCTGTCAATGTTATCAAATGGGAGAAAATTCAGTTTGCAGTTAAAGTACAATCTCGTTACTTTTGTAATCCAGTACTGGGCTCCTAGGTTCAGCACTGGGGTCTCAACTTAAAACAGGTAAATGATTAAGTTTCAGTATTTGGTATGATTTTTAAAGAATATTTCAAGTTTTCAAAAGTAGACAAGAAATTTCACAGAAAAGCACACAATGGATTCCTATGGAGAAAATTCAAGTTACTAGTAAACCCGGCTAGGATTACTTTTGCGTTTCAGTACTGCGCTACAAGATGCAGTACTGGCTTTTCTCCTGGTCACAGGTGAGTACGTCGGAATTCGGAATTCGGTTGATTTTATGGGAATATTTTAAGTTTTCGAGTCAAACCAGTCAATATTATCCAATGGCAGGTAAGTGAGTTACCGGTTTCCAGGTGAGTACTCGACTGGTGAAGTTAGGGTTCTGGGTACAGACTCAGGGGCCCCCCAGGGTCAGGTAGGTACAGTTGGTTCACCCTCAGCGGCACCGGGGCAGCCAGGTGCAGAGGTAGTTAGGCCCAATGTTATCCAATGAGGGGCAGGGGGCCTCCGGTTGGTGGCTGCTGGCTAGCAGGCCACGCCGCTGTGGGAGCTGGGCTCCTGGTTACTTGCTCAGGGCAAAGAGGGAAGTAGGATAGGGCAAAGGTTGCACTCCCAGAGGCACTCGACGGCTGGGTGCAGGGTGCTTTTGAGCCGTCGGGCGCTCAATGTTATTCAATGGGAAAGGAAGAAAATGAACAAAGGCTGCAGGCTCGGGGACGGAGACTCTTCAGGGGCGACCACCCCTTCGAGAGGTAAGTTGGGATCTTGGAGCAGAGGTAGGTATCCCAAAGGAAGGCACAGGGGGCTGCAGGGTGCCGGGTGCAGGGGTGTCTTTGGGTGTCAGGAAAGCTTACCCTCGGCTGGTCGCGGTTGGAGGGGCTCCTGGTTCTGAGTCTGCAGGTGTCATCTCATTCATCGAGGAGGGTCTTTGGGCATTGGACTTCGGGTTTCAGTCACCGGGGGGACGTCCTCGTGGTCCTGGATCACTCGGGCACAGGCCGGGCTCGGCGGGTGCAGAGTGGGTTGGTCTGGAGCTTCCTGGCTGGCACCAGGGGTGTTGCTGTTGAAGCAAAGCCTCTGCTTAGGGGAGTCCCAGTCTTTCAGAGGGTCAAGGCAGGCTGGTCCTCTGGGGGTCCCAAGGTTTCTGTCCGCAGGAGTCACGGGGATTAAGCAGGAGCAGGTTTAGGATCGACTGGTCGGTAGTACTGGGGCCAAGTTAGTTGGTGTCGCCCTGTTGTTAGCAGCTGCACAGCGGCTCTTCTTCTTCTTGATCTTCTTTCTTCTTGTCTTATTGGGATCTCCCGAAGGAAGGTTCAGGGAGCCCCTAAATACTGAATTTAGGAGCATTACAGGTAGGGCAAGGGCAGGGACCAATAGGTGCCTGTCCTGGGGTGGGTACACCCCCTAGCCTGCTCCTCACCTGTGGGAGGGGGGCAGGAGCCTAGCTGTGATTGGGCAGGGCTCCCCATATTGAAGATGGCCGGAGCCCTGGGTTGTGCCTTACCTCGTCTCCCCCACCTGAGGGATGGGGTTGGCACAGACTGGCACACCCCCCTTCCTGACGTAGGTTTTCCCGCCAGTCTTCCCGCCGGAGTGGGGGTCAGGACTGGTGGGGGCCAGTTGCTGGGTACAGCAAATGGTCTGGAGAAGCTCACAGAGGTGGCAAGCCTTTGAAGCTTCCCCCTGCCCATCCTGGGGAGGAGACCTAGCACCTCGCCCAGGATGTGCATTGTTGCAGGCCCAGGAGAGCAGGGGGGTCTCCACCTAGGGGTCCAGCAACATGTCTGCTGTGTGGCAGCCTCTCAGTCCAGACGTGGATTGCATGTTTAGGTTTCAGGGGGCATCTCTAAGATGCCCTCTGGTGCATTCTACGTTAAACCTTGCACTGGCATCAGAGCGGGTTTAATGTGCTGAGAAGCTTCATACCAAACTTCTCAGTCTTCAGTGAAGCTATCATGGTGCTGTGGAGTTCGTAATGACGACCTCCCAGCACCATATACTCTTAGTGGCAGCACTGCACTTACAGTGCCCAGGAATGACCTTGGGTACTGTAGGGGCACAGGACTCATGCACCTGTGCCCACACCACTGGCATAGGGCACCCAGCTAGTGGGGTGACTGAGGTATGCCAGGGCAGTGGGATTGTGGGCATGGCCCACGGGGATGTGGGCCATGTGGACTCTCTGTTTTAATTCTGTGCTTTAGACACTCAGCCTGCAAAGGCAGTGTGTGGGTGTCAGGGTACAGGGCCTCTAAGGGTGGTACAATACATGCTGAAGCCCTTAGGGGTCTTCTCTGGTCACCATGCCCTGGGTACCTAGGGTACCATTTACTAGGGGCTGATAGGTGGCCAGAGATGCCAATTGGGTTTTAGTTTCAATACAGTTTTAGGGACGGAACACAGGCCCTAGTACCTGGTTGGCAGGAGCTCAGGGCATACTCAGTCAAAGCACATCAGCAGTTCATAAAAAAAAGTGGCGCATACCAATGCAAGAAAGATGGTACTTTCTCACATTGTTATGCTATTACATGTTTTGTTATTTTTGTCGATCTTCTGCAGAAATCAATAAATTTGGTTATCAAAAAATATAAAAGCAGGTGTTTTATTTAAATGCCACTGTGGTCCTTTAAAGATAGAGGTCAGGCATTCCACTCTTGTCTTCAATCTGGTCACAAGTTCTACATTTTCTGGCCAGCACTGGAATTAACAAAGTTTGAGTCGGAAGTATAATTTTAAAATATGCTCTTTTTATAGCCTTCTACTAGCAGGCCGTCCCGACGTAGTCCGGGTATGAATTGCTGCCGGCCAATTGTATATTGTTTTGTAGGATTTCGTTTTGATAGCATTTCTTATCTGTGACAGGCCTGTGAAACTCTCCGATTCAGAGTGCACTGCTGATTCACTTAAGAGTGCGCGTTCAGTAGTGTGTGAACTCGAGTTTCCCTACTTTATTTTTCCTTGCAATCTTGTATAGCGCGAACTCGACAACATGGCATGAGCACACTTTACATTACAGAACACATTTATTTGTGGTAGGCACGGGAGACAAAGCGATTTGCCTGGAATCACAGGATGTTGAGCTGATGCCGAGATTCGAATGTAGCTCCCAGCTCTAAAGTTCGCAATTCTAGAACTTGTGCCGGGAGGTGTGTCTAAAAGTGTATGCCGGTGCTGCCCATCAATGAGAGAGACCTGTGCATTTTTCAAATGGGCGGTGAAAAAATATGAGTATGTTGCTGGAGATGTGGGCCGCCGAGCCACCAATGTAGTTACCGGGGGAGGGTAAGCACCCATTATTCCGCAACTTTCTTTCCGCAGACCATCACTCCGCATACTTTCATTATGAAAGTACGATGACTCCGCAATGCCATCATAACGCATGGCATTACATTTTATATGCTTTTACCACGCATACATTTACAACGAAATTCGTTGTAAATGCATGAATGGTAAAAGCATGTCCACAGCACGTCCACAGCACCACTAAAAGCATGTCTTAACGCAGCGGCAAGACTTATCACTGGATCGAGGAAATTCAACCATATCTCCCCTCACCTGAAAGCATTAAACTGGCTGCCATATGAAGCCAGAATTCAACTAAAAATAGCATGTATCACCCACAAAGCGCTTCACTACAACACACCAAGATACTTAGCCGGGAAAATCGAACTATCAGGAGGAAACAGACCAGCCAGGAGTGCAAAGGAACTATTGTTACGGTCAGCCATCTTCCGGAAGAAAAAAACCTATGACCGAGCCTTCTCGGGAGCAGCCCCGAGAATCTGGAATTCACTCCCTCCAAACATTAGAAAGATTCAAAATACAGTATAATTTAAGAGGGAAGTGAAAAGCATCCTGATGATTAAATACCTCACATAGTGATGACGACTGATCATAGATAGGATCTATTGCTGCCCTAATACAGAGCATCGATGTCGCTAGAAATGAAAGTCGCCAACTTGAACAATGATATTTGCTGAACTTTGATGCGGGATAGGAGTCTCTCTTGAGACCTAGCTGTACCTAGCTGTATCCTTACTACTACCTCATTCTAATATGAAGACATACATTTATAAACTCACCTCCTGAATGTCTTATAATTACCTACCTCATAGTTGTTTGCTTTTTAATCCCTCTGCTAGATATGCTAATCTTTTATCTAACTTAGATTGTAAATGCTCTTTAGATGGAAATATATATATATATTCTCACCTCCTAAAGCAATATAAGTAACTACCTCATATCTGTTTGCTTTAATTTATATAACATACTAGCAGCCCGTCCCGACGTTATCCGGGTATGAATTGCTGCCGACCAGTAGTATATTGTTTCGTAGGATTTCATTTTGATAGCATTTCTTATCTGTGACAGGCCTGTTAAACGCTCCGATTCACAGTGCACTGCTGATGCACTTAAGAGTGCACATTCAGTAGTGTTTGAACTTGAGTTTCCCTACTTTATTTTCCTTGCAATATTATATAGCGCGAACTCGACAACATGGCATGAGCACAATTTACATTACAGAAGAACACATTCATTTGTGGTAGGCACGGGGAGACAAAGCAATTTGCCTGGAATCACAGGATGTTGAGCTGATGCCGAGATTCTAACGTAGGTCCCCATCTCTAAAGTTCGCAATTCTAGAACTTGTGGTGGGAGGTGTGTCTAACAGTGTATGTCGGTGCTGGGCATCAATGAGAGAGACCTGTGCATTTTTCCAATTGGTGGTGAAAAAATATGAGTATGTTGCTGGAGATGTGGGCCGCAGTGCCACCAGTGTACTTATGGGGAAGGGTAAACACCCATTATTCCGCAAATTTCTTTCCGCATACCAACACTCTGCATACTTTCATTACGAAAGTACCATGACTCCGCAATGCCATTATAACACATGGCATTACATTTTATATGCTTTTACCACGCATACATTTACAACAAAATTCGTTGTAAATACATGAATGGTAAAAGTATGTTTTTAAAAATGTTTGGATAAGGCAAGTATGGGTATAGGAGTATATGTTTTGGGGTACTGAGGTATATGTTTTGGGGTGCTTGGGTATTTTAATGGTTCAGATATAGCTTTGGGTTATGGGGTACAGGGGTATTTTTTAGGGTTCAGGGCTTAGTTTGGGTTTTGGAGTATAGGGGTATTTTAAGGGTTCAGGGGTAGGTTTGGGTTTTGGGGTACAGGGGTATTTTTAGGGTTCAGGGCTAGTTTGGGGTTTTGGGATACAGGGGTATTTTAGGGTTCTGGGCTAGGTTTGGGTTTTGGGGTACAGGGGTATTTTTTGGGTTCAGGGGTAGGTTTGGGTTTTGGGGTACAGGGGTATTTTAAGGGTTATGGGCTAGGTTTGAGTTTTGGGGTACAGGGGTATTTTTAGGGTTCAGGGGTAGGTTTGGGTTTTGGGGTACAGGGGTATTTTAAGGGTTATGGGCTAGGTTTGGGTTTTGGGGTACAGGGGTATTTTTAGGGTTCAGGGCTAGGTTTGGGTTTTGGGATACAGGGGTATTTTAGGGTTCTGGGCTAGGTTTGAGTTTTGGGGTACAGGGGTATTTTTAGGGTTCAGGGTTAGGTTTGGGTTTTGGGGTACAGGGGTATTTTAAGGGTTATGGGCTAGGTTTGGGTTTTGGGGTACAGGGGTATTTTAGGGTTCAGGGGTAGGTTTGGGTTTTGGGGTACAGGGGTATTTTTAGAGTTCAGGGGTATGTTTGGGTTTTCAATCAATCAATCAATCATGGCATTTATATTGCGCACTACTCACCCGGAAGGGTCTCAAGGCGCGTGGGGAGGGGGGTCTGCTACTGCTCGAACAGCCAGGTCTTGAGCTGTTTCCTGAAGGCGAGGTGGTCCTGGATCAGCCGCAGGTGGACAGGCAGGGAGTTCCATGTCTTAGCCGCTAGGTAGGAGAAGGATCTATCTCCGGCGGTGGCTCTCTGGATGCGAGGCACGACGGCGAGGGCGAGGTTCGCCGATCGTAGCTGGCGGGTGGGCACGTAGAAGGTCAGGCGGTCGTTGAGGTACCTAGGGCCCAGGTCGTGGAGGGATTTGTGTGCATGGGTGAGGAGTCTGAACGTGATCCTCTTGTTGACAGGGAGCCAGTGTAGGTCTCTCAGGTGGCTCGAGATGTGGCTGCGTCGGGAGACGTCCAGGATGAGTCGGGCGGAGGCGTTCTGGAAGCGCTGGAGTCTCTTCTGAAGCTTGGCTGTTGTTCTGGCGTAGAGGGTGTTTCCATAGTCCAGTCTGCTGGTGATGAGGGCCTGGGTGACCGTCTTCCTTGTCTCGGTCGGAATCCATTGGAAGATCTTGTGGAGCATGCGGAGTGGGTGGAAGCAAGATGAGGAGACGGCGTTGACTTGTCTGGTCATCGATAGGGAGGAGTCCAGGATGATGCCCAAGTTGCGTGCGTGGTCTGTTGGCTTGGGTGCGGCGCCTAGGGCTGGGGGCCACCAGGAGTCGTCCCATGCAGAGGGCGATGGTCCCAGGGTGAGGACTTCTGTCTTGTCCGTGTTCAACTTTAGGCGGCTGTTGTTCATCCATTCGGCGACGTCTTTCATCCCTTCGTGGAGGCTCGCTTTGGCGGTGTTGGGGTCTTTGGTGAGGGAGAGGATCAGCTGGGTGTCATTGGCGTAGGAAATGATGTTCAGGTTGTGATTGCGAGCGATGGCAGCTAGTGGTTTCATGTAGATGTTGAAGAGAGTGGGGCTGAGCGATGATCCCTGCAGGACGCCGCAGATGACTTCGGTGGCCTCCGAGCGGAACGGCGGGAGGCGTACTCTCTGTGTTCTTCCGGAGAGGTATGAGGTGATCCAGTCCAGGGCCTTCCCTTGGATGCCGGTGTCGTTGAGTCGTTGGACTAGGGTGCGGTGGCAAACAGTATCGAATGCAGCGGAGAGGTCTAGGAGGATGAGTGCCGCTATTTCACCGTTGTCGAGCAGGGCTCGGATGTCGTCAGTGGCTGCGATGAGGGGGGTCTCGGTGCTGTGATTGACTGAATCCGGACTGCGATGGGTCGAGGGATCCGTTCGTCTCGAGGAAGGCGGCCAGTTGCTTGTTGACGACCTTTTCGATGACTTTGGCCGGGAAGGGAAGGAGCGAGATGGGGCGGAAGTTCTTCAGGTCGGTCGGGTCCGCTGTTGGTTTCTTCAGTAGTGCGCTGAGGTCGGCGTGCTTTCAGCTCTCAGGGAAGGTGGCTGTGTTGAAGGAGGTGATGATGATGTCTCGGAGATGGGGTGCGATGGTGGGGGCCGCTTTGTTGAAGATGTGGTGGGGGCACGGGTCGGTCGGCGATCCGGAGTGGATGGTGTTCATCATGCTTGTCGTGTCTTCGGGGGTCACCTCGGTCCATATGTGGAGGATGGCCGCTGAGTGCGTAGGTTCGATCGATGGGTGCGGAGGTTGAGCGCCGAAACTGTTGTGGATGTCGGAGATCTTGCGGTGGAAGTATGAGGGGAGGGAGTCGCAGAGGTCCTGTGAGGGGGTGATGTCGTTGTTGCCGGTGCTGGGGTTGGAGAATTCCTTCACGATGTTGAAGAGCTCCTTGCTGTCATGGGCGTTCTTGTCCTGTCATTCCTTCAGAGATTTCTTCTTTGTGGTGCGGATGAGCTGGTGATGTCTGCGGGTGGCGAGTTTGAGGGCGGTCATGTTGTCGGTGGTCTTGTCGAGGAGCCAGGTCTTCTCGAGGGTGCGGCAGGCCTTCTTGGAGTCCTTGAGTTCGTCGGTGAGCCAGGGAGCCTTCTTGCTTCTGGGCCTGGTGAGTGGGTCCTTCAGTGGGGTGAGGTCGTCAGCACTTGTGGTCAGCCACTGCGTGAGGTTGCAGGCTGCTGTGTTAGGGTCCTTTGTCCTGACGGGTGGGTTCTGGCTGAGGGAGGTGGCGAGCTGGTCGGCAGTGATCTTGCTCCAGTTCCTGTGGGGAACCTGCTTCGGGTGGTGGTGGACCGTGTTCTTTCCGAAGCTGAAATGGACGCAGCTGTGGTCGGTCCAGTTGAGTCCGGTGGAGTGACTGAAGGAGACGTGCTTGCTGGAGGAGAAGATAGGATCGAGCGTGTGGCCGGCGTGGTGGGTGGGGGTGTTGACCAGCTGCTTGAGTCCGAGGTTGGTGAGGTTGGCGAGGTTGTCCAGCAGGGTGGTGGTGTTGCGGTCGTTGTTGTTCTCCAGGTGGAAGTTGAGGTCCCCGAGGAGGATGTAGTCGGTGGAGGGGAGGGCGTGTGGGCTGATGAAGTCTGTGATGTCATCGCAGAACTGTGCACGCGGTCCCAGGGGTCTGTAGATGAGGGTGCCTCTGAGGGTTATGTTATGTTATGTTATAAAATGCTTATATAGCGCATGGCTACCCCAGCAGCGAGGCGTCCCAGCGCTTGCAGACAAGCCCAATTACATAACACCCAGAGGGATATGATAAAGTACCTGCTCAAAAGGAGCCCTAGATAGAAGAAAACAGCCAAGTTTTAGCATGTTTTCGAAAATGAAGGTGATTAGTGATGGAGGGTCGTCTTGGGGTCAGTGTGGATCTGGAAGTGGAGGTATTCGGCGGCGCTGAATGTGATGATGGAGTCAGTCGAGATGCGAATAGTGCTCTTGTGTACGATGGCGATGCCTCCTCCAGTCTGGTTGATTCGGTCCCTTCCGGATGATCTTGTAGTCATCCGGGATGGTTATGGCGATGTCGGGGGCTGAGGAGGCGTTCATCCAGGTTTCCGTGAGGAAGGCGACGTCTGGAGATGCGGTGTCGAGGAGGTTCCAGAGTTCCACGGCGTGGCGGTGGATGGAGCGGGTGTTGAGCATGATGCACTTGAGGTGGTTGTTGCTTCCAGTCTTGGCAGGTGGGGTGCAGGTTCAATGGCAGGAGAAGTTGCAGGATCGGCAGACGAAGGGTCCATGGGTGCGTCGCGGGGATGCTCGGTAGCATCCGGGGGCTCGGGCGGTGTTGAGTGCGATGAGTGTGGCGAAGCTTTAGGTCCTGCGGGGGGCTGGCGGGCCCGGGGGCCAGGGGGTCTGGCGCTGGGCGCGGTCCAGGCGCGGACGGGCGCAGACGGGCTTACCTTTGGCGCACCTTCGGCGCTCAAACGGAGCTCCCGCTGCGCGCGTCCGCTGCGGTTTTGAGGTACAGGGGTATTTATAGGGTTCAGGGCTAGGTTTTGGTTTTGGGGTACAGGGGTATTTTTAGGGTTTAGGGATAGGTTTGGGTTTTGGGGTACAGGGTATATTTATAGGGTTAAGATGGGTTAGTGTTTTAGGGTGTTGGGGTATTTTATAGAGTAAGGGTGGGTTATGATTATGGGGTGCAGGGGTATTTAAAGTAGGGGTGGGCAGAATTGGCGCGAACTTGGTACAATAAATCCGCAATATTTTGTTCCGTCAGATTTCCAATTATTAAAACAGAAACCTCATATATTCAAGGTAAAATAACAAGTATTTCTACATGCTAAAATGCATATAGTCATTTCACAAAGGTGAAATTAGCTTCCAGCAAGCAGTGAGAGAGGTGATGATTTTGAGATCAAGCTCCTGCAAACCATTATGGGACGAGATTAGCAATGGGAAGTGAATATTATAGTATCCAAATAATTCTACAAAGAGCTGCAGTTCACCTCGTTCTCCCCAGTTGTCCCCAAGAGGTAAATGCAATAGCATTTAAAATATTATACATCAAGCTGCAGTTCACCTCATGGTCCCTAGATGTCCCTGATGAGGCAAATGCAATAGCATTTAAAATATTACACATCAAGCTGCAGTTCACCTCATGTCCCTAGATGTCCCTGATGATGCAAATGCAATAGCATTTAAAATATTATATATCAAGCTGCAGTTCACCTCGCCGTCCCTAGATATCCCTGATGAGGCAAATGCAATCGCATTTAAAATATTATACATCAAGCTGCAGTTCACCTTGTCGTCCCAAGATGTCCCTGATGAGTAAAATTCAAAAACATTGAAACCCTTTCATGAATGCTAAAAATTATGCTAAGCTTATCCCATAATGCTTTGCAGAGCCTTTTAGTTGTATGTTTGCCCATAACTGTGCTTGGGGTGGTTCTAAGAGAATGGGACCTCCACTGAATTACTATTTAAAGGGAGCAGGAATGTATAGAACCTGGGAAGAAAAAACAACACTTGTGGCGGAATGCCCCCAGCGATTGTCACGCCCCCAGCACACACCCACAGCACAATGCAGACACGCCCGCAAAGGACTACTTTGCTGGCACGGTTCTTTTACATTTTAAATGTATATGGTGGGCGTCTGCATAGCCTATGTCCTTCTGCTGCAACTGCCCTTTCCAACGCTGTATTGGGTGTTGTGATTGGTGCGGTGGTTCCCGAGTTTACCTGGCCAAAAGGTGCAAGTTCTCTCTTTATAATAGTAGTATAGATACATAGCATCGTTAATTTTATACAGTGTTTTTAGTATACTAAAACTCAAAAGGCCATCTGGTCCATATAGATCGCCTAAAGTATTTATACCATGATCTACACATTGTGTGCAGGCCCCATCAGAAAAAATGCCTGGCATCCCTGGATTCCCCCAGATTTGTAGCTCAGCATTGAAGAATGGAATTTTGTCAATGCTCATAATTTGATCCCAGATTCTTTTGATATCTCTAGCGGTCTTAAATTTGACCCTCTTGTAGTAATTGGGGTCATGCACACGAAATGAAAACTGATTACTTTGTGATCCTAACATAAATTGGTGATAAAATAGGGAACCTTCCTTAGACATGAGACTACGAATACGTTGGATAAAGGAAGCAAAAAAATAGATTTTGAGGTCCGGGAAATTTAATCCTCCCTTTTCTATTGAGAGTTTCAATGCGGTCATTGACCTTCATGCTTTTTTATAGCCCCAAATATAGCTGCTACATATACTCTCTATTCTCTTAATATATATATTATTCAATTGCATAGGAATAGACCTAAATAAATACAATATTTTCGGTACAATCTTCATTTTGATTATATTTATACGTCCTACCAAACTGAGTGGTATCTTATGCCAGTTTTTAAGAGTAGCAGTAATCTCTTTGAGTAGAGGGTAATAGTTTAGTGCTATGATTTTCTCTATATCGGCGGTAAGTTTAACTCCTAAATAGATAGCATTTGGGCAAAGCCCTAATATCAATTGTATAGGCTTATAGTTGGCAATTACTTGAGTTTTACTCACATTTAACCTATACCCTGAAATGACACCAAATTTGCCAGCTTCCTCAATTATCTTAGGGATGGCCAAAACTAAGTCGGTAGTATACATAGCTATATCATCAGCAAAAGCTGTGATTTTCAAACTCTAGTGCATTTAAAAATGGCTCCAAAGCTAAAGCAAATAGCAGGGGTGATAAAGGACACCCCTGCCTAGTCCCCCTTTTGATTGAGAAATTAGCCGAATTAGTTCCTAGATAGCTAACTATTGCCGTTGGTGATTCATATAGAGATTGGACCCAACCGAGATATTTCCCCTGTATACCAAATGTACTCAACACTGCCCATAGGTACTCCCACCCCACTCGGTCGAATGCTTTCTCTGCATCTAACATAACCATTCCGAGTGGGGCGAGAGTAGCTGCGGCAACGTCGAAAGCTGTAACAGCAGTGTTGATATGGGTAGTGGTGTCTCTCCCCACCACAAACCCATGTTGTTGGCAATTTAGTAAATCTGGCATAATAGGAGCAAGGCAATTTGCCAAAACTTTGGCAAACACTTTTGCCTCAGTATTAATTAATGAGATTGGCCTATATGATCCCCGTTCCTCCGGTGGCTTGTTCTTCTTTAAAAAGAAAACTATTTTAGCAGTACGCCATGATATAGGAGCACTTCCTGTTTCCCACATGGAGTCTATCACCCGCTGTAGGAGAGGAAGTAATTCCTTTTCGCAGATCTTATAGATCTCTATAGGCAAACAATCTTCTCCCGCAGCCTTACCTAGAGGCAATGCTTGTATAGCTTTCCCTATTTCCTAGGTTGTAATTTGGAGCCAAGTTGTCTAATTGCTTCTGCATCCAATCTCCCGGATGTATGTTTCTCTAGATAAAGTCTATTTTCTTCTGAAGTAGGTGAATTTTCTGGAGTATAGAGGTGACAGTAATATTTGGCGAATTGATCTAGAATCTGTTCCGATTTTCTGGATTCCTTAGAGTCTAGCCCTTTTATTATTTTTATAGTAGTTTTAGCCTTTTTATCAGCTACCTTATTAGCCAAAATTTTACCAATTCTGTCTCCCCCTTCGTACTGTGCCAACTTATATTTATGTATTTTGGAGCTGTATTTTTCCCTAAGAGTTTTCTTTAATGCCGCCCTCAATGATACTAATCCTAAACCTAACTCTTCGATATTAGTTTTGCCCTGTATTATAGCATCGGACAGTTGTTGTTCAACTAGTAGAATATTAGATATGGTCAATTTTTCTACGCCACGTTTTTTAGCGTTGTCCCTTAAAATGTATTGTTGTACATAGCCTCTAATACTACATTTACACACATCCCATACAAAATTAAGTTGTTGAATTAATGTTCAATAATATGAATTCCTTTATGTGACTTTTAATACCAAGAATAAATTTAGAGTCTGTTAGTAAATTTCTAGGGAATGTAAACTGTCGGGGGGTTGTTTACTGTCCAAAATTTTTAATTCAAACAGTATCGGATTGTGATCAGAAGTGACTTTAGGGCAAAGTTCTATATCGCAGTTCTCCAGAATATTGTCTGTTGCCCATATCATGTCGATTCTAGAGCAAGCTTTATGTGGAGCCGAGTAGTATGTAAAGCCAGGTATGGTAGGATTTTTAATACGCCAAGCATCTTTCAGATTATGAATCCTGGCCAGTTCTATTATAGCTGTCCTCACTTTACCCATCCTAGTTCTATTTTCTTTACTTGTAGAATCTATTTTATAATTCATGACGCAATTAAAATCCCCCATTATCAACAGTTCGCCTTCCCAGTCAAGTAGTTCAATATTCAATTGCTCATAAAGTTTGGGTTCATCTATATTGGGACCATATACAATACAAAATACATAGCCTTTTTGATCACATTGCAGCTGTGCTATTGCCCACCTCCCCTTGGCATCAGCTGCGGTTTTACTGATATTCATTCTTAACCATTTTTGTTTCAGAATAGCTACCCCCCGAATTGATGCCCCTAAGGTTGAACAAACAACAAGGTCATAACCCATTTTCGATAAGAGCTTACGATCTTGAAATCCAATATGAGTTTCAGAAATGAATGCCATATGTGGTTTGTACATGTTCATTTCTTCTTGTACCAATCTCCTCTTACATTTACTATTGAGTCCAGCAACATTCCACACCAAACATCTAAGAGAGGACATAACCTGTACTTATATTTCTCAACCTCTTCTGCATAGTATATTGCTTGATAAACAAAAACTCAGAATCCTTAATTTCCGTTTCTACCCATATTCTATTCTTGCAATAAAAAAATGTCCCCCTTTTAATCCCTACCCACACCAGAGCCCTGGCTCCTCCCACCCGCCCTCTCACCCTCAGGTCCGTAAGGGGGGAGCACCCCTCTATCCCTTGCTGCCGCTGGAAGGGCAGCAAAGTGAGGTGATAAGCATGGAGCCTGCCCCTTCCGCTTCCAAACTAAGATCATAGATTCATCAAAAAGGAAAGCGTTAGAATAAGAGAAAAATAAAAAAAGAGAAAGAAAAAAGAAGTAAAGAATGTGAAAAAAATAGAAAAAGTTTCTAGCAAAGCGTGCCTCCATTTGCCAGTTCAGATTCAAATAGTTTCTAAATAGTCAAATGATCAGGATTATGTCCTGTTAATGTCAATATTATTGTATTTGTCTCGCTCTCTTGTAAATTTCTCTAGAGTCTGGATCGCCTCTTCCGGTTCAGTGAAAAATATTGACTGGCCATTTCTAATAACTTTAAGGTGGGCAGGTTCCTGTAGATAAACCATGCAGCCTATAGCTTTAAAAGAGTCAATCAATTTGCGAAGCTCCCAGCGCCGATCCATTGTGCCCTTACTCAAGTCCGAGCGTACAAAAAAGGTAACATTATCGATAGTGACTGGGCTGTTAGGTTTAGCTTTAAGAGACACTGCTTGTCTCAACAGAAAATTCCGAAAGTATATCAAAAATGGTCTAGGGAATATGTTGTTTTTTTCTTTTGAAAGAGGGGCAATCTATGTACCCGCTGTAATTGGGAGTCCCAGTCCCAATCCGATAGATTGCTAAAGGCCTTTTGGAGAAGTTTCACAACAAAGGTTCTGGGATTGGCCCCCTCAATGCCCGCAGGAATTCCAAACAGTCTAAGGTTGTGTCTGCGTGCCCTATTCTCCATGTCCTCCACTTTAGCCTCCAATTTAGATATGCATATTGAATGAGATCTTGGGGCATATTATCAAGGGATTTATCTCCGCTTTTTTGGCTTTAAAAGTCAAGAAAGCGGAGATAAAATTATCTCCCTATTAGCAACAGGGTGCTAACACGCAAATTTGCATGTTAGCACCCTTTTTCTCTAAGCTTCCCCTTGCATCTCTAATGACGTTCCAGAGAAAAATAATAGGAGAAATGTTGTTAAGCGGCATTTCTCCTATTATCAAGGATTTCGCTAACCCTGTTAGTGATAAAAAAAAGCAGCGCTAACCGCGGTTAGCACTGCTTTTTTTTACACCTGGTATTTTCCTGACTTAGCCATGATATCCTATGGAAGGTGGATATCATGGCTAAGTTTGTGAGCCCCTATTATCAAGCTAACACCCAACTTCGAGAGATTATCAGTGGTTTTTCAGAGATAATCTCTCAATTGGCAGTTAGCGCGAGGATTTTTATCACTACTGAGATAAACCTTGCTAATAGAAAGTTATCTCTGCGATAATTTCCGGCGATGCTTAGCGTTAAAAAATTCGTTGCTAAGCATCGTTAGCGGTAAATATCGCTAAACGTTGGTGGTAGACCTGTCTGGCTTTTTGCGTAGTCCCTCCAATTTATTATTTATTTTGTCCCCTTTTAGCCCCTCATACTTTTATTAATTTTTGGGTCCACTGGCTTTTCTAGGTGTTGGTCAAGGGGATAGGTGTTCTTTCCCCCCTCATAGTTTTTCACCTCAGGCCTAGAGGCCTGTTCTGACAGGAATAGTTGGAGTCACAAAATGGTGGCTACCAACTGCCCTAACTGACACACCTGGAACCTGTCCCATAGAGAAGTATAAGGCGTTCCAGAACCTTCTGGTCCCTTCTGGACCTTTGAGGGTCAGCCTATAAAAGGCGGAATGCTGGACAGCCATTTTGTCTCACTGAAGAGAGAGTCAGCTGGAGGACAGGCTGTAGCTGAAGGTGGGGGTAGGCTAGTCAGAGGGTTGCCTTACTGATTCACCACCCTTCCTCCCTTGGGTTACTTGTCCTGACCCCGCTGTTTTGGATGGCTGGAGACCCTGGGCGCCTGATCAACCCCTAGATTGGAACTACAGGGGTGTCAAGAGGAGAAGGAGACTGCAGTGCTGCGGAGCGCAGTCCTCTGCCCAGTGAGAGAGAGACCTTTGAGAGGGTGCACTTCATCCCCAATTCCTGCTAGCACCAAGGGTTAAGAAGTCTCTGAAGGATAGAGATTGGGAGCTGACCTGTGAAGAGATATAGTTCTAGGTCCCATCGCCTTAGGTGTAAAGAAGACTTTGGCCAGTGTGTCCCTGTGGGACCTTACCTAAAACGCAGGCGACAGGACTCTACTTCCTCTCAGGAAACAGAGGAAGGAAAGGGGAGCCAGCTCTTATGAGGCGGCGCTGATCTCGCCGTGTACAGGACCCCGGGGTCACCGGCCGCGTTGTGGTGGATGTGCCATTGTTTTGAAGGTATTTGAGCGCTATCGCGCATGCCCCAAGCGTTCCCACTTCCACAGTTCAGGAAGGGCCTAGGATCGAGCAGGCCCGTGAGTGAAGCGTCTCGCCATCGGAGTTAGCGCGAGAGAGAAGCGTCTCGCCATCGGAGTCAGCGCGTGAGAGCAGCGTCTCACCATCGGAGCCAGCGAGGTGAGAGGCGGTGACAGCGCGGGCGCCTCGCGCATGCCTGAAGGTGTAGTGTTCCCCTGATCAGAGCGCGGGGGAGCTGAGGAGGAGCGCCGGAAACCCTTCGGCGGCTGAAAGCGTGTGGTGTCACCTCTTCCCTGCTCGAGCGCCTCCTGAAGGAGCTGGCGTGAGCGGGAAGGGAAACCTGAGGAGCCTGACAGCGGCAGGGGAACTCTGCTTACTCTGTCCTTCTCCGCTCGTGAGCCTTACCGAGCAGTTGGCTCGAGCGGGGTGGGAAAGGCTGAGGGGCCCTGGAAGCTGGTGAGCTTTGCCAGCGCTTGGTTCCTTTGACTTGCCAGGTGGTTACCCCCATCTCCTGGCATACCAAGACGTCCACTGAAAATCCTGCCACAAGTAAGGAGTTGAACCAAAGGGGGGGCGTGACATAGCAAATTGGGGAATAGAGAATTTGTTCTCATGTGTGAAGCACCCTTGGAGAAGCCCTGAAGGGACTTCCTGAATTGTTGCCCTATGTGGAAAAGTCATATTTCTAGTTGCTAGTAGAGGAGAGGAAGGAAATACGAATCCTTTCCTAGAGAAGTACAGGTTCTGCTTCAAGGGAATTGCTGTTCTTTGATGAGAAGGTGACAGGCCAAGAAAGGGGAACTGTAAGATTGACATTGAAATGGTTATTACTTACCTGACTAAATGTAATGTGCTGATAAGTTAATAGAACTGTGTTTTGACATTATTTGGCAATTTTAAAAGTACTGTTTCTCTCCTGACAGAATGTATTGTGCTGAACTGTAAATTCTAGAACCAAGAGAGCAAAGATATTATTTTTATAAACAAGTACTTATTTTTCCAACATTGGTGTAGTGTCCTTTTTATGTGTTATTGCGTGGAATTACTGCTGGGTGGTTTGCAACCTTCACACTTGTGCCTCCAGAATTGCATGTCTTACCCTAGGCCAGGCTACCCTAGGTGACCTGACATCCCAGGTTCCAACAGTTGGTAATATGCCCCCTTGTTTTTGACTCCGATCGAATGGCGCCTTCTTCTACTTCCACAACTCGTTGTTTTAAGTCTTCCATCTCTTGCGTGACCCCACCAAGCTTTTGACACACTTCGCTCATATAAGCTTGCATTTTGGTATTATCCTCTCTTAATTGTAGGTATTGTTTTTGGCTTTCTTGTCTTTGTGCCATAAGAGTTTGCATTATTAAATCCGTAGGTGTAGTGTCTGGATGAGCTTTTATTTTTTCCCCCTGTATTGCAGATTGGGTTTGTAGTTGGCTTAATGTGTCACTGTGGTCCAATGTTGTGGCCAAACTACTAGCCCCCAGAGAACTAGGGCCCGCATTTATTTTCGCTATTTCAATATTTTCAGCATTTGGTACTTCCAATGGATAGTTGTCAGAATCAATTTCTATCGGAATTGAGCTTGTCTTGGAGCTTGTTGTATCCGCTTGTGGATTAATGGTGGCGTTAGCAGCAGCGCTACTCATCAAATTGGTAGACAAGATTGGAGCTATAGTGTCTGACTGTAAGCCGTAGTGGAGCCCACGTCACTAGGTCCAGTGTTGGTCAATAGAGTTGGTGAGGCTATTATATCTACGTTCGTTTTCAAAGCCTCCGTTCTGGGAAGTATATTTTTGTCTCGCAAATTCAAGTCTTCCTCAGGACTTTTTCCAGAAAGTCTTAAAGCCATACCCTTCACTCCTCCTTTTGCTTCAATCCATTTCCTCAATGGGCTATCATCAACTATAGCCTTACGTCCCTTTTTATTTACAATAGGGTCTTCATTCAATGGTCTACGAGCTGTGTTTTTTGTTTAGTTTTGGCTTTCAGTTTTGCTTTTCTTAAGCCGAATACTCGACAAGCATTAATTCTGTTAGTGGAAGTTTTCGTATCGGTTTCGCCCTCTTCAAACATTTCTTCATAGTCAGGATTGGAGCTTTCTTCCGCCCTCTCCATTTCATCGTTATGCAAACATACAGAGATATTCTTTCCCGGTATAGTTTCGTCAAGTTGCTTCTCAAATGTAGATTCGGCTGTGATTAAATCAACCACTTGAGTAGAATGTGTTGTGTCTATATGGCAGGTTGGATCGACATATGTGTTTATAGTAGCATGAGGTATTATTGGCACGGTGTCTAGATAGACGTTTGTTTTTACATTTGTATTTGCCCCCCTTCTACTGCAGCTACTTCAAGATTTACAATATCGCTTTCCTTTTGCCTTATTGCTTCAGCCTCAGGGGCGGAATCTCCATCTGTGCGAAATTCAGCCTTATCAACTTTTTCAGCTTTATCAACCTTATCATTCTTGTCTTTGCCTTTGTCTTTTCCCTTAAAGGTCGCTTTGCCTGTATCAGCGATAGTAAGAGGGGCTGGGACAGTGCTGATTGTTTTTAAAGCAGTTACTTCGTTACTTCCTGCCCCCTCTAATTCGCTTTGAAAAGGCAAGATCTGATGGTTTGAGCTTTCATCAACAAAGATCCGATAGTTCGACATTGTTACTGTCGCTTACAAGTGTAACTGGGCAGGGTGACTGCTTGTCCATCGTAGCCTTAACTACACCTTTGCCTCTAGTGCTAACAACCATAACACCCGCAGCCATCTTAACTTTCACAGCAGAGTTCCCCAATGCCGCTTTAGCTTCGCTGGCAGACATCATACCTGAGCCGTCCGGTTTCCCCGTCTTTCCCGCTCTTCCAGTTCTAGTGGAGCGGGTATTCTGCCTCTATGTCATCGGCGCAGCAGCGAACCTAGGTTCTAATTTCGGCTCTATTGGTAGATGCGGCGTTCGGTCTTCACTCAGCAAAACACACAGCTTAGAAGAGAGTAATCCGGGACCTGTCCCGTTGCACGCCCTGCCGAGCGTTCGGGGGGGCCGGTACACCTGAGTCTCCAGACCGGCAAAACCACTCTACTCAGCCGACAAACAAACTGCAGCATCCAATCCAGCCACGGTAAGAGACAGCTACAATAGGATTACAGGCGTTTCCCCTGCAGGAGTATTTTTCGAGTAAAGCAAGCTCCGAGTTTTTATATTTGCCCCTTTTGATTACTCCATTCTCAACAGATTGCAGTGCTAGAGAACAATGCTACATGAACGCTTTCCGCATAATTTTTCTAGAAGCGGTGAGGAGCTACTCCATGCGATCTCCTTCACCTGGCGGCTTCAACCCGCCATCTTGACTCCACCCTGTGCCGCTTGTGGGGCAATACCCCAGCGCCCCTAATGGACGCCCGCCCCTGTCCATTCGTATCCCTTCCCTATCTATATAGAGATACTAGTACATGCAGTAGACCTTTGTACTGACTACCATTCCTATGTGACTCTTAGAGTATATCCATTTGTATCTCTTACTTGAGTGACTCTAATTTTTGTACATTTGGAATTTTTCTGTTTGTATCTCTTTCTTGTGTGACTTTACATCTTGTACATTGCAATTTTTTCTGTTTGTATCTTTTATGTTTCGCATGTAATCCTAAATCCTTATGTTTTGCAACTGGTTCTTGTGTAAAGCGCTCTGACACCTTCGGGTAAAGTTCGCGCTATATAAAATCGCAATAAATAAAAATAAATAAAACCTTCACCACATTTATGCCACATTTATGCCACATTCACCACATTTATCACCACATTATACCTTCACATTGTACTGTAATGCCATTTATACGCCCTAGGATCCCAAAAATTGTCAGCAAGAGACTGCAGAAAGTAAATGAAACGCTGCACAGGCCCTGTTGGGTCCCTTACCATATTCATTGGTGGTGAGAATATATTTTATGTATAAGTGAGATTGTGAGAATTACGCTCTAGTCACTTAAATTTCCTTTTCCTGATCAGGAATGTTTAAAGTAATGATTTCCACACGGAATTAGATCCGGAGGCTATATGGTCTAATGTTTACATAAATGTTTTAAAGAGAATATTGTAACAATAGATCAAATGTGACACTGGCACATAATGACATTGTACTGAAACATCTATAGAAAAACTTGATATACTCAGTGATGTTTACTACATTTGTGAATATGAGATTAAAGATAGTTGTCAGCCATCCCTGAATGTACCGTGTGGGCATACAAATTTAAGCTACAGTGTTAACTTTGGAACTGTGAATAGTGCACAATCTAAAAAGAGCAGATATTGACATACTACTCTTCTCCCTAAACAGAGAAAACAAAATCTGAAATCCTTTTGACCCCTATCAAGAAGTCCTGAGGAAGGTGCCACAGAATTAAATGTATTGCACCGAAACGCGTCGACGCATCCTTTAAGTAAAGAATCCAAGTGAAGCCTAGTACGCACTGGATGTACATGTATTTGTGTCACAGCTGTCTACGATAGTGAATATAATCCTAGGCCTTTGGATCTAGAAATCGATAGTGGTAAAAATATCCAGGAGCCACAGTCATAATAGGGGTTTATTACTTTGTAGTGTGTTTTGTATTTCTAACTGTTTATGAATTGCAAATGTGTCATGCATGTATTTCTTTGCCCTGTAATTTTTATTTGCTATATTGTCTAATTGTGCATATAAGATATTGATTTCATGTATTTTAACTGTTCAAGGAATAGTTCTTTGAAATTTTTAATTGCTATGCTTTTTTATTGTTCAATGTATGAATTTTTATTAAAAATAGATTGTTAACGAATCCTATTTTTCTGTGGAAATTATTACTAAACTTCACCCCATAGTACAGTGAATTATAGTGTCCTGCTATTTAAAATGCTCAAGTGTATTTGTAATGGTATTGATATATGAGTCCAACTAGCGTTTTCCAGGGATTTCCCTCTGACTTGTAGTCTATATTTAGGTCTCTCATCTGGCACTTGTACGGGGCAAATTGCCTGCGCCCTTCTTGCACACATCCTGTGAAGTCTGGATATAAGGAGATATTGGACCCCTCATATTGCAGAGAATTCTTGGACGTTGCAGCAACCAATGCAGAGTCACGGTCTCAGTAATTCAGCAATCGTGCTATTATGGGCCGTGGTGGTGCACCAGGAGGGGGGCATGGGCCCAACGATCCATCCTCCCGCTCCACCACAAAAATGTTAGAAAACACTTCATTTCCCGGTAGTGTGGTCAGCAGCGTCTCAGTAAACTTCTCCATATTGCCCGTTGGAATTGATTCTGGGGCCCCTGTGATGCGCATATTATTACGGTGTGAGCGCGCATCCAAATCTTCGGCCTTGTCTTGAAGGGCTTGCAGGGCTTTTTCCGTTTTTAGGTGACTTGTGTTGAGTGATGCTTGTGCCTCTTCCACCTTGGTGATCCTTTTCTCTGCCATGTCTAGTCTCTCTGCATGCTTGTCTATTCTTTCGGACATTCTGCCCATGCAGTAAGAGAGTGCATCTATTTTTTTGCCCAGGCCTGCCAGAGTGCCTTGAAGATTTTTTCCATTGTCGAATGTGAGCTTGGGTTGATTTTTGTCAACTCTGCCCATTGTGTGTGGCGCTGCACAGGCAATCACAGGCTCGCCAATGTTATCTCGGCAGGGCCTCTAGAGAGGCAACAATAGTAGGGCAGAAGTGGCGCTCAACAGGTCCCTTTTGCTTTAGCAAGTAGCTCTGTCCAAGTATTCAGCTGCCCTCAGATCGTCGGTTTATTAGCCTGGTGCAGCATAGTATAATAATCCCAGCCGGTCTATGTAGATCGTGCTATGTCTTGCTGGGGGGACACGTAGGGGCAGATTTACAATTACTGGTGCATCCCTGCATATCAACAGGGATGCACAAGTAATTGTGCGCCGCAGCTCCGCCTCCCTGGATGCGCCGCATATACAATGCAGCGCACCATGGGGAAAAAGCAGCACAGATGCATCACGCATCTGTGCCGTAAAAGCGGCACATTGCTAGAGTTGCGTCGCAAGCGCGATGCAGCTCCAGCAATGCTCTGGGGGGCTCTACCTTCACAATTCTGCGTCAATGGAACGCCCCCTGCGATGGAACGCCTCTTTCTGGTGCAGGGCTTAACAACGTGACGCATCTGGGAGATGCGTCACGTTGTAAATACCCCGCGCCATGGCGCATCTTTTGCGCCGCAGCTGCATCACAAAAGTTATGTAACGGCAGCGTAAAAGAGGCGCTAAGGGCTTGTAAATCTGCCCCGTAGTGTAATGAGCAGCGTAAGAAGGCTTTTTTGTCCCCCCCTAGCTCTGTGTATGACAGCTGACTTGCAGTGATGTAGCAGCTCTGGTCTCTTCACCGAGATGGAGCACCCCTCTTTGGTTATAAAGCCCCCTACTCTCGCAACCTTCAGGCGTGCTGAAATCACCAGTGCAGCTCCAATCTATGCGCTCACCTCATCTCCCCTGCAGGGACCTTTGCAGGACTCCGGCAGCGGCCCGATCTCGGATCTGGAGTGCGTTGCGTTGGTGGCTGAAATTAGCATCAAGGCTCATGCGGCAGTCCGCAGGATCCGATCGCGGCATCTAGAGCCCATTCTTCGCCGCTCATAGCCTTCCAGATGTCCGATGGGGCTCGGTGTTGCAGGCGCCTGCTCTGCCCCGTGACGTACCTAGCGGCACACACTTTAGGTTGGGGCCTCAGCACCTCGCAGTATCAGCGGGATGCAGATAGGCAGAAAGGTCCTGAACAGTTCTACCTGGTGCCAGCCTCTTTAGTGCTTAGTGCAGCAACAGAGTAGGGTTGTTGAGGTCGTTAGAAGGATATTGGGGCATATTATCAAGGGATTTATCTCTGCTTTTTTGGCTTTAAAAGCCAAGAAAGCGGAGATAAAATTATCTCCCTATCAGCAACAGGGTGCTAACACGCAAATTCGCATGTTAGCACCCTTTTTCTCTACGCTTCCCCGTGCATCTCTAATGAGATGCAAAGGGGGCGTTCCAGAGAAAAATAATAGGAGAAATGTTGTTAAGCGACATTTCTCCTATTATCAAGGAATCGCTAACCCTGTTAGTGATAAAAAAAAGCAGCACTAACCGCGGTTAGCACTGCTTTTTTTTACACCTGGTATATTCCTGACTTAGCCATGATATGCTATGGAAGGTGGATATCATGGCTAAGTTTGTGAGCCCCTATTATCAAGCTAACGCCAAACTTCGAGAGATTATCGTTGGTTTTCCAGCAATAATCTCTCATTTGGCAGTTAGCGTGAGGATTTTTATCACTTCTGAGATAAACGTTGCTAATTGCAAGTTATCTCAGCGATAATTTCCGGCGATGCTTAGCGATAAAAAAATCGTTGCAAAGCCTAGTTAGTGATAAATATAGCTACTCGTTGGTAATGTGCCCCACTGTTCGGATCGTGTGGCGGCTTCTCGGAGCTGGGTTTTTAAGCTGCCAACTTGCCGTCTGCAAGCTCAGCCCTCCCCCCATGCAGCAAGGGGTTAGAATCATCCAAATGCTTGAACACTTTTGGAGGAAACTGTTTCACTTTCTTTAGGAGAGACAACTGGTAACAGGCAGTCTTTGTGTTTTTTGGCAATGTGTTCCTTGGGAGTGAGATTGGACTACAGTGTGAATCCAAGCAACTGGCCATTTGGTGAAAGTTGTGGCATGATACCATCGAGGTTCAGGCCAGTACACCAGGTTTGTACTGTTCCTTGCTTGTTGCTCTTCGGAAATAATAGGAATTCTGGCTGAGCTTCAGGGACGCGTTGGTCTGGATGATGTGCAGGCAGTAGTTCAGGTGTTGGATATCTAAAGTAGAGAAGTCTTTCAAGTAGATTTGATTTTGATTTGATGTTCTTTCGCTAAATTAAAAAATTAGATTTGCAAATTAGTATCATACTATCTATACTATACCATAGGATTTCAGCTCCACAAAGTTGTAATTTGCTCTTGGCGTGCTCTGAACCCCAAAAAAAATTCTTAGAGCATGTTTTCTCATCCTTATTATGGGTATTAATTTGTCCAGTGCTTGGCTAATGGAAGGTTTAGATTTTGTCCCAATTAAAAACAAATGGGTTGAGTAAGCCAAGTAAAAAGGGCAGGATGTGGAGAGGTGAGCTTTAAGGGGCAGATTTACAAGAACCTTGCGCCACTTTTGCGTCATTGTTCCCATGTTAAAAATGATGCAAAAGTGGCGCAAGGGGCTTGTAAATCTGCCCCTAAGTTTCTAAAGAACCTTTACAATTCTGAGCGGCACCCAAAGGAACTTCGAACCATAGGTTTAAGTCTACTAAGGCCGCCAGGTACCTATTCCACAGACTTTGAGTACGAAGATCCTTCAGAAATAGGTCAACTGAGGCTAGAGGATGTTGTGAGGGTCGGTGATTCCATACTGATATAATAAAGAGAGAGCCAAAAACCTTTGAGGCGGGTAATCTCAGGAACCACAGCACCAATCACAACACCCAATACAGCGTTGGAAAGGGCAGTTGCAGCAGAAGGACATAGGCTATGCAGACGCCCACCATATACATTTAAAAAGTAAAAGAACCGTGCCAGCAAAGTAGTCCCTTGTGGGCGTGTCTGCGTTGTGCTGTGGGCTTGTGCTGGGGGGGGGGGCGTGACAAATGCTGGGGGCGTGTGGTACGTTCCGCCCTTCGGGCTAGACTGTTACCGTGAGGCACAGGGTCAAGGCTGATTTGCATATGGCCATGTCTGAACTGGGGTGGTGTGGAGTGCAAAAAAACGATGGATTTAGGCCCAGATCTCTTTACTGGGGTGAATGTATGACATTGTTCTGCATTCTGTCCATCAACTGTTGTTTTTGCATTTGTCACCCCGAGTGGGATGGGTATGCTCAGACGTGAGTCCCATGCTCTACACACCACTGCGTTCAAGCTATCCTGGATGAAGATGGCTGATAGCCAGGAATTGGTCCTAGGATGCTTGAGTACGGTCCAGGAAAGACATGGCTTGGCAGTTTGTGGTAAATATAATTTACTGGTCAATTTTTACCGTATAATTACTGACAGAAAAGAATAGCTCAATTAAATGAGAGGCAGAGTCTGGGGTGTCTGAGTCATACAGGCTTTAATTCAGGATGGCTCGAGACATGGAAATCAATTCCATCAATACAAGGGTTCGGGGGTATATGCAATGATGGCAAAAAGATGTCAACGATTTATTAACAGTACATGACATATATAGTATAACGGTGCAATAGCAATGAATACAATAGGCGTGACAAGTGAATGTGCGTAGCAAAAAGGCGTGTACAAAGGCGTGCATGGAGGTGTGTGCTGGAAACGTCACAGAAAAGTGTCATAAGTGGGTGGATACATAGAAGATTCTGCAGAGTCAGCTGAAAACCTGTAACCTGGGTACGCGCGCAGCTGGTATGACGTGTGATTGACGTGTGTCTGGAGAAAGCTGAGGGTCTGACTTTTAGCACTAGTAGAAGAGACAGAAGTCTGGCATGTCAGATCGACCTGTTCCTATAACATGTCTGATATCTTGTATTTGGGGTAGGTGTAATCTGAAGTAAAAGGTCTCTCGGGCAGAGGCTATTCTATACTGAATGCATATGTGTCTAAGTGCAATGCGCGGGGCCATGGGCCTATCATGGTAACGGGAGCAATGAATTACATGAGACAGACGGGAAGGCTTGGCCCTTTGCTCTGCAGCCGGGGAGCTGTTTACCTATTTCACTAGACAGGAATGTGTTTTCGAGGAGGCTGAGCTGGCTACACTGATAACTTGAAGGCAAAATACTGTTTGGCAGGCAGGCCAGGCCGAGCCAGGCACCGCTTCGCTTGGCAGGAAGTAAGGCAGAGGTCAGGGATGCATCTCCACGTTGCAGCTTTCGGAGACAGAGACAGAAAGTGGTTCGATGGCAGAAATCAGGGCCTAGCTCTGCAGAGCCAGGAAAACGTGAAAGTGCACCATGTAAAGACGTTGGCAAGGCATAGTTAGGAACGGAATTATCAATCAGGGCAACTGTTGCGCTATATAAAATTGCTTTTCATTTCATTTCATTTCATTTCATTTCAATCCATTCATGGTGGATCTGATAGAGGACATGTTAACGTTGGACGCAAATGTATTTGCGTCTTCAGATTCGGTTGCGGAGGGAAGTAACATGCACTTTAAACTCGTACATGGAGACGATGGGGTACTCGTTAGGGGACATACTTGACCATAAAAATTTCAATTACCTCATTCCCTCCTTGTCCCCTACGGACCCATTAGGATATATCTATTTTCATGAGACCATCTATCTGTTCATATAACATCATCTGTTCTTCTTTCTTTCTTCGGGAATGGGAACGTGAACTTGAGTGGGGAATACGAGCTGTGGCGCACAAGCCGCAAATCGCTGGCCCACATTGAAGACATAGACAACAACTGAATACTATGGCCAATATAATCCCTAGGAATGACAGTAGCTTCCATCCCCAGGCTGTTATTACACTCCAGAGCCAACCGGACCAAGTCCAGGAGCCTGGATTCTGATGTATCTGATGGGCAATTTCGTGGAGTCTGGTGATGGCCTTATAGACTGATGGCGCGTTATTAGGAATAAACACGCAACAACTGGATCCGATGACTCTACAAGCTCCGCCCCTATCGGCCAGGATGACGTCAAGGACAAGGCGGTTCTGAAGAACAACAAGTCTCATAGCAGACTGCTCCTCTGTTAAGTTGCCCAAAGCTGAAGTAGTCTCATTCACTACTGCTTCGAGAATTCTGGTTAATTTGCGTATCAGTTTACTATTGGAGACAGTGCCTAAATAAGGGAAGAATCCTTTATTGAAATCTGTATATTGTTCCCATGCGGTTTCAGTCTGATCAACTATGGGGAGATCTCTCTTGTGTCTAACAAGATTGAGGCGGGAATTCCTGTGATAATCAGATGGGGCTAGAAAAACTGGTGGCAATAGGAATGCAATGAAACAAGTACCATCCCAGTCTAGAGGTAAACATACATAAGCTGTATGACCACAAATAAAATAGGAATGTCGGGAAGCTTTGAATGTAGACTTGCCTTCATCACTGAATTCGACCACAGTAGTACAGTCACTATGGCCTAGATGTACTGAACCATTCTTTCTGACGCATAATACACCTTTTGCTGGTAAAACTGATATAGATGGCAAGCCTGGACTAATTTCTGACTGAACATTTAGAATCATGAGGTTGAGTGTAAAATTGCCTAATCCATACACTTCATTTTCTAGATCGGTCCCTGTCATTTGTGGAAGACCTTCTTTATCTGGGAAACATGCTTTGTTCATATCTGTGTTCAGGTTTCCCCATATCCATTTGCCTTGGGAAACTCTGGATTCAGTGTCTAAAGAGGATATTAAACTAAACCATGCACCACAGGAACCATTATGTGTAAACGGGTAAGGAAAGAGGGGCAGAGCTCCCTTGTAGTTCTGATAGGGAGGGAGTCGGCCACATATCCAACAGTTAGTAGCATTGTTGATCTGGTGTGAATGGTGTAACATACGAATGAATGTATTGTTGCGCAGCGCAAGTCGATAAGACAATTCGTGTGGGGGTAGTTCACTAAACATGTGCTCTGCAGTATCATTAGAAAAAGAATGTACAATCGGAAAATACATATATAACATCCAACTGATGCAGATTAACGTAAGACTCAGAAAAAACATAATAATCAGTGTGCAGATACATCGACTACGGAGATTTTTACAATAATGATTTCTTTTCTGGATCTCCTGTCTATCTCTCTCTCTATTGGGGTCTAACTTGTACATGTCAAGAAACTGTCTAACCGCTTCACCCAGGAGGGGACTTAAACAATTAAACTGTCTGACTTACTAGACCTCAACTTCATACGGAACTCCTGCTGAGGAGTTTTCTCTACCAGGGGGAGTTTAGTATCAGTCTCTGAAATGTGGCAAGGCTGGGAATCAGTCTTTGGCGGAAGTCCATAAAAACGTTTTACATGACTCGATTGGAGCCAATTTTTTCTTCCTTCAAGTTTCACCGCAGTCCTGGTTGTTAATAAGACGATCTTCGGCTCCTTCCAGCGGGGCTCCAGAGGACTTGACCGGTCGAAGTTACGTACTACAACCACATCTCCGGGGACCAGCTCGTGCGGTTTCACCTCGGTGTTGTCTGGAAAGGCTGCTGCAACCTGTGAACGACATGATTGTAGTGCAGACATCAAGGAAGCAAGGTAATCTGTCAGCATAGTACTTTCAACATCAGTAATCTTTCTCGGCATAGGCGACCCCCACATATTAGGAGTTCTACCGAAGACCACCTCATACGGGGATAGCCCTGTCCTAGAATGTGCTACCATTCGCATATAAAAAAGGGCAACTGGTAAAGCTACTATCCAATCTACGCCTTTCTCTTTACACACTTTGGCAAGACGAGTTTTCAGAGTCTGATTATGTCACTCCACGAGACCTGCTGCCTCGGGATGTCGGACACAGTGGAATTTCCACTGATATCCCAAAAGAAGGGAAACCTGCTTCATGAGTTCGGACGAAAATGGCTGACCATTGTCCGAATACACGACACGGGGCAAACCGTACCGCGGGAAGAATTCACGAACCAACTGTTTGGCAGTGGTCGGAGCAGTGTAATCTGGGACGGGATATGCCTCTGTCCATCGGGATAGGGCACATACAACTACAAGGACATATTTAAAACCTCTGCATCTGTCCATCTGGATATAATCCATCTGGAGGACTTCAAAAGGATGGTCGGGAGGATGAAATCCACCTTGTTCCACCGGAATACCTTTTCCTAGATTGAACTGACAACAGATCATGCAGGTACGCACTTTCTGTTTTGCTGCTGCTCGTAAATGTTTGTTAAACCAGAGGTTCTGTAAACTGTCTAACATGGCTTTTTCACCTAAATGTGCTGGACTGTGTGCAGTGTTGATAATAACTTGGACCATAGAGTCGGGGAGGAACCATGTGGTCCTTCCCCTCATCAATGTGTGAAGAGAATGAAACATTTGATAATACAACTGGGGAAGAGACCAATATGTAAAGCACAAAAATCAATTAAAAATATAACAAGTTCGATTTATTAATAAAATTACATTCTCAAAGGATTATACAGAAACATATTCAATACAATGTTAAAAAATACACAAAATTATGTATAGCTGGAATATTCGTGACACAATTTTACAAGAAATTACTTAAAACATAGGTGGCAAACAATACAATTTGTCGACGCGCGTTTCGGCGTTGTCAAAACGCCTTCATCAGGAGCCACATACAATCTGTAAAACATGTTTTTTAAAAAAGCAGTTAGAAAACACTTATTGATAAAAAACTCTTAACCAACAAACAATTGTTAAAAATGACTCATTGTGCTTACATTTCTAGGACAGCCCTACACGAAACAGTTACCATATGTAACTGCAACTGATACAAACTAATTCATTTACATTTGAGCAGTAATCGTCTCCAACCTTTATTTCATGAACCCAGGTGGGGGAGGGGCGGGGGTGGTGTGGGAAGAGGTGATGGATAGGGTTGAACTTTGTATACACGTTTTCACTGACATCTGATTCTATGTCGTTCATTTACTAGCAAGTATACAGTGCGTGCAATTTGCCTTAGTTAAGGTTGTTCTATCCGTTAAATGGAGATAGTCTAGGCATAACTCCTCTGTTTATTCTTTTTATTTCATTCTGAGATCTTCTTACCTAGTGAACACGGAATAGGTGTTCTCTAATAATTCTGGATACGATCCAACATCCGATTTCTTAGCCGTAACCGACACTTTGATTAGTCTTGTTCGACTATTATGGTCTGCAAAAGATATGCTAATTAACCATGTGTTATCCTTATGATCAAACGATCGTTTTATTTGTGCACCATGAATTGCAAACTTATTTTTTAGGGTAAGAGATCTTTTAAAGGATAGTTCCTCTTTTACATTTACCACTAAGTATGGTTTCTAGAAAATTTCCGCAAATGGGGGAACCCTACTATTTTACATATATCAAGGAGGAGGAGGGTGTTAAGATTTATTCAAGGATTCGATATGCTTTCAACAATCGCACATAACTATCTGGGTTTGGCATATACTCAAGGATTCGATATGCTTACAACAATCGCACCTAACTATCTGGATTTGGCATATACTCACCATATACATTAAAAAGTGTTGCTGACGACTCGATCAGAACCCTGAACGCTGCTGTAATATCGGTATGTTAACAACGTGCTACAAAATAATAAAGGGCATATATCATTACTGTCGAGCGATTCATAGGTGCTTTCTCATATCAGAGCAACATCACGTAATGCTTACCAAAGACGTAGGAGAGGAGAGCCGTTACGTCAACCTGTCAAGAGCCGATTAGGTCACAGAGTGTGATATTTTCGAAGCGTCTTGCAGCCGTTGGTATTATTTATATTTTTCCTACGAGGGTTTAAAGGTATAGATAATTATTGCGCTGCAGGATGTTGATGTGAGTCTTACCGCTAGTCTATCGGCTACACTGTATCTTGCCCATTTATTTACTTACCTAAGCTAAAAAGAATTACAAGCCGTCAATGCAGCCTGTGCGGTGCCGGGGAAGGATCCGTTTCTTTGGATCTACAGCGGCGTATCGCAGCCGTTGATTTACGCGTGTTACGTCCTAAGATAGATTTAAGACGGCACTCGGTTAAAAGATAGTACGCCAGCATATCCAATTCAAAGATATTAAAGCAGCAAAGCGTATCAACACCGGTAACTTACCGAAAAAGATAAAAATCGGTCCGTGTCTTCAACCTGCGGGCGCGGCACACATGTCCTCAGCCAGCGTCCCGCAGCCGTTGGAAAGGAATAATCGACCGGCCGAATGGGCGGTACCACTTTAAATACCCGGATGTACACTTAAATCAGAATTCTTAAAGGGCAAGAGGCCGATGCATCTGGCCTGCTCAGGGCTACTGATAGCATAGCATCTATCTGGGCTGTAGTTGCTTGGTGATCTTGTCTCAACCAAGGAGGCAGGTAACCATTGATGAAGTCCTATGATTATTGATCGGCGAGATCAACAATTAGTGGAAAGTGTACTGGGTCCCAGTACATTTCAAGCAGCGTATGTGCGCCCGGTAAGGGGAAACTTACTGGATACTTATGTTTAATTATACAGAGTCTGAAGGCTGAATTTCAAAAAAGCGAGTGGAGCATTAAAAAATGGTATTCTCCCACGGCATCTCATTATTCAGACCCTTCTTAAAAGTATCCAAGACAAAAATCCAAAAAACCTCACGTTTCTTGCGAATAGCACATCCACCTTTGCTATCTGCAAGTTTGATTTTTTCTAGCACTCTCCATTGAATATCATCTGGTTTGTGTTGAGCCTCTAAAAAATGTTTAACTAGAGGTGCATTAAGCTTCTTAGTGTGGATGGCAGATCTGTGCTCTGTAAGGCGTGTCTGAATTGCTCTGCATGTTTCTCCCACATAGCCCATTCCACAAGGGCACTTAATGAAGTAGACCACATTAGCGGTCTTGCAATTCCATAAATCATTCGCTATGAAGGCGGAACCATTGTGTGTAAATGATTCCCCTGATATGATGGTTTTGCACGATTTGCAGGTAGAGCAAGGCACTGTGCCCCTAACGGGCAGGTTCGTCAGTATTGCTCTCTGGACAGAGGGGGCATTGGATAATTTGTGGTTGAATTTAGAGTGAACAATTTTGTCCTTTAAGTTCCGGTTTCTTCTGTGGGCAAACATGGGCTTCGCCAAGGCAGATGTGGAGGATGGGTTACAATTGAGAATGTGCCAATTCCCGTTGACAATCTGTCTTACGCGCTCATTCATCGTCGAGTGAGTAGTCACACAAACGATACGGTCCTTTGATTGTTTATCTTTTGGAGCTAGTAAGGCGTCACGGTCGAAGTATCTTGCGCGTTTGTAAGAGTCTCTTATTAATCTATGGGGATAACCCCGATCTAAAAATTTCTTGCGCATGATTACAGATTGCCTATCGTAATCAGCTAGATTTGTACAGTTCCTACGAACCCTCAGGAACTGTGAGAAAGGGATACTCTCACGTTGGCACTTCGGATGGAAACTGCTGAAATGCAGGAGAGTGTTCCGGGCAGTTTCCTTTACAAAGAGATCTACCTCTAGTTTTTGGTCTTTAGCTCTGATCAAGAGATCTAAAAATTCCACCTGGTATTCGTCGTAATGGGCTGTAAATCTCAAATTTACATTAGTGAGGTTGATCCATTCCAAAAACTCGAGGAGCGTATCTTTCCCATTGGTCCAGATAAAGAAGATGTCATCAATGTATCTGGACCAATGGGAAATTGACTCGAAAAATGGGGCTATCTCGTTGTATATAAAGGTCTCTTCAAAATAAGACATATATATATTGGCTATAGAGGGAGCCACTGATGCTCCCATACTAACACCTTTTAGTTGGCGATAGATGTTGTTACCAAATTCAAAAACATTCTCAGTGAGAACTATGAAAAGGCAATCTATAAGGAACTGTTTGGGGCAATCAATGTTCTGAATGTCTATGAACCAGTCTGTGGCCCTGATTGCTTCATCCAGTGGTATGTTACTATAAAGGGATTCGATATCCATAGTTACAAGTATATCTCTCCCTATTGTAAAATTCAAATTCTCCACAGTATTGATCATATGGCAAGTGTCCTTGATGTATGATTTGATCTTGGGAATGTGGGGTCTTAGGAAGTGATCAACAAACTTTGAAAGAGGTTCTGTCGGGGTACCAATCGTTGACACTATTGGTCGATATGGAGGATTTTTTGAGTCCTTATGTATTTTCGGAAGACCGTAAATACATGCAGTTTTCATTTTGTTGGTATTCAAAATTCATATTCTTTTTTGTTTATGTCACCATTAGAGAGGGCACCATCTGTTAGAGTACTGATCTTCTTGATTATGGTACTAGTTGGATTGCGATTTATCTTCAAGTAGGTTGAGCTATCACTTAACATTCTTAACATGTTCACTTCATAGTCATTCGAGTCTAGGACAACTATACCTCCTCCCTTATCTGCTCCTTTAATGGTAAGGTCTCTATTGTTCATCAACTCTTTTAATGCTAGGGATTGTTGGTAATCTAAATTATATTTGGGTTTTGGAATGAATTCTAAGGATTTTTCTAATTTTTTCATAACCACTAATTCGAATGCTGCGACTTCAGGGCCCAGCTGTTCTAGACCCGGGGTAAAGGTAGAGGTGAGTGAGATATCATTTCTTTCTTCAGTTGTATCATCTACATTACTCTCTTTATCTTGAAAAAACGTTTTTAATCTTATTTTCCTAAATAGGGAGATAATATCCATGTGGAGTTCGAAGGTGTTCACAAAGGAGTGGGGTACAAAAGAGAGCCCTTTTGATAATAGAGATTCAATAGAATCATCAAGTTTATTGGAAGACAGATTAAAAATTGGGATTATATCCCCTGTCCCCAATATTGTCTGTTCCGAGTTTCTCTGATGAATTGGGGTTCTTGCTGTTGAAGTTGTTGGTGTTGTTGATGTTGTTGGTGTTGCAAATGTTGCTGGTGTTGTATTTGATGTGTGTGTTGGTTTGTCTGAAAATTCCCTCTCGACTGTCCCTGGTGTTGAAATCTCACCCTGGGTCGGCCACGTCGAGGCCCCCTGTTTGATAAAAAAGGGCGTCGTTGGGGTCTAGAGTTCCCCTCATCATCCATCCCTGTTCAGTCTGGACCCCTCCTTGTTCAGCCCATTTCTTGATTTCGTCTGGAGTAGCATGTGTCTGTATGTCAATGACATCTTGCGTGGGGTCCCTAACTGTCATGCAATGTGTCAGTGATGATACGTCAGTCTTGGTCATACCAGTCGTATGAATATGAGTCTGTGCTGTATGTTTTGCTGTTCGATCTGCAAAGTCGTTACCCTGGGAAATTGTGTCTGTGACTTTTGTATGTGCTTTGCACTTCATGATGGCTATGGCTGTAGGCAAATGTATTGCTTCCAACAGTGCTTGAATCAGGGGACCATGCTGGATTTTGGCTCCGTGAGAGGTCAGGAAACCTCTTTCTTGCCAGAGGACACCGAAGTCGTGTACGACTCCAAATGCATAACGTGAATCTGTGTATATATTTACTTTAAGGTTCTTGGCTCGTATACAGGCTTGGGTCAGAGCAATGAGCTCTGCTGCTTGGGCTGACAGGGTGTCTATGCGATGTGTTTCTAAGACTTCAGTTTCAGTGGTCACTGCATATGCGGCCACTAGCTCTCCTGTACTTGTTCTCATACATGAACCATCCACATAAAGTGTCAGGTCTGGATCGGGTAATGCAACATCTGTCAAGTCTTGTCTGGGTTTCGTGATTGTATCAATGACCTCCACGCAGTCATGTGGAGTAGGATCTGTTGTGCTCGATGGTAAAAGTGTAGCAGGATTCAGTGTATTGCAACGTCGGATTTCTATGTGTGGTTGGAATAACGTCAACTCATAACCTGTCAGTCGTGCTATAGTCAAGTGCTGAGTCTGTGTTCTGTTTAGGAGATCTTCCACAGAGTGTGGAACCTGTACTGTCAATTGGTGTCCTAATACAATGGAATCACTTTGCCTGATTGCTAGGACTGTTGCTGCAACTGATTTTAAGCACGCAGGCAAGGCCTGGGCTACTGGATCTAATGTGCTCGAAAAATAAGCACACGGTCTGTGTTTGTCTGCTTGAAATTGAGTGAGAACCGACAACGCTGTGCCATCGCGTTCTGTGACAAAAAGTGTAAAAGGTTTGCTGTAACATGGTGTCGCTAAAACAGGTGCTTGACATAAGGCTTTCTTCAATTCGTCAAAAGCTTGTGTATGTTCCTGAGTCCATGGGAGGACAGACGAAGACGCTGCCTCTTGTGTTGTCAACTGTATAAGTGGTTTAGCTAGAAATGCGTATTGGGGAATCCATTGTCTGCAATAGGAAGTGAGTCCAATAAAGGCTCGTACTTCCTTCTTGGGTTGTGGAAGATGTGCAATTAACTGAATACGATCTGGTGTCAGCTGTCTCCCCTCTTTGGACAGCAAGTGCCCAAGGTACACCACTTGCTGGGCGCAGAATTGCAGCTTCGAAGGAGACACCTTGTGTCCCTTGTCCGCCAGGAAAAACAAAACTGTGAGTGATGCTTGTTCACACTCTGGTTCACTACGGGCGGTGATCAATAGATCATCGACGTATTGCAGTAGGGCAGTGTTAGGAGGCATGTGAATATTGTCAAGTTGTCGTTTCAATGCTTGGCTGTAGATGCTGGGGCTTTCTGTGAATCCTTGAGGGGCGCGTGCAAATTTGAAGCTTCGGCCATTTAAACAGAATCCGAAAAGATACTGGCTTTCCGGATCGATGGGGACACTAAAGAAGGCGTTCTTGAGATCGATTACAGTAAAGAACGTCGCCTCTGAGTCAATAGCTGTTAATAAGGAAGAGATATCTGGGACCACAGGATACTGTGGTACAATGCATTTATTCAATTCTCGTAAATCAATCACCAGTCGATAAACTGGAGGTGTATTTAGATCAGTGCGTTTAAGAATCGGAATGATAGGGGAATTACAAACATTGGAGTCGGTTTCTACAACCACTCCTTGTGCAATGAGCTCGTCAATGATTTTCAGCAAAGCCACTACAGCATCAGGTGGTAACTTGTATTGTCGGATTCGAGGCAGTACTACTCCTGGCTTGAGTGTGACACGGTATGGTGTAATGTGCATACAACCTACATCAGTGGGGCCTTGTGCCCATAAATGTGCAGGAACATTCTGTAACCTGGGATCAAAATCTCTCAACACATAATGGCCCTTGAAATCACGAAGGAACAGCCTTACTCCTTCCAGAGAACAACAAATTACAGCTCCTAGAGCTTTCAGAGTCTTTATACCAAGCAAGTTTTCTGGACATGATTTCGTAAGCAATAAATCAGTAGTACGGGATAATGGACCGACTGCAAGGGGAACAGGTTTCGATACTTCGTTAACAATAGGCTTTCCTGAAAATACAAGGGAAACATTCTGTGAGCCTGAGAGGGGTGCCCCTGGAATAAAACATTTCTCGAATCTGGAATAAAAATCACTAGTGTCTTCATCATGTTTCTGTTTGCAGGCTGAGATTGCATCCCAGTCCTCCTTTTTAGTTGTCAACAATCTTGGCAAAACCTGTACTAATAATCCTGGTAACGCTTTAGTCTTATCCCCAAGACCTAAACCTGGGGTCCGACCCTTGTCTTCGTCTTCCAATTCAGTCCAAATAATCTTTTTGTTTCCCACCTCCCATTCTTTTTCTTTGAGCTTCTCGTAAATACCGGCAGGCAATAACACTTTCAGTATTTTCATAATATCGGAATATGTGTAATCTCCCATGAGTAGCATGTCTTTTATTTCACGATGAAACCCTGCTGGATCTTTATCATGACTAGGCACTATTTTCTTCATTTCCAATAATTCCCATTTTAGTTATGGGCGTATATACAAATACGCGTTCAAGTGTATTATCTGGTTTCCGGATGGGGTGTACTTCTCGTAAAGGGTTCTGTCTGTCTAAGTGAAAAGGATTGTTTACTGGGGGTGGAACAGGTACAAAACGCGGAGTCAAGAACGTTCTGTATTTATGGCGTTGTTCGAGAATTACATTAATCAAGTCAGTACCTAGGCCTCTCCATCTATGCAGGAGTAAGTCTTGCAATAGATTATACAACGGACCTGGATCAGATTGTTGATTCTCGTACTGTACAATAAGATGTTGGGTCATGTATATACCAGCTAGTCGCTGTTCTTCTGGAGTAAGACTTAAAAATGTTTGCACTACTAAGTCATCTTTATATATACTGTCATCCCCGGCCCATTGGACTGCGGACCGGGCTAGTTCCTGATCACGCAAGGTAGTGAGTTCATGATAACCTACTTTTTCTTTCAGGATTCTATCAGTAACTTGGAAAACATGTTCAAGGGAACATTGCTCTGGAATCGGGGAAAGGTAACGTTTCTTGTTTTCTAGGCGAATGGGTCTGTCAAAAGGCCTATCAAGAGAATACTGTTTAGGGAGTTTCGCCCTCCCTACGTAAGCTATCGTGCCTGGAGGCACTTGGGTCGCTGCTGAATCTTCCGGTTCTTCCTCCTCTGAGGTGTCTTTATCGTCTGACTCGAGAGGCTTGTCAGTCTCTCGTCTGGCATGTATTGCTACAATTTCTTTACGGATCTTTCTAGTCATGGCCGCTATACATTTCTCTTTATCATGCTTACAATCAGCAATATTCTGACTCCACCTCGTCAATCCCTCCATCTCTTCTAGCGAAAAGCCGGGCTGGTCCAGTACCCTTATCAAACAATTAATCAGAAATCGCAATATCATACTCTGTGTCTCAACTTTCTCGTGTGCCATGGCTTCGCGAACACATTTTGGCCTTTCTCCTGTTCTAACAAAATGATATACGTTGTCTAGATGTTCTGGCATGTCTGGTAATAACAGCAGATAGTCTGTAACACGGGGTAGTCGTAGTGAGGCTAACATCATGGTTCCTGTCTTGCCAGGTAGTGGATCGTATCTACAATCTGTCAGGTACTCTTTAAGTTTTTCGTCTGGGCTTGCTTTAGGTGTACGTGACATGGCTATTTCTCTCATTGTCACTCGGTGTAATGGTGGCGGAGTGTGATGGGAACCTCCTGAAGCACCTCCTGAGGCAGAACCGTGAGCATGACTCGATGTCAATGGGTGTGGGTAAGGTATGTTTATCGGAGACGACTGACTCCGAGTCGCATCTGTACCAAAAGGGTTATTAGGACCAAGAGTAAGGGGACCAGCAGGGGAAGTGACAACAGGTGCGGGAAGTTGATGACGTGGAGGGGTCGTGGCTTGATCAGCAGGAATCAGCAGCGGCAGATTATTATTAACGGGTTGTCGGGGTACATTGGCGTATGCGGGAACTACATCATCTAAATAGGAAGAAAGGAAACTATCTGCTGCGGTCTGTTTATGACGTACTTTGGTCGGAACCAATGGAGGGGGCAGATCATTTGGTATTTCCGGGGTTGCCTTGGGCCCTCGGCCCTCGGCCAGAACTGGATACAGTCCTGTTATAAGAGCATTACTCTGTCTTTCATGTTGTTCGATCCTGACTCGCTGTCCCTCTTCTATAGTTCTTTTTCTTTAGCTTTTTCGGAATCTTCTCTACTCTTTTCTGCTTTTCTGAGTGCTTTCTCTGTCCGTCTATGTGATTCTTTGCGCCACAATTCAATGGGGTCTTTCTGTGATTGTCTGGCTTTCTTTTTCCATAACGCTTCTTCTACTCTCATGATGCACTCGGCATCCCATGTCCCTGTAACGGGCCATCTCTGATTCTCTGCCAGGTCTTTTGTATAATCCACCCATAGGTCTAAGTACAGTATGGCATCTAAGCCATGCTTATGGTACATAAAATGTCCTGGAGTGTCCCTAGGTGGGATGGGAACTGCTTCTTCAAGTATCCCTTTCCTAGTTCCAATCTGTCGTAATTTCGAGAACAAAGGCATTGCTACCTCTATGTTGAACGCAAACACAATGAACACAGTAAAAAATGCAAACAATCACTCATACCACGACATTAAACACATTGAAACATTTCAAACAGATATTGACTACCAACGAGTTCTATAACGAGAACAAAACTGAATCGCTGAATAACTGAATTACTAGATGTACTGCTAAACAGCACAGATACACTGCTAAAACAGTGCAGACCGGGTCTGTGTACCCAAACCCGTCTTGACCGGATACAAATTAATGCACCCGTCTTGATGCGTCCGCAGCAACGGTACTCACCGGGAAGCACGGAACGGAAGGCCTCGGAAACTCGACTGGACTGGACCGCTACGACGTCACTGCTGCTGCGCACTACGCATGCACCTCGACGCTTCTGACAGGTGGGCCTCTGGACACCTCAGACACTGTTCTCTCGGCTGGGCTCTGGTCGGGATCCTCCGCACTCCTCACCACCTCGTCTGGATGTCGATCGCAGTCTCCGTCACCTCCGTAGGCCTGAGGGAGATACAGGAAAACCTGCAGATGCGCATAGAAGTCCGTCACGGCTGTGGCAGGGGGCAAGGCCTGCGACGCATCGCCGGCGCGTGGGGTGGGGGAGGGGTCCCTGTTCGGGCGCCAAATTATGTGGTAAATATAATTTACCGGTCAATTTTTACCGTATAATTACTGACAGAAAAGAATAGCTCAATTAAATGAGAGGCAGTGTCCGGGGTGTCTGAGTCATACGGGCTTTAATTCAGGATGGCTCGAGCCATGGAAATCAATTCCATCAATACAAGGGTTCGGGGGTATATGCAATGATGGCAAAAAGATGTCAACGATTTATTAACAGTACATGACATATATAGTATAACGGTGCAATAGCAATGAATACAATAGGCGTGACAAGTGAATGTGCGTAGCAAAAAGGCGTGTACAAAGGCGTGCACGGAGGTGTGTGCTGGAAACGTCACAGAAAAGTGTCATAAGTGGGTGGATACATAGAAGATTCTGCAGAGTCAGCTGAAAACCTGTAACCTGGGTGCGCGCGCAGCTGGTATGACGTGTGATTGACGTGTGTCTGGAGAAAGCTGAGGGTCTGACTTTTAGCACTAGTAGAAGAGACAGAAGTCTGGCATGTCAGATCGTCCTGTTCCTATAACTTGTCTGATATCTTGTATTTGGGGTAGGTGTAATCTGAAGTAAAAGGTCTCTCGGGCAGAGGCTATTCTATACTGAATGCATATTTGTCTAAGTGCAATGCGCGGGGCCATGGGCCTATCATGGTAACGGGAGCAATGAATTACATGAGACAGACGGGAAGGCTTGGCCCTTTGCTCTGCAGCCGGGGAGCTGTTTACCTATTTCACTAGACAGGAATGTGTTTTCGAGGAGGATGAGCTGGCTACACTGATAACTTGAAGGCAAAATACTGTTTGGCAGGAAGGCCAGGCCGAGCCAGGCACCGCTTCGCTTGGCAGGAAGTAAGGCAGAGGTCAGGGATGCATCTCCACGTTGCAGCTTTCGGAGACAGAGACAGAAAGTGGTTCGATGGCAGAAATCAGGGCCTAGCTCTGCAGAGCCAGGAAAACGTGAAAGTGCACCATGTAAAGACGTTGGCAAGGCATAGTTAGGAACTGAATTATCAATCCATTCATGGTGGATCTAATAGAGGACATGTTAACGTTGGACGCAAATGTATTTGCGTCTTCAGATTCGGTTGCGGAGGGAAGTAACATGCACTTTAAACTCGTACATGGAGACGATGGGGTACTCGTTAGGGGACATACTTGACCATAAAAATTTCAATTACCTCAAGTTTGGTCTGGAACGTTCCCATGAGGCACAGCGTCAAGGCTGAGGTGGTGTGGAGTGCAAAAAAAATGGTGGATTTAGGCCCAGATGTATTAGGGTGAATGTATGACATTGTTCTGCATTTTGTCCATCAACTGTTGTTTATACATTCTGCCCTTCATGCCATGTCTGATATCGTGTGCTGGGGGTGTGGGCGGGTGCGGGCGCGCGTTGTGTCAAATATATCATTGTTTTTTCTTCCCAGGTTCTGTACATTCCAGCTCCGGGTGTTCACCCTGCTCCCTTTAAATACTCCTGCACCCTATAATCAAAACCCACCCTTACTCCTTAAAATACCCCAACACCCTTAAACACTAACCCATCTTAACCCTATAAATATACCCTGTACCCAACAACCCAAACCTATACCTAAATCCTAAAAATACCCCTGTACCCCTGTGAGACTTGGCCCTTTCCCCCAAATTTTTCGCCTTTTATTCCCCTTTTAATTTAGAATGCCCTCATGGTAACAACAATGTATAGGCCTTGTGTAGTGAGGAAAGCCCTGTGTACTGTGAAACTGATGTTGAGGTGCAGGTGACTTATACCCCTAACATGGCTGCCACTGACCACTGCTGCTGCAGCGTGGTTTAGTGGGCGCATTCTAGTGGCCAGGGCCTGGCTGGAACCCTCCAAACAATGTATCCATCTTAGCCTGCCAGCCTGCCCACAGGTAGAATGGTGGAACCTCCTGGAAGCCTCTGGAACCTTCTGGAAGAGGTGAGGTGACACCAACTGCCACTACCAACTGTCAACTGGCAGTATATAAGGAAAGGGAGGGAAACTTTCCTGTCGGAGTGACTGAGGGGAGACCTGGGGGAGGAACCTACGCAGGAGTTTAGGCAGTGGGGGCCTAGTCAGGGACTATCAGCCAGATTCATGAAGCATTTTTGCAGGCGCAAACGGTGCGAATCGCAGAATTCGGCCGTTTGCGCCCGCAAAAATTGCATTAGAAATTCATCATTGGGTCATGTACTCGCAAATTGAGAAATCGCAAAAAATTGCGATTTTTCAAATTGCGATCACATTTAAGGAATCTCAATTTGAGATTCCTTAAATGATATTCATGACCCAATATAAAATTGTGATTTCGCTATTTTTGGACGCAATTTACCGCGAGGTCAAACCTCGCGGTAAATTGCGAAAACTCAGAAAAATGCATTTAAAGGCATTTTTCTGAGTTGCATGTTACACACACAACATGTGTGTGTGCAACACCTGTGTCACATTTCATTTGAGGGGTGCTACAGGGTGTCCTGTGGACACCCCTGGCACCCTTCAAATCGCAATCTTATTTGCGATTAGCTAATTGCTAATCGCAAATAAGGAATACTCCCCATTCATTCCTATGGGCCTTTTGGCCCATAGGAATGAATGGCGAGTTATTCCTTATTTGCGATTAGCAATTTGCTAATCGCAAATAAGGAATCAGTAGGAATCGCATCCTATTATGCGATTCCTACATGAATGCCGTTTTGCGAGTCCTTAATAGCGAATCGCTATGATTCGCTATTAGGGGCTCGCAAAACGGCCCGTTGATGAATCAGGCGGTTTGATACTGGAAGTGACAGGGCTTAGAGTGCTGCCTTACAAGTATTGAGTACTCCTGTAAATCCCCCCCTGACCTAGCCCAGCGGAAGGGAACCCCCAGGGACCACTTGAAGGGATTGGCTGAGAAGAACTTGGAACACCAGCCACCAATTTATCCCCCCCTTCAAGGAATAAGAAACCAAGCAACTATACCAAGGGCGCAAGAAACATAGCGCCAAGAAGAAAACAAAATCACCTCAGGACTTTTGAGGAACTACCCAGGTTGGTGCTGTGTTGCTCCCTGTGCCCCTGACGCCATCTGGGATTCCCCTACCTGATTGTCCACTGTTGGGTGGCCGGTCCTGTCTGATCTGATGTCTTGCTCCTAATTTAAAGGAACTGTCTGCTGGTTAAGCGCTCCCATTTTCTAAGTGCTAGCATCCTGAGCTACCTGTCCTGCAAGCGCTGCCTGAACTGCCTTATTTCTGGGAATGGCCCCTGGGAAGAGCGCTGAGGTAATGGAGGAGGTTGCTGCCTAGTTGAAGCGCTGGGAAGTTGAGAGACTGTTGCCTGAAAAAGCGCTATAACCTGATCCTCATCAGCGCTGAGAACTGTGTGTGAAAAGCGCTGGTAATTGCTCCCCTGCTGGGCCCCCATTGGAGCGCTGTGAAGTGCTGACGAGCACGCCCTGTCAACTGGCCTGTAAAGCGCCATGACACCTCTCCTCAGAGCGCTTACCTTATTGCTTTAGGAGCGCTGTAACCCTCCGTCCTGTTGGGGATCTGTAGGCTGGTGTGACCCTGTGGCGCTGTGTGGCCAGCGCTGCTGTCGGAATTGCCGCTATTGCCCTGAGGCACCGCGAAGTCCATGGGCGCGATCTCTATCTGTAGCGCTTTGAGGGGGAGGAGTGCTGTCTGAGTGCCCCGACGCCGCCGTGGAGCGGACCCGATCGCGTGCAGTGGCTGCAGTGGCCCCCGGAGTCTTGGGGAGGCCGCTCTGATTGCCTGGGAGCCTCCTGCCCTGTTTCGTATCCTGTTGCGGCGGCCCCCGGTGTGAGGAGAGGGCCGCCAGAGTTCCAGTCAGGCCACGCTGGGCCTGACAAGCCTTGAAGCCTCTCAACTCGCGTCACGTGATGGGGGGGGGCGCCGGAAGAGATTCTGCCCCCGCCACACTGTGACTGGTTCCCCGGGTCCTGCCTCTAATGCGCCTTCCTGCCGAGTGGTTTCCAGGGCCCAGACGTGCTTGAAAGCATGGGGACCGGACACGATACTGCGGAGGGCTCCGAGGAGCCAAGGAGTCCCTCCCTGTTAGGCTGCAACCCCGGGCCGGGCCGTCTGTCAGTGCGGCCCCGCTAAGCCTGGGCCCTCCCTTTAGCAGAATCGGCGCTAGGGCTCCTCAAGGAGCAGAAGAGTGAAGGTAACCCTGAGTGGGAGGAGGGAGGCCTAGAATCCGGCCCCTCCCCTCGGGGAAAAACTAAGTTGGGCCCGTGGCCCTGATTATCTAACCATAGGGGAGGAGGGCGTAAATCACAAGGAGGTCCCGGTGCCGCCCCTCCTCTTGGGAAAACCTATTGCTGAGCCCTCCTGGCCACCCACCAGTACTGGATTTGGGCCAGGGTTCAGTAACATTATGAAAGCCCATTAGGGACAGTGGGTTCTGAGTAAACCCCTGACTAGGGGAAGGATTACTGTAAATGTGATTGGCTTGAAGGAAATGTTTATCCTTACATAGGGAGATGATGATGAAATGTTCTTCCTAGTTAAAAGAAATATTTTTAGTAGCTTAATGAAAGGCCTATGCTTGCCTATTGAGATGTTGTACTCTTTGCCTTAAGAATTGTTATTCCGGCCCGATGACATGTTGGCTTCGCCGGATGAGATGTTCCCTAGTCCATAAAAGAACGTTTTATACTCCTGCCCCAGTGTTCTAACTTCTACCTACTAAGAGGGTTACCCTTGGGGGCTGACATGTTTATGCCTGCTTAGAGTAGGTAACAGAATGTGTTGATTCCTGGGTAAGGAAATGTGTATTCCTGTTTAGAGGAGTGATGAAATGCACTGTTGCATATTAGGATGGAATGCCCTATAGGAATATTTGGTACTGGGTAGTTAAATGTCTTACTCTGCCTAGTGCAATGCCTTTCAGCTATCTAAGAAAACGTTGGGCCATATTATCAAGAACTGGCGATAAAATTATCGGCGCTTTATCGGCAGGAAACTGCAGCTAAAGCAGCGATAATGGGCTTGATAATATGCCCTTGAGAATTCCCATAGCAGCCCATGTTAACACCAGAACCTGGGCTGCTATGGGAATTCACAAGCACATATTATCAAGGCCATTATCGCCACTTTAGCAGCAGTTTCCTGCCAATAAAGTGGCGATAATTGTATTGCCTGTTCTTGATAATATGGCCCACGTTATTCCTGCAGGAGTGTGTCTTGCAAGTAAAAGTTGATTACTTACCTCCAAGGGGGTAAACCAGAAGATTATTCCTGATTCCTTATTGAGCAACTGGTTATCACTCATGTAAGGTGGAAGGGCCTAACTTCTAACGAAGAGTGTTACATAGAGAAATGCTCTTCCTTTAAGGGAATGTTTTATGCATACTATGTTGAAATGCCTAAATGAAATGCTGGTTTTCCCCAGTGAGGTGTTTTATTCCTAAATAAGGAGATGGTTAAACCTACACAAGGGGATATTTATTTTTAATGAAATGTTTTGCCTCTTCAGTGCTATATTTACTGAAACCTACAGTTATTTATTTACCTATTTATGTTTAGTGAAACAAGGGTGAAATACCTGCAGGAACAAATGCCATGTTATTTGGTTGTCTCCTTAATGCATTTTTACAGGTGCTGTCAAGAAGCAAGGCGAAGGACAGGCCTGTGTTTTACTAAAAATGTATTTATCTAACTAATATTTATTGATCCAATATTTAAGATTTATTGCAGATCGGATATTTATTCATCTAATATTTAATGTGAGTTTTGAGACACATGTATTTTAAATGAACTTGTGATTTCCCTGACCCTGCTCTATCTGACTATTTATCTTAATACAAATTACTTGTTTTTATACAAGCTTTGGAGTGGAGTCATTTATTGCGTGCCCATGTTTCTGTCTCAGTGTGAGTGTGTGCTGCATGATCGCTTTACACATGTGCTTTCGGATGCCTACCCGCTCGTGCCATGCTACCCTAGGGGACTGGTGACCCCAGTTCCAACAACCCCAAAAACCAAACCTACCCCTAAACCCTAAAATAACCCTGTACCCCAAAACCCAAACCTACCCCTGAACCCTAAAATAGCCCTGTACCCCAAAACCCAAACCTAGCCCTGAACCCTAAAAATACTCCTGTACCCCAAAACCCAAACCTAGCCCTGAACCCTTAAAATACCCCTGTACCCCAAAACCCCAAATTACCCCTGAACCCTAAAAATACCCCTATACCCCAAAGCTCAAACCTAGCCCTGAACCCTAAAAATACGCCTGTACCCCAAAACCCATACTTATCCCTAAACGCTAAAACTACCCTTATACCCCATAACACAAAACTATATCTGAACCCTTAAAATACCCAAACACCCCAAAAGATATACCCCTATACCTATACTTACCTTATCCGAACATTAAAAAAAACATGCTTTTACCATTCATGCATTTACAACGAATTTCGTTGTAAATGTATGCGTGGTAAAAGCATATAAAATGTAATGCCATGCGTTATGATGGCATTGCGGACTCATCGTACTTTCATAATGAAAGTATGCGGAGTGATGGTCTACGGAAAGAAAGTTGCGGAATAATGGGTGTTTACCCTCCCCCGGTAAGTACATTGGTGGCACGGCGGCCCACATCTCCAGCAACATACTCATATTTTTTCACCACCGATTTGAAAAATGCACAGGTCTCTCTCATTGATGGCCAGCACCGACATACACTTTTAGACACACCTCACGCCACAAGTTCTAGAATTGCGAACTTTAGAGCTGGGGAGCTACGTTTGAATCTCGCCATCAGGTCAACATCCTGTGATTCCAGGCAAATTGCTTTGTCTCCCCGTGCCTACCACAAATTAATGTGTTCTTCTGTAATGTAAATTGTGCTCATGACATGTTGTCGAGTTCGGGCTATATAATATTGCAAGGAAAAATAAAGTAAGGAAACTCAAGTTCACACACTACTGAATGCGCACTCTTAAGTGCATCAGCAGTGCACTGTGAATCGGAGCGTTTCACAGGCCTGTCACAGATAAGAAATGCTATCAAAACGAAATACTACAAAACAATTTACTACTGGCCGGCAGCAATTCATACCCGGACAACGTCGGGACGGGCTTCTAGTCAAAAATAAAGACAGATGGACATCTTTAAAATTGACAGAATCTTTCTGCATGTTTTACTGTACTTTTTTTAGATGTTTAATTTTGCACTTGAGAGTTTATTGTTATTGTTTATTGTATGCAAGCACGCTCTCTCTTGCATATGAAAGAGCTACATACCACAGATTTTAGTGGTTTGTGGTGATAAAGGTGATGGCGTGACCATGTATTATCTATACTACTATTATAAAGGAAGAACTTTGAACCTTTGAGGCGGGTAAACTCAGGAACCACAGCACCAATCACAACACCCAATACAGCGTTGGAAAGGGCAGTTGCAGCAGAAGGACATAGGCTATGCAGACGCACACCATATACATTTAAAAGGTAAAAGAACCGTGCCAGCAAAGTAGTCCCTTGTGGGCATGTCTGCGTTGTGCTGTGGGGGCGTGACAAATGGGGGGGGGGCATGTGGTATGTTCCACCCTTTGGGCTGGTCTGTTCCCATAAGGCACAGGGTCAAGGCTGATTTGCATATGGCCATGTCTGAACTGGGGTGGTGTGGAGTGCAAAACAACGATGGATTTAGGGCCAGATCTCTGTACTGGGGTGAATGTATGACATGGTTCTACATTCTGTCCATCAACTGTTGTTTTTGCATTTGTCACCCCGAGTGGGATGGGTATGCTCAGACGTGAGTGCCATGCTCTTCTCGCCACTAGAGTCAAGCTATCCTAATTGAAAACGGTTGATAGCCAGAAATTGGTCCTAGCATGTGTGAGTCAGCTCCAGGAAAGACATGGCTTAGCAGTTCAAAGGGCCTAGAATGTTTCTCTTAGGCACAGGGTCTTGGCTGAGGAGGAGTGGAGTGCAAAAAAAAATGATGGATTTTGGCCCAGATCTCTGTATTGGGGTGAACGTATGAGATTGTTCTGCATTCTGTCCATCATCTGTTGTTTAAACAATCTGCACTTCATGCCATGTCTCATATACCGTGCTGGGGGTGTGGGCGGCTGCGGGGCGCGCGTCGTGTCAAATATTTCATTGTTTTTTCTTCCCAGGTTCTGCACATTCCAGCTCCGGGTGTTCACCCTGCTCCCTTTAAATACCTCTGCACCCCATAATCAAAACCCACCCTTACTCCTTTAAATACCCCAACACCCTTAAACACTAACCCATCGTAACCCTATAAATATACCCTGTACCCCAAAACCCAAACCTATACCTAAATCCTAAAAATACCCCTGTACCCCAAAAACCAAACCTACCCCTGAACCCAAAAATACCTCTGTACTCCAAAACCCAAACCTAGCCCGACCCTTAAAATACCCCTGTACCCCAAAACCCAAACCTACCCCTGAACCCTAAAAATACCCCTGCACCCCAAAACCCAAACCTAGCCCTGAACCATAAAAATAACCCTGTACCCCAAAACGCAAACCTACCCCTGAACCCTAAAATACCCCTGTACCCCTAAACCCAAACCTAGCCCTGAACCCTAAAAATACCCCTGTACCCCAAAACTCAAACCTAGCACTGAGCCCTTAAAATACCCCTGTACCCCAAAGCCCAAAACTACCCCTGAACCTTAAAAATACCCCTATACCCCAAAACCCAAACCTAGCCCTGAACCCTAAAAATACGCCTGTACCCCAAAACCCATACCTATCCCTAAACGCTAAAACTACCCCTGTACCCCATAACCCAAAACTATATCTGAACCCTTAAAATACCCAAACACCCCAAAACATATACCTCAGTACCCCAAAACATATACCCCTATACCTATACTTAGCTTATCCGAACATTTAAAAAAAACATGCTTTTACCATTCATGCATTTACAACGTATTTAATTGTAAATGTATGCATGGTAAAAGCATATAACATGTAATGTCATGCGTTATAATGGCCTTGCGGAGTCATGGTACTTTCATAATGAAAGTATGCGGAGTGATGGTCTGCGGAAAGAAAGTTGCGGAATAATGGGTGTTTACCCTCCCCCGGTAAGTACATTGGTGGCACGGCGGCCCACATCTCTGGCACCATACTCATATTTTTTCACCACCGATTTGAAAAATGCACAGGTCTCTCTCATTGATGGCCAGCACCGACATATACTTTTAGACACACCTACCGCCACAAGTTCTAGAATTGCGAACTTTAGAGCAGGGGAGCTACGTTCGAATCTCGGCATCAGGTCAACATCCTGTGATTCCAGGCAAATCGCTTTGTCTCCCCGTGCCTACCACAAATTAATGTGTTCTTCTGTAATGTAAATTGTGCTCATGCCATGTTGTCGAGTTCACGCTATATAATATTGCAAGGGAAAATAAAGTAAGGAAACTCGAGTTCACACACTACTGAATGCGCAGTCTTAAGTGCATCAGCAGTGCACTGTGAATCGGAGTGTTTCACAGGCCTGTCACAGATAAGAAATGCTATCAAAACAAAACCCTACAAAACAATATACTACTGGCCGGCAGTAATTCATACCCGGACAACGTCGGGACGGGCTGCTAGTAAATAATAAAGTACCCCAGCCGTACATGATAAGGATATTGGAAGTCACCTCGGAGAATGGCTTCCTTCCTTTATATGGTTATGGAACTCCTCATTGACTTGCTAAATCCTTATAATGTCGGGTGGTGGAACTTTATCCCATATATTATGGGATTGCAGTGTAGGGACAGCAGTGTTCTTGTTAAGAAAGGTAAATGTAAATTGAATTGCTCAAGCAGCATATTGATTTCAATACAATGTGCTGAGGTACAATGCACATTACACAACAGGGAAAATTGTATTCACATTAAGATTAGTAGAAGGTTGGTTATTATTAGCTGAAGAGAGTGGCAGGAATGTAAGCACCTTTCAAACATTCCTTCAAAAGAGAGGCAATTATATTAGTATGTTATTATTAGTGTCATGGTCTGAGCTAAGATCCTTACGACATGTGGATTGAACTTCAGCACTTGTATATTGAAACTTGGCAGGGCCTGGGTCCTCGAAAGAGCTATCTAGGTTTGTTCAAACGACATGGCATGCAGACCGTACCATATGAGTGCGGCAAACACAAACAAGCTTGCCTTTCGTGCTCCTTTGGTGAGCCTGTGGCATACCCGCCATGTGCGCTCGCACACTAAATCACTTTAAATCTCTCTTGTTGGCTTGGCACATGGAAACTAGTGGTTGGCCAGAAAGTGCAAGTGCTCTCCCCCAAACTGGTAAATGATAGTAGAAAGAGAAAAAAGACTGTCATATTTTGAAGACACTTAAGTGTGGTGTGCAGTGTAGGAAGGATGACCAGTAACCTAAGCACCAACACAAGGGTGGACAGAGTAAAAAAAGCACAACAGAACAGTTTAAAATATTGTTTAACGTTTCCAATGAGAGGTGTTTTCCCAGCATAAGAACTGGATTACTAGATGATGCTAGGCGTGGAAGCTGCAAGCGGAATCCATACTAATATAATAAAGAGAGAGCCAAAAACCTTTGAGGCGGGTAATCTCAGGAACCACAGCACCAATTACAACACCTAATACAGTGTTGGAAAGGGCAGTTGCAGCAGAAGGACATAGGCTATGCAAACGCCCACCATATACATTTAAAAAGTAAAAGAACCGTGCCAGAAAAGTAGTCCCTTGTGGGCGTGTCTGCGTTGTGCTGTGGGCTTGTGCTGGGGGGGTGTGACAAATGCTGGGGGCGTGTGGTACGTTCCGCCCTTCGGGCTGGACTGTTCCCATGAGGCACAGGGTCAAGGCTGATTTGCATATGGTCATGTCTGAACTGGGGTGGTGTGGAGTGCAAAAAAATGATGGATTTAGGCCCAGGTCTCTGTACTAGGGTGCATGTATGACATTGTTCTGCATTCTGTCCATCAACTGTTGTTTTTGCATTTGTCACCCCGAGTGGTATGGGTATGCTCAGACGTGAGTCCCATGCTCTCCACACCACTGCAGTCAAGCTATCCTGGAAGAAGATGGTTGATAGCCAGGAATTGGTCCTAAGATGCTCGCGTTTGGTCCTGGAAAAACATGGCTTGGCAGTTTGGCCTGGAATGTTTCCATGAGGCACAGGGTCAAGGCTGAGGTGGTGTGGAGTGCAAAAAAAATTATGGATTTAGGCCCAGATCGCTGTATTGGGCTGAATGTATGACATTGTTCTGCGTTCTGTTCATCAACTGTTGTTTATACATTCCGCCCTTCATACCATGTCTCATATCGTGTGCTGGGGGTGCGGGGCACATATCATGTGCTGGGGTGTGGGCGGGTGCGGGGCGCGCGTTGTGTCAAATATTTCATTGTTTTTTCTTCCCAGGTACTGTACATTCCAGCTCCGGGTGTTCACCCTGCTCCCTTTAAATACCCTTGCACCCCATAATCAAAACCCACCCTTACTCCTTAAAATACCCCAACACCCTTAAACACTAACTCATCTTAACCCTATAAATATACCCTGTACCCCAAAACCCAAACCTATACCTAAATCCTAAAAATACCCATGTACCCCAAAAACCATACCTACCCCTGAACCCTAAAATACCCCCTGTACCCCAAAACCCAAACCTAGTCCTGAACCCTTAAAATACTCCTGTACCCCAAAACCCAAACCTACCCCTGAACCCTAAAAATACCCCTGCACCCCAAAACCCAAACCTAGCCCTGAACCATAAAAATAACCCTGTATCCCAAAACCCAAACCTACCCCTGAACCCTAAAATACCCCTGTACCCCAAAACCCAAACTTAGCCCTGAACCCTAAAAATACCCCTGTACCCCAAAACCCAAACCTAGCCCTGAACCCTTAAAATACCCCTGTACCCCAAAACCCCAAACTACCCCTGAACCCTAAAAATACCCCTATACCCCAAAACCCAAACCTAGCCCTGAACCCTAAAAATACGCCTGTACCCCAAAACCCATACCTATCCTAAACGCTAAAACGACCCCTGTACTCCATAACCCAAAACTATATCTGAACCCTTAAAATACCCAAACACCCCAAAACATATAACTCAGTACCCCAAATCATATACCCCTATACCTATACTTACCTTATCCGAACATTTAAAAAAAACATGCTTTTACCATTGATGCATTTACAACGAATTTCGTTGTAAATGTATGCGTGGTAAAAGCATATAAAATGTAATGACATGCGTTATAATGGCATTGCGGAGTCATGGTACTTTCGTAATGAAAGTATGCGGAGTGATGGTATGCGGAAAGAAAGTTCCGGAATAATGGGTGTTTACCCTCCCCCGGTAAGTACATTGGTGGCACGGCGGCCCACATCTCCAGCAACATAATCATAGTTTTTTCACCACCGATTTGAAAAATGCACAGGTCTCTCTCATTGATGGCCAGCACGACATACACTTTTAGACACACCTCCCGCCACAAGTTCTAGAATTGCGAACTTTAGAGCTGGGGAGCTACGTTCGAATCTCTGCATCAGGTCAACATCCTATGATTCCAGGCAAATTGCTTTGTCTCCCCGTGCCTACCACAAATAGTGCAAAGGCTAGAACGGAAATGGCGTAGGCACTATAATAATGACGATCAGGAAGTCTTTAAGATAGCTAGGAGGAAATACCATGCACTAATCAAATGCACCAAAACGAACTATTTTACAAACCTGATTGAAACCTCACAGAACAAACAAAAGGAAATTTTCCGAATTGTAAATAGCTTTAGAAATCCAAAATTTCTGTCCCACTAAATTCCACCCTCACAGACCTTTTGTAACGAAATTGCAACATATTTCGAACAAAAAGTTATAAATCTCACCAAAGATTTTCCCCAAATCCCCCAAGAAGATGAAGATACCATACAAGATAATAAGTCTGGGTCAGTCAATTGGAATACCTTTGCTACGATTAGTCTTGCAGACTCTTCGCAAATCATCTCAAAAATTAAATCTTGCTCGCCACTTGATCCCTGTCCCCCCTCATTGCTTCATGCAATTAAAGAGGAAGTAAACCCCGTGATTAATACTATTCTTAATACATCACTCCAAACTGGAGAGGTTCCTACCTCATGGAAAACCGCAGTAGTCAAACCACTGCAAAAAAAGATCCTGCATGATCCATCAGTTCTATCTAACTTGCGGCCCATTTCTCAACTCCCTGCCATATGTAAATGTGCTGAAACCTTTGTTAATAAGCAGCTTTCAACATTCCTGGAAGAAAATAACATCCTTCATCCAAACCAGGCAGGGTTTAGAGCAAGCCATTCTACAGAATCGGCACTTCTGTCAACTACGGAAACCATAAGAGCTGCACTGGTTCTAGGTAAAAGGGCAGTTTTAATCCTCCTAGATCTATCTGCAGCATTTGACACGGTGTCACATGCCATTTTATTACATCGCCTAATCAAGGCAGGCATAAGGGGCACCGTGTTAAAATCGATTAAAAACTTCCTGTTGAACAGAAGACAGATAACCATGCTAGGACAATTCCACTCGGAAGAGAAGAAGATTGGTTCAGGGGTGCCCCAGGGCTCAAGTTTGAGCCCTACCTTGTTTAATCTTTACATGGTCAACCTTATTGCATCCTATGACATCAGCACTATAGCTTACGCAGACGACACTCAATTAGTCCTTGTTCTAGATGAAAACTCAGAAAAAGCCGAACAAGTTCTGAAAGAGTGTCTGACTGCGACTTTCAACTGGATGCACAACAATCACCTCAAATGCAACTCTGCTAAAACAGAGATTTTACCATTTGGGAAAAACAGCCTCTTCTCCCCGCACAGCTGTTGGCCATCTGACGGGGAAGCCCCACCAAACACCATTATTGCAACACGGAATTTGGGAATAAAGTTCGAGGAGATGCTCTCCTTCAAACAACAAACGAGAGAAGTTGCCGGCCTCTGTTTTAATATCATAAAAGGCCTCAGAATGTTTTTTGATTTTCTGCCTCTATCAGCCTGCCGTACTGTAGCAATTGCATTGATCACATCAAGGATAGATTACTGTAACAGTCTGTATGCAGGGGTGGCAAAATCTACCCTGCATAAACTACAGATGGTACAGAATTCGGTGGCGCGGCTGGTTCTAAGGTGGCCCAGAAAATCATCAGCATCGGCCGCTTTGGACATGCTGCACTGGCTCCCTATTCAGAAGCGCATTCTGTTTAAAGTCCTCGTGATCACCTTTAGGGCTTTCCACAAGCGTGGCCCACAATATCTGTATAATAAGTTCAACAGATACCATCCTACAAGAGAACTTAGGTCAGCTACTGCCAACTTGATGACTGTCCCCAAGTTCAGACTGGCCACAAAGGGAGGAAAATCTCTGGCAGTCATAGGAGCCAAAGCATGGAACAAACTGCCCTCCCACCTTCGCACAATTACTTCTGAACAGACATTTAAAAAATCCCTTAAAACATGGATCTACGGGCTAGCCGAATCAGTTTGGAAATCACTTGTCTGACCTTTTTGTGTACAAAACATCGACAAACAGTAAAAGCATACCATCTTATCAGTAATGGAGTTGGAGCGCCAGGATGCTCCTTGGAGCGACAGTGCGCTATATAAATATTCTCACATAAACATAAACATAAACATAATGTGTTCTTCTGTAATGTAAATTGTACTCATGCCATGTTGTCGAGTTTACGCTATATAATATTGCAAGGAAAAATAAGGAAACTCGAGTTCACACACTACTGAATGTGCCACTCTTAAGTGCATCAGCAGTGCACTGTGAATCGGAGCGTTTCACAGGCCTGCCACAGATAAGAAATGCTATCAAAACGAAATCCTACAAAACAATATACTACTGGCCGGAAGCAATTCATACCCGGACAACGTCGGGACGGGCTGCTAGTCTAAATATAAAAAGTCGGTTTATAATATCTCCAAAATATATCAAGCCTTACTGCACCTGATCTCAACTGCACAACATGCTATAAATTCAACAACCCTTCAACCACCACATTAAAAGCAGGTGTTCATGATTCCCCAGTCTCAAGCGTTTCAGTTTGGTTTTCCTTGGTTATTCCTTGTTTGGGAGATAGATGCTTCCGTTCCTGAAGTATGGTGAGGGGGGAGGGAGTTGGGTTGGGGGGACAGTTGTTTCAAACTGCCTTTGTTGTTTTATTAGCTTCTTACACCAGCTTGCATTTCCAACTGCACGACAGGCGCGTGGGGCCCTACATGGTGGCATAGCACCCACCACCTCATGTACATGCGCTAACCCACCTGCACTGACCACCCGCGCCAGCTGTCCTGTTCTACACCCGCGTTCCCAATGACTGACACTCATGCTGAGAAAGCAATGCTTCACATAATGGCCTGGAATGTTAACGGCTTGCTGGATAAGGTCAAGCACACAGTGGTCCTGCGCTATGTTCAGTGTCACATGGTAGATCTGTTGCTACTCCAAGAGACACACCTGATAGGCAACCACTGTCCTTTCCTGGCCCGTTATGGCTTTGCAGAGTTTGGCATGCAGGTTATAATCGGGGATCACAAGGTGTGGCTGTTCTGGTGCGCCGTGGTCTTCCACTCGTGGTGCGTAAAGCAACACACAATCCAAACAGCTGCTTTGTCATCCAAGAACGCGTGGTTTCTCCAAGACAAGGATTTTAGTGACCAGGTGGGAGATGAGCTCTGTCACTTTTCGACACTAACCACGGGTCGATGTCCTCTCCCAGCATCCTATGGGAAGCCGGTAAGGCCACCATCCGAGCCTTTGCAAAGGGCTAGCTCAAACTTAAGCGTCAGAGGCAGGACTCCCAACTCACACTTCTGGAGGCCCAGGCTGTCCTAATTGAAACTCAGCCCCCGGAGGAGAGATCAGAGGCCCACGACAGGAGACCGGCGTTTCTCAGGGATGAGATTAAGCAAACGTCCCTAGAAGTGGCCAAATTGCTCTGAAGGTACTCTGTGGCATGTGTCTATGGATGGGAGGACAAAAGCGGGAAACTTCTCCATCTTCTTGCCACTTACCGGATGGCTAACCGTATCATCCCAGAAGTACTCTGTGTAAATGAAGTGCTCCATCGAGCTACCAATGCAGTGGCCCAGTGCTTCGCCACCTATTATGCTACCCTTTATTCCGCACAACTCCCCCCTCTCTCACTCCCGGAGCTCCTCAGGCATGAACAGTTCTCCCTCCCATGACTCATTGAGTCGGAAGCAAAAGGGCTAGAACTCCCTGTCACCCCAGAGGAGATTAGTGACGCCATATCGCGCATGGTGGCAGGTAAGACACCAGGACCAGACAGACTCTCACAGGAGTTCTACGCATCCTACCGGGATACGCTGAATCCCCACCTTCTAGAGATGTATCAAGAGGCATCAGAGCGAGGTTCATTTCATCCCGAAACGGACATGGCCATGCACTGCCTCTGACGCCTCCACCTGGCCTTAGCAAACCAGCACCAATTAACCCCATATTTGGCTCTCCTTTTCGTGGACTTCGAGAAGGCTTTCGACTCGGTGGATTGGCACTACTTGGAAGCGGTCTTGGTGGAGATTAGTTTTGGACCCCCTTCTGTGGCATGGTTAGGTCACTTTACTGTAAGCCCAGGGCCCAGGTGCTGGTTAATGGGGCCTGTCGAACCCCTTCCCCATCAGCAGAGGCATGAGGCAGGGGTGCCCCCTCTCACCCCTCTTATTCGCATTGGTGATGGAACCCCTCACCTGTCTTGTACGGCCTGACCAGCTCCTCACAGGCTGGCTATGGCCCGGCTTAGAGGAAGACTAAAAAATTTTTGTTATTTGTAGCAGATCCGGCTCAATCGGGACCCTGCTGTCTCCGGGCCCTGATTCTTTTTGAACAGGATTCTGGTCTTTGGCTGAACTCGACTAAATCCGTTTTGGTCCCTTTTCTTCTCTAAAGAGAATGCTTTGACTGGCATTCGTCGATACCTCTTCGGCGACAGTCCTTTAAGTATCTGGGGATCTGGGTAGCCCTCCTCCCCGACCTCGCCTGGTCGCTTAATTTCACTCCGTTAGTGAAAAAAGCCCGGGCTGATCTCCTTAGATGTCAAACCCTACCGCTCAACCTTATGGGCAGAATAGCCCTTTTTAAAATGATGGTCCTACCTCGATTTCTCTATATACTCCAAAACACGCACCGCTCCTTCTCGAGGCTGTGGTTCCGGGAACTAGACGGCATGGCCACCAAGTTCCGATGGGGGGGGCGGAGGCCTCGGTTGGCCCTCGCCCAGTGCCAGATTCCGCCCTTTGATGGCGGCTTGGGGATGACAAACCTTTATCTTTATTATCTCGCAACCCGGCTCCTTAGCGTGCATGATTGGTTTAACGGTGGCTGGTCGTACCCGGCATTCCGCTTGGAACTGCACACCCTGGGACTGTCCAACATCCAAGGGATGTTTTATGGGAATCCCATCTCCCAAACTTTGCCTGAGATCACCGTGGGGTACTTTTGGCATGGCGGGCTTCCCTGCACCACGCCCAATGGTCAAATAAACTGACCCAGCATACTCCACTGTGGTGCAGCACATGGCTTCGAGAGGTTGCCAACCTCTCTGGCTTTCGAATGTAGCATCTCATTGGCATATCCCTGGGGGGAGACATCCGGAGTGGGAACCACATGCAGACTTTCAAGGAATTGCAAACCTGTTACTCACTACACCCTTCCCAGTTCTATCGATATCTACAGATATGGCATGCACTTCAATCTCACATTCCAGATGGCTCCACCCTGCCTGAACACAGCCCACCCGAAGCCCAGACCATGACTGGTAACCTAGGGAAGGGAGGGATCTTCCATATCTACAGATCCCTTATTAATACACCCCAACACACTATCACACCTCAGGGACAGGTGGGAGGGTTAGCTCGGGTCCCTGGATGACACTGATTGGAGAGATGCATTGATGGCCCCCAAGTCAGTGACAGCCTCAGCAAGGATCCACCTGGTCCAAATATATTATCTCCACACAGTTTATCTTACACCGCTGCATCTCCAGTACGCAGGACTGTGACCCGATGCTTCCTATCCTCGTTGTAGCCACCCACAAGCTGACTTTTAACACATGGTATGTCTCTGCAATCATACTCTACTGGGAGTCTGTAACTAGGGGATCTCACCGACGTTCTGGGCTGGGAGATGTCCCACCTAACCCACTGAATGTCCTGCTGGGTGTCACCAAGGGGATGGGCAGCTCTATAGCTGAAAAAACGTTTTTATAACACAGCACTGATGGTGGCAAAAAGAGACATCGCGGCCAACTGGTTGAGCTCAACAGCCCCCACCATGGCACGTTGGCGCAGTGGGGTGGATTGGTGTGCCACTCAGGAACGACCGTTATATGAGGCAATAGGTTGCCCAAAGAAATTTAGCAGAATGTGGGCCAGATGGGTTGGGATGGTGGAAGATTGATACTCTCAATGAGCGCCCGAGGCTTGGAATGAGTGCAGTATATTTTTGACCTTTGCTTTGCCTATCAATTCCTGTATACTGATGTAATGCCCTCCTGTATGTGCCTTACACGTCCACTTGCGCAAGTAGCTGGTATTGTTTGTAAGAAAGTGGTTCTATATATATACTGAACCAAAGTAAGGTACAGTGTGTATAGAGTCCACAATCCCCAGAGGTATAACAGAGGTTAAAGCCAGGTGTGACCTTACTCTCTAAAGTGGTAGCTTGGTCGAACAGTAAGGCAGTACCAGAGGACAGTGTAAAGCATTTGTTGTACCCACTCAGTCAGCAAAAGGTTTCACACACTCAATGACTGAACTCCAGGCCAATTATTTTTATACTAGCAGCCCGTCCCGACGTTGTCCGGGTATGAATTGCTGCCGGCCAGTAGTATATTGTTTTGTAGGATTTCGTTTTGATAGCATTTCTTATCTGTGACAGGCCTGTGAAATGCTCCGATTCACAGTGCACTGCTGAAGCACTTAGGAGTGCGCATTCAGTAGTGTGTGAACTCGAGTTTCCTTACTTTATTTTTCCTTGCAATGTTATATAGCGCAAACTCAACAACATGGCCTGAGCACAATTTACATTACAGAAGAACACATTCATTTGTGGTAGGCACGGGGAGACAAAGGGGCATATTATCAAGGGGGTTTATCTCCACTTCTTTGGCTTTAAAAGCCAAGAAAGCAGAGATAAAATTATCTCCCTATTACCTAGCTGTCGCTAACACCAGTTAGCGACAGCTAGTTGGAGATAGCGACCATCTTGGGCCCAGCTTTGCATGTCAGTGATATTTATCACTAATGACATGCAAAGTGGGCCTGCCAAGATGTAAGCGACTGGACACAGTCAGTAACATCGATATCTCCTATTACCAACTTTTGGAGATATTCGCGCTAAGCGCGAATATCTCCAAAAGCTAACACCTGCCCCTGAGCAGTTCTTAGCCATGTTATCCAATGGTAGGTGGATAACATGGCTAAGAGCATTAGCTCGCTAATGCATGAATATCGCGGACTTTTCAGCGATATTCATGCATTTCGGCCGATTTTTATCGCTTAGGATATAAACCTTGATAATAGCAAGGCTCCTAAGCGATAAAAATTGCTGCATATCGGCGATAAAAATATCGCAGCTAAACCAACATAGCGATAATTATCGCTAGTTGTTGGTAATATGCCCCAAAGTGATTTGCCTGGAATCACAGGATGTTAAGCTGATGCCGAGATTCGAACGTAGCTCCCCAGCTCTAAAGTTCGCAATTCTAGAACTTGTGGCGGGAGGTGTGTTTAAAAGTGTATGTCGGTGCTGGCCATCAATGAGAGAGACCTGTGTATTTATCAAAACAGTGGTGAAAAAATATGAGTATGTTGCTGGAGATGTGGGCCGCCGTGCCACCAATGTACTTACCGGGGGAGGGTAAACACCAATTAGTCCGCAACTTTCTTTCCGCATACCATCACTCCGCATACTTTCATTACGAAAGTACCATGGGCCTTATTTATGAAGGTCTTGCGCCGCCGGTGCGTCACTTTTAAAATGAGAAAAAGTGACGTACCAGTGGCACAAGGCCTTCAGAAATGAGGCCCCATGACTCCGCAATGCCATTATAACGCATTGCATTACATTTTATATGCTTTTACCACGCATACATTTACAACGAAATTGGTTGTAAATGCATGAATGGTAAAAGCATGTTTTTTTTAAATGTTTGGATAAGGTAAGTATGGGTATAGGGGTATATGTTTTGGGGTACTGAGGTATATGTTTTGTGGTGTTTGGGTATTTTAAGGGTTCAGATATAGTTTTGGGTTATGGGGTACAGGGGTAGTTTTAGGGTTTAGGGATAGGTATGGGTTTTGGGTTACAGGGGTATTTTTAGGGTTCAGGGCTAGGTTATGGTTTTGGGGTATAGGGGTATTTTTAGGGTTCAGGGGTAGGTTTGGGTTTTTGGGTACAGGGGTATTTTAAGGGTTCAGGGCTAGGTTTGGGTTTTGGGGTACAGGGTTGTTTTTACGGTTCAGGGCTAGGTTTGGGTTTTGGGGTAGAGTGGTATTTTAGGGTTTAGGGGTAGGTTTGGGTTTTGGGGTACAGGGTTATTTTTAGGGTTCAGGGCTAGGTTTGGGTTTTGGGGTTACAGGGGTATTTTAGGGTTCAGGGGTAGGTTTGGGTTTTGGGGTACAGTGGTATTCTTAGGGTTCATGGCTAGGTTTGGGTTTGGGGTACAGGGGTATTTTTAGGGGTCAGGGGTAGGTTTGGGTTTTGAGGTACAAGGGTATTTATAGGGTTCAGGGCTAGGTTTGGCTTTTGGGGTACAGGGGAATTTTTAGGGTTAAGATGGGTTAGTGTTTGAGGGTGTTGGGGTATTTTAAGGAGTATGGGTGGGTTATGATTACCGGGTGCAGGGGTATTTAAAGGGAGCAGGGTGGGATTAGCGCACGATATGAGACATGGCATAAAGGGCAGAACGTACCACACGCCCCCAGCGTTTGCCACGCCCCCAGCACACGCCCACAGCACAATGCACACACGCCCACAGAGACTACTTTGTTGGCATGTTTTTTTACCTTTTAAATGTATATGGTGGGCGTCTGCATAGCCTATGTCCTTCTGCTTCAACTGCCCTTTCCAACGCTGTATTGGGTGTTGTGATTGGTGCTGTGGTTCCTGAGATTACCCGCCTCAAAGGTTTGGGCTCTCTCTGGACTAGCAGCCCGTCCCGACGTTCTCCGGGTATGAATTGCTACCGGCCAGTAGTATATTGTTTCGTAGGATTTCGTTTTGATAGCATTTCTTATCTGTGACAGGCCTGTGAAACGCTCCGATTCACAGTGCACTGCTGATGCACTTAAGAGTGCGCGTTCAGTAGTGTGTGAACTCGAGTTTCCCTACTTTTTTTTCCTTGCAATATTATATAGCGCAAACTCGACAACATGGCATGAGCGCAATTTATATTACAGAAGAACACATTCATTTGTGGTAGGCACGGGGAGACAAAGCGATTTGCCTGGAATTACCGGATGTTGAGCTGATGCCGAGATTCGAACGTAGCTCCCCATCTCTAAAGTTCGCAATTCTAGAACTTGTGGTGGGAGGTGTGTCTAAAAGTGCATCAATGAGAGAGACCTGTGCATTTTTCCAATTGGTGGTGAAAAAATATGAGTATGTTGCTGGAGATGTGGGCCGCCGTGCCACCAATGTACTTACGGGGGAGGGTAAACACCCATTATTCCGCAACTTTCTTTCCGCATACCATCACTCCGCATACTTTCATTACGAAAGTACCATGGCTCTGCAATGCCATTATAACGCGTGGCATTATATTTTATATTCTTTTACCACGCATACATTTACAACGAAATTCGTTGTAAATGCATGAATGATAAAAGCATGTTTTTAAAAATGTTTGGATAAGGCAAGTATGGGTATAGGGGTATATTTTTTGGGGTACTGAGGTATATGTTTTGGGGTGTTTGGGTATTTTAACCCCTTCGAGGCTAATGACGAGCTGGCCTCGTCATGGCGCTTACCTGCTGTGCGCGGATGACAAGGCCAGCTCGTCATAAAACAATATAAAACAATAAAACCCAGCGCAGGACGGGAAAACGCCTAGCAGCCATGGGGTTAAGTGTTCAGATATAGTTTAGGGTTATGGGGTACAGGGCTATTTTTAGGGTTCAGGGCTAGGTTTGGGTTTTGGGTATAGGGGTATTTTTAGGGTTCAGGGCTAGGTTTGGGTTTTGGAATACAGGGGTATTTTAGGGTTATGGGGTAGGTTTGGGTTTAGAGGTACAGGGGTATTTATAGAGTTCAGGGCTAGGTTTGGGTTTTGGGGTACAGGGGTATTTTTAGGGTTCAGGGGTAGGTTTGGGTTTTGGGGTACTGGGGTATTTTAAGGGTTTAGGGCTAGGTTTGGGATTTGGGATACAGGGGTATTTTTAGGGTTCAGGGCTAGGTTTGGGTTTTGGAATACAGGGGTATTTTAGGGTTCTGGGCTAGGTTTGGGTTTAGAGGTACAGGGGTATTTTTAGGGTTCAGGGGTAGGTTTGGGTTTTGGGGTACAGGGGTATTTTAAGGGTTATGGGCTAGGTTTGGGTTTTGGGGTACAGGGGTATTTTAGGGTTGAGGGGTAGGTTTGGGTTTTGAGGGACAGGGGTATTTTTAGGGTTCAGGGCTAGGTTTGGGTTTTGGGGTACAGGGGTATTTTTAGGGTTTAGGGATAGGTTTGGGTTTTGGGGTACAGGGTATATTTATAGGGTTAAGATGGGTTAGTGTTTAAGGGTGTTGGGATATTTTATAGAGTAAGGGTGGGTTATGATTATGATGTGCAGGGGTATTTAAAGTAGGGGTGGGCGGAATTGGCACAAATTTGGTACAATAAATCCGCAATATTTCGTTCCGTCAGATTTCCAATTATTAAAACAGAAACCTCATATATTCAAGGTAAAATAACAAGTATTTCTACATGCTAAAATGCATATAGTCATTTCACAAAAGTGAAATTAGCTTCCAGCAAGCAGTGAGAGAGGAGATGATTTTGAGATCAAGCCACTGCAAAGCATTATGGGATGAGATTAGCAGTGGGAAGTGAATATTATAGTATCCAAATAATTCTACAAAGAGCTGCAGTTCACCTCGTCGTCCCCAGCTGTCCCCATGAGGCAAATGCAATAGCATTTATAATATTACACATCAAGCTGCAGTTCACCTAGTTGTCCCTAGATGTCCCTGATGAGGCGAATGCAATAGCATTTAAAAAATTATACATCAAGCTGCAGTTCACCTCGCCGTCCCTAGATGTCCCTGATTAGGAAAAATTAATAGCATTTAAAATATTATACATCAAGCTGCAGTTCACCTCGTTGTCCCAAGATGTCCCTGATGAGTTAAATTTAAAAACATTGAAACCCTTTCATGAATGCCAATAATGTTGCTAATCTTATCCCATAATGCTTTTCAGGGCCATTTAGTTGTATTTTTTGCCCATAACTGTGCTTGGGGTGGTTCTAAGAGAATGGGACCTCCACTGAATTACTATTTAAAGGGAGCAGGAATGTATAGAACCTGGGAAGAAAAAACAACACTCGTGACCGAATGCCCCCAGCGATTGTCACGCCCCCAGCACACACCCACAGCACAATGCAGACACGCTCACAAGGGACGACTTTGCTGGCACGGTTCTTTTACCTTTTAAATGTATATGGTGGGCGTCTGCGTAGCCTATGTCCTTCTGCTGCAACTGCACTTTCCAACGCTGTATTGGGTGTTGTGATTGGTGCTGTGGTTCCTGAAATTACCCGCCTCAAAGGTTTGGGCTCTCTCTTTATTATATTAGTATAGATAGATAGTATAGTTCTACAAAGAGCTGCAGTTCATCTCGACGTCCCCAGTTGTCCCCGATGAGGCAAATGCAATAGCATTTAAAATATTATACATCAAGCTGCAGTTCAACTCGTGGTCCCCAGATGTCCCTGATGAGGCAAATGCAATAGCATTTAAAATATTACACATCAAGCTGCAGTTAACCTCGTCGTCCCTAGATGTCCCTGATGGGGCAAATGCAATAGCATTTAAAATATTATACATCAAGCTGCAGTTCACCTCGCCGAGCCTAGATGTCCCTGATGAGGCAAATGCAATAGCATTTAAAATATTATACATCAAGCTGCAGTTCACCTCGTCGTCCCAAGATGTCCCTGATAAATAAAATTCAAAAACATTGAAACCCTTTCATGAATGCTAAAAATTATGCTAATCTTATCCCATAATGCTTTGCAGGGCCTTTTAGTTGTATTTTTGCCCATAACTGTGCTTGGGGTGGTTCTAAGAGAATGGGACCTCCACTGAATTACTATTTAAAGGGAGCAGGAATGAATAGAACCTGGGAAGAAAAAACAACACTCGTGATGGAATGCCCCCAGCGATTGTCACGCCCCCAGTACACACCCACAGCACAATGCAGACACGCCCACAAGGGACTACTTTGCTGGCACAGTTCTTTTACCTTTTAAATGTATATGGTGGGCGTCTGCATAGCCTATGTCCTTCTGCTGCAACTGCCCTTTCCAACGCTGTATTGGGTGTTGTGATTGGAGCTGTGGTTCCTGAGATTACCCGCCTCAAAGGTTTGGGCTCTCTCTTTATTATATTAGTATAGTTCTACAAAGAGCTGCAGTTTACCTCGTCGTCCGCAGTTGTCCCCGATGAGGCAAATGCAATAGCATTTAAAATATTATACATCAAGCTGCAGTTCAACTCATGGTCCCCAGATGTCCCTGATGAGGCAAATGCAATAGCATTTAAAATATTACACATCAAGCTGTAGTTCACCTCGTCATCCCTAGATGTCCCTGATGAGGCAAATGCAGTAGCATTTAAAATATTATACATCAAGCTGCAGTTCACCTCGTCGTCCCAAGATGTCCCTGATGAGTAAAATTCAAAAACATTGAAACCCTTTCATGAATGCTAAAAAAGATGCTAATCTTATCCCATAATGCTTTGCAGGGCCTTTTAGTTGTATTTTTGCCCATAACTGTGCTTGGGGTGGTTCTAAGAGAATGGGACCTCCACTGAATTACTATTTAAAGGGAGCAAGAATGTATAGAACCTGGGAAGAAAAAACAACACTCGTGACGGAATGCCCCCAGCGATTGTCACGCCCCCAGCACACACCCACAGCACAATGCAGACACGCCCACAAGGGACTTCTTTGCTGGCACGGTTCTTTTACCTTTTAAATGTATATGGTGGGCGTCTGCATAGCCTATGTCCTTCTGCTGCAACTGCCCTTTCCAACGCTGTATTGGGTGTTGTGATTGGAGCTGTGGTTCCTGAGATTACCCGCCTCAAAGGTTTGGGCTCTCTCTTTATTATATTAGTATAGATCAAAGATATAGTCGTTTTATTTCTAGAACCAACAGGTATCAAAATATACTTTTCTCAATATGAGGGGTCTCAGACGAGTGCTTTGCAGAAAGGCAATAAGCTTTGTAAACACAATAGGTACAGGGGTTGCAGTAGGCAACATAATTCAAAACACAATTTAGCATTGAGCTCAATAGGTTTTTCTATATAAATACAGCTGATTACTTTGTAGATTACTCTGGTAGTTCCAGGACTGGATCCAATATTCAGTCCTGGGATCTAAGCTGAAAACAGTTTAGTAAAAATGTTTTAGTTATTGCAGTGATTTTTAAGGAATTTAAAGCTATTTCAAAAGTTCACACTTAGTAACTTTCAATGAAAATCTGTCAATGTTATCAAATGAGAGAAAATTCAGTTTGCAGTTAAAGTACAATCTCGTTACTTTTGTAATCCAGTACTGGGCTCCTAGGTTTAGCACTGGGGTCTCAACTTAAAACAGGTAAATGATTAAGTTTCAGTATTTGGTATGATTTTTAAAGAATATTTCAAGTTTTCAAAAGTAGACAAGAAATTTCACAGAAAAGCACACAATGGATTCCTATGGAGAAAATTCAAGTTACTAGTAAACCCGGCTAGGATTACTTTTGCGTTTCAGTACTGCGCTACAAGATGCAGTACTGGCTTTTCTCCTGGTCACAGGTGAGTACGTCGGAATTCGGAATTCGGTTGATTTTATGGGAATATTTTAAGTTTTCGAGTCAAACCAGTCAATGTTATCCAATGGCAGGTAAGTGAGTTACCGGTTTCCAGGTGAGTACTCGACTGGTGAAGTTAGGGTTCTGGGCACAGACTCAGGGGCCCCCCAGGGTCAGGTAGGTACAGTTGGTTCACCCTCAGCGGCACCGGGGCAGCCAGGTGCAGAGGTAGTTAGGCCCAATGTTATCCAATGAGGGGCAGGGGGCCTCCGGTTGGTGGCTGCTGGCTAGCAGGCCACGCCGCTGTGGGAGCTGGGCTCCTGGTTACTTGCTCAGGGCAAAGAGGGAAGTAGGATAGGGCAAAGGTTGCACTCCCAGAGGCACTCGGCGGCTGGGTGCAGGGTGCTTTTGAGCCGTCAGGCGCTCAATGTTATTCAATGAGAAAGGAAGAAAATGAACAAAGGCTGCAGGCTCGGGGACGGAGACTCTTCAGGGGCGACCACCCCTTCGAGAGGTAAGTTGGGATCTTGGAGCAGAGGTAGGTATCCCAAAGGAAGGCACAGGGGGCTGCAGGGTGCCGGGTGCAGGGGTGTCTTTGGGTGTCAGGAAAGCTTACCCTCGGCTGGTCGCGGTTGGAGGGGCTCCTGGTTCTGAGTCTGCAGGTGTCATCTCATTCATCGAGGAGGGTCTTTGGGCACTGGACTTCGGGTTTCAGTCACCGGGGGGACGTCCTCGTGGTCCTGGATCACTCGGGCACAGGCCGGGCTCGGCGGGTGCAGAGTGGGTTGGTCTGGAGCTTCCTGGCTGGCACCAGGGGTGTTGCTGTTGAAGCAAAGCCTCTGCTTAGGGGAGTCCCAGTCTTTCAGAGGGTCAAGGCAGGCTGGTCCTCTGGGGGTCCCAAGGTTGCTGTCCGCAGGAGTCACGGGGATTAAGCAGGAGCAGGTTCCAGGATCGACAGGTCGGGAGGACTGGGGCCAAGTTAGTTGGTGTCGCCCTGTTGTTAGCAGCTGCACAGCGGCTCTTCTTCTTCTTGATCTTCTTTCTTCTTTTCTTATTGGGATCTGCCGAAGGAAGGTTCAGGGAGCCCCTGAATACTGAATTTAGGGGCATTACAGGTAGGGCAAGGGCAGGGACCAATAGGTGCCTGTCCTGGGGTGGGTACACCCCCTAGCCTGCTCCTCACCTGTGGGAGGGGGGCAGGAGCCTAGCTGTGATTGGGCAGGGCTCCCCATATTGAAGATGGCCGGAGCCCTGGGTTGTGCCTCACCTCGTCTCCCCCACCTGAGGGGTGGGGTTGGCACAGACTGGCACCCCCCTTCCTGATGTAGGTTTTCCCGCCAGTCTTCCCGCCGGAGTGGGGGTCAGGACTGGTGGGGGCCAGTTGCTGGGTACAGCAAATGGTCTGGAGAAGCTCACAGAGGAGGCAGGCATTTGAAGCTTCCCCCTGCCCATCCTGGGGAGGAGACCTAGCACCTCGCCCAGGATGTGCATTGTTGCAGGCCCAGGAGAGCAGGGGGGTCTCCACCTAGGGGTCCAGCAACATGTCTGCTGTGTGGCAGCCTCTCAGTCCAGACGGGGATTGCATGTTTAGGTTTCAGGGGGCATCTCTAAGATGCCCTCTGGTGCATTCTACATTAAACCTTGCACTGGCATCAGAGCGGGTTTAATGTGCTGAGAAGCTTCATACCAAACTACTCAGTCTTAAGTGAAGCCATCATGGTACTGTGGAGTTCGTAATGACGACCTCCCAGCACCATATACTCTTAATGGCAGCACTGCACTTACAGTGCCCAGGAATGACCTTGGGTACTGTAGGGGCACAGGACTCATGCACCTGTGCCCACACCACTGGCATAGGGCACCCAGCTAGTGGGGTGACTGAGGTATGCCAGGGCAGTGGGATTGTGGGCATGGCCCACGGGGATGTGGGCCATGTGGACTCTCTGTTTTAATTCTGTGCTTTAGACACTCAGCCTGAAAAGGCAGTGTGTGGGTGTCAGGGTACAGGGCCTCTAAGGGTGGTACAATACGTGCTGAAGCCCTTAGGGGTCTTCTCTGGTCACCATGCCCTGGGTACCTAGGGTACCATTTACTAGGGGCTGATAGGTGGCCAGAGATGCCAATTGGGTTTTAGTTTCAATACAGTTTTAGGGACGGAACACAGGCCCTAGTACCTGGTTGGCAGGAGCTCAGGGCACACTCAGTCAAAGCACATCAGCAGTTCATAAAAAAAAGTGGCGCATACCAATGCAAGAAAGATGGCACTTTCTCACATTGTTATGCTATTACATGTTTTGTTATTTTTGTCGATCTTCTGCAGAAATCAATAAATTTGGTTATCAAAAAATATAAAAGCAGGTGTTTTATTTAAATGCCACTGTGGTCCTTTAAAGATAGAGGTCAGGCATTCCACTCTTGTCTTCAATCTGGTCACAAGTTCTACATTTTCTGGCCAGCACTGGAATTAACAAAGTTTGAGTCTGAAGTATAATTTTAAAATATGCTCTTTTTATAGCCTTCTACTAGCAGGCCGTCCCGACGTAGTCCGGGTATGAATTGCTGCCGGCCAATTGTATATTGTTTTGTAGGATTTCGTTTTGATAGCATTTCTTATCTGTGACAGGCCTGTGAAACGCCCCGATTCAGAGTGCCCTGCTGATTCACTTAAGAGTGCGCGTTCAGTAGTGTGTGAACTCGAGTTTCCCTACTTTATTTTTCCTTGCAATCTTATATAGCGCGAACTCGACAACATGGCATGAGCACACTTTACATTACAGAACACATTTATTTGTGGTAGGCACGGGAGACAAAGCGATTTGCCTGGAATCACAGGATGTTGAGCTGATGCCGAGATTCGAATGTAGCTCCCAGCTCTAAAGTTCGCAATTCTAGAACTTGTGCCGGGAGGTGTGTCTAAAAGTGTATGTCGGTGCTGCCCATCAATGAGAGAGACCTGTGCATTTTTCAAATGGGTGGTGAAAAAATATGAGTATGTTGCTGGAGATGTGGGCCGCCGAGCCACCAATGTAGTTACCGGGGGAGGGTAAACACCCATTATTCCGCAACTTTCTTTCCGCAGACCATCACTCCGCATACTTTCATTATGAAAGTACGATGACTCCGCAATGCCATCATAACGCATGGCATTACATTTTATATGCTTTTACCACGCATACATTTACAACGAAATCCGTTGTAAATGCATGAATGGTAAAAGCATGTCCACAGCACGTCCACAGCACCACTAAAAGCATGTCTTAACGCAGCCGCAAGACTTATCACTGGATCGAGGAAATTCAACCATATCTCCCCTCACCTGAAAGCATTAAACTGGCTGCCATATGAAGCCAGAATTCAACTAAAAATAGCATGTATCACCCACAAAGCGCTTCACTACAACACACCAAGATACTTAGCCGGGAAAATCGAACTATCAGGAGGAAACAGACCAGCCAGGAGTGCAAAGGAACTATTGTTACGGTCAGCCATCTTCCGGAAGAAAAAAACCTATGACCGAGCCTTCTCGGGAGCAGCCCCGAGAATCTGGAATTCACTCCCTCCAAACATTAGAAAGATTCAAAATACAGTATAATTTAAGAGGGAAGTGAAAAGCATCCTGATGATTAAATACCTCACATAGTGATGACGACTGATCATAGATAGGATCTATTGCTGCCCTAATACAGAGCATCGATGTCGCTAGAAATGAAAGTCGTCGACTTGAACAATGATATTTGCTGAACTTTGATGCGGGACAGGAGTCTCTCTTGAGACCTAGCTGTACCTAGCTGTATCCTTACTACTACCTCATTCTAATATGAAGACATACATTTATAAACTCACCTCCTGAATGTCTTATAATTACCTACCTCATAGTTGTTTGCTTTTTAATCCCTCTGCTAGATATGCTAATCTTTTATCTAACTCAGATTGTAAATGCTCTTTAGATGGAAATATATATATATATTCTCACCTCCTAAAGCAATATAAGTAACTACCTCATATCTGTTTGCTTTAATTTATATAACATACTAGCAGCCCGTCCCGACGTTGTCCGGGTATGAATTGCTGCCAGCCAGTAGTATATTGTTTCGTAGGATTTCATTTTGATAGCATTTCTTATCTGTGACAGGCCTGTGAAACGCTCCGATTCACAGTGCACTGCTGATGCACTTAAGAGTGCGTGCTCAGTAGTGTGTGAACTCGAGTTTCCCTACTTTATTTTCCTTGCAATATTATATAGCGCGAACTCGACAACATGGCATGAGCACAATTTACATTACAGAAGAACACATTCATTTGTGGTAGGCACGGGGAGACAAAGCGATTTGCCTGGAATCACAGGATGTTGAGCTGATGCCGAGATTCGAACGTATCTCCCCATCTCTAAAGTTCGCAATTCTAGAAATTGTGGCGGGAGGTGTGTCTAAAAGTGTATGTCTGTGCTGGGCATCAATGAGAGAGACCTGTGCATTTTTCCAATAGGTGGTGAAAAAATATGATTATGTTGCTGGAGATGTGGACCGCCATGCCACCAATGTACTTACGGGGGAGGGTAAACACCCATTATTCCCCAACTTTCTTTCCGCATACCATCACTCCGCATACTTTCATTACGAAAGTACCATGACTCCGTAATCCATTATAACGCATGGCATTACATTTTATATGCTTTTACCACGCATACATTTACAACGACATTCGTTGTAAATGCATGAATGGTAAAAGCATGTTTTTAAAAAAATGTTTGGATAAGGCAAGTATAGGTATAGGGGTATATGTTTTGGAGTACTGAGGTATATGTTTTGGGGTGTTTGTGTATTTTAATGGCTCAGATATAGTTTTGGGTTACGCGGTACAGGGGTATTTTTAGGGTTCAGGGCTAGGTTTGGGTTTTGCGGTATAGGGGTATTTTTAGGGTTCAGGGGTAGGTTTGGGTTTTGGGGTACAGGGGTATTTTAAGGGTTCAGGGCTAGGTTTGGGTGTTGGTGTACAGGGGTATTTTTAGGGTTCATGGCTAGGTTTGGATTTTGGGGTACAGGGGTATTTTTAGTGTTCAGGGGTAGGTTTGGGTTTTGGGGTACAGGGGTATTTTAAGGGTTATGGGCTAGGTTTGGGTTTTGGGGTACAGGGGTATTTTAGAGTTCAGGGGTAGGATTGAGTTTTGGGGTACAGGGGTATTTTTAGGGTTCAGAGGTATGTTTGGGTTTTGAGGTACAGGGGTATTTATAGGGTTCAGGGCTAGATTTTGGTTTTGGGTTACAGGGGTATTTTTAGGGTTTAGGGATAGGTTTGGGTTTTGGGGTACAGGGTAGATTTATAGGGTTTAGATGGGTTAGTGTTTAAGGGTGTTGGGGTATTTTATAGAGTATGGGTGGGTTATGATTATGGGGTGCAGGGGTATTTAAAGTAGAGGTGGGTGGACTTGGCGCAAACTTGGTACAATAAATCCACAATATTTCGTTCCGTCAGATTTCCAATTATTAAAACAGAAACCTTAATATATTCAAGGTAAAATAATGCTAAAATGCATATAGTCATTTCACAAAAGTGAAATTAGCTTCCAGCAAGCAGTGAGAGAGGTGATGATTTTGAGATCAAGCCCCTGCCAACCATTATGGGACGAGATTAGCAGTGGGAAGTGAATATTATAGTATCCAAATAATTCTACAAACAGCTGCAGTTCACCTCGTTCTCCCCAGTTGTCCCCAAGAGGCAAATGCAATAGCATTTAAAATATTATACATCAAACTGCAGTTCACCTCATGGTCCCTAGATGTCCCTGATAAGGCAAATGCAATAGCATTTAAAATATTACATATCAAGCTGCAGTTCACCTCATGTCCCTAGATGTCCCTGATGAGGCAAATGCAATAGCATTTAAAATATTATACATCAAGCTGCAGTTCACCTCGTTGTCCCAAGATGTCCCTGATGAGTAAAATTCAAAAACATTGAAACCCTTTCATGAATACTAAAAATTATGCTAAGCTTAGCCCATAATGCTTTGCAGGGCCTTTTAGTTGTATTTTTGCCCATAACTGTGCTTGGGGTGGTTCTAAGAGAATGGGACCTCCACTGAATTACTATTTAAAGGGAGCAGGAAAGGAAAGAACCTGGGAAGAAAAAACAACACACTTGTGATGGAATGCCCCCAGCGATTGTCACGCCCCCAGCACACACCCACAGCACAATGCAGACACGCCTACAAGGGACTACTTTGCTGGTACGGTTCTTTTACATTTTAAATGTATATGGTGGGCGTCTGCATAGCCTATGTCCTTCTGCTGCAACTGCCCTTTCCAACGCTGTATTGGGTGTTGTGATTGGTGCTGTGGTTCCCGAGTTTACCTGGCCAAAAGGTGCAAGTTCTCTCTTTATAATAGTAGTATATATATATATATATATATATATATATATATATATATATATATATATATATATATCAGATCCACATCCTTTGTAACGCCGGGACACCGGGACCGCGGTGCATTAAGGGGCAAAGGTTCCCCTTCGTCGATATGCAGGTCCACAATACGTAGCAACGCTACGTGAAATGCACTCCCCTCGAAATATCAGGAATCAAAAAGTTCTCAGCAAAGTGCGCTTTTCCCAAAATCCATGTTTATTTAAAGTGCAGCATCGTGATAAGTCATGGAATCACAAACCCAACGCGTTTCGGCGAGGAAACTCGCCTTGATCACGGGTAGTTTCAGATCCAATAAACAAACATTTAAATAAAGTTTCACTCGACACCCTGATGCCTAGGGGTTTAAATTCGGAGGAAGAAATGAAATGGCATCTAGGTGATTAATGTAAATTGCAGTCTGGATATGGTTACCTATGTATTTGCCTTGGATGTTACTAGAACTGCAAATTGGTTTTTAGCCCCTAGCCTGGATAGTGCCTTCAGCTGTTTTTAAAATGTATTCTGTAATTTTAATTTTGTTTCATCACTGTCACTCACTTAGTACAAAACTCATAGCTTAGTTTATTAGTCTCTGGTTATGCATGATATAGATTCTGACTGGCACCTTTCTTTTGTGTTTCACTTATAGGTACTGACTATGGTATGATGCACAGGGAGAGACATCCGTCTAAGACTATATATACATGGATTGATACGAATGACTGCCTTATATACTATATCTCACTTGGGATTCCACATGTAGCATGCAACGCACTGAACGTATTGGGCACCTTTCTATTAAGTCAACTCACAGAAGTTGGACAGTGAAATGTTTCATAGAACTGACTAATAATCAAATAGAGACCAAGAATGTGTGTTGGTTAACCCTTAAAAACTAATACGACAGAATGCAAAACCTCACTGGGGGCTTATACACTTGAGGCTACCTCATAACTGATGTTTGGGGCAATTTCGTTTGAAGTCTTAATTTAAATGAGAATACAGAAACCGGATGTTTTCTAAGTCATTTAAGATGTCAACGGGAATTTAGAATGTGCATATAACATTTCTTGTTATTATTCCCTTTGCTTGTCAGGACATTATATAAGTGGCAACAATGTGCTTATTTATGCCAAATGCTTTTTTGATTTATGATTAGGTGCCTTTGAACCGTATATTTATTCATTGAAACTGTGTGACTAATATATGTGTACTCCATTCAAAGATGGCCACCATATACGAGCTATGAGTCCTTTGTTTATGTTGCACTCATCACGTGAAACTTTATTTAAATGTTTGTTTATTGGATCTGAAACTACCCGTGATCAAGGCGAGTTTCCTCGCCGAAACGCGTTGGGTTTGTGATTCCATGACTTATCACGATGCTGCACTTTAAATAAACATGGATTTTGGGAAAAGCGCACTTTGCTGAGAACTTTTTGATTCCTGATATTTCGAGGGGAGTGCATTTCACGTAGCGTTGCTACGTATTGTGGACCTGCATATATATATATATATATACTAGCAGCCCGTCCCGACGTTGTCCGGGTATGAATTGCTGCCGGCCAGTAGTATATTGTTTCGTAGGATTTCATTTTGATAGCATTTCCTATCTGTGACATGCCTGTGAAACGCTCCGATTCACAGTGCACTGCTGATGCACTTAAGAGTGCGCGTTCAGTAGTGTGTGAACTCGAGTTTCCCTACTTTATTTTCCTTGCAATATTATATAGCGCGAACTCGACAACATGGCATGAGCACAATTTATATTACAGAAGAACACATTGATTTGTGGTAGGCACGGGGAGACAAAGTGATTTGCCTGGAATCACAGGATGATGAGCTGATGCCGAGATTCTAACGTAGCTCCCCATCTCTAAAGTTCGCAATTCTAGAACTTGTGGTGGGAGGTGTGTCTAAAAGTGTATGTCGGTGCTGGGCATCAATGAGAGAGACCTGTGCATTTTTCCAATTGGTGGTGAAAAAATATGAGTATGTTGCTGGAGATGTGGGCTGCCGTGCCACCAATGTATATACGGGGGAGGGTAAACACCCATTATTCCGCAAATTTCTTTCCGCATACCATGACTCTGCATACTTTCATTACGAAAGTACCATGACTCCGCAATGCCATTATAACGCATGGCATTACATTTTATATGCTTTTACCACGCATACATTTGCAACGAAATTCGTTGTAAATGCATGAATGGTAAAAGCATGTTTTTTAAAAATGTTTGGATAAGGCAAGTATGGGTATTGGGGTATATGTTTTGGGGTACTGAGGTATATGTTTTGGGGTGTTTGGGTATTTTAATGGTTCAGATATAGTTTTGGGTTATGGGGTACAGGGGTATTTTTAGGGTTCAGGGCTTGGTTTGGGTTTTGGGGTATAGGGGTAGTTTTTAGGGTTCAGGGATAGGTTTGGGCTTTGGGGTACAGGGGTATTTTAAGGGTTCAGGGCTAGGTTTGGGTTTTGGGATACAGGGGTATTTTAAGGTTCTGGGCTAGGTTTGGGGTTTGGGGTACAGGGGTATTTTTAGGGTTCAGTTGTAGGTTTGGGTTTTGGGGTACAGGGGTATTTTAAGGGTTATGGGCTAGGTTTGGGTTTTGGGGTACAGGGGTATTTTAGGGTTCAGGGGTAGGTTTGGGTTTTGGGGTACAGGGGTATTTTTAGAGTTCAGGGGTGTGTTTGGGTTTTGAGGTGCAGGGGTATTTATAGGGTTCAGGGCTAGGTTTTGGTTTTGGGGTACAGGGGTATTTTTAGGGTTTAGGGATAGGTTTGGGTTTTGGGGTACATGGTATATTTATAGGGTTAAGATGGGTTAGTGTTTAAGGGTGTTGGGGTATTTTATAGAGTAAGGGTGGGTTATGAGTATGGTGTGCAGGGGTATTTAAAGTAGGGGAGGGCGGAATTGGCGCGAACTTGGTACAATAAATCCGCAATATTTCGTTCCGTCAGATTTCCAATTATTAAAACAGAAACCTCATATATTCAAGGTAAAATAACAAGTATTTCTACATGCTAAAATGCATATAGTCATTTCACAAAAGTGAAATTAGCTTCCAGCAAGCAGTGAGAGAGGTGATCATTTTGAGATCAAGCCCCTGCAAACCATTATGGGACGAGATTAGCAGTGAGAAGTGAATATTATAGTTTCCAAATAATTCTACAAAGAGCTGCAGTTCACCTCGTTCTCCCCAGTTGTCCCCAAGAGGCAAATGCAATAGCATTTAAAATATTATACATCAAGCTGCAGTTCACCTCATGGTCCCTAGATGTCCCTGATGAGGCAAATGCAATAGCATTTAAAATATTACACATCAAGCTGCAGTTCACCTCATGTCCCTGGATGTCCCTGATGATGCAAATGCAATAGCATTTAAAATATTATATATCAAGCTGCAGTTCACCACGCCGTCCCTAGATGTCCCTGATGAGGCAAATGCAATCGCATTTAAAATATTAATAATCAAGCTGCAGTTCACCTCTTCGTCCCAAGATGTCCCTGATGAGTAAAATTCAAAAACATTGAAACCCTTTCATGAATGCTAAAAATTATGCTAAGCTTATCCCATAATGCTTTGCAGGGCCTTTTAGTTGTATTTTTGCCGATAACTGTGCTTGGGGTGGTTCTAAGAGAATGGGACCACCACTGAATTACTATTTAAAGGGAGCAGGAATGTATAGAACCTGGGAAGAAAAAAACAACACTCGTGACGGAATGCCCCCAGCGATTGCCACGCCCCCAGCACACACCCACAGCACAATGCAGACACGCCCACAAGGGACTACTTTGCTGGCACGGTTCTTTTACATTTTAAATGTATATGGTGGGCGTCTGCATAGCCTATGTCCTTCTGCTGCAACTGCCCTTTCTAACGCTGTATTGGGTGTTGTGATTGGTGCTGTGGTTCCCGAGTTTACCTGGCCAAAAGGTGCAAGTTCTCTCTTTATAATAGTAGTATAGATATATATACTAGCAGCCCGTCCCGACGTTGTCCGGGTATGAATTGCTGCCGGCCAGTAGTATATTGTTTCCTAGGATTTCATTTTGATAGCATTTCTTATCTGTGACAGGCCTGTGAAACGCTCCGATTCACAGTGCACTGCTGATGCAGTTAAGAGTGCGCGTTCAGTAGTGTGTGAATCCGAGTTTCCCTACTTTATTTTCCTTGCAATATTATATAGTGTGAACTTGACAACATGGCATGAGCACAATTTACATTACAGAAGAGCACATTCATTTGTGGTAGGCACGGGGAGACAAAGCGATTTGCCTGGAATCACAGGATGTTGAGATGATGCCGAGATTCTAACGTAGCTCCCCATCTCTAAAGTTCGCAATTCTAGAACTTGTGGTGGGAGGTGTGTCTAAAAGTGTATGTCGGTGCTGGGCATCAATGAGAGAGACCTGTGAATTTTTCCAATTGGTGGTGAAAAAATATGAGTATGTTGCTGGAGATGTGGGCCGCCGTGCCACCAATGTACTTACGGGGGAGGGTAAACACCCATTATTCCGCAAATTTCTTCCCGCATACCATCACTCTGCATACTTTGATTACGACAGTATCATGACTCCGCAATGCCATTATAACGCATGGCATTACATTTTATATGCTTTTACCACGCATACATTTACAACGAAATTCGTTGTAAATGCATAATTGGTAAAAGCATGTTTTTAAAAAAAATTTGGATAAGGCAAGTATGGGTATAGGGGTATATGTTTTGGGGTACTGAGGTATATGTTTTGGGGTGTTTGGGTATTTTAATGGTTCAGATATAGTTTTGGGTTATGGGGTACAGGGGTATTTTTAGGGTTCAGGGCTAGGTTTGGGTTTTAGGGTATAGGGGTATTTTTAGGGTTCAGGGGTAGGTTTGGGTTTTGGGGTACAGGGGTATTTTAAGGGTTCAGGGCTAGGTATGGGTTTTGTGATCATGGGTAGGTTTGGGTTTTGGGTACAGGGGTATTTTAAGGGTTATGGGCTAGTTTTGGGTTTTGGGGTACAGGGATATTTTTAGGGTTTAGGGATAGGTTTGGGCTTTGGGGTACAGGGGTATTTTTATAGGGTTAAGATGGGTTAGTGTTTAAGGGTGTTGGGGTATTTTATAGAGTAAGGGTGGGTTATGATTATGGGGTGCAGGGGTATTTAAAGTAGGGGTGGGCGGAATTGGCGCGAACTTGGTACAATAAATCCGCAATATTTTGTTCTGTCAGATTTCCAATTATTAAAACAGAAACCTCATATATTCAAGGTAAAATAACAAGTATTTCTACATGCTAAAATGCATATAGTCATTTCACAAAAGTGAAATTAGCTTCTAGCAAGCAGTGAGAGAGGTGATGATTTTGAGATCAAGCCCCTGCAAACCATTATGGGTCGAGATTAGCAGTGGGAAGTGAAAATTATAGTATCGAAATAATTCTACAAAGAGCTGCAGTTCACCTCGTTCTCCCCAGTTGTCCCCAAGAGGCAAATGCAATAGCATTTAAAATATTATACATCAAGCTGCAGTTCACCTCATGGTCCCTAGATGTCCCTGATGAGGCAAATACAATAGCATTTAAAATATTTCACATCAAGCTGCAGTTCACCTCATGTCCCTAGATGTCCCTGATGATGCAAATGCAATAGCATTTAAAATATTATATATCAAGCTGCAGTTCACCTCGCCGTCCCTAGATGTCCCTGATGAGGCAAATGCAATAGCATTTCAAATATTATACATCAAGCTGCAGTTCACCTCGTCGTCCCAAGATGTCCCTGATGAGTAAAATTCCAAAACATTGAAACCCTTTCATGAATGCTAAAAATTATGCTAATCTTATCCCATAATGCTTTGCAGGGCCTTTTAGTTGTAATTTAGCCTATGTCCTTCTGCTGCAACTGCCCTTTCCAACGCTGTATTGGGTGTAGTGATTGGTGCTGTGGTTCCCGAGTTTACCTGGCCAAAAGGTGCAAGTTCTCTCTTTATAATAGTAGTATAGATATATATATATATATATATATATATATATATATATATATATACACACAGTGTGTTTAAATAGAGAGAGATCCCTTGTCAGCAACCAAGGGAGTCAGTGCAAAAAACGAATTATCCCTTGATTCACTCAATCAACAAGAAACCCCTATCAATAGTAGAATTTTTAACTCATATAAAACACATAGATAAACTAAAAAAGGATCTCACTCAAAGTTTCTGAAACACTCAACCAATGATACTACTATAACATGCAGTGCAAACAAGTCAATTTATTTCTTTAGTACATGTAAATATTATTAAAACACAAATATAAAAAACAAGCATTTACAATGCAATGGTCTCGGCATTATTAAAGGTAGAGCTATTGGCATTGCTCATGACATTTTTTTTCATTTTCTTTTTTTTTTACACCTAAATAAATGGTATTGTCATTTACAATGGCAATAGAGGAGCATTAGACAGTAGTAGAGAGTATTCCCGGACACAGAGCCACACACACACACACACACACACACACACACAGACAGACAGAGCCACACGCACACAGACGGCTCTGTCTGTGTGTGTTAGTGGCTCTGTCTGTGTGTGTGTGTGTGTGTGTGTGGCTCTGTGTGTGTGCGTGGCTCTGTCTGTGTGTTTGTGTGCGTGGCTGTGTGTGCGTGGCTGTGTGTGCGTGGCTCTGTGTGTGTGTGTGGCTCTGTGTGTGTGTGTGTGCATGGCTCTGTCTGTGTGTGTGTTTGTGGCTCTGTCTGTGTGTGTATGTGTGTGTGTGGCTCTGTGTCCGTGAATACTATCTACTACTCTCTAACGCTCACCTATTGCCATTGTAAATGATAATACCATTTATTTGTTGTTTTTTTTTAAATGTCATGAACAATGCCAATAGCTCTTCCTTTTATAATGCTGAGACCATTGCATTGTAAATGCTTGTTGTTATCTACAATTAAGAGAATTTGTGTCACGTCTTTCTTCAAATTAAATTAGTATGGATAATAATTTGTCTTTACAGAGATTTATCAAAGTATCAAGATGTGGCTATAATCATACTTTTTGTTCAGTAGTGATGAGCCAGAAGAATATGGCTAATAAAAGTGATGTCTTGTCTGCTGGTCAGTCACACAGCTTGCATTCTAATGTCTCTGTCACTAATATAAGGCTTACCAATCAGCTCGCTCAGAACATCTTAAACGTCTCCAAGATTAAGACTCATTCCTTTAAAAACGTTGTATGATTTATATTATAAACCAAACAAGTTGCATAAATGGGATCTAAGGAACATATCACATTGATTTCGATGCAGTAAGCCTGGTGCTGATACCGTACACATTTGCAACTTGTGAGTGGTCTCATTGTTCGGTACTGGTACACAGTTCTCAAATTGATTAATCAATTATTAAAGTACCAAATGAGAGAAGTTATGTTGGTTGGGGGGGCGATGGGTTGGTGTACTGGCACTGTACCTCAGCAGGGGAGGTATGTGTGTAAAGACATGATGATGTACCTCAGAGGGTTAAGTGTGTTGCAGCGCTTGCTGCTGTACCAGAGCAGACGGGGAGTGGGAGTTTGCTCACACTGTGCCTGATGAGATGGAGTACAGAGAGGGTTTGCTGTTTCTGCGTTAGATCAGATAGCTTGTAGCGGTTGTTGATGCAACTGTACCCCATCAGATGGAGTGGGAATACTTTGCTGCAGCTGAGCCAAATCAGACGATGCAGGGATATAATGTGTTGCTGCTTTACAGGGTTACATATACGTGGGGCAGCTGCTAGTGCAAAGGAGCATATTATATATGTGGGATGAGGTGCTACGCTGTACCAGAGAAGCAGCGGTGCATGCAAGTTGGTGTTGCAATTGTACCACGTTTGCTGAGGTGCTTGGGAGAGATGCTGCTACATTCATGCTTAGACGAGGTGTGAGGCTGTGGATGCCGTGGCTGTGCCGGATCAGATGAAATGTGGAAGCAGATACCATAGGTGTACAAGGCCAGACGAGATGTGTTGTAGGACATGCTTCTGGTGTATCAGACACATAAGTTGTGTGGGAAAGGGTGCTGCTGAGCACCAAATCAGATGGGTTTGCTGCTGCGAGCCTGCGACTATACCGGATCAGATGAGCTGTGTCGTGCGGTATATGGCAAGTTATTATTCCACGCATGACACTGCCCAAGAGCAGCAAATAGCACAGTAGAGCACAACAGCGTTCTTTTACGCCATCCCGCAGCAACTTAACACGTGTTCTCCCTCGCCTGCTGTTCTTTCATTTTATTGCACTTTGTGGTGGGTGTTGTTGTGGGCGTGTGAATTACGTCGCTTGCCAGGATGAGAGGCATAGTAAAAGTCAAGGAGGGTTTGTTTTAAAGTGCGCAAGGCTTTTCAGAGTAATGCATTTACATCACTGCATGACTCCTCGCTACAGGTGATACCAAACCAACCCACCACTCTTTATTTCTTTAGTGTTTAACTGAAAGGTCATACAATTAATAAAACCAATTCATATAAAACGATCAGTAAGAATCTATTATTTGATGCAATTTATTAAGAGTGCAATTTACTAAGGCCACGTCTTTGTTACTGAAACAGTATAGCAGCTTTAAGTTTGGCGCACGAATCAACACGTTATACTGTAGGAAACCCGGATAAACAAGCATTTACAATGCAACGGTTTCGCCTTTGGAGAAGTTAGAGCTATTGGCATTGTAAATGACAAAATGTGTACTTATGTGTTGGTTTTGAAAACAGATAAATAAATGGCATTGTCATTTACATTGCCAATAGCTTAATATCTCGCAAATGTGAGAACTATTGTACCCTACGGACGAGCTCAGCAGACAGCAATTACTACCACACACACACACACACACCCAGAGCCACACACACACACCCATAGCCAGCCCCACACACCCAGAGCCAGCCACACACACCCAGTGCCAGCCACACCCAGAGCCACACACACACACCCAGAGCCCCACACACACACACAACCAGAGCAGTCACATACACACACCCACTGGAGTAGTCACACACACACACACACACTGGAGCAGTCACACACACACTGGAGCAGTCACATACACACACACACACTCTGGAGCAGTCACATACACACACACACACACACCCTGGAACAGTCACACACACACACACACACCCAGGAGCTCCGGCAATGACGGGCATATCTGTCTTCCAATGGCTAGCCTCCATTTATGGAGCTATCCAATGGAAGACAGAGGCGGGAGAAAGCTCCATACTTGTTTATAAAAGTTTTCGCCTGCGCGATACTGCTTGCGCAGTAAACGCCAGGCGAAACCTAAAAATGACTAAAGCATGGGAAGTCTCCATATGTCCTGCTAGTAATACTTATTTACACACTAGGACTATTGTTAACCAGACATATTTGAAATAAGAAACAGGATAAGAAGACCACCAAAAGGTCAAATATGATGTACATTCACTCGAATTCTGTACAATGTGAACAACAATTAAATCAAAAAAGAAAACGCACTTATGAATTATGCCTCTCTGTGGACCAAACTAAAACAAAAATAAAATACACTATTTTAGTGGTATTCCGAAACATCAACTTGGACAATTCTTCCTTGATGCTTTGTACATCCACACAGTGCTATTTAGGGCACCCAAAATGCATTTGTGAGAACCCATATTTCTGAAAAGAAAACATGATTCTGCTTTACCTTTATCCATGGCCTGAAAGTAACTGAATCAGTAAGTTGTTCCCTACACGCAAAGTCGATTTCTGTGATCATCATACAGATGCTGATTCAATTGCCCAAAGTTTCAATGCAAAGGAAGAGAAAACAAAGAATTTCAGTATGTCCCAATACTTTGGAAAACCTTTTGAAATAACACAATCTGCCTACCTTAATAGAAATTCAGTAACCCTAATAATCTCCCATTTAGCTGATCATAACAACGCACAGTGTTTTAAACACACACACACGCTCGCATGTCACACAATTCTCGAATAAACGGAAGCACGCACACATTGTTATATACCTAAACGGGTACACACACACTAGCATGTACATACACTTCTTCCAGCATACATGCAATGCTCTCTTCAGACATGGCTTTTCTCTAACGCTCATGCACAATCCCCTATGTATGGATAAACACACCCCCGTGGAGCTGCAGTACCCTGGCTCCCCCTACTCGGCGTGCCCATCCGCGGCTGGCAGAGTGTGTCCTTTTAGGGCACGTGTGCTGTGACTGACACCTCTTACCAGTGACAGCCTCTGAGCTGTGGAGGGGCCGCCGTCCCTCTCAGCGAGTGTGGCTGACACTAACCGGCCTGCATGCACTTCACCCACATCCTGCAAGCGCCTTACCCTATCACACGATAAGCATGAGCGGGGGGTGTGGTGCGCAGCCCACTCACCCCAAGAAATATCACCAAACTTCTTAAACTGCCAGGCAAGCTTCCATGAAGTGCCAAGCTCGGCGTATCTGCGCCTGCACACACATCGCCAGCTGACTGCAGGTTCGAATCCCACCCGGCAATATAGTGCGAGGGAACATTGACACACATAGCACATGCTGACCTGCAACAGTCCACACACAGCAAGACAGTGTTGTAAAAGCGCGGCGAACCACGTCAGACTGCCTCTGTTGCGCAGTAGGGTTGGCACAGGGTCAGTCTCGCGCCAGAAGGGGCCAGAGGAGCTGTCAGGGGCAGGGCTGGAGTAAAGTCATGTCACTGCCTGAAAAGCGAAGCCGGTAGGGATGGAACAGTCGATTGCATGTTAGACTTCTTCCAGGAAGAGGCAGTCCATTCTGCCAAGTGTTTAATTTGAGCAGGTGCTCAGCACCGGCGATTATGTCGCATGATTTCCCCTGGACATTGAGGCACGCCGAGACTCGAGCCCGGTTCTCCAGCTCCGAAATAGGCAGCTTCTAGCCATTTGGCCAAGTCCTCTCCAGAATAACGAGTGCTGGGGCTCTAGTCGGGAGGCAGATTACACCTGCACATTTCTACGGTTAGCGCTGTCTCCTGATGAGAGCCCCGGCACTTTTTATTTTACAAATTAACCACTGAGTTTCTAGACAGCTGAGGTAGTCAGGCACTGGCAGCGTTTTCTCAGAGACAGCCCTACAGCCCGGAGTGATTGACTTGGCGCGGGCCTGCCCCGTGACTGACAGCCTGCCCCGTCCCCGGCACACGTGCAGACGCGAGGTGTGGGGTCGCTCACCTAGTAGCAGCAGCAGTAGGGCCCCCCTGCCGGCCGGTCCAGGGTCCGAGGTGCTGCCCCCTGCAGGCGACGCCATCTTCATGCAGTCCAGCGCCCAGAAGAGGTGAGTCAAGAGCCTGGGCGCCGAGTCAGATGGCAGGAGACGGTCAAAGGCGAAGGATAAAAATAGTGCAAGAGTAGGTAGAGGCCGGAGCCCGAGCAGTCCGCAGGGCGAGTCTGTCTAAAGTTTTAACAGGGAAATCAAGTCCACGGGCCATCTCCCTTCCCCCAACTCCTCATTCCTGTCTGGTGCTCGCTGCTAAGCCACCTCTCCCTTCTGTCCCTCCTCCTCTCTCACTTTCTCTCTTTCCTTCTCTTTACCCCTCCCCCTCCACCCCCCATCCACTGCTACTTTGCTGCCCCCCTTTCTGTCTCTTCCCTATCTCTTTAGGACTCTGTTTTTTCTCTTATCCTTCCTTTTTCTCTTCCTTATACTTGCTTCTCCCCTCGCCCGTCTCTTCTCTTTTATCTATACTGTCGCTATCTCTCTATGTTCCTACATCAACATTCTCTTTTAACTCGGGGGCGTGGCTTGGACGCCGATCGGGATGGCGGCGTGAGCTCGCAGCTCCGCGCGGAATCCCGCTAATTCTCCTGTTTTCGGCACCCTAGGCGACCCGGAGACGACGCTCCTGCCCTCTGAAGTGTAAGGGGACAGCCGGGCACGACCGGAGAGTCGCTGGGGGACTGCTGGCCCCGAGGAGACCGAGTCGAAGAGACGGCCGAGGTGTTGCCGAGGGTGCGAAGAAAATGGCGGCGAGGAGGTCGGACGGCCCCGAACTTCAGCCCTGAGCCAAGTTGTCGCCGACTGGCAAGAGATCCTGCAATCGGCTGATCGAGGCACTAGGATCGGCGGTGCCGTGTCCTGAGACCAGGGGACGCTGCCTTGCCTCGCCCGGACCTTGGGGACCCTCGCTGGCCGCCGCCCTAAGATTCATCCTTCCCCCCTCAGATTTCCGAGGGGGTCAGCTGAACGAAGTTCGTCAAACTGGTCATTGCTCCTGAGAGCATCGGTGGCGACATTGCACTGCCCCGTACCAGGGGGCTGGCACTGAACTACGAGCGCCGACACAAAACGGGCTCCTGGACCGGTGACGCAGCACCCTGGAATGGCGGCGATCGGAGGGCCGATGGCCGAGGGAAGCGCTGAGGGGGACCCGGCGACATCAACTCGGCTGGGCGAGATTCCCTCCCCGGAGCTGGACCAAGAACAGCGGCTGAACCGGCGTTTGGATGCCATACTCGATGCGATCACCTCGACCAAGGAGGCATTGCACCAAGACATCGCCCAAGTGGCCACGGGCCTGGGGCTGCTACGCGCGGATCACGCGAAGCTGGCGGATAGGGTCAAGGACCATGACCAACTGTTGCTGGACCTGAAGCCATCGGTGGTGACCGCGGAGCACAGGATCACGGACATATTGGCCCGGTTGGACTCGCTGGAGCGACGGGCGGAGGATGCCGAAGGCTGCAATAGACGGAACAACGTGCGGGTCGTAGGCCTGCCGGAACGGATTGAGGGGGAGGATGCGGTGGCCTATATGGAGAACTGGTTCCGCACTGTGGTAGCGCCGGAGGGGCTTACTCCTTTTTTCACTCTGGAGCGAGCTCACCGGGTACCCGCTCGCCCGCCGGGGCTTGGCCGCCCCCCGACCGATGGTGGTGCGGCTCCTCCATTACAAGGACCGGGATCTCCTCATCCAGCGGGCCAGGATGTCGGGCCCTTATGAGGTGGAGAACAGTAAGGTCACGATCTTCCCGGACTACACTCAAGCGGTCCAGAAGAACAGGGCATCGTTCCTAGCTGTGAAGAAGGAGCTCAGGGAGGAAGGCATCCAGTACTCCTTGCTCTACCCGGCTAAGCTGCGGATCATAATGGATGGCACTACGCACTTTTTTCAGACTCCGGATGAAGTTTGGCAATGGCTGGAGTCGTATAGAGCGGGGACGGACAGATCGCATAAAAGTAGGTGAGACCAACCCAAGCAGCCCCGGGTGAGGCAATCGCAGCGCATCAGATCCCGCAACAGGCGCCAGCGGGAGAAACGGGAGGCTCAAATGGCGGCGGAGAAGAGGGATGCACTCGCAGCGACGGCGGCCATTACGGGGTCGCAACAGAACAGTGAACTGGCAGAAACGGACTCGGGCGGGGAAGGCAGCAGGACGGGAGAGGAACTTTCAGAGGTGGAAAGCTCGAAGGGGCCGATAGTGACCCCACAGACATCGGATGGCATATTTTGCGGCTGAGACTGTATTGGGACTAGATCGAGACTTCATGGTAGGGTGGTATCCTGTTGATGGAGGGCGGGATGCCGGGTGGGGGGGCTGTGTGCTTAGTAGTAGGGGATGAAGGCGCGGGGCGCGGGCTCCGCTAGCTGGGGTCGGCGGTAACTCACCCCCCTTGGGCCCTTAAGGCCGACTGTGGTGGAGACCACAGGGTAAGAGTGTGAGAAGTAGGTTCAAGGTTTGGATGGGGGCGGACATTGGGTTTGTGTGCTCTGTCCTGGGGAATGGGGGTTGGGGAGTTTTTCTGTTTTGGGTGTGTTCGGGGGGGGCAACTGCATTGGGGGGGCTATGGACCTTCGTTATTTGATTCGGACTGTACGAAGCTGGAATGGGGACATTACCTAATTTGAAATGCCTGACGTGGAATGTCCGGGGGCTGCGAACTATGGTGAAACGTCACAAAGTCCATGCATACCTAGTGCGCAGGGGGGTTCAGATCGCTATGCTACAGGAGACTCATCTCACCAAAAAAGAGTGCGCTGCTTTGCAGAAAAGATGGCGGGGCCAGGTGTTCGGCACCACTTACTCAGCGTATGCCAGGGGGGTGTTGATCTGGGTGAGGGCGGGGATACCCTTTCAGGTGCTAAATCAAGTCGTGGATCCAGATGGCCGGTTTGTGGCGGTGGAGGGGAGGTTATATGGACGGGATGTGGTTTTCTGCTGTGTATATGCGCCGAACACTGATCAAGCTCGATACTTTGATGGCCTCTCGGGGTCCTTGGCCTCTTTCCTGGCGGGCCCGATAGTGTTAGGGGGGGACTTCAATTCGATCACGGATGTGGCTCTGGATAGGTCCCATCCCCCCCTGGTGGACTCCCCGGTGCGCAGGTTGGCCGCGCACAGGAAGGACTGGCAGGATAGATGGGGGTTGCTGGATGTCTGGAGGGAGCGGCACAGGGAAGCCAGGGATTATTCCTTTTACTCGGCTCTCCATGATCTGCATGTCAGGATTGATTCGGTGCTCTGTGGTGGATCCCTAGCCCTATTGATTTCCCATGCGGAGTACCTGGCTAGGACTATCTCAGATCATAACCCCCTATTGGTACACATTCAGTGGCAGCGAGAGCGCTCAGTGATACCAACATGGCGGCTTCGGCCGGAGACGCTTGAGGATTCTGTGTTCAGCGACGCGGTTCAGCAAGGCATTGATAGCTATTTCGGAGTGAATGAGGGCACGGCCACGAGTAGGTCCACTGAATGGGATGCAATGAAAGTGGTGGTGAGAGGGGTGTGTTTGGGTAGGTTTTCGAATGCTCGCACGACTGTGTTGAACGCACTCATGAAAGCGGAAGAGACTTTGAGGGACTTGGAGCGCCGCAGGCCGGCTAGGCCAGATTTGCAGACCCAGTTATTGGAAGCGAAGGAAGTGGTTGCCACCGAGACGGAACGTTTAAGGTGCTATGACTACAGACAGTACATCATTAGGGCACATGCGGAAAGGGACAAGGTGGGCACCCTCTTGGCCAGACTAGCTAATCCGGAACTTAGGGGCTGCCCGATCCTCAGCATTAGTAACGCGCGGGGGGAGATGGTGTACTCCCAGGCAGCGGTATTGGAACGTTTTAGGGGATATTATGAGGAATTGTACCAGAGTCAGCTGGGAGTGGGGGTTCAGGACATTGCGGAATACCTGGGGGAGAGGCAGCTTCCGGTCATGGACGAGGAGGACGCGAAGGAGCTGGGTAGCCCGATCACGCTCACAGAAATACGGGTGGCCATCAAACATATGGCCCGTAACAAAACGCCCGGGGTGGACGGACTGCCGATTGAATTTTATCAACAGTATGTGGACAGCTTGGCCCCCAGGCTGCTGGTGGTGTATACGGAAGCTTTTGAGGTTGGGGAATTGCCTGGGTCCATGCGAGAGGCCTTGATTGTACCGCTCCTAAAGCCTGGCCGGGATGCAACGGATGTGAGGTCCTATCGCCCGCTATCCATGCTGACGGTGGATTACAAGATTCTGAGCCGAATCCTAGCCACCAGGCTGGCCCCACACATGACGGGCCTGGTACACAGGGACCAGGCCGGGTTTATACCCACGAGGAGCACGGCGCTGAATATTCGCCGCCTAGTGGGAATAATGGACGCCATCTTGGACGGGGAGGGAGCTCCGGCGGTCCTGTCAGTAGACATCGAGAAGGCCTTTGATAGCTTGGAATGGTCTTTCCTGGATGGAGTGTTAGAGAGGTTTGGCATGGGCGAGGGGTTCCGCAGGTGGACGAGGGTCTTATATACCTCGGCGACGGCGAGAGTGCGTTTGGGCGGCCTGGAGTCTGCGGCGTACCCGGTGGGCAGGGGCACGCGACAGGGATGTTCTCTGTCCCCCCTATTGTTTGCTCTGGCGATGGAACCTTTGGCGGTCCATGCGAGGTCGGGTGACAGGTACGCGGGGATAGCCAGCGGCGGGCAGTGGCATTATATATCGCTATATGCGGATGACTTGCTCCTGTACCTCGCTGACACCACGCGGGCATTGGACGGAGCGATGGATCTGTTGTCGGAGTTTGGCCGGCTGTCGGGCCTTAAGGTCAATTGGGCGAAGACTTGTGTGTTCCCGCTGCGAGCGGGATCGCCAGACCCCGGCGGCGATTTGGGCGTGGTATGGGAGCCATCTTGTTTCACCTATCTGGGAGTTCGCGTCTACCACGCAACTGCAGACCTGTTGGAGGGCAACATTGGTCGATGTGTCCGGGCACTGAGGGGCAGCTTGTCTTTCTGGTCGACTCTCCCGCTGACGGTTCTGGGTAGGATTGCACTTTTAAAAATGGTGGCGCTCCCCCGCTTCCTCTATTATTTCCGGACGCTTGCCCGTCTGGATTCCTCAGGGGGTCTTTAGAGACCTGAGGTCAATGATTATTGGCTTCCTATGGGGGCATGGCCGCCACAGAGTGGCCCTGAGCACGCTACTTCGCCCCAAGATAGAAGGGGGCATGGCTGTGCCCGATTTCGAGCTGTATTATCTAGCGGCGCAGTTGCAGGTCCTCACACAGAACGTGGCTAGGGTGTTTCGGGGCCCAGAGGAGGACCGGGATCGGGGGATACAAGGCCACGTGCTGTCCTATATTATCATGCAACAGAGGCTCGAGTTGCGGGCCCTCACCATGGAGGAGCGGACGCTCCGGCTGTGCTGGCAGATGAGCCTTCGGAGAGCGAAGGCGTCGCGGCCTTATGCACCGGAGATCCCGATCGGCATGCTGACGGCCTTGCCGCACGGGGGAGATTGGTCCCCATTGCTAGATTGGGAAGAGGCGGGACTGCAGGTAGTAGGCGACCTATACATAGACGGGGCTTTGGCACCGTTCGAAGCCCTCCGGGACCAGTTCGGGCTGCCCGACGGGGGGGTTCCTCCTACACGCGGTGGTGGTGGCTGCCATACAGAAGCACTGGAAAGGGGGGCTCATGGAACCGACAACGGCTATGGCGTGCCAATATGTGGTGATGGCGGCAGGTACGTTCAAAGCTGTGACGTGCCTCCATAACAGTATGCTGAATGAGGGACTGGAGCCGCTCCAAGGGCTCAAGACTAAATGGGAGGAGAGCGTGGGCCGACCCATACCGGATACGGCATGGGGCCACATCCTGCGGCGCACGTGGAAGGGCACGAGAAATGCGCGCTTTCAGCAAGTACATTTCTATGTGCTTCATAGGGCCTACTTAACTCCTGAGAAATTACAGCGGTACTTCCAGGTGCCGGATGCCCGATGCCCACGGTGTTCGTCTCTGGGAGCGGACATGGATCATTTGTTTTGGGGGTGCTCGCACTTGGGGGCCTATTGGGCGGAGGTAGGGGAACTCCTGAACGAAGTGACTGACAGGGAGGTGGAATCCGATATGGCGGCGTGCCTGCTGCTCTGGTTCCCGCACACCAAACACACCAAGGTGACGAGCAAATTCATTGACCTGGGTCTGATATTGGCGCAGAGGGAAATATCGTGGCATTGGAAGTCCAGGGGGGACCCTCACTGCGTAGATGGAAGAATGAATTGCTGCGGTGGTCTGACTGCGAGAGTGTGCTCCGGATGAAGCAGGCTGTCAAGATGGGGAATGAGAGGGCATTGGATGCGGCGCGTGCATGGGAGTTAGTGGTGCAGGCCTTGCGTGATTCTTTGGTAGAGGATGAGGATGGTGAGAATTAAGCCGGTGGACACCGCGGGGCGAACACAAAAGTATTATAACTCGCACTGTAGTGGATCCATCCAACTCGACAGGACGAGGCATACACCTTAGCAGTTGCAGAGGGTGGGGGGGTAAAAGCAGATACGTAAAACAACACTTCAACCATGGTCCCTATGGGACGAGCACTGTGATGTTTTCCTATTGAATGGAGTAATATGCCGCCCGGCCTCCGGGATGCGGGCTGAATGGCTGTGTACGATTTGGGTTTTTTATTGAACAGGGGGATGTCACGAGTGAACTGGCTGACTAATTGTATCCTGTGGTTTATAACTCTGCAATAAAAATATATTTAAAAAAAAAACATTCTCTTTTAACTCTATATTGCCATGCCCCTCTTTCTCCTCTACCGACCTCTCCTCCCTCTTTTTCTACTTTTTATTCTCTCTCCACTTGTCACCCCCCTCTTGCTACCCTCTAGCTGCCATTTTAACCTGACTGTTCTCCCTATCATCTCCCAAAGCCATCGTTGGAGCCCCTCACGGCTCTGCTGAAATGCCCGGGGACTTGGAAACAATGTCCGCTGGGGGAGCGACCCACTGCCTTCTGGGGCCACTCTACCCTTTCAGGAATGCCCTCGTGAGCCTCTCAGGGCTCAAGACAGTGACACCCTGCCACACGGAGCCTCCCCTAGCCCTTCTCACTTACCGGGCTACTCTGGCGGGGGCTCCTGGCGGGTTTCGCGCTGCTCCTCTTCTCGGGCTGCGGGGCTCTCCTCGGCCACGGAGCCCTGCCTGCCGCTTCCCTCTTTGCTTTCCGGGGCGGCCCCGGCGCTCTCCCTCACTCCTGGGAGCCCCGGGCCGCAGGGATTCGGCCGGCATTCTTCCTCTATTTTCCCCGGTGGCAGTGCTGGCCAATCACAGCGCGGCGGCGGGCGGGACTTCCTCCGACAAACCGGAAGTCCCGCCCCGCATCAGGCACCGTCGTGCCTGACTTCCTGTTTTGCGGTGCTCGGGCCGCGGCGGTGAATCTCGGGGGCATTTCAGAGGGGTGGCACCCTCGAGATTAAAATAAACAGCGAGGTAAAGCGGCTTTTTAAAGAGCGTCTTCCAACTCAATGAGAAACAAAATAAAATCTAAAAATTATTTTTGCAGAGTCCCAATAATCGAAGCGGGAGGGGAGACGGGCACACGGAGGGGGGAGGCGGGAAACTTGCACAGGACAGCGAGGAGGGGGGAGGGGGGTGGGGGGACGGCGGGAGGAGGGACACAGAGTAAGGCAGGACAGCAGCAAGCACGGCCCGGCCGGACCAGATTCGGGGGCGTTCCCGGCTTTTGGCTGACGTATCATGACGTAGCCAAAAGCCAAAGATTCTCGGGAACGCCCCTGAATCTGGTCCGGCCATGACGGACGCCTCTCTGTTCCAATGGCTAGCCTCCATTTATGGAGCTAGCCAATGGGACAGGGGGGCGTATTCCAGAGTCCTTACTGTAATCAAGAGATTTCTCTGGAGGCGGAGCTTACAGCTCCGTTCCCCAGCGAAACCTAAAAAGGAGCAGCATAATGAAACCCCAAACCATATGATCACCTACCTCGGCTTCATAGACTGGAACTGGTGTCCTACAAACGCACACACGCACGCACACTCACGCACACACACACACACGCACACACCCACACACGCACACACTCTCTCTCTCTCTCTCTCTCTCTCTGAAAGGGCATTCAGTAACTGAGCTCAGGTGATACTTTTGCAGTTGAGCTTTTGCACTATGAAAACCATGTGCCAGTGGGTGAACATCAGCTGATACCCGTGTTCTCTTTTCACTAACTGCTGGACTCGAGTGGCCTGCACTAGGGAAGAGATCCATAAAGTAGCAATGTAAAATGCTGTACAACTGCATGCTTATTCATAATCAGAACAGATATAAAAATGCAGAAAAAAAGAAAAGAGTTAGTAGAAAACAACTTCTTTCGTGTTATGGAAAATAAAGTCAGTTACGCTTATTAAACAACCAATGTTGTATACAACATAAACATATTGAAGGCAAACGATATCCTTGCCAACAGAAAAAAATATATATTTCGGACAGCACTTTAATTTATATTTCAAAAGCTTTTTAGTAGCTCCCGTGCTGAAGCTCCGTTGCTGTCCATGTGCATGTATCCAAAAAACAGCAAGTAACACAAACGAATATGCAGCAGTGACAAAGCATAGCAGCTTTGAGTTTAGTGCAAGGATCTCAACTATGGCCATGTGAAAGACGGCTAAAAAAAGGAGCAAAAAAATGAAATAACAGACCATAGATCACCTACCTCGGCTTCAGAGACCGGAAGTGGTGCCCTGCACACCCATTGAAAGGGCATTCATTAACTGATACTTTTTCACTCTGAGCTCGCGCTATGAATTACATGTGCCATGAGAGTGAACAGTATACTGAGCGCATAGGTGTTCGGTTTGTCTTGGGCTGCACGAGAGTGCAGGTGAACATCATCTGACACTCGTTTTCTCTTTTTACTAAACACTCTGCTGGACTCGAGCAGCCTGACTAGGGAGGACAAAAAGGCACGGCTCGTTTACTCTTGCTGTTCCCAGGTCAGAGGGCACGAGTGGAATCTTGCCGACCACAGCCTGTGGCTAGGGAAATAATAAATGCAAAATACAAAAAGAAAACAAACACTTACATCGTCCTCGCGCGCTCCGCGGACGGCCGCAGCCCCGGGTCTGCCGCGGCCGGTCCTGCTGCAGTAAGGGGCACGGCGCATGCGTAAACCCGAAACCTTCAATGGGGCACGGCGCATGCGCAAGCAGCGGGAGGTATAGCTAGCGTCTCAGCTTCCGAGGAGGACAGCGCGTTCGCGCGCGCGTGGCCGGCGCAAAACGCCTTGCGCGCGGCCAGGACTGTCCTCCTCGGAAGCTGAGTCGCTAACAATAGATCTCTGGCGAGAGCGAGCTTCACTCGCTTCTAGCCGAGACCTAAAAACTATCATAAAACACAATGCATAATTTCAGCATAATTAAAAACAATACAATTCCTCAGATCAGGACATAACATAACATCTTATGACACTTTTCATACATAAAAATAGGGAGGACGAACAATGATAGACAGTATGCTTTGTCTATTTGCTCAACAATTCCCTGGGAATAATTTTAGCAAGGTTAGCCTGGATGCATATACTCCGTTTTGTATCTACAGGTCGAACTTGTCCTCGGGATAATGTGTAGAAATGCGTTGACGCATTTCGATGGGTATCTGGTTATTCCATCTTTATCAAGACAGTCATTATGTTCGCTTTTCTTTGTGGTATATTTGATTGTTATACCCTGAATGAAAGGGAGTTGATATTTGCACTTATTCTTGTACTTAATAATCTATACTACTATTATAAAGAGAGAACTTGCACCTTTTGGCCAGGTAAACTCGGGAACCACAGCACCAATCACAACACCCAATACAGCGTTGGAAAGGGCAGTTGCAGTAGAAGGACATAGGCTATGCAGACGCCCACCATATACATTTAAAATGTAAAAGAACCATGCCGGCAAAGTGGTCCCTTGTGGGCGTGTCTGCATTGTGCTGTGGGTGTGTGCTGGGGGCGTGACAATCGCTGGGGGCATTCCGTCACGAGTGTTGTTTTTTCTTCCCAGGTTCTATACATTCCAGCTCCCTTTAAATAGTAATTCAGTGGAGGTCCCATTCTCTTAAGACCCCCCCCCCCCTCCCCCAAGCACAGTTATGGGCAAAAATACAACTAAAAGGCCCTGCAAAGCATTATGGGATAAGCTTAGCATAATTTTTAGGTTTAAAGCATTTTTATTGAAACAAAAGAAGCATGGGGAAGGGAAGTAGGAGGTCAAGGTTACATACAGTACAATAAAAAGAAAAAGAGACATGTTGCAGCAGTTCTGATCGGAAGGGGTGAGGTTGGTGGCCCAGGAGGGGAAGGAAAGGCATCAGCTGTAAGGCAGTAAGACAGTGCGCACAACCCTCCTATATTCCCCAACCTCCCAACCAAAGCTAAGCGCGAGTAGCTTCCTGCAACACCGCAAAACACAACGCAGTCCCTCCAAGCCCCCCTTCCCCAGAGAAAGGAAAAAGAAGGAAACAATACCCCAACATCCCCGTCCAATAGCCCGTAATAGAAACATCCGCCCCAAACAGCCCACCCCCATCCCCTAATCCCCCCAGCCCCATCCCCCCTAATCCGCCGGGGCTGCCGGTGGCGTCAGCCTAAGAAGGCGCAGGTACCTCGGACATGTGAGCTCCCGGAATTCTGTGGACAGTAGTGCCAGGAAGGGGTGCCAGAGCTCCTCGAACTGATCTACATTTCCAGCCACTGTAAGCGACATCTTCTCCATACCCAGTATCTGCCAGAGTCTATGTAGCCAACCAGTGATGGAGGGGGCAGTGGAGGTGCGCCAGTGGACAAGGATATTTTGGACCGCTGAGCCTAGCGCAATAGCAATCTGTCTACCCCTGCGGGACTTCAGCGGGTACATTAAGTCGTTGGGAAGGCCTAGCAAGACATACGCCGGGAAGCGCGGCAGTTCAATCTCAAAGTGTCTATCCACCTCATCCAAGACCTCTTTCCAGTAAGCAGTCAGTACCGGGCAATCCCAAAGAATGTGCGATAGAGTACCCTCCTGTCCGCAGCCCCGCCAACATCCCTTGTCGGTGAGTTTGTGCATCTCACAGAGCCTCTCCGGGGTGTAATACCAGTAGGTGGACACCTTAGTAAAGGTCTCCGTCAGCCCAGTGTGGTACGCAGAGTGCCTCGCCCGATATGCGATCCTGTCCCACTCCTTGTGGCTCAGGGTCCTGCCCAACTCTCTGTGCCAGCGCTCCCTCCCCGGATTATGGTAATGAAACGTCGGGGGTTGGAGAAATTTATACAGATCGGTAATAAGCTTGGCATCCGAGGTCCGGGTCACTAGCCACCGCTCGTAAGGTGTGATTTGACGGGCTGCGACGTCGCGCACTTGGGGTTGGAGAGCCCAGTGGCGGACCTGCATATAGCGCAATCTGTCTTCCTCCGTCAGACCAAATTCCTGTCGGAGTTGCTGGAAAGGAAGCACGCCCTCCGGCCCGTAAATCTGAAAAAGTGCTCTGCAACCTGCACTCACCCAGTGGGAGAAAGCTCCCGGCTCTAAGCCCGGAGTAAAGTCCGGGTTACCAACTATGGGCGTAAACGGTGATGGGAAGGTAGTTAGCTCGCGAAGCTCGCAAACCGCATCCCACACCCGCAGGGGAACCTGGGTGACAAAGGAGGCGTAGAGATTAGCCGGGCGATGTGCGCGCCGCAGGAACGGAACCTCTTGAAGGGTACGTCCCGCCTGATCCTGAAAGAGCCAGTGCTTCTCAGATTCCCACCTGCTCCATTCCACCAAATATCGGAGGTGCGCCGCTTGAAAATACTTCTGGAGATCCGGGATACCAAGACCCCCCGCCTCCGGAGCAAGCGTGGAGAGAACCCTCTTCATCCGAGGCCTGCGGCCTTGCCACACGAAACGGGAGATGTCAGCCTGCGCCTGCTGTATCCAACCCACAGGGGGCTGGAGAGGCAGAGCGCGAAAAAGGTACAAAATCTGAGGCAGTACCGTCATCTTCACCGCTGCGATACGGCCCAGCCACGAGAGCAGGCCCTTGTTCCATCGGCCGAGTTCCTCCTTAATCTTCCTGCCAAGGGAAGAGTAGTTGGCTTTGACCCTTTCAGGCAGCGAAGGCGCCAGCAGGATCCCCAGGTATGGCACCGTGGACGAGGACCACTGCATGGGGAAGAGACGCTGGAGGTCTCTCCTGGTGTCCGCGGCGAGCGACACGTCCAGGGCAGCCGATTTGGCCATATTCATTTTAAAGCCGGCCACGCGTGCAAAGGCGTTCAGTTCCTGGACGCAAGCAGGGAGTGACCTCCTGGGGTCATCCAGGGTCAGCAGGACATCGTCCGCATAAAGGCTAACAGTATGGGTATACTGACCCATCTTAAACCCAATAGCGTCCGGATTATCGCGAATCCTCTGGGCAAACGGCTCCATGTAGAGGGCGAACAAGAGCGGCGAGAGGGGGCAGCCCTGCCTCGTACCGCGCTCAATGACAAAACTACTAGAGCTGTGCCCATTGACCCATACCGATGCTGATGGTCTTTTATAACAATTGAAGACCATGGTGCGGAACTTCTCGCCGATTCCCAGTTTCCCGAGAACCAGCTCAAGGTACGGCCAATGAACTCTATCAAAGGCCTTCTCCGCATCGACCGACAGTAACATCCGCTCCCCCGGGACGCGCGAGGCCTTTTCTAATATGTGCGTCACTCTCTTGGTGTTGTCAACTGTCTGTCTACCGGGTACAAAGCCAGCCCGGTCCGCCTCCACCAGGCCCGGTAGGTGCAGTCCAAGTCTGGCCTCTAGGATGCCCGTGTAGAGCTTAAGATCAACATTCAGAAGCGAAATAGGCCTATACGAACCACACAGGGTCCGGTCCTTCCCGGGTTTCGGAATAACCGACACAGTCGCGGAAAGAAGGTCCGGCGGGATAGCCCCCGGTTCGGAGAAGGAGTTGAACAGGCGAGCCAGGATTGGCGCCACAGTGGAGCAGAAGGTCTTGTAGAACAAGGCCGTGTAGCCATCCGGGCCCGGGGCTTTACCGTGTTTCAATCGTGCTATAGCGGAGGTGACTTCCTCCACATGGATGTCCCTCTCTAGGTGGTCCGCCTGGGCGGGCTCTAGCACCGGGAGGGTCACAGACTCCAGATAGTCCTCAGCGTCCCTCGGTGAGGAGGGTTCCGCGGCATATAACGCCTCGTAGAAGCTACGAAAGGAGTCGCCACCTCCGCGTCACCGGGAACAGAAACCCCGTCTGCACCCACTAGCTCCTTCACCACATTGCGTTGCTGCGCAGCCCTGAGCCGATGGGCCAGGAGCTTACCGCATCTGTCCCCGCCCGTGTAAAAGGCGTGCTTCAGACGCAACGCTGCATATTCCGCCCGATCTAGGTCCAGCGCAGAAAGGAGTTTCCTCGCCGCTTTCAGCTACCTCCAAACTCGAGGAGCCCCTGTTCGGCGGTGAACCTGCTCAAGTTCCCTGACCTGCGCAGTCAGTTTGTCCCTCTTACATTGCCGCTCCCTGTTCTCGGCCGAGGAGATGGAGATAAATTCCCCCCTGAGGACCGCCTTCAAGGCTGCCCACTGCGTCGCTTGAGACGTGTCGGAGTTGCCATTGTGGACCAGATAATCCCGAATGACCTCCTCCACTCGCTTCACGACCGACTTCTTATGTAGAAGAGTATCCAGAAGCCGCCACATCCCTCTGGAGGGGGAGGCCGCCGGCCATGCAAAGACGCCGGAGACCGGTGCATGATCGGACAGGGACAGGACCCCGATGTCCGCCGCCGTGGCGGCTGTGCATAGCGATCCACTCACCAGGAGGTAGTCCAACCGCGAATAAGTGCGGTGCGCGTGGGAGAAATAGGAATAGTCCCTATCGGTGGGGTGCATAGCGCGCCAGAGGTCATGCAGATCCATCTCTGCAATCCGGTCCTGTACCGCGTGGGAAAGCTCCCCCGCCTGTGGGGAGCGCTGGGCAGACCTATCCATAGCCGAGTCAAAGACGATGTTCAGGTCTCCCCCCAAGACAACATGGCGATCGGGCGAGGCAGTGACGTCCACCAACACCGATTCCAGGAAACGATCCTGGTGATCATTCGGGCTGTAAACGGAGCCAACCGTGAAGGCAATACCCCCAAGCCGCATGCGATACGCTAGGAGCCTCCCCTTTTGTTCGGCATATTTGTACAATACCTCGCCCCTGAAAGAGCTAGCTAAAAGAATGGCTACGCCTGCAGTCTTGGTCGCTGCCGAAGAGAAGAATTGGGTGGGAAACTTGGCAGAGCGCAGCCTATGACAATCTTTGGGTAGCAGATGAGTTTCCTGCAAAAGGCATATGTCCGCTTGCGTCCCTTCTAGCAGGGATAGGATCGCTCTGCGCTTCACAGGGTTGTTCAGACCCTTAACATTAAGGGTCACTACTTTCAAGGATGGCATCTCCCCCAGGGAATCAAAGCGCTGTGCCGCAAGCGAGGGATCAGCGGAGGGGGCGCGCGGGGCAAGCGCGCAGGGAAGGCCAAGACCGGCCACGCGTGTGCTTGGGCAATATCGGACGGGACCCCACCAACAACAGAACAACTCCTAAGCCCTCCCAGAACCAACCCATGGCAACTAGCCAAAACCACAAACAAATAAAAACACCCCATTGTCTCAGTCCAGCCCGAACGGGCAAGTCTGTAGAAACCAATCAAGTGGACGTTCAGCCACTCACCTCCAACCGTTCCCTCCCAACCCCCAGCCCCAACCCAGCATCGTAGAGGCTAAGAATCTCTCCCCCCGGAGTGAAGTTAGGGCGTCAAGGCCACGCCATTGGAGTCAGGCAAGGTCCTGGCCGCCGTTCTCAGGGCTTCCGCCATATCCGCCCTGATGGTAGGGGAATCAGGGCGACTCGCAGTCGCCGGCGATTGTCTTCTCGTCGATCTCCGCCGGCTCCGTCTCTCCGAGCGCCTCCATGTGGGCGTCGCTCCATCTTCTTCCGTGGCCGTGAGTCCCAACACCCCGCAGATGTCTTGGAGGGAGCGCAGCTGATGTAACACTCCGTTCCATCTAAAGATTAGACGGAAGGGGTGACCCCAGGAGTAGGGCGTCTCATGTTCCTGCAGAAAGTCCGTAGCAATCCGGAAGGACCTGCGCTTCTGCAGCGTGATGGCGCACAGGTCCTGGTAGAGCGCCACAGGCCGCTCTCTGAAAGTTAAAGGCTGCTTCCTGCGGGCCTCTGTCATGATGCGCTCCTTCAAGGGAAAATCAGGCAGAAACGCCAGAATGTCCGGGGGGGTGCTGATGACTGGCGCTGTTGGCCCACTCTATGCGCTCTGTCTATGCGGATCGGGAATTCTGCATCTTCCCCCAAAATCTCCCAGAACAAGTCCTGTAGATAGGCCACCAGATCCGTCCCCTCGTCCGCGGATGGGACACCCCGCACCCGGATGTTGTTCCGTCTGGACCTGTTCTCGAGGTCCTCAGAGTGGGCCTGGAGCTCGACAGACTGCTCTCGGAGACGGAGAACGTCCTGCTGGAGATGGACTATCTCCTCATCTCGGCGCTGGGCCGCCGTTTCCACCGTGTCAACACGCTCGCCAAGGCCCTCCACCTCCCTGCGCAATTCTCGGACCTCGCTGGCCACTTCCTTCTTTAGTGTCTGGAAGTCGTCCTTGAGGGAGCTAAATAAGTCCTCCATAAAGGACCTCGTGACCGGCGGTTCGCCTCCAGTTGCGTCTGCCGAGGCCCGGGAGGACCCCGGCGACGGTTGTGTCCTGTCCCGCAGCTGCTGGGCTCTGCTGAGCATGTCTGGCAGAGTGCGGTCTCCTCTTTTCGAGCCTCCTCTCCCGATCATCGTGGCCGCTGCAGTGGGCAAGGCTCAAGGCCGGCCGCCATAGATGCGTCCAGTCGCTCGTGGGCACCAGATGTGGCGACTCTGCCGAAGACAAGGGTGCTGCGTCACAAGCGACAAAATGGCGGCTCAGGCCGGGGCGAGACAGTCGTGGTTCCGACCAGGGTGGCAATCGGGGCCAAAGTCAGGGTCTCTCAGTAGTGCACCCCTTGGGAAATTAGTTCAGGAGCCAAGGTGAAAGTAGGCACCACACCGCTAAAGGCACGGGTGGAGGTCGCCAGCTCCAGCACCTCAGGGATAAGATGGCGGCAGGGCGGGGCCCGGGAGAGCGGCCCGGGCTGGCGAGACTGCCGGCGACCCCCGGGGCACAATAAGCAAGGAAAGTCCGCAGCCAGTGTCTCACAGTTTCACCGGCCGGGCCGCCCAGGTCGGCTGCTGCGTAGATGCCTCCGTTCCTCGCCACCAGGTCCGGGGTCCATGCCGCTCTATGCACCGTCGTCGGTAGCGAAGGGCCAAAGCGCCATCTAAGGTCCAGGGTCAGCTGTGTATCGGTGACACCGGTCACGTAGGCTTCGGCCGGAGGGCGCTGTTATTCTTCGGAGCACGTCGGGCCCGATCTCTCGGGATCGCCAGCTTTCAGCACCAGGCCCAGCCGAGGCGCCTGGACAGCATTGCAATTCGCTCCGCCTCCCAGGCTCTCCTCCGTGCTCCGATCTTTGAGCAAACTTTCGGGGTACTTCCTTCGGGGCGATAGGAGTCAAAGTAGTATCAATATGTGCACCAGGAACTCCGGCACAGTCCTCTCACCCGCAAAGCAGCTGCGGGGGGAGAGAAGCGCAGAAATCGGGGCTCGAGCTGAGCCGGGCCGGAGGAGCTACGGGAGGAAGCGTCTGCTCACCCCGCCATCTTGGCCACGCCCCCTTAGCATAATTTTTAGCATTCATGAAAGGGTTTCAATGTTTTTGAATTTTACTCATCAGGGACATCTTGGGACGACGAGGTGAACTGCAGCTTGATGTATAATATTTTAAATGCTATTGCATTTGCCTCATCAAGGACATCTAGGGACAGCGAGGTGAACTGCAGCTTGATATATAATATTTTAAATGCTATTGCATTTGCATCATCAGGGACATCTAGGGACATGAGGTGAACGTCAGCTTGATGTGTAATATTTTAAATGCTATTGCATTTGCCTCGTTAGGGACATCTAGGGACCATGAGGTGAACTGCAGCTTGATGTATAATATTTTAAATGCTATTGCTTTTGCCTCTTGGGGACAACTGGGGAGAACGAGGTGAACTGCAGCTCTTTGTAGAATTATTTGGATACTATAATATTCACTTCCCACTGCTAATCCTGTCCCATAATGGTTTGCAGGGGCTTGATCTCAAAATCATTATCTCTCTCACTGCTTGCTCGAAGCTAATTTCACTTTTGTGAAATGACTATATGCATTTTAGCATGTAGAAATACTTGTTATTTTACCTTGAATATATGAGGTTTCTGTTTTAATAATTGGAAATCTGACGGAACAAAATATTACGGATTTATTGTACCAAGTTCGTGCCAATTCTGCCCACCCCTACTTTAAATACCCCTGCACCCCATAATCATAACCCACCCTTACTCTATAAAATACCCCAACACCCTTAAACACTAACCCATCTTAACCCTATAAATATACCCTGTACCCCAAAACCCAAGCCTATCCCTAAACCCTAAAAATACCCCTGTACCCCAAAACCAAAACCTAGCCCTGAACCCAATAAATACCCCTGTACCTCAAAACCCAAACATACCCCTGAACCCTAAAAATACCCCTGTCCCCAAAACCCAAACCTACCCCTGAACCCTAAAATACCCCTGTACCCCAAAACCCAAACCTAGCCCATAACCCTTAAAATGCCCCTGTACCCCAAAACCCAAACCTACCCCTGAACCCTAAAAATACCCCTGTACCCCAAAACCCAAACCTAGCCCAGAACCCTAAAATACCCCTGTATCCCAAAACCCAAACCTAGCCCTGAACCCTAAAAATACCCCTGTACCCCAAAACCCAAACCTAGCCCTGAACCCTTAAAATACCCCTGTACCCCAAAACCCAAACCTACCCCTGAACCCTAAAAATACCCCTATACCCCAAAACCCAAACCTAGCCCTGAACCCTAAAAATACCCCTGTACCCCATAACCCAAAACTTTATCTGAACCATTAAAATACCCAAACACCCCAAAACATATACCTCAGTACCCCAAAACATATACCCCTATACCCATACTTGCCTTATCCAAACATTTAAAAAAAACATGCTTTTACCATTCATGTATTTACAACGAATTTCTTTGTAAATGTATGCGTGGTAAAAGCATATAAAATGTAATGCCATGCGTTATAATGGCATTGCGGAGTCATGGTACTTTCGTAATGAAAGTATGCAGAGTGTTGGTATGCGGAAAGAAATTTGCGGAATAATTGGTGTTTACCCTTCCCCATAAGTACATTGGTGGCACGGCGGCCCACATCTCTAGCAACATACTCATATTTTTTCACCACGAATTGGAAAAATGCACAGGTCTCTCTCATTGATGCCCAGCACCGACATACACTGTTAGACACACCTCCCACCACTAGTTCTAGAATTGCGAACTTTAGAGATGGGGAGCTACGTTAGAATCTCGGCATCAGCTCAACATCCTGTGATTCCAGGCAAATCGCTTTGTCTCCCCGTGCCTACCACAAATCAATGTGTTCTTCTGTAATGTAAATTGTGCTCATGCCATGTTGTCGAGTTTGCGCTATATAATATTGCAAGGAAAAATGAAGTAGGGAAACTCGAGTTCAAACACTACTGAACGTGCTCTCTTAAGTGCATCAGCAGTGCACTGTGAATCGGAGCGTTTCACAGGCCTGTCACAGATAAGAAATGCCATCAAAATGAAATCCTACGAAACAATATACTACTGGCCGGCAGCAATTCATACCCGGACAGCGTCGGGACGGGCTGCTAGTAATAATAATAAAGCCATTTTTAAAGCACCTGGCTGCACTAAAAATAGTGGGCCCGATTCACAGAATGAACTTAAGACTCAATCCTAAACTTACTACTATTTTGGTATTCACAGAATGCACTAACTACTTTTGGCATTCACAGAATGAACTTACTACTTTTGGTATTCACAGAAGTTAGGATTTTGTCTTAAGTCTGTCTTAAGTTTGTCTTAAGACAAACTTAAGACTAAATCCTAACTTCTGTGAATATGAAAAGTAGTAAGTTAATTTTGTGAATGCTGAAAGTAGTTAGTGCATTCTGTGAATACCAAAATAGTAGTAGGTTTAGAATTGAGTCTTAAGTTCATTCTGTGAATCGGGCCCACTATTTTTAGTGCAGCCAGGCGCTTTAAAAATGGCTTTATTAATATTACTAGCAGCCCGTCCCGACGTTGTCCGGGTATGAATTGCTGCCGGCCAGTAGTATATTGTTTCGTAGGATTTCATTTTGATAGCATTTCTTATCTGTGACAGGCCTGTGAAACGCTCCGATTCACAGTGCACTGCTGATGCACTTAAGAGTGCACGTTCAGTAGTGTTTGAACTCGAGTTTCCCGACTATATTTTTCCTTGCAATATTATATAGTGCAAACTCGACAACATGGCATGAGCACAATTTACATTACAGAAGAACACATTGATTTGTGGTAGGCAGGGGGAGACAAAGCGATTTGCCTGGAATCACAGGATGTTGAGCTGATGCCGAGATTCTAACGTAGCTCCCCATCTCTAAAGTTCGCAATTCTAGAACTTGTGGTGGGAGGTGTGTCTAACAGTGTATGTCGGTGCTGGGCATCAATGAGAGAGACCTGTGCATTTTTCGAATTGGTGGTGAAAAAATATGAGTATGTTGCTGGAGATGTTGGCCGCCGTGCCACCAGTGTACTTACGGGGAAGGGTAAACACCCATTATTCCGCAAATTTATTTCCGCATACCAACACTCTGCCTACTTTCATTACGAAAGTACCATGACTCCGCAATGCCATTATAACGCATGGCATTACATTTTATATGCTTTTACCACGCATACATTTACAACGAAATTCGTTGTAAATACATGAATGGTAAAAGCATGTTTTTTAAAAATGTTTGGATAAGGCAAGTATGGGTATAGGGGTATATGTTTTGGGGTACTGAGGTATATGTTTTGGGGTGCTTGGGTATTTTAATGGTTCAGATATAGTTTTGGGTTATGGGGTACAGGGGTATTTTTAGGGTTCAGGGCTAGGTTTGGGTTTTGGGGTATAGGGGTATTTTTAGGGTTCAGGGGTAGGTTTGGGTTTTGGGGTACAGGGGTATTTTTAGGGTTCAGGGCTAGTTTGGGGTTTTGGGATACAGGGGTATTTTAGGGTTCTGGGCTAGGTTTGGGTTTTGGGGTACAGGGGTATTTTTAGGGTTCAGGGGTAGGTTTGGGTTTTGGGGTACAGGGGTATTTTAAGGGTTATGGGCTAGGTTTGGGTTTTGGGGTACAGGGGTATTTTTACGGTTCAGGGGTAGGTTTGGGTTTTGGGGTACAGGGGTATTTTAAGGGTTATGGGCTAGGTTTGGGTTTTGGGGTACAGGGGTATTTTTAGGGTTCAGGGCTAGGTTTGGGTTTTGGGATACAGGGGTATTTTAGGGTTCTGGGCTAGGTTTGAGTTTTGGGGTACAGGGGTATTTTTAGGGTTCAGGGTTAGGTTTGGGTTTTGGGGTACAGGGGTATTTTAAGGGTTATGGGCTAGGTTTGGGTTTTGGGGTACAGGGGTATTTTAGGGTTCAGGGGTAGGTTTGGGTTTTGGGGTACAGGGGGTATTTGTAGAGTTCAGGGTTAGGTTTGGGTTTTGGGGTACAGGGGTTTTTTTAGGGTTCAGGGCTAGTTTGGGGTTTTGGGATACAGGGGTATTTTAGGGTTCTGGGCTATGTTTGGGTTTTGGGGTACAGGGGTATTTTTAGGGTTCAGGGGTAGGTTTGCGTTTTGGGGTACAGGGGTATTTTAAGGGTTATGGGCTAGGTTTGGGTTTTGGGGTACAGGGGTATTTTTAGGGTTCAGGGGTAGGTTTGGGTTTGGGGGTACAGGGGTATTTTAAGGGTTATGGGCTAGGTTTGGGTTTTGGGGTACAGGGGTATTTTTAGGGTTCAGGGCTAGGTTTGGGTTTTGGGATACAGGGGTATTTTAGGGTTCTGGGCTAGGTTTGAGTTTTAGGGTACAGGGGTATTTTTAGGGTTCAGGGTTAGGTTTGGGTTTTGGGGTACAGGGGTATTTTAAGGGTTATGGGCTAGGTTTGGGTTTTGGGGTACAGGGGTATTTTAGGGTTCAGGGGTAGGTTTGGGTTTTGGGGTACAGGGGTATTTGTAGAGTTCAGGGGTATGTTTGGGTTTTCAATCAATCAATCAATCATGGCATTTATATTGCTCACTACTCACCCGGAAGGGTCTCAAGGCGCGTGGGGAGGGGGGTCTGCTACTGCCCGAACAGCCAGGTCTTGAGCTGTTTCCTGAAGGCGAGGTGGTCCTGGGTCAGCCGCAGGTGGACAGGCAGGGAGTTCCATGTCTTAGCCGCTAGGTAGGAGAAGGATCTTCCTCCGGCGGTGGCTCTCTGGATGCGAGGCACGACGGCGAGGGCGAGGTTTGCCGATCGTAGCTGGCGGGTGGGCGTGTAGAAGGTCAGGCGGTCGTTGAGGTACCTAGGGCCCAGGTCGTGGAGGGATTTGTGTGCGTGGGTGAGGAGTCTGAACGTGATCCTCTTGTTGACAGGGAGCCAGTGTAGGTCTCTCAGGTGGCTCGAGATGTGGCTGCATCGGGAGACGTCCAGGATGAGTCGTGCGGAGGCGTTCTGGAAGCGCTGGAGTCTCTTCTGAAGCTTGACTGTTGTTCTGGCGTAGAGGGTGTTTCCATAGTCCAGTCTGCTGGTGATGAGGGCTTGGGTGACCGTCTTCCTTGTCTCGGTCGGAATCCATTGGAAGATCTTGTGGAGCATGCGGAGTGGGTGGAAGCAAGATGAGGAGACCGCGTTGACTTGTCTGGTCATCGATAGGGAGGAGTCCAGGATGATGCCCAAGTTGCGTGCGTGGTCTGTTGGCTTGGGTGCGGCGCCTAGGGCTGGGGGCCACCAGGAGTCGTCCCATGCGGAGGGCGATGGTCCCAGGATGAGGACTTCTGTCTTGTCCGTGTTCAACTTTAGGCGGCTGTTGTTCATCCATTCGGCGACGTCTTTCATCCCTTCGTGGAGGCTCGCTTTGGCGGTGTCGGGGTCTTTGGTGAGGGAGAGGATGAGCTGGGTGTCATCGGCGTAGGAAATGATGTTCAGGTTGTGATTGCGAGCGATGGCAGCTAGTGGTTTCATGTAGATGTTGAAGAGAGTGGGGCTGAGTGATGATCCCTGCGGGACGCCGCAGATGACTTCGGTGGCCTCCGAGCGGAACGGCGGGAGGCGTACTCTCTGTGTTCTTCCGGAGAGGTATGAGGTGATCCAGTCCAGGGCCTTCCCTTGGATGCCGGTGTCGTTGAGTTGTTGGACTAGGGTGCGGTGGCAAATAGTATCGAATGCAGCGGAGAGGTCTAGGAGGATGAGTGCCGCTGTTTCACCGTTGTCGAGCAGGGCTCGGATGTCGTCAGTGGCTGCGATGAGGGCGGTCTCGGTGCTGTGATTGACTGAATCCGGACTGCGATGGGTCGAGGGATCCGTTCGTCTCGAGGAAGGCTGCCAGTTGCTTGTTGACGACCTTTTCGATGACTTTGGCCGGGAAAGGAAGGAGCGAGATGGGGCGGAAGTTCTTGAGGTCGGTCGGGTCCGCTGTTGGTTTCTTCAGTAGTGCGCTGAGGTCGGCGTGCTTTCAGCTCTCAGGGAAGGTGGCTGTGTTGAAGGAGGTGATGATGATGTCTCGGAGATGGGGTGCGATGGTGGGGGCCGCTTTGTTGAAGATGTGGTGGGGGCACGGGTCGGTCGGCGATCCGGAGTGGATGGTGTTCATCATGCTTGTCGTGTCTTCGGGGGTCACCTCGGTCCATATGTGGAGGATGGCGGCTGGGTGCGTAGGTTCGATCGATGGGTGCGGGGGTTGAGCGCCGAAACTATTGTGGATGTCGGAGATCTTGCGGTGGAAGTATGAGGGGAGGGAGTCGCAGAGGTCCTGTGAGGGGGTGATGTCGTTGTTGCCGGTGCTGGGGTTGGAGAATTCCTTCACGATGTTGAAGAGCTCCTTGCTGTCATGGGCGTTCTTGTCCTGTCGTTCCTTCAGAGATTTCTTCTTTGTGGTGCGGATGAGCTGGTGATGTCTGCGGGTGGCGAGTTTGAGGGCGGTCATGTTGTCGGTGGTCTTGTCGAGGAGCCAGGTCTTCTCGAGGGTGCGGCAGGCCTTCTTGGAGTCCTTGAGTTCGTCGGTGAGCCAGGGAGCCTTCTTGCTTCTGGGCCTGGTGAGTGGGTCCTTCAGTGGGGTGAGGTCGTCAGCACTTGTGGTCAGCCACTGCGTGAGGTTGCAGGCTGCTATGTTAGGGTCCGTTGTCCTGACGGGTGGGTTCTGGCTGAGGGAGGTGGCGAGCTGGTCGGCAGTGATCTTGCTCCAGTTCCTGTGGGGAACCTGCTTCGGGTGGTGGTGGACCGTGTTCTTTGCGAAGCTGAAATGGACGCAGCTGTGGTCGGTCCAGTTGAGTCCGGTGGAGTGACTGAAGGAGACGTGCTTGCTGGAGGAGAAGATAGGATCGAGCGTGTGGCCGGCGTAGTGGGTGGGGGTGTTGACCAGCTGCTTGAGTCCGAGGTTGGCGAGGTTGTCCAGCAGGGTGGTGGTGTTGCTGTCGTTGTTGTTCTCCAGGTGGAAGTTGAGGTCCCCGAGGAGGATGTAGTTGGTGGAGGGGAGGGCGTGTGGGCTGATGAAGTCCGTGATGTCATCGCAGAACTGTGCACGCGGTCCCGGGGGTCTGTAGATGAGGGTGCCTCTGAGGGTTATGTTATGTTATGTTATAAAATGCTTATATAGCGCATGGCTACCCCAGCAGCGAGGCGTTCCAGCGCTTGCAGACAAGCCCAATTACCTAACACCCAGAGGGATATGATAAAGTACCTGCTCAAAAGGAGCCCTAGATAGAAGAAAACAGCCAAGTTTTAGCATGTTTTCGAAAATGAAGGTGATTAGTGATGGAGGGTCGTCTTGGGGTCAGTGTGGATCTGGAAGTGGAGGTATTCGGCGGTGCTGAATGTGATGATGGAGTCAGTCGAGATGCGAATAGTGCTCTTGTGTACGATGGCGATGCCTCCTCCAGTCTGGTTGATGCAGTCCCTCCTGATGATCTTGTAGCCGTCCGGGATGGTTATGGCGATGTCGGGGGCTGAGGAGGCGTTCATCCAGGTTTCCGTGAGGAAGGCGACGTCTGGAGATGCGGTGTCGAGGAGGTTCCAGAGTTCCACGGTGGATGGAGCGGGTGTTGAGCATGATGCACTTGAGGTGGTTGTTGCTTCCAGTCTTGGCAGGTGCGGTGCAGGTTCGGTGGCAGGAGAAGTTGCAGGATCGGCAGACGAAGGGTCCATGGGTGCGTTGCGGGGATGCTCGGTAGCATCCGGGGGCTCGGGCGGTGTTGAGTGCGATGAGAGTGGCGAAGCTGTAGGTCCTGCGGGGAGGCTGGCGGGCCCGGGGGCCAGGGGGTCTGGCGCTGGGCGCGGTCCAGGCGCGGACGGGCACAGACGGGCTTACCTTTGGCGCACCTTCGGTGCTCAAACAGAGCTCCTGCTGCGCGCGTCCGCTGCGGTTTTGAGGTACAGGGGTATTTATAGGGTTCAGGGCTAGGTTTTGGTTTTGGGGTACAGGGGTATTTTTAGGGTTTAGGGATAGGTTTGGGTTTTGGGGTACAGGGTATATTTATAGGGTTAAGATGGGTTAGTGTTTAAGGGTGTTGGGGTATTTTATAGAGTAAGGGTGGGTTATGATTATGGGGTGCAGGGGTATTTAAAGTAGGGGTGGGCAGAATTGGCGCAAACTTGGTACAATAAATCCGCAATATTTTGTTCCGTCAGATTTCCAATTATTAAAACAGAAACCTCATATATTCAAGGTAAAATAACAAGTATTTCTACATGCTAAAATGCATATAGTCATTTCACAAAGGTGAAATTAGCTTCCAGCAAGCAGTGAGAGAGGTGATGATTTTGAGATCAAGCTCCTGCAAACCATTATGGGACGAGATTAGCAGTGGGAAGTGAATATTATAGTATCCAAATAATTTTACAAAGAGCTGCAGTTCACCTCGTTGTCCCCAGTTGTCCCCAAGAGGTAAATGCAATAGCATTTAAAATATTATACATCAAGCTGCAGTTCACCTCATGGTCCCTAGATGTCCCTGATGAGGCAAATGCAATAGCATTTAAAATATTACACATCAAGCTGCAGTTCACCTCATGTCCCTAGATGTCCCTGATGATGCAAATGCAATAGCATTTAAAATGTTATATATCAAGCTGCAGTTCACCTCGCCGTCCCTAGATATCCCTGATGAGGCAAATGCAATCGCATTTAAAATATTATACATCAAGCTGCAGTTCACCTCGTCGTCCCAAGATGTCCCTGATGAGTAAAATTCAAAAACATTGAAACCCTTTCATGAATGCTAAAAATTATGCTAAGCTTATCCCATAATGCTTTGCAGAGCCTTTTAGTTGTATTTTTGCCCATAACTGTGCTTGGGGTGGTTCTAAGAGAATGGGACCTCCACTGAATTACTATTTAAAGGGAGCAGGAATGTATAGAACCTGGGAAGAAAAAACAACACTCGTGGCGGAATGCCCCCAGCGATTATCACGCCCCCAGCACACACCCACAGCACAATGCAGACACGCCCACAAGGGACTACTTTGCTGGCACGGTTCTTTTACATTTTAAATGTGTATGGTGGGCGTCTGCATAGCCTATGTCCTTCTGCTGCAACTGCCCTTTCCAACGCTGTATTGGGTGTTGTGATTGGTGTGGTGGTTCCCGAGTTTACCTGGCCAAAAGGTGCAAGTTCTCTCTTTATAATAGTAGTATAGATACATAGCATCGTTAATTTTATACAGTGTTTTTAGTATACTAAAACTCAAAAGGCCATCTGGTCCATATAGATCGCCTAAAGTATTTATACCATGATCTACACATTGTGTGCAGGCCCCATCAGAAAAAATGCCTGGCATCCCTGGATTCCCCCAGATTTGTAGCTCAGCATTGAAGAATGGAATTTTGTCAATGCTCATAATTTGATCCCAGATTCTTTGGATATCTCTAGCGGTCTTAAATTTGACCCTCTTGTAGTAATTGGGGTCATGCACACGAAATGAAAACTGATTACTTTGTGATCCTAACATAAATTGGTGATAAAATAGGGAACCTTCCTTAGACATGAGACTACGTATACGTTGGATAAAGGTAGCAAAAAAATAGATTTTGAGGTCCGGGAAATGTAATCCTCCCTTTTCTATTGAGAGTTTCAATGCGGTCATTGACCTTCGTGCTTTTTTATAGCCCCAAATATAGCTGCTACATATACTCTCTATTCTCTTAATATATATATTATTCAATTGCACAGGGATAGACCTAAATAAATACAATATTTTCGGTACAATCTTCATTTTGATTATATTTATACGTCCTACCAAACTGAGTGGTATCTTATGCCAGTTTTTAAGAGTAGCAGTAATCTCTTTGAGTAGAGGGTAATAGTTTAGTGCTATGATTTTCTCTATATCGGCGGTAAGTTTAACTCCTAAATAGATAGCATTTGGGCAAAGCCCTAATATCGGTTGTATAGGCTTATAGTTGGCAATTACTTGAGTTTTACTCACATTTAACCTATACCCTGAAATGACACCAAATTTGCTAGCTTCCTCAATTATCTTAGGGATGGCCAAAACTAAGTCGGTAGTATATATAGCTATATCATCAGCAAAAGCTGTGATTTTCAAACTCTTGCCTCCATGCTCTATTGGAATTATATTATCCTGAGCTGTTAGTGCATTTAAAAATGGCTCCATAGCTAAAGCAAATAGCAGGGGTGATAAAGGACACCCCTGCCTAGTCCCCCTTTTGATTGAGAAATTAGCCGAATTAGTTCCTAGATAGCTAACTATTGCGGTTGGTGATTCATATAGAGATTGGACCCAACCGAGATATTTCCCCTGTATACCAAATGTACTCAACACTGCCCATAGGTACTCCCACCCCACTCGGTCGAATGCTTTCTCTGCATCTAACATAACCATTCCGAGTGGGGCGAGAGTAGCTGCGGCAACGTCGAAAGCTGTAACAGCAGTGTTGATATGGGTAGTGGTGTCTCTCCCCACCACAAACCCATGTTGTTGGCAATTTACTAAATCTGGCATAATAGGAGCAAGACAATTTGCCAAAACTTTGGCAAACACTTTTGCCTCAGTATTAATTAATGAGATTGGCCTATATGATCCCCGTTCCTCCGGTGGCTTGTTCTTCTTTAAAAAGAAAACTATTTTAGCAGTACGCCATGATATAGGAGCACTTTCTGTTTCCCACATGGAGTCTATCACCCGCTGTAGGAGAGGAAGTAATTCCTTTTCGCAGATCTTATAGATCTCTATAGGCAAACAATCTTCTCCCGCAGCCTTACCTAGAGGCAATGCTTGTATAGCTTTCCCTATTTCCTAGGTTGTAATTTGGAGCCAAGTTGTCTAATTGCTTCTGCATCCAATCTCCCGGATGTATGTTTCTCTAGATAAAGTCTATTTTCTTCTGAAGTAGGTGAATTTTCTGGAGTATAGAGGTGACAGTAATATTTGGCGAATTGATCTAGAATCTGTTCCGATTTTCTGGATTCCTTAGAGTCTAGCCCTTTTATTATTTTTATAGTAGTTTTAGCCTTTTTATCAGCTACCTTATTAGCCAAAATTTTACCAATTCTGTCTCCCCCTTCGTACTGTGCCAACTTATATTTATGTATTTTGGAGCTGTATTTTTCCCTAAGAGTTTTCTTTAATGCCGCCCTCAATGACACTAATCCTAAACCTAACTCTTCGATATTAGTTTTGCCCTGTATTATAGCATCGGACAGTTGTTGTTCAACTAGTAGAATATTAGATGTGGTCAATTTTTCTACGCCACGTTTTTCAGCGTTGTCCCTTAAAATGTATTGTTGTACATAGCCTCTAATACTACATTTACACACATCCCATACAAAATTAACAGTTGTTGAATTAATGTTCAATAATATGAATTCCTTTATGTGACTTTTAATACCAAGAATAAATTTAGAGTCTGTTAGTAAATTTCTAGGGAATGTAAACTGTCGGGGGGTTGTTTACTGTCCAAAATTTTTAATTCAAACAGTATCGGATTGTGATCAGAAGTGACTTTAGGGCAAAGTTCTATATCGCAGTTCTCCAGAATATTGTCTGTTGCCCATATCATGTCGATTCTAGAGCAAGCTTTATGTGGAGCCGAGTAGTATGTAAAGCCAGGTATGGTAGGATTTTTAATACGCCAAGCATCTTTCAGATTATGAATCCTGGCCAGTTCTATTATAGCTGTCCTCACTTTACCCATCCTAGTTCTATTTTCTTTACTTGTAGAATCTATTTTATAATTCATGACACAATTAAAATCCCCCATTATCAACAGTTCGCCTTCCCAGTCAAGTAGTTCAATATTCAATTGCTCATAAAGTTTGGGTTCATCTATATTGGGACCATAAACAATACAAAATACATAGCCTTTTTGATCACATTGCAGCTGTGCTATTGCCCACCTCCCCTTGGCATCAGCTGCGGTTTTACTGATATTCATTCTTAACCATTTTTGTTTCAGAATAGCTACCCCCCGAATTGATGCCCCTAAGGTTGAACAAACAACAAGGTCATAACCCATTTGCGATAAGAGCTTACGATCTTGAAATCCAATATGAGTTTCAGAAATGAATGCCATATGTGGTTTGTACATGTTCATTTCTTCTTGTACCAATCTCCTCTTACATTTATTATTGAGTCCAGCAACATTCCACACCAAACATCTAAGAGAGGACATAACCTGTACTTATATTTCTCAACCTCTTCTGCATAGTATATTGCTTGATAAACAAAAACTCAGAATCCTTAATTTCCGTTTCTACCCATATTCTATTCTTGCAATAAAAAAAAATCCCCCTTTTAATCCCTACCCACACCAGAGCCCTGGCCCCTCCCACCCGCCCTCTCACCCTCAGGTCCGTAAGGGGGGAGCACCCCTCTATCCCTTGCTGCCGCTGGAAGGGCAGCAAAGTGAGGTGATAAGCATGGAGCCTGCCCCTTCCGCTTCCAAACTAAGATCATAGATTCATCAAAAAGGAAAGCGTTAGAATAAGAGAAAAATTTAAAAAAAGAGAAAGAAAAAAGAAGTAAAGAATGTGAAAAAAATAGAAAAAGTTTCTAGCAAAGCGTGCCTCCATTTGCCGTTCAGATTCAAATAGTTTCTAAATAGTCAAATGATCAGGATTATGTCCTGTTAATGTCAATATTATTGTATTTGTCTCGCTCTCTTGTAAATTTCTCTAGAGTCTGGATCGCCTCTTCCGGTTCAGTGAAAAATATTGACTGGCCATTTCTAATAACTTTAAGGTGGGCAGGTTCCTGTAGATAAACCATGCAGCCTATAGCTTTAAAAGAGTCAATCAATTTGCGAAGCTCCCAGCGCCGATCCATTGTGCCCTTACTCAAGCCCGAGCGTACAAAAAAGGTAACATTATCGATAGTGACTGGGCTGTTAGGTTTAGCTTTAAGAGACACTGCTTGTCTCAACAGAAAATTCCGAAAGTATATCAAAAATGGTCTAGGGAATATGTTGTTTTTTCCTTTTGAAAGAGGGGCAATCTATGTACCCGCTGTAATTGGGAGTCCCAGTCCCAATCCGATAGATTGCTAAAGGCCTTTTGGAGAAGTTTCACAACAAAGGTTCTGGGATTGGCCCCCTCAATGCCCGCAGGAATTCCAAACAGTCTAAGGTTGTGTCTGCGTGCCCTATTCTCCATGTCCTCCACTTTAGCCTCCAATTTAGATATGCATATTGAATGAGATCTTGGGGCATATTATCAAGGGATTAATCTCCGCTTTTTTGGCTTTAAAAGTCAAGAAAGCGGAGATAAAATTATCTCCCTATTAGCAACAGGGTGCTAACACGCAAATTTGCATGTTAGCACCCTTTTTCTCTAAGCTTCCCCTTGCATCGCTAATGACGTTCCAGAGAAAAATAATAGGAGAAATGTTGTTAAGCGACATTTCTCCTATTATCAAGGATTTCGCTAACCCTGTTAGTGATAAAAAAAAGCAGCGCTAACCACGGTTAGCACTGCTTTTTTTACACCTGGTATTTTCCTGACTTAGCCATGATATCTTATGGAAGGTGGATATCATGGCTAAGTTTGTGAGCCCCTATTATCAAGCTAACACCAAACTTCGAGAGATTATCAGTGGTTTTTCAGAGATAATCTCTCAATTGGCAGTTAGCGCGAGGATTTTTATCACTACTGAGATAAACCTTGCTAATAGCAAGTTATCTCTGCGATAATTTCCGGCGATGCTTAGCGTTAAAAATTTTGTTGCTAAGCATCGTTAGCGGTAAATATCGCTAAACGTTGGTGTTAGACCAGTCTGGCTTTTTATGTAGTCCCTCCAATTTATTATTTATTTTGTCCCCTTTTTGCCCCTCATACCTTTATTAATTTTTGTGTCCACTGGCTTTTCTAGGTGTTGGTCAAGGGGATAGGTGTTCTTTCCCCCCTCATAGTTTTTCACCTCAGGCCTAGAGGCCTGTTCTGACAGGAATAGTTGGAGTCACAAAATGGTGGCTACCAACTGCCCTAACTGACACACCTGGAACCTGTCCCATAGAGAAGTATAGGGCGTTCCAGAACCTTCTGGTCCCTTCTGGACCTTTGAGGGTCAGCCTATAAAAGGCGGAATGCTGGACAGCCATTTTGTCTCACTGGAGAGAGAGTCAGCTGGAGGACAGGCTGTAGCTGAAGGTGGGGGTAGGCTAGTCAGAGGGTTGCCTTACTGATTCACCACCCTTCCTCCCTTGGGTTACTTGTCCTGACCCCGCTGTTTGGATGGCTGGAGACCCTGGGCGCCTGATCAACCCCTAGATTGGAACTACAGGGGTGTCAAGAGGAGAAGGAGACTGCAGTGCTGCGGAGCGCAGTCCTCTGCCCAGTGAGAGAGAGACCTTTGAGAGGGTGCATTTCATCCCCAATTCCTGCCAGCACCAAGGGTTAAGAAGTCTCTGAAGGATAGAGATTGGGAGCTGACCTGTGAAGAGATATAGTTCTAGGTCCAATCGCCTTAGGTGTAAAGCAGACTTTGGCCAGTGTGTCCCTGTGGGACCTTACCTAAAACGCAGGCGACAGGACTCTACTTCCTCTCAGGAAACAGAGGAAGGAAAGGGGAGCCAGCTCTTATGAGGCGGCGCTGATCTCGCCGTGTACAGGACCCCGGGGTCACCGGCCGCGTTGTGGTGGATGTGCCATTGTTTTGAAGGTATTTGAGCGCTATCGCGCATGCCCCAAGCGTTCCCACTTCCACAGTTCAGGAAGGGCCTAGGATCGAGCAGGCCCGTGAGTGAAGCGTCTCGCCATCGGAGTTAGCGCGAGAGAGAAGCGTCTCGCCATCGGAGTCAGCGCGTGAGAGCAGCGTCTCACCATCGGAGCCAGCGAGGTGAGAGGCGGTGACAGCGCGGGCGCCTCGCGTATGCCTGAAGGTGTAGTGTTCCCCTGATCAGAGCGCGGGGGAGCTGAGGAGGAGCGCCGGAAACCCTTCGGCGGCTGAAAGCGTGTGGTGTCACCTCTTCCCTGCTCGAGTGCCTCCTGAAGGAGCTGGGGTGAGCGGGAAGGGAAACCTGAGGAGCCTGACAGCGGCAGGGGAACTCTGCTTACTCTGTCCTTCTCCGCTCGTGAGCCTTACCGAGCAGTTGGCTCGAGCGGGGTGGGAAAGGCTGAGGGGCCCTGGAAGCTGGTGAGCTTTGCCAGCGCTTGGTTCCTTTGACTTGCCATGTGGTTACCCCCATCTCCTGGCATACCAAGACGTCCACTGAAAAATAAGGAGTTGAACCAAAGGGGGGGCGTGACATAGCAAATTGGGGAATAGAGAATTTGTTCTCATGTGTGAAGCACCCTTGGAGAAGCCCTGAAGGGACTTCCTGAATTGTTGCCCTATGTGGAAAAGTCATATTTCTAGTTGCTAGTAGAGGAGAGGAAGGAAATACGAATCCTTTCCTAGAGAAGTACAGGTTCTGCTTCAAGGGAATTGCTGTTCTTTGATGAGAAGGTGACAGGCCAAGAAAGGGGAACTGTAAGATTGACATTGAAATGGTTATTACTTACCTGACTAAATGTAATGTGCTGATAAGTTAATAGAAGCAATTTTAAAAGTACTGTTTCTCTCCTGACAGAATGTATTGTACTGAACTGTGAATTCTAGAACCAAGAGAGCAAAGATATTATTTTTATAAACAAGTACTTATTTTTCCAACATTGGTGTAGTGTCCTTTTTATGTGTTATTGCGTGGAATTACTGCTGGGTGGTTTGCAACCTTCACACTTGTGCCTCCAGAATTGCATGTCTTACCCTAGGCCAGGCTACCCTAGGTGACCTGACATCCCAGGTTCCAACAGATTGGTGTCTAGCGGTGGGATCCTGACTTGGTTGCAGCTACTCAATAGTAATTAAACGCAATACACTGGCCTACACCAGGAGTTTTCTCCTTGCGGCCCTCCTAATTTGTCTTTTTATTTTTCCAAATTTGTTCCTGGTGGTGGGTGGAGGTAGCTTTAGGTTGCCCTTGCAACTCTAATTTTCTGGTGTGTGTAATCTAGGTTTGCCTATTTCACAATGGAGTTTGCATTAGAAAACCTAGATACCTATTCTGTGGCTCAGCTGAGTTCTGCCAGCAAATGGGGGTATTTTTCAAGCATGGTGCCAGGAAGGGGGAGCTCCAGACCAGTCTCAGGGCTTGGGTGGAGGCACACCGAGAAGGGAAGGAGAAGGATGAAGGGGTAGACCGAGACACGGTGGTGGAGATAGAGGGGTTATTCCACTCTGAGGGGGAAAACTTACTCCCAGGACCAGTGTCCTACTCCAGGAGGGGCAGTAGCGCCTCTGGGGGAAGCTTAACTGAAGCCGAGCTCACTGATACGAGGGAAAAAAGGCAGTTGAGATGGGAGTTGGCTAAGTTGGAGCAGCAGAAGGAGGAGAGGAGGATGGCCCATGAGTTTAGCTTGAAGGAATTAGAGCTCCAAAGCCTGCGACGGGGGTCCTCTCCTGAAATGAATGGTGGCAGCGAATCAAAAGAGACAGCCAGGGAGTCCAGACCCTATTTACCGAAAGACCTTATAGCTAGCTTGTCAGGGGGACGACATAGCCAAGTGGCTGGCTGCTTATGAGGTCTCCCTAAGAGCCCATGGGGTGCAGGAAATGCACTGGGGGGGTGGTTTGTATAAATACATGCCTCCTGCTGGTCGGGACACCTTGCTGGCCCTGGAACCAGAGGAACAAACCCACTACCCCACCATGAAACTGGCGTTGGTAAGGAAGTTTGGGCTTACCCCAGAAAGGTACCGTCAGAAGTTCAGGGGGAGCCACAAATTAAGCACCCAGAACTGGGTGGACTTCCTTGACTACGCCAGGAAGGCCTTAGAGGGTTGGGTCAAGGGCAGTGAGGTGAAGGATTATGAGGGGCTGTATGATCTATTTTTGAAAGAGCACCTCCTCGAGAAATGTTTTCCCGAGCTGCGCCAACACCTGGTGAACAGCAAGCTGACCAATCCCCGGAAGCTTGCAGAGGAGGCGGACATCTGGGCAAGTACCCGGGTGTCCTCAAAGGGGACTGGAGGGGATTCTCAAAAAGCTGGACAGGGCGCCCCCCAGAAGAAGGAGGGGGGGGAGATAAAAAGAAGGAGTTCTCTAAAGGTCCCCAAAATAATTTCCAAGGAAAGGGAGCAGGTTTCACCCCTAAGGCAAACCCGCCCAGAAACCCTAATCCTGGCCAAAGCCAGCAGCCAAGGGTTCTCCACTGTTTTGAGTGTGGTGGTGTTGCACATTATAAGGGAGATGTCAGATGCCCAAAGAGACCACCCCCTCCCACCGGAGGAAAATCACCGGGAGTAGCTAGTGTAGCGCTCGGGGAGGAGTTGCCCTTAGATAAGGGGGTGAGTGGGCGGGTGTCACCTTAGTGTCCCTGGGAGAGCGGGAGATGGTTCCAAAGATCCAGGTGCCCCCAAATACTACAAAGTATGGGCAGTGGGTCACCATCAATGGCCAGAGAGGGGAGGCTCTGAGAGATACAGGAGCCAGTATGACTATGGTGAGAAGTCAACTGGTGTCTCCAGAGCAGGTGGTTCCCAATGTACTCCACTCCGCCGCGATGGCTGACGGCAGAATGGGCCACTATCCAGTGGCTGAGGTCCCCTTTGAGTGGGAGGGGGTTGCAGGTTCACTTCGAGTTGCCGTAAGCCCTGCCGTGCCAGTCGATTGTCTGTTGGGGAATGACATGGAGCACAACACTTGGAGAGAGGTGGAATACCAGACGCATTCTCCGATGCTGGGTACACCTGACTGGGCCTGTGCAAGCACACGGTCTGCGACTGCCCGGAGAGGGAGTTCGCCTGGGTTGGAGCCTGGAACAATGGCCCAACCTGCTGCCAAAAAAGGACAGACCCGGAGACAGGAAGAGCCTGCTCCGGCTTCCCCACCCCATGTGACAGATCGGCCACCTGCGGTGGTGGACCAGGAGTCCGTGGAGGGGGAAGTAGACTCTCTGGAGGATTTACCCATCCCTGCTGAGTGGCATGTGGAGGGAGGTCCTACCAGAGAGGAATTCTGTAAGGGGCAGAGGGAGTGCCCCACCCTTGAGGGACTGAGGCGACAGGCTGAAGCCCAGGCAGCAGGTGATGTTACGGGACATTACCATATTTACTGGGAGGATGGACTCCTCTACAGTGAACCCAAGGTACCCTTGCCTGGTTCATCAAGGGCCCTGGTAGTCCCGCAACAATACCGAGCCTTTCTGCTAGAATTGGCTCATGCTATACCCCTGGCAGGACACTTAGGCCAGGACAAGACCTTTGCTCGGCTTGTCCTCCACTTTTACTGGCCTCAGATGAAAGTGGCGTCCAACACTTACTGTCGGACATGTGTATCCTGCCAGGCCAGTGGGAAAACAGGGTTGAAGCTGAAGGCTCCCCTGGAACCACTACCGGTCGTTAGCACACCCTTTGAGAGGGTGGGCATCGACATTGTAGGGCCTTTAGATCCACCAACAACAGCTGGTCACAGGTTTATCCTGGTTCTGGTGGATCATGCCACACGGTACCCAGAGGCAATCCCTCTGCGGACAGTCACTGCACCTGTGGTGGCTAGAGCCCTAATGGGGATCTTTACCCGAGTGGGATTCCCCAAGGAAGTTGTGTCTGACAGGGGGACCAACTTCATGTCAGCTTATATGCGGGCAATGTGGAAGGAGTGTGGAGTGACCTACTGGTTCACCACTCCTTATCACCCCCAGTCAAATGGACTGGTTGAGAGGTTCAATAAGACCTTGAAGGGCATGATCAGGAGTCTGCCCGAAAGCCTGCGGAGGAAATGGGACGTCCTCCTACCCTGTTTGTTCTTTTCTTACAAGGAAGTGCCACAGAAGGGAGTGGGCTTCAGCCCCTTTGAACTTCTGTATGGGCACCCTGTACGCGGTCCTCTCAGCCTGGTGAAGGATGGTTGGGAGAAGTCTCCCAGGAAACCCCCCCAGGATGTGGTGAGCTACATGCTGGCCTTCAGGAGCCAAATGGCGAAGTTGTGGAAGCAGGCTTCTGACAACTTGGAGGCCAGCCAGGCAGTTATGAAAGAATGGTATGACCACAATGCTCACCAGGTGGAATTGGAGCCTGGCCAGAAAGTGTGGGTGATGGAGCCTGGAGAGCTTAGTGCCCTCCAGGATCGCTGGATAGGCCCCTTTGAAGTGTTAGAGAAGAAGGGTAAGGCCACATACCTGGTGGACCTTAAGACCCCTCGACAGCCCCTACGGGTGCTGCATGCCAACCGTCTCAAACCCCACCATGAGAGGCCCGAGGTCATGTTGTTGATGATGATTGATGGGGAAGAGGAAGCGGAAAGCGAACCTCTCCCAGACTTATTCTCGTCTCAAGAGAAGGATGGGTCAGTGGAGGGAGTGATTCTCTCTCCCACTCTAACTCCTGAGCAACGGGAGGACTGCCGCCAGATACTGGAGCAGTACTCTACGTTGTTCTCCCTTGTCCCGGGAAGGACTCACCTGTGTACCCATGATGTGGACACAGGGGACAGCCCACCAGTGAAGTCGAAGACCTACCGGCTGTCCGACAAGGTGAAGGCTAGCATCCATGGAGAGGTTGCCAAGATGCTAGAGCTGGGAGTTATCGAACCTTCCAACAGTCCTTGGTCCTGTCTGGTGGTGCTCGTGCCAAAAGCCGCGCCACCAGGCACCACACCCGAACTGAGGTTCTGTGTGGATTACCGAGGATTGAACTCAGTGACAAAGACTGATGCTCATCCGATCCCTAGGGCGGATGAATTAATTGACCGGCTAGGAGCTGCCCAATACCTAAGTACCTTTGACCTCACTTCAGGGTACTGGCAGATCTCCTTGCCAGATGGAGCAAAGGAAAGGTCAGCCTTCTCCACGCCTGAGGGACACTTCCAATTTTGTGTAATGCCCTTTGGGCTCAAAAATGCCCCTGCCACATTTCAGCGGCTGGTGAACCAGGTCCTCTCTGGAATGGAGAGTTTCTCTGCTGCTTACCTGGATGACATTGCTGTCTTCAGTAGCAGTTGGGAGGACCATTTGCAACATCTGCAAGCAGTTCTCCAGGCCCTGAAACAAGCTGGATTGACAATCAAGGCCAGCAAATGCCAGATTGGGCAGGGGTCGGTTGTGTACCTTGGACACTTGGTGGGTAGGGGGACTGTGCAGCCCCTGCAGGCAAAGATTGAGGCAATCATGGCCTGGGAACCCCCCAAGACACAGACTGAGGTCCGAGCTTTCCTGGGCCTCACAGGCTACTACCGTCGCTTTGTGAAGGGGTATGGCACTATTGTAGCGCCCCTCACAGAGCTCACCTCAAAGAAACAACCTCGACGGGTAGTTTGGACGGGAGCTTGTCAGCAAGCTTTTGAGAAATTAAAGCAGGCAATGTCTGCAGCACCGGTCCTGAGGGCCCCAGACTTCTCCAAGGAGTTCATTGTCCAGACAGATGCATCAGAACATGGCATTGGGGCAGTGTTATCGCAACTAAATGAAGAGGGCCTGGATCAGCCTGTAGTCTTCTTATCCAGAAGACTGCTTCCCCGGGAACAGAAGTGGAGTGCAATTGAGAGGGAAGCTTTTGCGGTGGTGTGGGCTCTGAAGAAGCTGCGGCCATACCTGTTTGGCTCGCACTTCCTGGTTCAGACTGACCACCGACCCCTTCGTTGGCTGATGAAATGAAGGGGGAAAATCCCAGGCTGTTGAGATGGTCCATCTCCCTACAGGGAATGGACTTCCGGGTGGAACATTGGCCTGGAGTGGACCACGCCAATGCAGACGGTCTCTCCAGGTATTTCGGCCTTAGTGATGAGGACTCCCAAGGGGTTGGGTAGTTCTCCCCACTTTCAGCTGGGGGGGACGCGTGTTAGACCTGTCTGGCTTTTTGCGTAGTCCCTCCAATTTATTATTTATTTTGTCCCCTTTTTGCCCCTCATACCTTTATTAATTTTTGTGTCCACTGGCTTTTCTAGGTGTTGGTCAAGGGGATAGGTGTTCTTTCCCCCCTCATAGTTTTTCACCTCAGGCCTAGAGGCCTGTTCTGACAGGAATAGTTGGAGTCACAAAATGGTGGCTACCAACTGCCCTAACTGACACACCTGGAACCTGTCCCATAGAGAAGTATAGGGCGTTCCAGAACCTTCTGGTCCCTTCTGGACCTTTGAGGGTCAGCCTATAAAAGGCGGAATGCTGGACAGCCATTTTGTCTCACTGGAGAGAGAGTCAGCTGGAGGACAGGCTGTAGCTGAAGGTGGGGGTAGGCTAGTCAGAGGGTTGCCTTACTGATTCACCACCCTTCCTCCCTTGGGTTACTTGTCCTGACCCCGCTGTTTTGGATGGCTGGAGACCCTGGGTGCCTGATCAACCCCTAGATTGGAACTACAGGGGTGTCAAGAGGAGAAGGAGACTGCAGTGCTGCGGAGCGCAGTCCTCTGCCCAGTGAGAGAGAGACCTTTGAGAGGGTGCACTTCATCCCCAATTCCTGCCAGCACCAAGGGTTAAGAAGTCTCTGAAGGATAGAGATTGGGAGCTGACCTGTGAAGAGATATAGTTCTAGGTCCCATCGCCTTAGGTGTAAAGCAGACTTTGGCCAGTGTGTCCCTGTGGGACCTTACCTAAAACGCAGGCGACAGGACTCTACTTCCTCTCAGGAAACAGAGGAAGGAAAGGGGAGCCAGTTCTTATGAGGTGGCGCTGATCTCTCCGTGTACAGGACCCCGGGGGCACCGGCCGCGTGTTGATGTGGATGTGCCATTGTTTTGAAGGTATTTGAGCGCTATCGCGCATGCCCCAAGCGTTCCCACTTCCACAGTTCAGGAAGGGCCTAGGATCGAGCAGGCCCGTGAGTGAAGCGTCTCGCCATCGGAGTTAGCGCGAGAGAGAAGCGTCTCGCCATCAGAGTCAGCGCGTGAGAGCAGCGTCTCACCATCGGAGCCAGCGAGGTGAGAGGCGGTGACAGCGCGGGCGCCTCGCGCATGCCTGAAGGTGTAGTGTTCCCCTGATCAGAGCGCGGGGGAGCTGAGGAGGAGCGCCGGAAACCCTTCGGCGGCTGAAAGCGTGTGGTGTCACCTCTTCCCTGCTCAAGCGCCTCCTGAAGGAGCTGGCGTGAGCGGGAAGTGAAACCTGAGGAGCCTGACAGCGGCAGGGGAACTCTGCTTACTCTGTCCTTCTCCGCTCGTGAGCCTTACCGAGCAGTTGGCTCGAGCGGGGTGGGAAAGGCTGAGGGGCCCTGGAAGCTGGTGAGCTTTGCCAGCGCTTGGTTGCTTTGACTTGCCAGGTGGTTACCCCCATCTCCTGGCATACCAAGACGTCCACTGAAAAATAAGGAGTTGAACCAAAGGGGGGGCGTGACATAGCAAATTGGGGAATAGAGAATTTGTTCTCATGTGTGAAGCACCCTTGGAGAAGCCCTGAAGGGACTTCCTGAATTTTTGCCCTATGTGGAAAAGTCATATTTCTAGTTGCTAGTAGAGGAGAGGAAGGAAATACGAATCCTTTCCTAGAGAAGTACAGGTTCTACTTCAAGGGAATTGCTGTTCTTTGATGAGAAGGTGACAGGCCAAGAAAGGGGAACTGTAAGATTGACATTGAAATGGTTATTACTTACCTGACTAAATGTAATGTGCTGATAAGTTAATAGAACTGTGTTTTGACATTATTTGGCAATTTTAAAAGTACTGTTTCTCTCCTGACAGAATGTATTGTACTGAACTGTGAATTCTAGAACCAAGAGAGCAAAGATATTATTTTTATAAACAAGTACTTATTTTTCCAACATTGGTGTAGTGTCCTTTTTATGTGTTATTGCGTGGAATTACTGCTGGGTGGTTTGCAACCTTCACACTTGTGCCTCCAGAATTGCATGTCTTACCCTAGGCCAGGCTACCCTAGGTGACCTGACATCCCAGGTTCCAACAGTTGGTAATATGCCCCCTTGTTTTTGACTCCGATCGAATGACGCCTTCTTCTACTTCCACAACTCGTTGTTTTAAGTCTTCCATCTCTTGCGTGACCCCACCAAGCTTTTGACACACTTCGCTCATATAAGCTTGCATTTTGGTATTATCCTCTCTTAATTGTAGGTATTGTTTTTGGCTTTCTTGTCTTTGTGCCATAAGAGTTTGCATTATTAAATCCGTAGGTGTAGTGTCTGGATGAGCTTTTATTTTTTCCCCCTGTATTGCAGATTGGGTTTGTAGTTGGCTTAATGTGTCACTGTGGTCCAATGTTGTGGCCAAACTACTAGCCCCCAGAGAACTAGGGCCCACATTTATTTTCGCTATTTCAATATTTTCAGCATTTGGTACTTCCAATGGATAGTTGTCAGAATCAATTTCTATCGGAGTTGAGCTTGTCTTGGAGCTTGTTGTATCCGCTTGTGGATTAATGGTGGCGTTATCAGCAGCGCTACTCATCAAATTGGTAGACAAGATTGGAGCTATAGTATCTGACTGTACAGCCGTAGTGGAGCCCACGTCACTAGGTCCAGTGTTGGTCAATAGAGTTGGTGCGGCTATTATATCTACGTTCGTTTTCAAAGCCTCCGTTCTGGGAAGTATATTTTTGTCTCGCAAATTCAAGTCTTCCTCAGGACTTTTTCCAGAAAGTCTTAAAGCCATACCCTTCACTCCTCCTTTTGCTTCAATCCATTTCCTCAATGGGCTATCATCAACTATAGCCTTACGTCCCTTTTTATTTACAATAGGGTCTTCATTCAATGGTCTACGAGCTGTGTTTTTTTGTTTAGTTTTGGCTTTCAGTTTTGCTTTTCTTAAGCCGAATACTCGACAAGCATTAATTCTGTTAGTGGAAGTTTTCGTATCGGTTTCGCCCTCTTCAAACATTTCTTCATAGTCAGGATTGGAGCTTTCTTCCGCCCTCTCCATTTCATCGTTATGCAAACATACAGAGATATTCTTTCCCGGTATAGTTTCGTCAAGTTGCTTCTCAAATGTAGATTCGGCTGTGATTAAATCAACCACTTGAGTAGAATGTGTTGTGTCTATATGGCAGGTTGGATCGACATATGTGTTTATAGTAGCATGAGGTATTATTGGCATGGTGTCTAGATAGACGTTTGTTTTTACATTTGTATTTGCCCCCCTTCTACTGCAGCTACTTCAAGATTTACAATATCGCTTTCCTTTTGCCTTATTGCTTCAGCCTCAGGGGCGGAATCTCCATCTGTGCGAAATTCAGCCTTATCAACTTTTTCAGCTTTATCAACCTTATCATTCTTGTCTTTGCCTTTGTCTTTTCCCTTAAAGGTCGCTTTGCCTGTATCAGCGATAGTAAGAGGGGCTGGGACAGTGCTGATTGTTTTTAAAGCAGTTACTTTGTTACTTCCTGCCCCCTCTAATTCGCTTTGAAAAGGCAAGATCTGATGGTTTGAGCTTTCATCAACAAAGATCCGATAGTTCGACATTGTTACTGTCGCTTACAAGTGTAACTGGGCAGGGTGACTGCTTGTCCATCGTAGCCTTAACTACACCTTTGCCTCTAGTGCTAACAACCATAACACCCGTAGCCATCTTAACTTTCACAGCAGAGTTCCCCAATGCCGCTTTAGCTTCGCTGGCAGACATCATACCTGAGCCGTCCGGTTTCCCCGTCTTTCCCGCTCTTCCAGTTCTAGTGGAGCGGGTATTCTGCCTCTATGTCATCGGCGCAGCAGCGAACCTAGGTTCTAATTTCGGCTCTATTGGTAGATGCGGCGTTCGGTCTTCACTCAGCAAAACACACAGCTTAGAAGAGAGTAATCCGGGACCTGTCCCGTTGCACGCCCTGCCGAGCGTTCGGGGGGGGCCGGTACACCTGAGTCTCCAGACCGGCAAAACCACTCTACTCAGCCGACAAACAAACTGCAGCATCCAATCCAGCCACGGTAAGAGACAGCTACAATAGGATTACAGGCGTTTCCCCTGCAGGAGTATTTTTCGAGTAAAGCAAGCTCCGAGTTTTTATATTTGCCCCTTTTGATTACTCCAGTCTCAACAGATTGCAGTGCTAGAGAACAATGCTACATGAACGCTTTCCACATAATTTTTCTAGAAGCGGTGAGGAGCTACTCCATGCGATCTCCTTCACCTGGCGGCTTCAACCCGCCATCTTGACTCCACCCTGTGCCGCTTGTGGGGCAATACCCCAGCGCCCCTAATGGACGCCCGCCACTGTCCATTCGTATCCCTTCCCTATCTATATAGAGATACTAGTATATGCAGTAGACCTTTGTACTGACTACCATTCCTATGTGACTCTTAGAGTATATCCATTTGTATCTCTTACTTGAGTGACTCTAATTTTTGTACATTTGGAATTTTTCTGTTTGTATCTCTTTCTTGTGTGACTTTACATCTTGTACATTGCAATTTTTTCTGTTTGTATCTTTTATGTTTCGCATGTAATCCTAAATCCTTATGTTTTGCAACTGGTTCTTGTGTAAAGCGCTCTGACACCTTCGGGTAAAGTTCGCGCTATATAAAATCGCAATAAATAAACATAAATAAAACCTTCACCACATTTATGCTGGCCTTCCTTTGACGCCAATTTTTGGGATCCTAGGGCGTATAAATGGCATTACAGTACAATGTGACTTTTTTTTCCTCCATTTCCGGCACCGATCAGAAGCAGAGGAAATAAGGAGGATGCAGTGTGCGCCAAGAAGCCGAAGGACACGAACTCTCACTCTGCTCAGTCTCTTAGCACAAAGCTCAGCTGTTGCACAGCCACGCCCCTCGGCCACGCCCCTCTCTCTATTTACACAATGCTGGAGCCTCCAGTGCGAGCACAGTGACGTCACGAGACTCCGCCCTTGTGAGCGAGGGGGGCTCATGATACCGTCTCGCGGGACTTGAGCAGGAAATATAAATACCCACAATCATATGGTGACAGTTATTTTTCTTCCATTCACAAACGACTTAACGATATTTCTGTCTAATTGAGAGGTAAAACAGAAAAGTACTTGAACTGGGCTGTCATGTTTGCCGGTTCGCTAATAAATTTAAGTCGCTCTAACAGTACAAGGTAACGTTTACTGTGACCTTGTTCCGATAAACAAAACTTCTTTGCATAATCCGTTAGCCTCCGGTCTTGTCATTGAGTTGACACTGGCTTTACTCGCACTTAGTGTGGCAGTGAAGTCCAGTTGCTAACTAATTTTTGACGGGCTTTCCTACGTAGAAGGAGGCCTACCATTTAAGTCAAATATCAGACATGAGCTTGATTTCGAAGAAGATGAAATAAAGAGCCGAAACTCGCGACTGCATTGTTTCTGTTTCATAGTAGTACATCGTGGATTGTATGAAGAAGCTAATCAGAATCTTGTGAAAGCATAGGTATGAGTATTGGCAATCTTGTATTCTTGAGCAGAATTGGCCATAAATATTTTCATATAGAACAGTTGGACGCAGAATAGAAATAAGGGCGAGAGCAGTTTTAGACGTACTACTGCAATTACTCATAGATGACTAGGGGCACATATATCAAGAGTTTTTTGAATTTCGGCACTACGTTGCACGAAGGGGAGAGAGATAAAAAGTGCCATGCCAAGATATGGCACTCTACAACTCTCTATGTGTGCTGTGCCTATTTTGCATCAATGGTGCACCATACCCATGGTAACACTTTTTGACACAAAGCCTTAAATAATACTGAAATTGGTGGACAGGGCTTTGCACTAAAAACACTAAGGGGCATATTATCAAGGGGCAGCGATAATTTTATCGCCGCCTTTGCATACGTTTTCGGACGAAATGCGACAATAAAATTATCGCTTTATTTACAAGAGCACGCTAACGAGTATTTAACTCCTTCCATGCTCATGCTCGTCATGAGCCACGGTGCTCCGGTGCTCATGACGAGCTCAGCTCTTCATGGTCCGTGGAACGCTCAGGTGCGGGGAGAATTCCCCCACTGTGCTGAACGTTCCACGGAGCCAATGCACCTGGGACGAGCTGAGCTCGTCATGAGCACAGGAGCACTGTAGCTCATGACGAGCTCAGCTCGTCATGAGCATGCGGGCGCTGGGCATGCCCTCTCCCCCCAGCACAGCGGGGGAATAACCCCTGCAGCGAAGGGGTTAATAGGATTAGGGGTTAATAGGAAGCGCTGGCTTCAACATTGCATCGCCTTGCATCCCTAATGAGATGTAAGGGAGGCGTGTCCCGTGAAACAACATGGCATAATCTCGCTAACCCAGCTTAAAGCAGTTTTCCGCCGATAAAAGCGGCGATAATGTATCGCCTTTTGTTGATAATATGCCCCTCTGTGTCATCAAGAATTTGAGCAGTATTTTCTTTAATGAAGTTCTCTTACTGCAGGCAGTTCGTGCTTTGGTGTCTTCTCTACCCCCGGCCTTCCCTCCTGTTGTCCGTGCCTTCTTCCCCCCGCATGACCTCCCACTTGTTGTCTGTGCCTTCAACCCCCAACCCAATTGTCCGTGCCTTCTCCCCATCCCCGACCGCTCTCCCCACCCACCCCCGTCCTCCATCCCGTTGCCCGTGCCTTCTCGCCACCCTCCCTCCAGTTGTCCGTGCCTTCTCTCCGCCCTCCCTCCTTCCCGCTGTCGTAATGCCTACCATTTCCAATGCAATAGTTCTCGCGTAAATGAGAGACCTATTCGATTGCAAATGCTTGTATTGCCTGGGCAGCGGACATGGGAGGTGTGAGAGGCTACTGCTCCCCCAGCCCTCCCAATTCTCCCCTCTCCACCACCACACAGTTCAGCAGCACACCACTCCTCTGTAGAAGACCAGCACTGCACTGAACCCTGACCAGTGCATGCCAAAAGCACCAAACTCAATATTTTTTAAATTTTCACGAAATGCTGTTCGCCCAGTACACTCCATTTTAGTGGGAGGAAATACCCCTGAGACGCGCCTGCAAACGGGAGCAGAAAGTTGACGAAATGCAGCCCTTTTTGCCCCCTCCGCCATGTGAGCTCTACCACCTAGAGTAGCTGAAGAGCCAACTCTCCCACTGTATCAGGGCCGTACCTACATCCATGTGCTGTCTGTGCATTTCCAGTGCACGCGGGACTGCACTGTCCCATCTGCCTGCACCTTAAAGTGTTGTGCGGCATTCGTGGTGTTTTAAAAAACGCTGTAGCATACTTTAATATGCCTCTCTACCGTTTATTATCTCATTCCTGTCTGTTTTTTCTATATTTACCACTGTTTTTATCTCTCCAATATTCTCGCTTCACAGGCTTCTTACCTGCCTTCTTCCCTCTTCCCCTCTCTTCCTCCCACTCTATCCCCCCCTCCCACTTTTAGGAATCCATAAAATGTTGTAGTTTTCTTCGTCTGACATATATTTTCTTTAGTTATTTCTTAGGATTGCTGCCAATAGTTAAATGCAAACTGAAACATGAAGGAACATCTCATGTCTGCAGGGTAGGGAAAAAAGATACATCTATTCCGTGCACCACAAAAAGTGAAACCAACAAACGGATCATTAAGCACTTACCCATCCCCCTCTAAACACTACCAGTCCCGAGGCTTACAAGCCATTATCATTCAAGCTCTGCAGGTTGCATGTCAGGAGACTTATGGCCCGCTCTTGATAATATGGCGCAAAATTCTCTTAGTGACTTATAATCAAGGGCTGGCGATATAATTATCGGCGCTTTGGCGTCCGTTTTCGGGCAAAAAACTGCGATAATTATATTGCATTATTTACAAGGACATGCTAGCGTGTTTTTCCTAGATTCAACTCCTGTTTTGTTCACGCTTCACTTTGCATCTCTAATGAGATGCAAAGTAGGTGTTCCCTGCGAAAACAGATTGAAAATGATCGCTAACTGTCCTTCTCTGTATTTACAATACGTCCCAGGACACTCATAGCAATCTTTAATGCCGCGCTAACAGCGGTTATCGCCATTATTGTACGTCTGCATTTTTCCTGACTAACCTATCTTTGACATGGGAAGTGGATTGAATGGCTAAATTCACATCTCCCTATCAGTAAGTATTCCCTTATTGCTGCAGTATTATTGCTGGTTTCTCAGCACATTGGGCCCAAATACCTCAAAAAAAGAGTCTCTTTCCAAGTACCAAAAAGAACCCCTGCTCTGCTGACCCCGCCCTGGCTGCTGAGAGCCCACTCATCCACATAACCAGAGCACCCAGTTAACATTAGACGCTCCCCTATGCTGAATGTCTGCAGGAAAAGCCTCAAGACCTGGCTCTTCCCCTGACTTGGAGCTGCATCCCCCCCCCCCCCCCCCCACCCGCGCCCTGAGACTGTCACCTTTGAGTAACTAGCTTCATAAACCCCTGATTGATTGACATTCAGCCACTCTACAGGGACCTCTAGGAACAGCGGGTGGTACTGCACCCTTTCACATCCAGCAACTCTAGGAAGACCTTTACTAGCAGCCTCAGGTACTGCACCTTTCACATCCAGCCACTCTACAGGGACCTCTAGGAACAGCTGGTGGTACTGCACCCTTTCACATCCAGCAACTCTAGGAAGACCTCTAGTAACAACCTGTGATACTGCACCTTTCACATCCATCCACTCTAAAGGGACCTCTAGTAACAGCCTGTGGTACTGCACCCTTTCACATCTAGCACTGCTCCAGCTCTCCAGGGACCTCTAGTAACAGATTGTGGTACTACACACGTGTGCTGATGACTCCAGAGACATGTACTTACATATTTACGCATCCCTGTGATTCCCTCTGTACTTGCCCACAATTGGCTAGTTAGCTCCAAAGCAGGCACTTTTTCTCCATAGTGCCAGGGTACCTGCGTAGCTGGGAGGATTGTTTTTGTGCAGTGAAGGCCACCTTCCTGACCAAAAACAATCACTGAAGGTGTTTCCCTCCTTTTTCGTGTGCTGCAGAATGCAGTACACATAGAAAGAGCAAATAACGAGGAAAAATAAATGTATTTCGCATTGTTGCACCACATTAACGCCTCTCCTGGCGAGGCGTTAGAATTTTATGCATTTGGAGGTTTACAAAACCCTGGGAATGCTTAACAATCCACAGGTGTTGCGTGGGAACACCCACAGCAACACTCATGGAACACCCCTTTCACGCAGAGCAATGCACAAAAGGGGGCCATATTTTCAAGATCCTGAAAAGCCACATAGGGTGGCTTTGTGTGAACGTCTAATCTACAGCACACATCGAAGACTCTTCCTGCACAAAAACAATAATTCCAGCAACACAGGCATCCTTGCACCAAGGATGTCTCTGTTGGAGCTAAGCAGCCAATTGTGTGCTAGTGCAGAGGAAAGCACAGGGATGCATCGTATTGCTACAAATACAATACATCCCTGCACTTTCCTAATGATGCAGGAGGCAAAGCATGATGGCTTGCCGCGCCATATAATTTTCTAGTAAATATATCCTAACATTTCAAGATGACTGTAAACATCTAACGATTCTTCTAATGCTGGCATAATTCTACAACAACTAGCAAAAAACAAAAGCTATAGCAAGGGGTGGCCGCAGCAGACGAAAGGTGGTGGGGAGAAAGAGAGAAAAAACATTACAAAGGCAGTGGGAGGGATAGCAGTGATTGGGGAGCTGAAGAAAACCAAGAAGGTAATGAGTGGAGAGAAATGGAAAAAGAGAAAAAACATAAACCTCCTAGAAAGACATTGTGTTCACTGGTCTCTAAAACTTTACAATGCAAACATCAGTGATGGTTTTACAAAATACAATTTGTTGGGTATCTCCACAAAGAAACCTTTAATATACCACTCACTATATGTGCATTGGAATTATATTCAGCAAATTAGGACACTTCAAAAGGACCACAAACACCCCTCAAAAAAGGACTCACTGCACAATATGAAACAGAATCCAAAATGCTAAACAAAACCATCCACAAGACGTTTAACACATTCTGACTACATGAAGTGTTCTCTCCCACATGGCTGTAAAGTCTGTGGAAGGATATAAAACTAAGATACATCCTAGTGGGGGACAGCACCAACAGAGATGATGCATGGCAGCATCTATCAATTTCCGCTTGGAAATAACTTTTTGCACCGAAAAGGTAACATGCTTGAACAGCAAAACCCTGTTTATATATTCAAAGAGGTTGTTGCTGGATGTGAAAAGTACAACATAGCCCTAACCCATGCATCGTCAGATCTAGTCATGTAACAGGACCTTGGTGGCATGTGTTCCAGGGCATTTGCATGATAATAATATTGTTAAATGTAGGATGGGTCTGATTACATGTGAACATGACTACATTCAACACTTTAGCTGCAGTTTCCTGCCGCTAAAACCGTGATAATGTTATCGCCGTTCTTGATAATATGGCCCTTAGCAACGTGTAAGGACATAAGGCACCCAGATGTCAGGTCATGTAAGAAGGCTTGACACTTCTGCATTGTTAAACCTTTTTATAGAATGTATACACTATGAAGAAATAAACAGGTTTGTTTTCCTGGTTTGTTTCTTTCTTTCAGTGTGAATGTATAAATGTATGCATAGTACTGTCTCAACAATATCCCAAATTCAAAACCAAGTAAAAACGGCTAAGTTGAGTCAATGCTTGAATATCCTCAATTACCACCCTGGTGTATTACTACTGACTGTTGCTAGAGGACCGCGAGCAGCCAAGCAACCAACAGTAAGGATTCTTCATAGAACATTCTCTTAGCCCCTACTTCCGCTGCAAAAGTATATGAATAAATAGACTGAACTTCTATCTCTCAACTAATTTATTTACTTATTTATTTATTTATTTATTGAGTTTTATATAGCGCTGGCTAGACCCGGAGGTATCAGAGCGCTTTACATGAGGAAGAAGCATTGTTTCAGAACATGGTTACAAAGTTACATCAGTTACTGGAGCGTCCTTTCTGTTTACATGGTGTCTCAGTAAAAAAATCACTATAACATTTGTTTCAGGAAGAAACTATAAAATCATAACAAAAGGCAAGTTTCTATAAATAAACCTTGTAATACATACAAAGGAAAGTATCAGGCACAAGATCGCATGCTCAGCAGCTAATTATATTTACAACTTTTATTAATACGTAGGTTTCAGTTTCCACAGATGAAGCTGCTGCCTGCTGGAATGCATCAATTTCCACAGATCACAATTTTATCAACCAGTGGCCCAGGTGAACCCTCATTACTGTGGACAAAAATCCACTAAAGAGATGCTTCACACCTACAGACAGATTTAATCAAAACATTTTGTGAACAATTTACTATCTCAGGGTAGGGGGAGGTGGGTCATGATACATCGGTTGAAATATTAACTTTCACAATATCGAATCCGCCCACCCGTAGGACGGGACACCAGTTCATCTAGTATCAGCCATGAGGAAAACTTCTCTCACTCATGAACCCGCCTTTTCGAGAAGAGCTGCACATGGGTGGATCACCCATTACCAATCATGGTGTCTCAATGGTGCCAATCAATCCCTGGCCAGGTACCAAATAGCTCTGGTCCCATTCAACAGCATTGGCCAGCCAGCACTTGACTGTATGCACTGACTGGCAATAATACTGGGGCATATTAGCAAGAACCTCGTTAAAATTATCGCAGTTTTAGCGTCAGGAAACAGCCACTAAAACAGCGATAATGGGCATGCTAATATGCGTTATAGAATTCCAATAGAAGCCCAGGTTATATGTGCAGGACATCTAACAAGGGGTTCTATTGGAATTCTATAACTCATATTAGTAAGCCCATTATCGCTTCTTTAGCTGCAGTTTCCTGCCGCTAAAACGGCGATCATTTTAACGAGGTTCATGCTAATATGCCCCACTGTTCTCTTCATTCTCTGCTCATCACCTCAGTCCTGCCATACAGGCAAGGGCATAGGTGGCTCGCACCTCAGAGACTCAAGACTAGCCAGGACCACAAAGAACCTTTTACGCTCCCTGTTGTCCCCCAAACACACACACAGACCCTCCTAGGCCTGCCACTATTAGTGAGCTGCCTAATAGTTACCTGTCCTGCCCTTACGGGTATGCACAGCACATAGGAGCCGAACACCAGTAATCTCTTGAACCCCAATATCAAATTAACCCTACATTTACATTAGACAATTCAGCTCCACAAACCTTCTCATTGATCATGGGGCAAGAAACTACCCTCCCCATCAATGACACAAGTGTAGCCGAGTAAAATCATAATTAGCATCTGGGAACATTTAAAACTGAGCTCTAAATTAAAATTGAGTTTAAAAAGTTTAATACAGAATTGTCTAAATGAGTATTACGGAGAAATTTGTATATTCTGCCATGAATGCCCAGATACAGAATCAAAAATCATAATAGAAAGCCTGATTAGTTAACAAAAACATCTCAACATTTTAAGTGTCAAACTCTAGAGAACTGAAAGCATCCATAGTAAAGAAAATCTCGAAAGAATCAGACAGTTTCAGTAGGAAAATGGAAGGTCACCACTGATCCTTCGAAAGCTGTTTTTTTACACAATTCATACATGTTAATTGATAAAACTGCTGACTCAGCATGGCATGATCATGGTTCGGTCACACTGGCAAAAAAAAAACGGATCACTGAAATAATATCGAGGAACAAAATATCGACTTGCAAAAATATCGTGGACAAAATATCGACAGTCAAAATATCGAGTTTGTATCTACAAACAGGTAAGTACAAAAATATCGAGTACAAAATATCGTTTACAATAATATAGTTGTAAAAAATATCGACTTTATTAAAAACAGTGTTAAATTAAATTAATATTAACATTTAATTACTAAAATATACTTCAAAACACTTACATTAACTTATAATAATTAAATAATAAATGAAAATAATAAAAAACATTTTTTACAATCTTATTTGTTAAAACATATATATATAGTAACATACTATAATTAAATAAGATACTATTATATTACCGTACGATACCAGAAGTGTAAAAAATACTATTCCCACTCCAAAGAGTGCAAGCGTAGGGAAAGCGTTGGATAGCGTAGGGGTTAAAATTACTATTCCCACTCCAGTGGGTGCAACAGTAGGGAAAACTGACCCTGAACCCTAAAAATACCCCTTTACCCAAAAACCCAAAACTGACCCGGAACCCTAAAAATACCCCTTTACCCAAAAACTGAAAACCGACCCTGAACCCTAAAAATACCCCTTTACCCAAAAACTGAAAACTGACCCTGAACCCAAAAAATACCCCTTTACCCAAAAACTGAAAACTTACCCTGAACCCTAAAAATACCCCTTTACCCAAAAACTGAAAACTGACCCAGAACCCTAAAAATACCCCTTTACCCAAAAACTGAAAACTGACCCTGAACCCTAAAAATACCCCTCTACCCAAAAACTGAAAACTGACCCAGAACCCTAAAAATACCCCTTTACCCAAAAACTGAAAACTGACACTGAACCCTAAAAATACCCCTTTACCCAAAAACTGAAAACTGACCCTGAACCCAAAAAATACCCCTTTACCCAAAAACTGAAAACTGACCCTGAACCCTAAAAATACCCCTTTACCCAAAAACTGAAAACTGACCCAGAACCCTAAAAATACCCCTTTACCCAAAAACTGAAAACTAACCCTGAACCCTAAAAATACTCCTGTACCCAAAATTAATTAATATTATTTAATTACCAATTAATTATTGATTAACAATAACAATAAAGTAAATATATTAGCACATTAGCTGTAATTAATTTAATTTAATAATTAATATTATTTTTTCCCAAATAATTAATTAACAATAACTAAAAATTATATACAAATAAATTACTCTAATTAATGTAATTAACTAATTAATATTATTTAATTACCAATTAATTACTAATTAAAAATATGTACAAAATTATATTAATTAATTAACTAATTAATATTAATTAATTAACAATTAATTATTAATTAAAAATATTTACAAACATATATTAATTAATTAATTATTATTAAATTACTCCCCACCCTTATCCCCTATTAACCCAACATCCCGCTCCTAAACATTAACTACAATTTATATTACTATTAATAAAAAAATAATTTTTTTAACCTTTTTTCTACATATTATTGAAATTTTTTTATTTTGACTATTTATATATATTTTGTCGATATTTTTGTACTCGATTTTTTTTATCATTATTTTAATCGATATTTTGACCAACGATATTTTTGTTATGGATATTTATTATTATCGATATTTTTAACTCGATATTTTGTCCATTCGATATTTTGGAGTCGATATTTTGTCGGTGCACCATAAAAAACATTTTCGTAAATTCTAAAGGCTCTTAACATTTCTTAAGGTAAGAAAAATCTCCTGCTTGCTTCCCCACCAACTGTGCTCTGGAGATGCACAACTCAATATCAAACATTTTCTTAACAATAGTTCTTAGAGTTGTGTTCTTCCACATGCCTACATTGGACCAAACAGCCTAAATCCTTCAAAATGACACAGCAGGTACACAATGAAAAGTTCTATTAACAATACATGCTTTCTAATACTACAGTACACTTGTGTCATTGTTATCCGATTTCCACGGAAACTATCGAGAGGGAAGACTTGCAGCTGGCAACTGACTGGGAGAGGAAATGAACAGGAGCAGGATAAGGAAAACACCATAGGCTGCATCCATAAAAAAAAAGAATGGTGTTTTGCATGAAACGTGGCACAACTATACTACATTATTAATCACACTTCTAAATGAGATACTCAAATTGTTTTAAATGAAAATTATTAATTAATCAGTGACGGCGATGTGCATAATTAAAATGACTAACTTGCACAAATAATTTGTCAGCCAAAATTGTACATCAGAAAAAACTTCAACAAACCCATCCGTTTCCTGTATCCGGCAATACCATCCTCGCTACACCACTGCGCTACGCTGTTCGCAGCATTAACAACAGGCACTACCCGCCTATGTCCTTTCATATTTTAACGCTCGGATAACCCTCGAGAGTGTGCTCACCCTTGCACCTCCGAGCTCAGACACCCGATTCGGACCGGGTTGGAATTATCACCGGTCCCCCGATAACACAATATCCCATAACTAAGCAGCCCTGAAGAGTCATGGGTTAACGCCCTCACTGACGAAACACGTGTCGGCTGGTTTCTTTTTTATATGGATCCCCTTGAATAAGAGGTCCATTCACATACCTATTAAAACAGAAAATAGAAAGAACATTCGTGTGTGATCTTATCTTTGAATCACTTTACCTGGATTACTCAATCAGTACATCTGTTGTGTGCGCTTGACCTGTCAGTCCATCGCAGTAGTACTGTGGAAACATTCCGAGATGTTTCAGTTGCCACGTGCAAGAATCCAGGGGTTGATTCTCATAATGTAAGACAGCACTTGCCTGGAACTAAGCAAGCCCAGTGAAGCAGGTGCGCTCAAATAGAAAAACCTTTACCCAAAATGTGGATTATTTTCAAAAACGAATTTGGTCAAATAATACATAACCACATTTTAATTATAAAGGGCCCGATTCACAGAACTAACTTAAGACAAAATCCTAAACCTACTACTTTTGGTATTCACAGAAGTTTGGATTTTGTCTTAAGTCTGTCTTGTCTGTCTTAAGACAAGCTTAAGACAAAATCTTAACTTCTGTGAATACCAAAAGTATTATGTTTAGGATTTTGTCTTAAATTAGTTCTGTGAATCGGCCCCTGTATCTTTAAATCAAAGACATGAATGATTAGAAGTTTGTCTCACTTTCCAAAGGTGATGAAGAAAATCAAGATATCCATTATGCAGTTCACCCTAAAAGAAGTGCACTGGTACACCATACAGAACTACACAGACATAACCTACAGCATTTACCGTGAAGCAAGTATATTTTTTTCTTGGCGCTTATACATAAATTTACTGATGTGTGAACTATTAAATGAAAAGAAAGGCTTTTAAAGCTTTTCTGAAACAGATCAGCAAGGATTATTTGTGAACGCAATAGGAATAAGGATGGGCGCAACATGTCCACAACATCAACAGAAACCTCACATATTTTTGGCAAATAACAAGTATCTCTGTCTTTACATGCTAAAATGCATATAGTGATGTAAATTTGGCAAGCATTGAGAGAGGTGATGATTTGGGATCCTCCCTAACCTAGGGAGAGAACCAAGTAGATGACTTGAAAACAAAGATCACATCTTGCTGAATGATTCAGTGATGGTCCCATCCTCTTAGTATGGGACCATCCTGTGAGTATCGTCAGTCTGATATGTTTATGGTACAACACACCGCAAAATGCCACATTTGTAAAAATAGTCAGTGAGAGTCTCAATACGTTCCCTCCTGCCACCCACATCAGGCTATTCCCAACTGCGCCTAAATGACAATTTGTTCCCCACCCGACCCCAACAAAAGGTAAAAGAACATGTACAGATTCGCTTAAACTGATTTTAATATCCCATCCCCCCCCCCAGCCCAACTTAAACAAGAACAGTGTGATTCACACGAGGGCAGAGGTTGCACACAGAAAAAAACATATGCAATGGCTATTCCTAGCACATAGCGCAATCCACTGCCAGTATGAACTAGCCTTCGTAACCAAGACTTCCCCCACATTTTAATAATTTGTTAAATGCAATTAGACTTCCAAGGGTTCTCCCCAAACTGCACATAGTGTGCCCATCTGGTAATTATAGTTCAAGACTACTGTAACTAATAACCTGTCTCCCAATAGCACAATCTCTCATTGGTCAGACTCCCGCCCCCAACCCAAATCCAAACAGCCTGAAACACCCCGACAAACATCTACTGAAAATACTGCAATGTCCAACTCAGTCCTGTTCCTCCTGTACCACCGACTGCTCCCTCTAGTACTTCTCGCATCAGGCTTCTCTGTGACTCCTTGGCCCACTCTTTCAGAGCTTTTTGCAGGGATTTGGGATCAATACAAACCTGTGAAGAGCCATTTCTGTTAACGCGAAGTTTGGGGGGATATAACACGACGTAGTCTATATTTAGGTCTCTCATCTGGCACTTGTACGGGGCAAATTGCCTGCGCGCTTCTTGCACACATCCCGTGAAGTCTGGATATAAGGAGATATTGGACCCCTCATATTGCAGAGAATTCTTGGACGTTGCAGCAACCAATGCAGAGTCCCAGTCTCAGTAATTCAGCAATCGTGCTATTATGGGCCGTGGTGGTGCACCAGGAGGGGGGCATGAGCCCAACGATCCATCCTCCCGCTCCACCACATAAATGTTAGAAAACACTTCATTTCCCGGTAGTGTGGTCAGCAGCGTCTCAGTAAACTTCTCCATATTGCCCGTTGGAATCGATTCTGGGGCCCCTGTGATGCGCATATTATCACGGCGCGAGCGCGCATCCAAATCTACGGCCTTGTCTTGAAGGGCTTGCAGGGCTTTTTCCGTTTTTAGGTGACTCATGTTGAGTGATGCTTGTGCCTCTTCCACCTTGGTGATCCTTTTCTCTGCCATGTCTAGTCTCTCCGCATGCTTGTCTATTCTTTCGGACATTCTGCCCATGCTGTAAGAGAGTGCATCTATTTTTTTGCCCAGGCCTGCCAGAGTGCCTTGAAGATTTTTTCCATTGTCAAATGTGAGCTTGGGTTGATTTCTGTCAACTCTGCCCCCCATTGTGTGTGGCGCTGCACAGGCAATCACGGGCTCGCCAATGTTATCTCGGCAGGGCCTTTAGAGAGGCAACAATAGTAGGGCAGAAGTGGCGCTCAACAGGTCCTTTATGCTTTAGCAAGTAGCTCTTTACAAGTATTCAGCTGCCCTCAGATCGTCGGTTTACTAGCCTGGTGCAGCATAGTATAATAATCCCAGCCGGTCTATGTAGATCGTGCTATGTCTTGCTGGGGGGACACGTAGGGGCAGATTTACAATTACTGACGCATCCCTGCATATCGACAGGGATGCACATGTAATTGTGCGCCGCAGCTCCGCCACCCTGGATGCGCCGCATATACAATGCAGCGCACCATGGGGCAAAAGCAGCACAGATGCGTCAAGCATCTGTGCTGTAAAAGCGGCAAATTGCTAGAGTTGCGTTGCAAGCGCGATGCAGCTCCAGCAACGCTCTGGGGGGCTCTACCTCCACAATTCTGGGTCAATGGAACGCCCCCCTGCGATGGAACGCCTCCTTCTGGTGCAGGGCTTTACAACGTGACGCATCTGGGAGATGCGTCACGTTGTAAATACCCCACACCATGGCGCATCTTTTGCGCCGCCGCCGCGTCACAAAAGTGATGCAACGGCAGCGTAAAAGAGGCGCTAAGGGCTTGTAAATCTGCCCCATAGTGAAATGAGCAGCGTAAGAAGGCTTTTTTGTCCCCCCCAGCTCTGTGTATGACAGCTGACTTGCAGTGATGTAGCAGCTCTGGTCTCCTCACCGAGATGGAGCACCCCTCTTTGGTTATAAAGCCCCCTACTCTTGCAAATCACCAGTGCAGCTCCAATCTCATCCCCGGCTATGCGCTCACCTCATCTCCCATGCAGGGACCTTTGCAGGACTCCGGCAGCGGCCCGATCTCGGATCTGGAGTGCGTTGCGTTGGTGGCTGAAATTAGCATCAAGGCTCATGCGGCAGTCCGCAGGATCCGATCGCCGCATCTAGAGCCCATTCTTCGCCGCTCGTAGCCTTCCAGATGTCCGATGGTGCTCGGTGTTGCAGGCGCCTGCTCTGCGCCGTGATGTACCTAGCGGCACACACTTTAGGTTGGGGCTTCAGCACCTCACAGTATCAGCGGGATGCAGATAGGCAGAAAGGTCCCGAACAGTTCTACCTGGTGCCAGCCTCTTTAGTGCTTAGTGCAGCAACAGAGTAGGGTTGTCGAGGGCGTTAGAAGGATATTGGGGCATATTATCAAGGGATTTATCTCTGCTTTTTTGGCTTTAAAAGCCAAGAAAGCGGAGATAAAATGATCTCCCTATCAGCAACAGGGTGCTAACATGCAAATTCGCATGTTAGCACCCTTTTTCTCTACGCTTCCCCGTGCATCTCTAATGAGATGCAAAGGGGGCGTTCCAGAGAAAAATAATAGGAGAAATGTTGTTAAGCGACATTTCTCCTATTATCAAGGAATCGCTAACCCTGTTAGTGATAAAAAAAGCAGCGCTAACCACGGTTAGCACTGCTTTTTTTACACCTGGTATATTTCTGACTTAGCCATGATATGCTATTGAAGGTGGATATCATGGCTAAGTTTGTGAGCCCCTATCATCAAGCTAACGCCAAACTTCGAGAGATTATCGTTGGTTTTCCAGCGATAATCTCTCATTTGGCAGTTAGCGTGAGGATTTTTATCACTTCTGAGATAAACGTTGCTAATAGCAAGTTATCTCAACGATAATTTCCGGCGATGCTTAGCGATAAAAAAATCGTTGCAAAGCCTAGTTAGCGATAAATATTGCTACTCGTTGGTAATATGCCCCATTGTTCGGATCGTGTGGCGGCTTCTCGGAGCTGGGCTTTTAAGCGGCCAACTTGCCGTCTGCAAGCTCCACCCTCCCCCCACGCAGCAAGGGGTTAGAATCATCCAAATGCTTGAACACTTTTGGAGGAAACTGTTTCACTTTCTTTAGGAGAGACAACTGGTAACAGGCAGTCTTTGTGTTTTTTGGCAATGTGTTCCTTGGGCGTGAGATTGGTCTACAGTGTGAATCCAAGCAACTGGCCATTTGGTGAAAGTTGTGGCATGATACCATCGAGGTTCAGGCCAGTACACCAGGTTTGTACTGCTCCTTGCTTGTTGCTCTTCGGAAATAATAGGAATTCTGGCTGAGCTTCAGGGACGCGTTGGTCTGGCTGATGTGCAGGCAGTGGTTCAGGTGTTGGATATCTAAAGTAGAGAAGTCTTTCAAGTAGATTTGATTTTGATGTGATGTTCTTTCGCTAAATTAAAAAATTAAATTTGCAAATTAGTATCATACTACCTAAACTATACCATAGGATTTCAGCTCCACAAAGTTGTAATTTGCTCTTGGTGTGCTCTGAACCCCCAAAAAAACTCTTAGAGCATGTTTTCTCATCCTTATTATGGGTATTAATTTGTCCAGTGCTTGGCTAATGGAAGGTTTAGATTTCGTCCCCATTAAAGCAAATGGGTTGAGTAAGCCAAGTAAAAAGAGCAGGATGTGGAGAGGTGAGCTTTAAGGGGCAGATTTACAAGAACCTTGCGCCACTTTTGCGTAATTTTTCCCATGTTAAAAATGATGCAAAAGTGGCGCAAGGGGCTTGTAAATCTGCCCCTAAGTTCCTAAAGAACCTTTACATTTCTGAGCGGCACCCAAAGGAACTTCGAACCATAGGTTTAAGTCTACTAAGGCCGCCAGGTACCTATTCCACAGACTTTGAGTACCAAGATCCTTCAGAAACAGGTCAACTGAGGCTAGAGGATGATGTGAGGGTCGGTAAAGCCATACTAATATAATAAAGAGAGAGCCAAAAACCTTTGAGGCGGGTAATCTCAGGAACCACAGCACCGATCACAACACCCAATACAGCGTTGGAAAGGGCAGTTGCAGCAGAAGGACATAGGCTATGCAGACGCCCACCATTTACATTTAAAAAGTAAAAGAACCGTGCCAGCAAAGTAGTCCCTTGTGGGCGTGTCTGCATTGTGCTGTGGGCTTGTGCTGGGTGGGGGGTGTGACAAATGCTGGGGGCGTGTGGTACGTTCCGCCCTTCGGGCTGGACTGTTCCCATGAGGCACAGGGTCAAGGCTGATTTGCATATGGCCATGTCTGAACTGGGGTGGTGTGGAGTGCAAAAAAACGATGGATTTAGGCCCAGATCTCTGTACTGGGGTGAATGTATGACATTGTTCTGCATTCTGTCCATCAACTGTTGTTTTTGCATTTGTCACCCCGAGTGGGATTGGGTATGCTCAGACGTGAGTCCCATGCTCTCCACACCACTGTAGTCAAGCTATCCTGGATGAAGATGGGTGATAGCCAGAAATTTGTCCTAGGATCTTGAGCATGGTCCAGGAAAGACATGGCTTGGCAGTTCGGCTTGGAATGTTCCCATGAATCACAGCGTCAAGGCTGTGGTGGTGTGGAGTGCAAAAATGAATTGTGGATTTAGGCCCAGGTCTCTGTATTAGAGTGAATATATGACATTGCTCTGCATTTTGTCCATCAACTGTTGTTTATACATACTGCCGTTCATGCCATGTCTGATATCATGTGCTGGGGGTGTGGGCGGGTGCGGAAGCGCGTTGTGTCAAATATATCATTGTTTTTTCTTCCCAGGTTCTGTACATTCCAGCTCCGGGTGTTCACCCTGCTCCCTTTAAATACTCCTGCACCCTATAATCAAAACCCACCCTTACTCCTTAAAATACCCCAACACCCTTAAAAACGAACCCATCTTAACCCTATAAATATACCCTGTACCCCACAACCCAAACCTATACCAAAATCCTAAAAATACCCCTGTACCCCAAAAACCAAACCTACCCCTGAACCCTAAAATACCCCTGTACCCCAAAACCAAAACCTAGCCCTGAACCCTTAAAATACCCCTGTACCCCAAAACCCAAACCTACCCCTGAACCCTAAAAATACCCCTGCACCCCAAAACCCAAACCTAGCCCTGAACCATAAAAATAACCCTGTACCCCAAAACTCAAACCTACCCCTGAACCCTAAAATACCCCTGTACCACAAAACCCAAACCTAGCCCTGAACCCTAAAAATACCCCTGTACCCCAAACCTAGCCCTGAACCCTTAAAATACCCCTGTACCCCAAAACCCAAAACTACCCCTGAACACTAAAAATACCCCTATACCCCAAAACCCAAACCTAGCCCTGAACCTTAAAAATACGCCTGTACCTCAAAACCCATATCTATCCTTAAACACAAAAACTGCTCCTGTACCCCATAGCCCAAAACTATATCTGAACCCTTAAAATACCCAAACACCCCAAAACATATACCTTAGTACCCCAAACATATACCCCTATACCTATACTTACCTTATCCGAACATTAAAAAAAACATGCTTTTACCATTCATGCATTTACAACGAATTTCGTTGTAAATGTATGCGTGGTAATAGCATATAAAATGTAATGCCATGCGTTATAATGGCATTGCGGAGACATGGTACTTTCATAATGAAAGTATGCGGAGTGATGGTCTGCGGAAAGAAAGTTGCAGAATAATGGGTGTTTACCCTCCCCCTGTAAGTACATTGGTGGCACGGCGGCTCACATCTCCAGCAACATACTCATATTTTTTCACCACCGATTTGAAAAATGCACAGGTCTCTCTCATTGATGGCCAGCACCGACATACACTTTTAGACACACCTCCCGCCACAAGTTCTAAAATTGCGAACTTTAGAGCTGGGGAGCTACATTCGAATCTCGGCGAGAGCAGTTTTAGAAGTACTACTGCATTTACTCATAGATGACTAGGGGCACATTTATCAAAAGTTTATTGAATATCGGCACTACGTTGCACGAAGGGGAGAGAGATGAAAAGTGCCATGCCAAGATATGGCACTCTACAATCTCTATGTGTGCTGTGCCTATTTTGCATCAATGGTGCACCATACCCATGGTAACACGTTTTGATACAAAGCCTTAAACAATACTGAAAATGGTGGAACGGGCTTTGCACGAAAAACACTAAGGGGCATATTATCTTTTCTTTTTTTAAATATTTTTATTTATTGCAAGAAAAAGCAAAAAGAAAGAGAAAAGAGAAATCATATTTTGTTATGTATACATCATTACATAAATATCTGTACATAGAGTTATCATTGAGATAGAAACAGAGGATTACAGTATAAATATTCACAAGTATCTAAATCAAAACAATAGTGCAAATTTGCTGGTCTCTCAAAACAGTTACATGTTTAGCTAATAAACGTTCCCCATATTTTTTCCCTCCCTTGTAAGCCTTTAGGGCCCCTAAGTTTAGCCAGTGATAGCTCCATTGTATCTATTTCATAAATAAGGTACCACCATTCCATAATACTAGGAGTTTCGTTCGAGATCCAAGTCCGCGCAATGACCAACCTAGCGAGAGCAAAAACAATAGATATCAGGTCTTTATAGTTACTACAAGCAGCCCGTCCCGACGTTGTCCAAGTATGAATTGCTGCCGGCCAGTAGTATATTGTTTCGTAGGAGTTCATTGTGATAGCATTTCTTATCTGTGACAGGCCTGTGAAACGCTCCGATTCACAGTGCACTGCTGATGCACTTAAGAGTGCGCGTTCAGAAGTGTGTGAACTCGAGTTTCCCTACTTTATTTTCCTTGCAATATTATATAGCGCGAACTCGACAACATGGCATGAGCACAATTTACATTACAGAAGAGCACATTTTGTGGTAGGCACGGGTAGAAAAAGCGATTTGCTTGGAATCACAGGATGTTGAGCTGATGCCAAGATTCTAACGTAGCTCCCCATCTCTAAAGTTCGCAATTCTAGAACTTGTGGTGGGAGGTGTGTCTAAAAGTGTATGTCGGTGCTGGGCATCAATGAGAGAGACCTGTGCATTTTTCCAATTGGTGGTGAAAAAATATGAGTATGTTGCTGGAGATGTGGGCCGCCGTGCCACCAATGTACTTACGGGGAAGGGTAAACACCCATTATTCCGCAAATTTCTTTCCGCATACCATCACTGTGCATACTTTCATTACGAAAGTACCATGACTCCGCAATGCCATTATAACGCATGGCATTACTTTTTATATGCTTTTACCACGCATACATTTACAACGAAATTCGTTGCAAATGCATGAATGGTAAAAGCATGGTTTTTTAAAAATGTTTGGATAAGGCAAGTATGGGTATAGGGGTATATGTTTTGGGGTACCAAGGTATATGTTTTGGGGTGTTTGGGTATTTTAATGGTTCATATATAGTTTTGGGTTATGGGGTACTGGGGTATTTTTAGGGTTCAGGGCTAGGTTTGGGTTTTGGGGTACAGGGATATTTTAAGGGTTCAGGGCTAGGTTTGGGCTTTGGGGTACAGGGGTATTTTTAGGGTTCAGGGCTAGGTTTTGGTTTTGGGATACAGGGGTATTTGAGGGTTCTGGGCTAGGTTTGGGTTTTGGGGTACAGGGGTATTTTTAGGGTTCAGGGTAGGTTTGGGTTTTGGGGTACAGGGGTATTTTAAGGGTTATGGGCTAGGTTTGGGTTTTGGGGTACAGGGGTATTTTAGGGTTCAGGGGTAGGTTTGGGTTTTGGGGTACAGGGTATATTTATAGGGTTAAGATGGGTTAGTGTTTAAGGGTGTTGGGGTATTTTATAGAGTAAGGGTGGGTTATGATTATGGGGTGCAGGGGTATTTAAAGTAGGGGTGGGCGAAATTGGCGCGAACTTGGTACAATAAATCCGCAATATTTCGTTCCGTCAGATTTCCAATTAATAAAACAGAAACCTCATATATTCAAGGTAAAATAACAAGTATTTCTACATGCTAAAATGCATATAGTCATTTCACAAAAGTGAAATTAGCTTCCAGCAAGCAGTGAGAGAGGTGATGATTTTGACATCAAGCCCCTGCAAACCCTTATGGGACCAGATTAGCAGTGGGAAGTGAATATTATAGTATCCAAATAATTCTACAAAGAGCTGCAGTTCACCTCGTTCTCCCCAGTTGTTCCCAAGAGGCAAATGCAATAGCATTTAAAATATTATACATCAAGCTGCAGTTCACCTCATGGTCCCTAGATGTCTCTGATGAGGCAAATGCAATAGCATTTAAAATATTACGCATCAAGCTGCAGTTCACCTCATGTCCCTAGATGTCCCAAATGCAATAGCATTTAAAATATTATATATCAAGCTGCAGTTCACCTCGCCGTCCCTAGATGTCCCTGATGAGGCAAATGCAATAGCTTTTAAAATATTATACATCAAGCTGCAGTTCACCTCGTCGTCCCGAGATGTCCCTGATGAGTAAAATTCAAAAACATTGAAACCCTTTCATGAATGCTAAAACTGATGCTAAGCTTATCCCATAATGCTTTGCAGGGCCTTTTAGTTGTATTTTTGCCCATAACTGTGCTTGGGGTGGTTCTAAGAGAATGGGACCTCCACTGAATTACTATTTAAAGGGAGCAGGAATTTATAGAACAAGGGAAGAAAAAAAACAACGCTCGTGACGGAATGCCCCCAGCGATTGTCACGCCCCCAGCACACACCCACAGCACAATGCAGTCACGCCCAAAAGGGACTACTTTGCTGGCACGGTTCTTTTACATTTTAAATGTATATGGTGGGCGTCTGCATAGCCTATGTCCTTCTGCTGCAACTGCCCTTTCCAACGCTGTATTGGGTGTTGTGATTGGGGCTGTGGTTCCCGAGTTTACCTGGCCAAAAGGTGCAAGTTCTCTCTTTATAATAGTACTAGCAGCCCGTCCCGACGTTATCCGGGTATGAATTGCTGCCGACCAGTAGTATATTGTTTCGTAGGATTTAATTTTGATAGCATTTATTATCTGTGACAGGCCTGTGAAACGCTCCGATTCACAGTGCACTGCTGATGCATTTAAGAGTGCGCGTTCAGTAGTGTGTGAACTCGAGTTTCCCTACTTTATTTTCCTTGCAATATTATATAGCGCGAACTCGACAACATGGCATGAGCACAATTTACATTACAGAAGAACACATTCATTTGTGGTAGGCACGGGGAGACAAAGCGAATTGCCTGGAATCACAGGATGTTGAGCTGATGCCGAGATTCGAACGTAGCTCCCCATCTCTAAAGTTCGCAATTCTAGAAATTGTGGCGGGAGGTGTGTCTAAAAGTGTATGTCTGTGCTGGGCATCAATGAGAGAGACCTGTGCATTTTTCCAATCGGTGGTGAAAAAATATGATTATGTTGCTGGAGATGTGGACCGCCATGCCACCAATGTACTTACGGGGGAGGGTAAACACCCATTATTCCCCAACGTTCTTTCCGCATACCATCACTCCGCATACTTTCATTACGAAAGTACCATGACTCCGTAATCCATTATAACGCATGGCATTACATTTTATATGCTTTTACCACGCATACATTTACAACGACATTTGTTGTAAATGCATGAATGGTAAAAGCATGTTTTTAAAAAAATGTTTGGATAAGGCAAGTATAGGTATAGGGGTATATGTTTTGGAGTACTGAGGTATATGTTTTGGGGTGTTTGCGTATTTTAATGGCTCAGATATAGTTTTGGGTTACGGGGTACAGGGGTATTTTTACGGTTCAGGGCTAGGTTTGGGTTTTGCGGTATAGGGGTATTTTTAGGGTTCAGGGGTAGGTTTGGGTTTTGGGGTACAGGGGTATTTTAAGGGTTCAGGGCTAGGTTTGGGTTTTGGTGTACAGGGGTATTTTTAGGGTTCATGGCTAGGTTTGGGTTTTGGGGTACAGGGGTATTTTTAGTGTTCAGGGGTAGGTTTGGGTTTTGGGGTACAGGGGTATTTTAAGGGTTATGGGCTAGGTTTGGGTTTTGGGGTACAGGGGTATTTTAGAGTTCAGGGGTAGGATTGAGTTTTGGGGTACAGGGGTATTTTTAGGGTTCAGAGGTATGTTTGGGTTTTGAGGTACAGGGGTATTTTTACGGTTCAGGGCTAGGTTTGGGTTTTGCGGTATAGGGGTATTTTTAGGGTTCAGGGCTAGATTTGGGTTTTGGGGTACAGGGGTATTTTAAGGGTTCAGGGCCAGGTTTGGGTTTTGGTGTACAGGGGTATTTTTAGGGTTCATGGCTTGGTTTGGGTTTTGGGGTACAGGTGTATTTTTAGTGTTCAGGGGTAGGTTTGGGTTTTGGGGTACAGGGGTATTTTAAGGGTTATGGGCTAGGTTTGGGTTTTGGGGTACAGGGGTATTTTAGAGTTCAGGGGTAGGATTGAGTTTTGGGGTACAGGGGTATTTTTAGGGTTCAGAGGTATGTTTGGATTTTGAGGTACAGGGGTATTTTTAGGGTTTAGGGATAGGTTTGGGTTTTGGGGTACAGGGTAGATTTATAGGGTTTAGATGGGTTAGTGTTTAAGGGTGTTGGGGTATTTTATAGAGTAAGGGTGGGTTATGATTATGGGGTGCAGGGGTATTTAAAGTAGGGGTGGGCGGAATTGGCGCAAACTTGGTACAATAAATCCACAATATTTCGTTCCGTCAGATTTCCAATTATTAAAACAGAAACCTTAATATATTCAAGGTAAAATAATGCTAAAATGCATATAGTCATTTCACAAAAGTGAAATTAGCTTCCAGCAAGCAGTGAGAGAGGTGATGATTTTGAGATCAAGCCCCTGCAAACCATTATGGGACGAGATTAGCAGTGGGAAGTGAATATTATAGTATCCAAATAGTTCTACAAAGAGCTGCAGTTCACCTCGTTCTCCCCAGTTGTCCCCAAGAGGCAAATGCAATAGCATTTAAAATATTATACATCAAACTGCAGGTGACCTCATGGTCCCTAGATGTCCCTGATGAGGCAAATGCAATAGCATTTAAAATATTACATATCAAGCTGCAGTTCACCTCATGTCCCTAGATGTCCCTGATGATGCAAATGCAATAGCATTTAAAATATTATATATCAAGCTGCAGTTCACCTCGCTGTCCCTAGATGTCCCTGATGAGGCAAATGCAATAGCATTTAAAATATTATACATCAAGCTGCAGTTCACCTCGTCGTCCCAAGATGTCCCTGATGAGTAAAATTCAAAAACATTGAAACCCTTTCATGAATGCTAAAAATTATGCTAATCTTATCCCATAATGCTTTGCAGGGCCTTTTAGTTGTATTTTTGCCCATAACTGTGCTTGGGGTGGTTCTAAGAGAATGGGACCTCCACTGAATTACTATTTAAAGGGAGCAGCAATGTATAGAACCTGGGAAGAAAAAACAACACTCCTGACGAAATGCCCCCAGCGATTGTCACGCCCCCAGCACACACCCACAGCACAATGCAGACACGCCCACAAGGGACTACTTTGCTGGCACGGTTCTTTTACCTTTTAAATGTATATGGTGGGCGTCTGCATAGCCTATGTCCTTCTGCTGCAACTGCCCTTTCCAACGCTGTATTGGGTGTAGTGATTGGTGCTGTGGTTCCCGAGTTTACCTGGCCAAAAGGTGCAAGTTCTCTCTTTATAATAGTAGTATAGAGTATAGAATAATATCTTGTATATCTAACAATATCAAGTATGCTGAGAGAGCGGGTGTTGTTATGTGTCTACTATTAAGAGCCTCTGTTATTCCTTGCCAGAATGTTGTGAGTTTCGGACACTGATAAAGCATATGTTCTACACCAGCAGCTTCCATATTGCATTTTAAACATTTAGTACGCTCATTAGAAATATTTCCAGAGGTCCAGTTAGCAATTCTTTGAGGCGTATAGTAAATTTGAGTAACTGTTCTATAAATTTGCAGCCTCAAATTTGAAGATTGAACCACTCTATTTTTTAGTTTGAGCGATCCTGCTATCTGGGTGGAGCTGATATTAACTCCTAATCTGTTGGTCCATTTGTCCGCCATTTTCGCACAATCACCTGTTCGTCCTTTATTAAGACAAGCGTAGCTCTTGCTAATAAGTGATTAAGTATAGCTAGAATATATGCATTGTAAAGTATCTGAATGTTCTATTCTCCCAATTTTCATTTTATTAACCAAGAAGTCTTGTATCTGTATATATTTAAAATGGGGGGCATGGCCACGAGCCGAGCATGGTGGACGCTTTTTGAGATAGCTCCGTCCTCTGCCTGGAATACAAGCTAATTATCCTGTTTCCCCGGTAGCCCTTGCCGCCCACCCAAGTCCAGAAACGTCAGAAGGGGAGAGGAGTGGATCGGTCGGAGTTCTACGCCCCGTACTGCATCTCAAAGGCGGGTGAGGCTCCCGAGACCGGAGAGGCCTGCACTTCAGAGGCGAGCCGCGGCCTAAAGTACAGTGAGGCGCCGAGCGAGGGAGACAATAGCAGAGGCGACGCAGGCGAAAATGGCGAAACTGCCCACGACCCACCTGCATCGGTGTGCTTAACAGCGACGGCTCCCGAATTCGCGTCTCATCGCCCGGGCTGGGCATGCACAGCTTATCACGGGGATTGAGCCGAACACCAGAGGCGCCAGCGGAAAGACGACATAACCGCTGATACAAGTGAGCGTGATGTTGTAATCGCGGCATTTGGCCCTGTAAACTGCTGCGACTCACACAATGTGTAAGTGCCCTGGATGTGCATTAAATAGCCTGACTACTTGAGGAACAGGCCCTGCGACTGTGCTGCGTGGCGCGGTGCCATCCTAAAAACACGGAAAAAGGCCGCCATTACACTGCGACGTCCAGAGCGGCCTCCGGACTGCTGGCAGATATGAAGTGAGTCCCTGCCTGTGCTGAGCGATCTAGAAGCTACTAAGTTGTGAAGATACTGCTGTGGTGTCATAAGACGAGTAACAGAGACAGGCATATACCGCTGCCGGCCCCCCGGGCGTCTCGCTGTGCTATACTAACCAGAATTGCAGGGTGCCTGGCTGCGAGCTGTGGCCTGTACCAAAGGTGGAGGCGGTGATATGCAATACCGACCTCAGAGGTGCTGGATCTAACGAGGGGCTGTCTGCCCAATTATATAGCGGCAAGACCAGGAGGGGGAATCTGATAAGGTACATTGCGCCCCCTGAGTCCCATGCCTCGGGACCCCCGTAAAACACCTGGCAGGCACCGGACTGAGGACCTGGAGATCCTTGGAGAGAGATCCGCAGTGGATTGTGAAACGAGCTAGACCAGCCCGCACACAAGACTGGGGGTAACTGTGAGTGTCGCGACTAGGGGGAGCGGGATAATCGGGGCACGTGCAACATCAACTTGAGGCGAGAGAGCCTAGGAGACTCAGCTAAGCCACCCTGATGTAGAGAATCATGGGGAGGAATAGGGCCAAGATACCTGACAACGGCGCTAGTGTGGACGTTCAGTCTACTGGCTCGGAGGACCCGCTGGCCTCTTCAAATATCGAGATGGTGTCACCAACGGGCAAAGACACACAGGATGCTAAGTTGGACCTTATACTGGCTGAAATAAAGGCCTCCAGAGAGGCGCTTGAAACGCGTATGGACAACATGGCGACTGGCTTGTCGCTCCTACGCGCTGATCATAACAAGCTTGCGGAAAAAGTTACCGAGCATAAGATTGCCTTAGATGACCTGATACCACAACAGACGGACCACTCCATGAAATTGGAGAATGTGGAAAAGCAGCTTAATTTAATCTGGGACAGGATAGATGACGCGGAAGGGCGGGCACGTCGCAACAACGTGCGCATTTTAGGAATGCCGGAGCGCAG